>NC_089219.1:186301072-186979572 GCF_963924675.1 Phocoena phocoena | reverse complement strand
ACGCTCACCCTAAACTGTTGTCGTACCCTAACCTGTCCCCTAAACCGTCCCTGTCCCCTAACCCAAACCCTAACCCTAACCCTAACCCTAACCCTTACCCGAAGCATTACCCTAAACCTTCCCCTAATACTACCCCGTACGCTAACACTAATCCGTACCCTAACACGTACGCTCACCCTAAACCGTTGTCGTACACTAACCTGTCCCCTACACCGTCCCCATCCCCTAACCCTAACCCTAACCCTAAACCTAACCCTAACCCTTACCCGAAGCCTTACCCTAACCCGACGCCTAATCGTAACCCGTACGCTACCACTAACCCTTACCCTAACACGTACGCTGACCCTAAACCGTTGTCGTACCCTAACCTGTCCCCTAAACCGTCCCTTTCCCCTAACCCTAACCCTAAACCTAACCCTTAACCGAAGCCTTACCCTAACCCGTCCCCTAATCCTAACCCGTACGCTAACACTAACACGTACCCTAACACGTACGCTGACCCTAAACCGTTGTCGTACCCTAACCTGTCCCCTAAACCTTCCCCGTCCCCTAACCCTAACCCTAACCATAACCCTAACCCTAACCCTTACCCGAAGCATTACCCTAAACCATCCCCGAATCCTAACCCGTACGCTAACACTAACCAGTACCCTAACACGTACGCTGACCCTACACCGTTGTCGTACCCTAACCTGTCCCCTAAACCGTCCCCGTCCCCTAACACTAACCCTAACACTACCCCTAACCCTAACCCTTACCCGAAGCCTTACCCTAACCCGTCCCCTAATCCTAACCCGTACGCTAACACTAACCCGTACCCTAACACGTACGCTCAACCTAAATCGTTGTCGTACCCTAACCTGTCCCCTAAACTCTCCCCATCCCATAACCCTAACCCTAACCCTAATCCTAACCCTTACCAGAAGCTTTACACTAAACCGTCCCCTAATCCTAACCCGTACGCTAACACTAACCCGTACCCTAACACGTACGCTCACCCTTAACCGTTGTCGTAAACTAACCTCTCCCCTAAACCGTCCCCAGACCCTAAACCTAACCCTAACCCTAACCCTAACCCTAACCCTTACCCGGAGCCTTACCCTAACCCGTGCCCTAATCCTAACCCGTACGCTAACACTAACCCATACCCTAACACGTACGCTGACCCTAAACCGTTGTCGTACCCTAACCTGTCCCCTAAACTGTCCCCGTCCCATAACCCTAACCCTAACCCTAACCCTAACCCTAACACTTGCCCGAAGCCTTACACTAACCCGTCCCCTAATCCTAACCCGTAGGCTAACACTAAACCGTACCCTAACACGTACGCTCACCCTAAAACGTTGTCGTACCCTAACCTGTCCCCTAAACCGTCCCCGTCCCATAACCCTAACCCTAACCCAAACCCTAACCCTAACCCTTACCCGAAGCCTTACCCTAACCCGTCCCCTAATCCTAACCCGTACGCTAACACTAACCCGTACCCTAACACGTACGCTCACCCTAAACCGTTGTCATAAACTAATTTGTCCCCTAAACCGTCCCCATCCCCTAACCCTAACCCTAACCATAACCCTAACCCTAACCCTTACCCGAAGCCTTACCCTAACCCGTCCCCTAATCCTAACCCGTACGCTAACACTAACCCATACCCTAACACGTACGCTCACCCTAAACTGTTGTCGTACCCTAACCTGTCCCCTAAACCATCCCCGTCCTCTAACCCTAACGCTAAACCTAACCCTTACCCGAAGCCTTACCCAAACCCGTCTCCTAATCCTAACCCGTATGCTAACACTAACCCGTACCCTAACACGTACTCTCACACTAAACTATTGTCGTACACTAACCTATCCCCTAAACCGTCCCCGTCCCCTAACCCTAACCCTAAGCCTAACCCTAACCCTAACCCTTACCCGAAGCCTTACCCTAACCCGTCCCCTAATCCTAACCCTTACGCTAACACTAACCCGTACCCTAACACGTACGCTCACCCTAAACCGTTGTCGTACTCTAACCTGTCCCCTAAACCGTCCCCGTACCCTAACCCTAACCCTAACCCTAAGCATAACCCTAACCCTTACCCGAAGCCATACCCTAACCCTTCCCCTAATCCTAACCCGTACGCTAACACTAAGCCATACCCTAACACGTACGCTCACACTAAACCTTTTTCGTATACTAACCTATCCCCTAAACTGTCCCCGTCCCATAACCCAAACCCTAACCCTAACCCTAACCGTAACCCTTACCCGATGCCTTACCCTAACCCGTCCCCTAATCCTAACCCGTAAGCTAACACTAACCCGTACCCTAACACGTACGCTCACCCTAAACCGTTGTCGTACCCTAACCTGTCCCCTAAACCGTCCCCGTCCCCTAACCCTAACCCTAAATCTACCCCTAACCCTAAACCTTACCCGAAGCCTTACCCTAACCCGTCCCCTAATCCTAACCCGTACGCTAACACTAAACCGTACCCTAACACGTACGCTCACCCTAAAACGTTGTCGTACCCTAAACTGTCCCTTAAACCGTCCCCGTCCCATAACCCTAACCCTAAACCTAAATCTAACCCTAACCCTTACCCGAATCCTTACCCTAACCCGTCCCCTAATCCTAACCCGTACAGTAACACTAACCCGTACCCTAACACGTAGCTCACCCTAAACCATTGTCGTACCCTAACCTGTCCCCTAAACCATCCCCGTCCTCTAACCCTAACCCTAACCCTAACCCTAAACCTAACCCTTACCCGAAGCCTTACCCTAACACGGCACCTAATCCTAACCCGTACGCTAACACTAACCCGTACCCTAACACGTACTCTCACCCTAAACCGTTGTCGTACACTAACCTGTCCCCTAAACCGTCCCCATCCTCTAACCCTAACCCTAAACCTACCCCTAACCCTAACCCTTACCCGAAGCCTTACCCTAACCCGTCCCCTAATCCTAACCCGTACGCTAACACTAACCCGTACCCTAACACGTACGCTCACCCTAAATCGTTGTCGTAAACTAACTTGCCCCATAAACCGTCCCCATCCCCTAACCCTAACCCTAAACCTAACCCTAACCCTAACCCTAACCCTTACCCGAAGCCTTACCCTTACCCGTCCCCTAATCCTAACCCGTACGCTAACACTAACCCGTACCCTAACACGTACGCTCACCCTAAACCGTTGTCGTACCCTAAACTGTCCCCTAAACCGTCCCCGTCCCCTAAACCTAACCCTAAACCTACCCCTAAACCTAACCCTTACCCGAAGCCTTACCCTAACCCGTCCCATAATCCTAAACCGTACGCTAACACTAAACCGTACCCTAACACGTACGCTCACCCTAAAACATTGTCTTACCCTAACCTGTCCCCTAAAACGTCCCCGTCCCATAACACTAACCCTAAACCTAACCGTAACCCTAACCCTTACCGGAAGACTTACCCTAACCCGTCCCCTAATCCTAACCCGTACGCTAACACTAACCCGTACACTAACACGTACGCTCAGCCTAAACCGTTGTCGTAAACTTACTTGTCCCCTAAACCGTCCCCATCCCCTATCCCTAACCCTAACCCTAACCCTAACCCTAACCCTTACCCGAAGCCTTACACTAACCCGTCCCCTAATCCTAACCCGTACGCTAACACTAACCCGTTCCCTAACACGTACGCTCACACTAAACTGTTGTCGTACCCTAACCTATCCCCTAAACCGTCGCCGTCCCCTAACCCTAACCCTAAGCCTAACCCTAACACGAACCCTTACCCGAAGCCTTAGCCTAACCCGTCCCCTAATCCTAACCAGTACACTAACACTAAACCGTACCCTAACACGTACGCTCACCCTAAACCGTTGTCGTAAACTAACTTATCCCCTAAACCGTCCCCATCCCCTAACCCTAAGCCTAACCCTAACCCTAACCCTAACCCTTACCCGAAGCCTTACCCTAACCCGTCCCCTAATCCTAACCCGTGCACTAACACTAACCCGTACCGTAACAAGTAGCTCACCCTAAACCATTGTCGTACCCTAACCTGTCCCCTAAACCATCCCCGTCCTCTAACCCTAACCCTAACCGTAAACCTAAACCTAACCCTTACCCGAAGCCTTACCCTAACACGTCACCTAATCCTAATCCGTACGCTAACCCTAACCCTAACCCTAACACGTACTCTCACCCTAAACCGTTGTCGTACACTAACCGGTCCCCTAAACCGTCCCCATCCTCTAACCCTAACCCTAAACCTACCCCTAACCCTAACCCTTACCCGAAGCCTTACCCTAACCCGTCCCCTAATTCTAACCCGTACGCTAACACTAACCCGTACCCTAACACGTACGCTCACCCTAAATCGTTGTCGTAAACTAACTTGTCCCATAAACCGTCCCCATCCCCTAACCCTAACCCTAAACCTAACCCTAACCCTAACCCTAACCCTTACCCGAAGCCTTATTCTAACCCGTTCCCTAATCCTAACCCGTAAGCTAACACTAACCCGTACCCTAACACGTACGCTCACCCTAAACCGTTGTCGTACCCTAACCTGTCCCCTAAACCGTCCCCGTCCCCTAACCCTAACCCTAAACCTACCCCTAACCCTAACCCTTACCCGAAGCCTTACCCTAACCCGTCCCATAATCCTAACCCGTACGCTAACACTAAACCGTACCCTAACACGTACGCTCACCCTAAAACGTTGTCTTACCCTAACCTGTCCCCTAAACCGTCCCCGTCCCATAACCCTAACCCTAACCCTAACCCTAACCCTAACCCTTAACGGAAGCCTTACCCTAACCCGTCCCCTAATCCTAACCCGTACGCTAACACTAACCCGTACCCTAAAACGTACGCTCACCCTAAACCGTTGTCGTAAACTTACTTGTCCCCTAAACCGTCCCCATCCCCTAACCCTAAACCTAACCCT
Organism: Phocoena phocoena; assembly: GCF_963924675.1. Taxonomy (NCBI): domain Eukaryota; kingdom Metazoa; phylum Chordata; class Mammalia; order Artiodactyla; family Phocoenidae; genus Phocoena; species Phocoena phocoena. The sequence continues at coordinate 186,974,643 of NC_089219.1, read as the reverse complement.
AACCCTAACCCTAACCCTTACCCGAAGCCTTACCCTAACCCGTCCCCTAATCCTAACCCGTACGCTAACACTAACCCGTACCCTAACACGTACGCTCACACTAAACTGTTGTCGTACCCTAACCTATCCCCTAAACCGTCCCCGTCCCCTAACCCTAACCCTAAGCCTAACCCTAACCCTAACCCTTACCCGAAGCCTTACCCTAACCCGTCCCCTAATCCTAACCCGTACACTAACACTAAACCGTACCCTAACACGTACGCTCACCCTAAACCGTTGTCGTAAACTAACTTATCCCCTAAACCGTCCCCATCCCCTAACCCTAACCCTAACCCTAACCCTAACCCTAAACCTTACCCGAAGCCTTACCCTAACCCGTCCCCTAATCCTAACCCGTACGCTAACACTAAACCGTACCCTAACACATACGCTCACCCTAAACCGTTGTCGTACCCTAACCTGTCCCCTAAACCGTCCCCGTCCCCTAACCCTAACCCTAACCCTAAGCCTAACCCTAACCCTTACCCGAAGCCTTACCCTAACCCGTCCCCTAATCCTAACCCGTACGCTAACACTAAGCGGTACCCTAACACGTACACTCACCCTAAACCGTTGTCGTATCCTAACCTGTCCCCTAAACTATCCCCGTCCCATAACCCTAACCCTAACCCTAACCCTAACCCTAACCCTTACCCGATGCCTTACCCTAACCCGTCCCCTAATCCTAACCCGTAAGCTAACACTAACCCATACCTTAACACGTACGCTCACCCTAAACCGTTGTCGTACCCTAACCTGTTCCCTAAACCGTCCCCGTCCCCTAACCCTAACCCTAAACCTACCCCTAACCCTAACCCTTACCCGAAGCCTAACCCTAACCCGTCCCCTAATCCTAACCCGTACGCTAACACTAACCCCTACCCTAACACGTACGCTGACCCTAATCCGTTGTCGTACCCTAACCTGTCCCCTAAACCGTCCCCGTCCCCTAACCCTAACCCTAAGCCTACCCATAAACCTAACCTTTACCCGAAGCCTTACCCTAACCCGTCCCCTAATCCTAACCCGTAAGCTAACACTAACCCGTACCCTAACACGTATGCTCACCCTAAACCGTTGTCATAATCTAACTTGTCCCCTAAACCGTCCCCATCCCCTAACCCTAACCCTAACCCTAACCCTAACCCTAACCCTTACCCAAAGCCTTACCCTAAACCGTCCGCTAATCCTAACCTGTAGACTAACACTAACCCTTACCCTAACACGTACGCTGACCCTAAACCGTTGTCATACCCTAACCTGTCCCCTAAACCGTCCCTGTCCCCTAACCCGAACCCTAAACCTAACCCTTAACCGAAGCCTTACGCTAACCCGTCCCCTAATCCTAACCCGTACGCTAACACTAATCCGTACCCTAACACGTACGCTGACCCTAAACCGTTGTCGTACCCTTACCTGTCCCCTAAACTTTCCCTGTCCCCTAACCCTAACCCTAACCATAACCCTAACCCTAAACCTTACCCGAAGAATTACCCTAAACCGTCCCCGAATCCTAACCTGTACGCTAACACTAACCCGTACCCTAACACGTACGCTCACCCTAAACCGTTGTCGTACCCTAACCTGTCCCCTAAGCCGTCCCCGTCCCCTAAGCCTAACCCTAACCCTAACCCTTAACCGAAGCCTTACCCTAACCCGTCCCCTAATCCTAACCCGTACGCTAACACTAACCCGTACCCTAACACGTACGCTGACAATAAACCGTTGTCGTAAACTAACTTGTCCCCTAAACCGTCCCCATCCCCTAACCCTAAACCTAACCATAACCCTAACCCTAACCCTCACCCGATGCGTTACCCTAACCCGTCCCCTAATCTTAACCCGTAAGCTAACACTAACCCGTACCCTAACACGTACGCTCACCCTAAACCGTTGTCATTCCCTAACCTGTCCCCTAAACCGTCCCCGTCCCCTAACCCTAACCCTAACCCTAACCCTTAACCGAAGCCTTACCCTAACCCGTCCGCTAATCCTAACCCGTACGCTAACACTAACCCGTACCCTAACACGTACGCTGACCCTAAACCGTTGTCGTAAACTAAATTGTCCCCTAAACCGTCCCCATCCCCTAATCCTAACCCTAAACCTAAACCTACCCCTAACCCTAACCCTTACCCGAAGCCTTACCCTAACCCGTCCCCTAATCCTAACCCGTACGCTAACACTAACCCATACCCTAACATGTAGGCTGACCCTAAACCGTTGTCGTACTCTAACCTGTCCCCTAAACTGTCCCCATCCCCTAACCCTAACCCTAACCCTAACCCTTAACCGAAGCCTTACCCTAACCCGTCCCCTAATCCTAACCCGTACGCTAACACTAATCCCTACCCTAACACGTACGCTGACCCTAAACCATTGTCGTAAACTAACTTGTCCTCTAAACCGTCCCCATCCCCTAATCCTAACCCTAACCCTAACCCTAAACCTAACCCTTACCCGAAGCCTTACCCTAACCCGTCCCCTAATCCTAACCCGTACGCTAACACTTATCCGTACCCTAACACGTACGCTCACCCTAAACCGTTGTCGTACCCTAACCTGTCCCCTAAACCGTCCCCGTCCCCTAACCCTAACCCTAACCCTAACCCTAACCCTTACCCGAAGCATTACCCTAAACCGTCCACTAATACTAACCCGTACGCTAACACTAATCCGTACCCTAACACTTACGCTCACCCTAAACCGTTGTCGTACCCTAACTTGTCCCCTACACCGTCCCCGTCCCCTAACCCTAACCCTAACCCTAACCCTAACCCTAACCCTTACCCGAAGCCTTACCCTAACCCGTCCCCTAATCCTAACCCGTACGCTAACACTAAGCCGTACCCTAACACGTACGCTGACCCTAAACCGTTGTCGTACCCTAACCTGTCCCCTAAACCGTCCCTGTCCCCTAACACTAACCCAAACCTAACGCTTAACCGAAGCCTTACCGTAACCCGTCCCCTAATCCTAACCCGTACGCTAACACTAACCTGTACCCGAACACGTACGCTGACCCTAAACCGTTGTCCTACTCTAACCTGTCCCCTAAACCGTCCCCATCCCCTAACCCTAACCCTAACCCTAACCCTTACCCGAAGCCTTACCCTAACCCGTCCCCTAATCCTAACCCGTACGCTAACACTAACCCGTACCCGAACACGTACGCTCACCCTAAACCGTTCTCGTAAACTAACTTGTCCCCTAAACCGTCCCCATCCCCTAACCCTAACCCTAACCCTAACCCTTACCCTAACCCTTACCCGAAGCCTTACCCTAACCCGTCCCCTAATCCTAACACGTACGCTAACACTAACCCATACCCTAACACGTACGCTCACCCTAAACCGTTGTCGTACACTAACCTTCCCCCTATACCATCCCCGTCCTCTAACCCTAACCCTAACCCTAACCCTAAACCTAACCCTTACCCGAAGCCTTACCCTAACCCGTCCCCTAATCCTAACCCTTACGCTAACACTAACCCGTACCCTAACACGTACGCTGACCCTAAACCGTTGTCGTACCCTAAACTGTCCCCTAAACCGTCCCCGTCCCCTAACCCTAACCCTAACCCTAACCCTTACCCGAAGCCTTACACTAACCCGTCCCCTAATCCTAACCCGTACGCTAACACTAACCCGTACCCTAACACGTACGCTGACCCTAAACCCTTGTCGTAAACTAGCTTGTCCCCTAAACCGTCCCCATCCCCTAATCCTAACCCTAACCCTAACCCTTACCCGAAGCCTTACCCTAACCCGTCCCCTAATCCTAACCCGTTCGCTAACACTAAACCGTACCCTAACACGTACGCTCACCCTAAACCGTTGTCGTACCCTAAACTGTCCCCTAAACCATCCCCGTCCTCTAACCCTAACCCTAAACCTAACACTTACCCGAAGCCTTACCCAAACCCGTGTCCTAATCCTAACCCGTACGCTAACACTAACCCGTACCCTAACACGTACGCTCACACTAAACTGTTATCGTACCCTAACTTGTCCCCTAAACCGTCCCCGTCCCCTAACACTAACCCTAACCCTAACTCTAACCCTTAACCGAAGCCTTACCCTAACCCGTCCCTTAATCCTAACCCGTACGCTAACACTAACCCATACCCTAACACATACGCTGACCCTAAACCCTTGTCGTAAACTCACTTGTCCCCTAAACCGTCCCCATCCCCTAACCCTAAACCTAACCATAACCCTAACCCTAACCCTTACCCGATGCCTTACCTTAACCCGTCCCCTAATCCTAACCCGTAAGCTAACACTAACCCGTACCCTAACACGTACGCTCACCCTAAACCGTTGTCGTTCCCTAACCTGTCCCCAAAACCGTCCCCGTCCCCTAACCCTAACCCTAACCCTAACCCTTAACCGAAGCCTTACCCTAACCCGTCCGCTAATCCTAACCCGTACGCTAACACTAACCCGTACCCTAACACGTACGCTGACCCTAAACCGTTGTCGTAAAGTATCTTGTCCCCTAAACCGTCCCAATCCCCTAATCCTAACCCTAACCCTAAACCTACCCCTAACCCTAACCCTTACCCGAAGCCTTACCCTAACCCATCCCCTAATCCTAACCCGTACGCTAACACTAACCCGTACCCTAACACGTAGGCTGACCCTAAACCTTTGTCGTACCCTAACATGTCCCCTAAACCGTCCCCATCCCCTAACCCTAACCCTAACCCTAATCCTTAACCGAAGCCTTACACTAACCCGTCCCCTAATCCTAACCCGTACGCTAACACTAAGCCATACCCTAACACGTACGCTCACCCTAAACCGTTGTCGTACACTAACCTGTCCCCTAAACCGTCCCCGTCCCCTAACCCTAACCCTAACCCTAACCCTAACCCTAACCCTTACCCGAAGCATTACCCTAAACCGTCCCCTAATACTAACCCGTACGCTAACACTAATCCGTACCCTAACAAGTACGCTCACCCTAAACCGTTGTCGTACCCTAACCTGTCCCCTACACCGTCCCCATCCCCTAACCCTAACCCTAACCCTAACCCTAACCCTAACCCTTACCCGAAGCCTTACCCTAACCCGAGCCCTAATCCTAACCCGTACGCTAACACTAACCCTTACCCTAACACGTACGCTGACCCTAAACCGTTGTCGTACCCTAACCTGTCCCCTAAACCGTCCCTGTCCCCTAACCCTAATCCTAAACCTAACGCTTAACCGAAGCCTTACCCTAACCCGTCCCCTAATACTAACCCGTACGCTAACACTAACCCGTACCCTAACACGTACGCTGACCCTAAACCGTTGTCGTACCCTAACCTGTCCCCTAAACCTTTCCCGTCCCCTAACCCTAACCCTAACCCTACCGCTAACCCTAACCCTTGCCCGAAGCCTTACCCTAACCCGTCCCCTAAACCTAACCCGTACGCTAACACTAACCCGTACCCTAACACGTACGCTCACCCTAAATCGTTGTCGTACCCTAACCTGTCCCCTAAACTCTCCCCGTCCCATAACCCTAACCCTAACCCTAACCCTAACCCTAACACTTACCCGAAGCCTTACCCTAACCCGTCCCCTAATCCTAACCCGTACGCTAAAACTAAACCATACCCTAACACGTACGCTCACCCTAAACCATTGTCGTAAACTAACCTCTCCCCTAAACCGTCCCCAGCCCCTAACCCTAACCCTAACCCTAACCCTAACCCTAACCCTTACCCGGTGCCTTACCCTAACCCATCCCCTAATCCTAACCCGTAAGCTAACACTAACACATACCCTAACACGTACGCTGACCCTAAACCGTTGTCGTACCCTAACCTGTCCCCTAAACTGTCCCCGTCCCATAACCCTAACCCTAACCCTAACCCTAACCCTAACACTTACCCGAAGCCTTACCCTAACCCGTCCCCTAATCCTAACACGTACGCTAACACTAAACCGTACCCTAACACGTACGCACATCCTAAACCGTTGTCGTAAACTAACCTCTCCCCTAAACCGTCCCCAGCCCCTAACCCTAACCCTAACCCTAACCCTAACCCTAACCCTAACCCTTACCCGGAGCCTTACCCTAACCCGTCCCCTAATCCTAACCCGTATGCTAACACTAACACATACCCTAACACGTACACTGACCCTAAACCGTTTTCATACCCTAACCTGTCCCCTAACCTGTCCCCGTCCCATAACCCTAACCCTAACCCTAACCCTAACCTTAACACGTACCCGAAGCCTTACCCTAACCCGTCCCCTAATCCTAACCCGTACGCTAACACTAACCCATACCCGAACACGTACGCTCACCCTAAACCATTGTCGTACCCTTACATGTCCCCGAAACTTTCCCTGTCCCCTAACCCTAACCCTAACCATAACCCTAACCCTAACCCTTACCCGAAGAATTACCCTAAACCGTCCCCGAAACCTAACCCGTACGCTAACACTAACCCGTACCCTAACACGTACGCTCACCCTAAACCGTTGTCGTACCCTAACCTGTCCCCTAAGCCGTCCCCGTCCCCTAACCCTAACCCTAACCCTAACCCTTAACCGAAGCCTTAACCTAACCGTCCCTTAATCCTAACCCGTACGCTAACACTAACCCGTACCCTAACACGTACGGTGACAATAAACCGTTGTCGTAAACTAACTTGCCCCTAAACCGTCCCCATCCCCTAACCCTAAACCTAGCCATAACCCTAACCCTAACCCTTACCCGATGCCTTACCCTAACCCGTCCCCTAATCGTAACCCGTAAGCTAACACTAACCCGTACCCTAAAACGTACGCTCACCCTAAAGCGTTGTCATTCCCTAACCTGTCCCCAAAACCGTCCCCGTCCCCTAACCCTAACCCTAATCCTAACCCTTATCCGAAGCATTACCCTAACCCGTCCGCTAATCCTAACCCGTACGCTAACACTAACCCGTACCCTAACAAGTACGCTGACCCTAAACCGTTGTCGTAAACTAACTTGTCCCCTAAACCGTCCCAATCCCCTAATCCTAACCCTAACCCTAAACCTACCCCTAACCCTAACCCTTACCCGAAGCCTTACCCTAACCCGTCCCCTAATCCTAACCCGTACGCTAATACTAACCCGTACCCTAACACGTTGGCTGACCCTAAACCTTTGTCGTACCCTAACCTGTCCCCTAAACCGTCCCCATCCCCTAACCCTAACCCTAACCCTAACCCTTAACCGAAGCCTTACCCTAACCCGTCCCCTAATCCTAACCCATACGCTAACACTAAGCCGTACCCTAACACGTACGCTCACCCTAAACCGTTGTCGTACACTAACCTGTCCCCTAAACCGTCCCCGTCCCCTAACCCTAACCCTAACCCTAACCCTAACCCTAACCCTAACCGTTTCCCGAAGCATTACCCTAAACCGTCCCCTAATACTAACCCGTACGCTAACACTAATCCGTACCCTAACACGTACGCTCACCCTAAACCGTTGTCGTACCCTAACCTGTCCCCTACACCGTCCCCATCCCCTAACCCTAACCCTAACCCTAACCCTAACCCTAACCCTTACCCGAAGCCTTACCCTAACCCGAGCCCTAATCCTAACCCGTACACTAACACTAACCCTTACCCTAACACGTACGCTGACCCTAAACCGTTGTCGTACCCTACCCTGTCCCCTAAACCGTCCCTGTCCCCTAACCCTAACCCTAAACCTAACGCTTAACCGAAGCCTTACAATAACCCGTCCCCTAATCCTAACCCGTACGCTAACACTAACCCGTACCCTAACACGTACACTGACCCTAAACCGTTGTCGTACCCTAACCTGTCCCCTAAACCTTCCCCGTCCCCTAACCCTAACCCTAACCCTACCGCTAACCCTAACCCTTACCCGAAGCCTTACACTAACCCGTCCCCAAATCCTAACCCGTACGCTAACACTAACCCGTACCCTAACACTTACGCTCACCCTAAATCGTTGTCGTACCCTAACCTGTCCCCTAAACTCTCCCCGTCCCATAACCCTAACCCTAACCCTAACCCTAACCCTAACACTTACCCGAAGCCTTACCCTAACCCGTCCCCTAATCCTAACCCGTACGCTAACACTAAACCGTACCCGAACACGTACGCTCACCCTAAACCGTTGTCGTACCCTAAACTGTCCCCTAAACCATCCCCGTCCTCTAACCCTAACCCTAACCCTAACCCTAAACCTAACCCTTACCCGAAGCCTTACCTAAACCCGTCTCCTAATCCTAACCCGTACGCTAACACTAACCCGTACCCTAACACGTACGCTCACACTAAACTGTTGTCGTACCATAACCTATCCCCTAAACCGTCCCCGTCCCCTAACACTAACCCTAAGCCTAACCCTAACCCTAACCCTTACCCGAAGCCTTACCCTAACCCGTCCCCTAATCCTAACCCGTACGCTAACACTAACCCGTAAGCTAACACGTACGCTCACCCTAAACCGTTGTCGTACCCTAACCTGTCCCCTAAACCGTCCCCATCCTCTAACCGTAACCCTAAACCTACCCCTAACCCTAACCCTTACTCGAAGCCTTACCCTAAACCGTCCCCTAATCCTAACCCGTACGCTAACACTAACCCATACCCTAACACGTACGCTCACCCTAAACCGTTGTCGTAAACTAACTTGTCCCCTAAACCGTCCCCATCCCCTAACCCTAAACCTAAACCTAACCCTAACCCTAACCCTAACCCTAACACTTACCCGAAGCCTTACCCTAACCCGTCCCCTAATCCTAACCCGTAAGCTAACACTAACCCATACCCTAACACGTAAGCTCACCCTAAACCGTTGTCGTACACTAAACTGTCCCCTAAACCGTCCGCGTCCCCTAAACCTAACCCTAAACCTACCCCTTACCCTAACACTTACCCGAAGCCTTACCCTAACCCGTCCCCTAATCCTAACCCGTACGCTATCACTAACCCGTACCCTAACACGTACGCTCACACTAAAATGTTGTCGTACCCTAACCTATCCCCTAAATCGTCCCCGTCCCCTAACCCTAACCCTAACCCAAACCCTTAACCGAAGCCTTACCCTAACCCGTCCCCTAATCCTAACCCGTACGCTAACACTAACCCGTACCCTAACACATACGCTGACCCTAAAACGTTGTCGTAAACTAACTTGTCCCCTAAACCGTCCCCATCCCCTAATCGTAACCCTAACCCTAACCCTAACCCGAACCCTTACCCGAAGCCTTACCCTAACCCGTCCCCTAAGCCTAACCCGTTCGCTAACACTAAGCCGTACCCTAACACGTACGCTCACCCTAAACCGTTGTCATACACTAAACTGTCCCCTAAACCGTCCCCGTCCCCTAACCCTAACCCTAACCCTAACCCTAACACTAACCCTTACCCGAAGCCTTACCCTAACCCTTCCCCTAATCCTAACCCGTACGGTAACACTAAGCCGTACCCTAACACGTACGCTCACCCTAAACCGTTGTCGTATCCTAACCTGTCCCCTAAACAGTCCCTGTCCCAGAACCCTAACCCTAACCCTAACCCTAACCCTAACACTTACCCGATGCCTTACCCTAACACGTCCCCTAATCCTAACCCGTACGCTAACACTAAACCGTACCCTAACACGTACGCTCACCCTAAACCGTTGTCGTATCCTAACCTGTCCCCTAAACAGTCCCCGTCCCAGAACCCTAACCCTAACCCTAACCCTAACCCTAACCCTTACCCGATGCCTTACGCTAACCCGTCCCCTAATCCTAACCCGTAAGCTAACACTAACCCTTACCCTAACACGTACGCTCACCCTAAACCGTTCTCATACCCTAACCTGTCCCCTAAACCGTCCCCGTCCCCTAACCCTAACCCTAACCCTTACCCGAAGCCTTACCGTAACCCGTCCCCTAATCCTAACCCATACGCTAACACTAATCCGTACCCTAACACGTACGCTGACCCTAAACGGTTGTCGTAAACTAACTTGTCCCCTAAACCGTCCCCATCCCCTAATCCTAACCCTACCCTAACACTTACCCGAAGCCTTACCCTAACCCGTCCCCTAATCCTAACCCGTTCGCTAACACTAAACCGTACCCTAACACGTACGCTCACCCTAAACCGTTGTCGTATCCTAAACTGTCCCCTAAACCGTCCCCGTCCTCTAACACTAACCCTAACCCTAACCGTAACCTAACCCTTACCCGAAGCCTTACACAAACCCGTCTCCTAATCCTAACCCGTACGCTAACACTAACCCGTACCCTAACACGTACGCTCACACTAAACTGTTGTCGTACCCTAACCTATCCCCTAAACCGTCCCCGTCCCCTAACACTAACCCTAAACCTAACCCTAACCCTAACCCTTACCCGAAGCCTTACACTAAACCGTCCCCTAATCCTAACCCGTACGCTAACACTAACCCGTACCCTAACACGTATGCTCACCCTAAACCGTTGTCGTACTCTAACCTGTCCCCTAAACCGTCCCCGATCCCTAACCCTAACCCTAACCCTAAGCCTAACCCTAACCCTTACCCGAAGCCTTACCCTAACACTTCCCCTAATCCTAACCCGTACGCTAACACTAAGCCGTACCCTAACACGTACGCTCACCCTAAACTGTTGTCGTATCCTAACCTGTCCCCTAAACTGTCCCCGTCCCATAACCCTAACCCTAACCCTAAACCTAACCCTAACCCTTACCCGATGCCTTAACCTAACCCGTCCCCTAATCCTAACCCGTAAGCTAACACTAACCCGTACCCTAATACGTACGCTCAACCTAAACCGTTGTCGTACCCTAACCTGTCCCCTAAACCGTCCCCGTCCCCTAACCCTAACCCTAAATCTACCCCTAACCCTAACCCTTACCCGAAGCCTTACCCTAACCCGTCCCCTAATCCTAACCCGTACGCTAACACTAAACCGTACCCTAACACGTACGCTCACCCTAAAACGTTGTCGTACCCTAAACTGTCCCCTAAACCGTCCCCGTCCCATAACCCTAACCCTAACCCTAACCCTAACCCTAACCCTTACCCGAAGCCTTACCCTAACCCGTCCCCTAATCCTAACCCGTACGCTACCACTAACCCGTACCCTAACACGTACGCTCCCCCTAAACCGTTGTCGTACCCTAACCTTTCCCCTAAACCGTCCCCGTCCCCTAACCCTAACCCTAAATCTACCCCTAACCATAACCCTTACCCGAAGCCTTACCCTAACCCGTCCCCTCATCCTAACCCGTACGCTAACACTAAACCGTACCCTAACACGTACGCTCACCCTAAACCGTTGTCGTAAACTAACCTCTCCCCTAAACCGTCCCCAGCCCCTAACCCTAACCCTAACACTAACCCTAACCCTAACCCTTACCCGGAGCCTTACCCTAACCCGTCCCCTAATCCTAACCCGTAAGCTAACACTAACACATACCCTAACACATACGCTAACCCTAAACCGTTGTCGTACCCTAACATGTCCCCTAAACTGTCCCCGTCCCATAACCCTAACCCTATCCCGAACCCTTACCCAAAGCCTTACCCTAACCCGTCCCCTAATCCTAACCCGTTCCCTAACATGTACGCTCACCCTAAACCGTTGTCGTACCCTAAACTGTCCCCTAAACCATCCCCGTCCTATAACCCTAACCCTAACCCTAACCCTAAACCTAACCCTTACCCGAAGCCTTACACAAACCAGTCTCCTAATCCTAACCCGTACGCTAACACTAACCCGTACCCTAACACGTACGCTCACACTAAACTGTTGTCATACCCTAACCTATCCCCTAAACCGTCCCAGTCCCCTAACACTAACCCTAAGCCTAACCCTAACCCTAACCCTTACCCGAAGCCTTACCCTAACCCGTCCCCTATTCCTAACCCGTACGCTAACACTAACCCGTACCCTAACACGTACGCTCACCCTAAACCGTTGTCGTATCCTAACCTGTCCCCTAAACAGTCCCAGTCCCAGAACCCTAACCCTAACCCTAACCCTAACCCTAAACCTTACCCGATGCCTTACCCTAACCCGTCCCCTAATCCTAACCCGTAAGCTAACACTAACCCGTACCCTAACACGTACGCTCACCCTAAACCGTTCTCATACCCTAACCTGTCCCCTAAACCGTCCCCGTCCCCTAACCCTAACCCTAACCCTAACCCTTACCCGAAGCCTTACCCTAACCCGTCCGCTAATCCTAACCCGTACGCTAACACTAATCCGTACCCTAACACGTACGCTGACCCTAAACCGTTGTCGTAAACTAACTTGTCCCCTAAACCGTCCCCATCCCCTAATCCTAACCCTAACCCTAACACTTACCCGAAGCCTTACCCTAACCCGTCCCCTAATCCTAACCCGTTCGCTAACACTAAACCGTACCCTAACACGTACGCTCACCCTAAACCGTTGTCATACCCTAAACTGTCCCCTAAACCGTCCCCGTCCTCTAACACTAACCCTAACCCTAACCGTAACCTAACCCTTACCCGAAGACTTACACAAACCCGTCTCCTAATCCTAACCCGTACGCTAACACTAACCCGTACCCTAACACGTACGCTCACACTAAACTGTTGTCGTACCCTAACCTATCCCCTAAACCGTCCCCGTCCCCTAACACTAACCCTAAGCCTAACCCTAACCCTAACCCTTACCCGAAGCCTTACCCTAACCCGTCCCCTAATCCTAACCCGTACGCTAACACTAACCCGTACCCTAACACGTACGCTCACCCTAAACCGTTGTCGTACTCTAACCTGTCCCCTAAACCGTCCCCGATCCCTAACCCTAACCCTAACCCTAAGCCTAACCCTAACCCTTACCCGAAGGCTTACCCTAACACTTCCCCTAATCCTAAACCGTACGCTAACACTAAGCCGTACCCTAACACGTACGCTCACCCTAAACTGTTGTCGTATCCTAACCTGTCCCCTAAACTGTCCCCGTCCCATAACCCTAACCCTAACCCTAAACCTAACCCTAACCCTTACCCGATGCCTTAACCTAACCCGTCCCCTAATCCTAACCCGTAAGCTAACACTAACCCGTACCCTAATACGTACGCTCACCCTAAACCGTTGTCGTACCCTAACCTGTCCCCTAAACCGTCCCCGTCCCCTAACCCTAACCCTAAATCTACCCCTAACCCTAACCCTTACCCGAAGCCTTACCCTAACCCGTCCCCTAATCCTAACCCGTACGCTAACACTAAACCGTACCCTAACATGTACACTCACCCTAAAACGTTGTCGTACCCTAAACTGTCCCCTAAACCGTCCCCGTCCCATAACCCTAACCCTAACCCTAACCCTAACCCTAACCCTTACCCGAAGCCTTACCCAAACCCGTCCCCTAATCCTAACCCGTACGCTAACACTAACCCGTACCCTAACACGTACGCTCCCCCTAAACCGTTGTCGTACCCTAACCTGTCCCCTAAACCGTCCCCGTCCCCTAACCCTAACCCTAAATCTACCCCTAACCCTAACCCTTACCCGAAGCCTTACCCTAACCCGTCCCCTAATCCTAACCCGTACGCTAACACTAAACCGTACCCTAACACGTACGCTCACCCTAAACCGTTGTCGTAAACTAACCTCTCCCCTAAACCGTCCCCAGCCCCTAACCCTAACCCTAACACTAACCCTAACCCTAACCCTTACCCGGAGCCTTACCCTAACCCGTCCCCTAATCCTAACCCGTAAGCTAACACTAACACATACCCTAACACATACGCTGACCCTAAACCGTTGTCGTACCCTAACATGTCCCCTAAACTGTCCCCGTCCCATAACCCTAACCCTAACCCGAACCCTTACCCGAAGCCTTACCCTAACCCGTCCCCTAATCCTAACCCGTTCGCTAACACGTATGCTCACCCTAAACCGTTGTCGTACCCTAAACTGTCCCCTAAACCATCCCCGTCCTCTAACCCTAACCCTAACCCTAACCCTAAACCTAACCCTTACCCGAAGCCTTACACAAACCAGTCTCCTAATCCTAACCCGTACGCTCCCACTAACCCGTACGCTAACACGTACGCTCACACTAAACTGTTGTCATACCCTAACCTATCCCCTAAACCGTCCCAGTCCCCTAACACTAACCCTAAGCCTAACCCTAACCCTAACCCTTACCCGAAGCCTTACACTAACCCGTCCCCTAATCCTAACCCGTACGCTAACACTAACCCGTACCCTAACACATACGCTCACCCTAAACCTTTGTCGTACTCTAACCTGTCCCCTAAACCGTCCCCGTCCCCTAACCCTAACCCTAACCCTAAGCCTAACCCTAACCCTTACCCGAAACCTTACCCTAACCCTTCCCCTAATCCTAACCCGTACGCTAACACTAAGCCGTACCCTAACACGTACGCTCACCCTAAACCGTTGTCGTATCCTAACCTGTCCCCTAAACTGTCCCCGTCCCATAACCCTAACCCTAACCCTAACCCTAACCCTTACGCGATGCCTTACCCTAACCCGTCCCCTAATCCTAACCCGTAAGCTAACACTAACCCGTACCCTAACACGTACGCTCACCCTAAACCGTTGTCGTACCCTAACCTGTCCCCTAAACCGTCCCCGTCCCCTAACCCTAACCCTAAATCTACCCCTAACACTAACCCTTACCCGAAGCCTTACCCTAACCCGTCCCCTAATCCTAACCCGTACGCAAACACTAAACCGTACCCTAACACGTACGCTCAACCTAAAACGTGGTCGTACACTAAACTGTCCCCTAAACCGTCCCCATCCCATAACCCTAACCCTAACCCTAACCCTAACCCTAACCCTTACCCGAAGCCTTACCCTAACCCGTCCCCTAATCCTAAACCGTACGCTAACACTAACCCGTACCCTAACACGTACGCTCACCCAAAACCGTTGTCGTAAACTAAATTTTCCCCTAAACCGTCCCCATCCCCTAACCCTAACCCTAACCCTAACCCTAACCCTAACCCTTACCCGAAGCCTTACCCTAACCCGTCCCCTAATCCTAACCCGTACGCTAACACTAACCCGTACCCTAACACGTACGCTCACCCTAAACCGTTGTTGTACACTAACCTGTCCCCTAAACCATCCCCGTCCTCTAACCCTAACCCTAACCCTAACCCTAAACCTAACCCTTACCCGAAGCCGTACCCTAACCCGTCCCCTTATCCTAACCCGTACGCTAACACTAAACCGTAAGCTAACACGTACGCTCACCCTAAACCGTTGTCGTACCCTAACCTGTCCCCTAAACCGTCCCCATCCTCTAACCCTAACCCTAAACCTACCCCTAACCCTAACCCTTACCCGAAGCCTTACACTAACCCGTCCCCTAATCCTAACCCGTACGCTAACACTAACCCGTACCCTAACACGTACGCTCACCCTAAACCGTTGTTGTAAACTAACTTGTCCCCTAAACCGTCCCCATCCCCTAACCCTAACCCTAAACCTAACCCTAACCCTAACCCTTAACCGAAGCCTTACCCTAACCTGTCCCCTAATCCTAACCCGTATGCTAACACTAACCCGTACCCTAACACGTACGCTCACACTAAACTGTCGTCGTACCCTAACCTATCCACTAAACCGTCCCCGTCCCCTAACCCTAACCCTAAACCTAACCCTTAACCGAAGCCTTACCCTAACCCGTCCCCTAATCCTAACCCGTACGCTAACACTAACCCATACCCTAACACGTACGCTGACCCTAAACCGTTGTCGTAAACTAACTTGTCCCCTAAACCGTCCCCATCCCCTTATCCTAACCCTGACCCTAACCCTAACCCGAAACCTTACCCGAAGCCTTACCCTAACCCGTCCCCTAATCCTAACCCGTTCGCTAACACTAACCCGTACCCTAACACGTACGCTCACCCTAAACCGTTTTCGTACCCTAAACTGTCCCCTAAACCGTCCCCGTCCCCTAACCCTAACCCTAACCCTAACCCTAACACTAACCCTTACCCGAAGCCTTACCCTAACCCTTCCCCTAATCCTGACCCGTACGCTAACACTAAGCCATACCCTAACACGTACGCTCACCCTAAACCGTTCTCGTATCCTAACCTGTCCCCTAAACAGTCCCCGTCCCAGAACCCTAACCCTAACCCTAACCCTAACCCTTACCCGATGCCTTACCCTAACCCGTCCCCTAATCCTAACCCGTAAGCTAACACTAACCCGTACCCTAACACGTACGCTCACCCTAAGCCGTTGTCATACCCTAACCTGTCCCCTAAACCGTCCCCGTCCCCTAACCCTAACCCTAAACCTACCACTAACCCTAACCCTTACCCGAAGCCTTACCCTAACACGTCCCCTAATCCTAACCCGTACGCTAACACTAAACCGTACCCTAACACGTACGCTCACCCTATAACTTTGTCGTACCCTAACCTGTCCCCTAAACCGTCCCCGTCCCATAACCCTAACCCTAACCCTAACCCTAACCGTAACCCTTACCCGAAGCCTTACCCTAACCCGTCCCCTAATCCTAACCCGTACGCTAACACTAACCCGTACCCTAACAGGTACGCTCACCCTAAACCATTGTCGTAAACTAACTTGTCCCCTAAACCGTCCCCATCCCCTAACCCTAACCCTAACCCTAACCCTAACACTAATCCTTACCCGAAGCCTTACCCTAACCCGTCCCCTAATCCTAACCCGTACGCTAACACTAACCCGTACCCTAACACGTACGCTCACCCTAAACCGTTGTCGTACCCTAACCTGTCCCCTAAACCGTCCCCGTCCCCTAACCCTAACCCTAACCCTAAGCCTAACCCTAACACTTACCCGAAGCCTTACCCTAACCCGTCCCCTAATCCTAACCCGTACGCTAGCACTAACCTATACCCTAACACGTACGCTCAACCTAAACCGTTGTCGTACCCTAAACTGTCCCCTAAACCGTCCCTGTCCCCGTCCCCTAACCCTAACCCTAACCCTTATCCTAACCCTTCCCCGAAGCCTTACCCTAACCCTTCCCCTAATCCTAACCCGTACGCTAACACTAAGCCGTACCCTAACACGTACGCTCACCCTAAACCGTTGTCGTATCCTAACCTGTCCCCTAAACTGTCCCCGTCCCATAACCCTAACCCTAACCCTAACCCCTACCCGATGCCTTACACTAACCCGTCCCCTAATCCTAACCCGTAAGATAACACTAATCCGTACCCTAACACGTACGCTCAACCTAAACCGTTGTCGTACCCTAACCTGTCCCCTAAATCGTCCCCATCCCCTAACCCTAACCCTTACCCTAACACTAAACCTAACCCTTACCCGAAGCCTTACCCTAATCCGTCCCCTAATCCTAACCCGTACACTAACACTTACCCGTACCCTAACACGTACGCTGACCCTAAACCGTTGTCGTACACTAACCTGTCCCCTAAACTGTCCCCGTGCCATAACACTAACCCTAACCCTAACCCTAACCCTAACCCTTACCCGAAGCCTTACCCTAACCCGTCCCCTAATCCTAACCCGTACGCTAACACTAACCCGTACCCAACACATACTCTGACCCTAAACCGTTGTCGTACCCTAACCTGTCCCCTAAACCATCCCCGTCCCCTAACCCTAACCCTAACCCTATCCCTTACCCGAAGCCTTACCCTAACCCGTCCCCTAATCCTAACCCGTACGCTAACACTAACCAGTACCCTAACACGTACGCTCACCCTAAACCGTTGTCGTAAACTAACTTGTCCCCTAAACCGTCCCCATCCCCTAACCCTAACCCTAAACCTAACCCTAACCCTAAACCTTAACCGAAGCCTTACGCTAACCTGTCCCCTAATCCTAACCCGTACGCTAACACTAACCCATACCCTAACACATACGCTCACACTAAACTGTTGTCGTACCCTAACCTATCCCCTAAACCGTCCCCATCCCCTAACCCTAACCCTAACCTTAACCCTTAATCGAAGCCTTACCCTAACCCGTCCCCTAATCCTAAACCGTACGCTAACACTAACCCGTACCCTAACACGTACGCTGACCCTAAACCGTTGTCGTAAACTAACTTGTCCCCTAAACCGTCCCCATCCCCTAATCCTAACCCTAACCCTAACCCGAACCCTTACCCGAAGCCTTACCCTAACCCGTCCCCTAATCCTAACCCGTTCGCTAACACTAACCCGTACCCTAACACGTACGCTCACCGAAAACCGTTTTCGTACACTAAACTGTCCCCTAAACCGTCCCCGTCCCCTAACCCTAACTCTAACCCTAACCCTAACACTAACCCTTACCCGAAGCATTACCCTAACCCTTCCCCTAATCCTAACCCGTACGCTAACACTAAGCCGTACCCTAACACGTACGCTCACCCTAAACCGTTGTCGTATCCTAACCTGTCCCCTAAACAGTCCCCGTCCCAGAACCCTAACCCTAACCCTAACCCTAACCCTAACCCTTACCCGATGCCTTACCCTAACCCGTCCCCTAATCCTAACCCGTAAGCTAACACTAACCCGTACCCTAACACGTACGCTCACCCTAAGCTGTTGTCATACACTAACCTGTCCCCTAAACCGTCCCCGTCCCCTAACCCTAACCCTAAACCTACCCCTAACCCTAACCCTTACCCGAAGCCTTACCCTAACCCGTCCCCTAATCCTAACCCGTACGCTAACACTAAACCGTACCCTAACACGTACGCTCACCCTATAACTTTGTCGTACCCTAACCTGTCCCCGAAACCGTCCCCGTCCCCTAACCCTAACCCTAACCCTAAGCCTAACCCTAACCCTTACCCGAAGCCTTACCCTAACCCGTCCGCTAATCCTAACCCGTACGCTAACACTAACATATACCCTAACACGTACGCTCACCCTAAACCGTTGTCGTAACCTAAACTGTCCCCTAAACCGTCCCCGTCCCCGTCCCCTAACCCTAACACTAACCCTAATCCTAACCCTTCCCCGAAGCCTTACCCTAACCCTTCCCCTAATCCTAACCCGTACGCTAACACTAAGCCGTACCCTAACACGTACGCTCACCCTAAACTGTTGTCGTTTCCTAACCTGTCCCCTAAACTGTCCCCGTCCCATAACCCTAAACCTAACCCTAACCCTAACCCTTACCCGATGCCTTACCCTAACCCGTCCCCTAATCCTAACCCGTAAGCTAACACTAATTCGTACCCTAACACGTACGCTCACCCTAAACCGTTGTCGTACACTAACCTGTCCGCTAAACCGTCCCCATCCCCTAACCCTAACCCTTACCCTAAAACTAACCCTAACCCTTACCCGAAGCCTTACCCTAATTCGTCCCCTAATCCTAACCCGTACGCTAACACTTACCCGTACCCTAAAACGTACGCTGACCCTAAACCGTTGTCGTACACTAACCTGTCCCCTAAACTGTCCCCGTGCCATAACCCTAACCCTAACCCTAACCCTAACCCTAACCCTTACCCGAAGCCTTACCCTAACCCGTCCCCTAATCCTAACCCGTACGCTAACACTAACCCATACCCAACACATACTCTGACCCTAAACCGTTGTCGTACCCTAACCTGTCCCCTAAACCATCCCCGTCCCCTAACCCTAACCCTAACCCTATCCCTTACCCGAAGCCTTACCCTAACCCGTCCCCTAATCCTAACCCGTACGCTAACACTAACCAGTACCCTAACACGTACGCTCACCCTAAACCGTTGTCGTAAACTAACTTGTCCCCTAAACCGTCCCCATCCCCTAACCCTAACCCTAAACCTAACCCTAACCCTAACCCTTAACCGAAGCCTTACGCTAACCTGTCCCCTAATCCTAACCCGTACGCTAACACTAACCCGTACCCTAACACATACGCTCACAATAAACTGTTGTCGTACCCTAACCTATCCCCTAAACCGTCCCCGTCCCCTAACCCTAACCCTAACCTTAACCCTTAATCGAAGCCTTACCCTAACCCGTCCCCTAATCCTAACCCGTACGCTAACACTAACCCGTACCCTAACACGTACGCTGACCCTAAACCGTTGTCGTAAACTAACTTGTCCCCTAAACCGTCCCCAGCCCCTAATCCTAACCCTATCCCTAACCCTAACCCGAACCCTTACCCGAAGCCTTACCCTAACCCGTCCCCTAATCCTAACCCGTTCGCTAACACTAACCCGTACCCTAACACGTACGCTCACCCTACACCGTTTTCGTACCCTAAACTGTCCCCTAAACCGTCCCCGTCCCCTAACCCTAACTCTAACCCTAACCCTAACACTAACCCTTACCCGAAGCCTTACCCTAACCCTTCCCCTACTCCTAACCCTTACGCTAACACTAAGCCGTACCCTAACACGTACGCTCACCCTAAACCGTTGTCGTATCCTAACCTGTCCCCTAAACAGTCCCCGTCCCAGAACCCTAACCCTAACCCTAACCCTAACCCTTACCCGATGCCTTACCCTAACCCGTCCCCTAATCCTAACCCGTAAGCTAACACTAACCCGTACCCTAACACGTACGCTCACCCTAAGCCGTTGTCATACACTAACCTGTCCCCTAAACCGTCCCCGTCCCCTAACCCTAACCCTAAACCTACCCCTAACCCTAACCCTTACCCGAAGCCTTACCCTAACCCCTCCCCTAAACCTAACCCGTACGCTAACACTAAACCGTACCCTAACACGTACGCTCACCCTATAACTTTGTCGTACCCTAACCTGTCCCCGAAACCGTCCCCGTCCCCTAACCCTAACCCTAACCCTAAGCCTAACCCTAACCCTTACCCGAAGCCTTACCCTAACCCGTCCCCTAATCCTAACCCGTACGCTAACACTAACATATACCCTAACACGTACGCTCACCCTAAACCGTTGTCGTACCCTAAACTGTCCCCTAAACCGTCCCCGTCCCCGTCCCCTAACCATAACACTAACCCTAATCCTAACCCTTCCCCGAAGCCTTACCCTAACCCTTCCCCTAATCCTAACCCGTACGCTAACACTAAGCCGTACCCTAACACGTACGCTCACCCTAAACCGTTGTCGTATCCTAACCTGTCCCCTAAACTGTCCCCGTCCCATAACCCTAAACCTAACCCTAACCCTAACCCTTACCCGATGCCTTACCCTAACCCGTCCCCTAATCCTAACCCGTAAGCTAACACTAATTCGTACCCTAACACGTACGCTCACCCTAAACCGTTGTCGTACACTAACCTGTCCCCTAAACCGTCCCCATCCCCTAACCCTAACCCTTACCCGAACACTAACCCTAACCCTTACCCGAAGCCTTACCCTAATTCGTCCCCTAATCCTAACCCGTACGCTAACACTTACCCGTACCCTAACACGTACGCTGACCCTAAACCGTTGTCGTACACTAACCTGTCCCCTAAACTGTCCCCGTGCCATAACCCTAACCCTAACCCTAACCCTTACCCGAAGCCTTACCCTAACCCGTCCCCTAATCCTAACCTGTACGCTAACACTAACCCGTACCCTAACACATACTCTGACCCAAAACCGTTGTCGTACCCTAACCTGTCCCCTAAACCATCCCCGTCCCCTAACCCTAACCCTAACCCTATCCCTTACCCGAAGCCTTACCCTAACCCGTCCCCTAATCCTAAACGTACGCTAACACTAACCCGTACCCTAACACGTACGCTCACCCTAAACCGTTGTCGTACCCTAACCTGTACCCTAAACCATCCCCGTCCTCTAACCCTAACCCTAACCCTAACCCTAAACCTAACCCTTACCCGAAGCCTTAACCTAACCCATCCCCTAATCCTAACCCGTACGCTAACACTAACCCGTACCCTAACACGTACGCTCACATTAAACTGTTGTCGTACCCCAACCTATCCCCTAAACCGTCCCCGTTCCCTAACCCTAACCCTAAGCCTAACCCTAACCCTAACCCTTACCCGAAGCCTTACCCTAACCCGTCCCCTAATTCTAACCCGTACGCTAACACTAACCCGTACCCTAACACGTACGCTCACCCTAAACCGTTGTCGTACCCTAACCTGTCCCCTGAACCGTCCCCATCCCTTAACCCTAACCCTAACCCTAAGCCTAACCCTAACCCTTACCCGAAGCCTTACCCTAACCCGTCCCCTAATCCTAACCCGTACCCTAACACTAACCCGTACCCTAACACGTACGCTGACCCTAAACCGTTGTCGTACCCTAACCTGTCCCCTAAACCGTCCCCGTCCCCTAACCCTAACCCTAACCCTATCCCTTACCCGAAGCCTTACCCTAACCCGTCCCCTAATTCTAACACGTACGCTAACACTAACCCGTACCCTAACACGTACGTTCACCCTAAACCGTTTTCGTACCCTAACCTGTCCCCTAAACCGTCCCCGTCCCCTAACCCTAATCCTAACCCAGCCCTTACCCGAAGCCTTACCCTAACCCGACCCCTAATCCTAACCCGTATGCTAACACTATCCCGTACCCTAAAACATACGCTCACCCTAAACCGTTGTCGTACTCTAACCTGCCCCTAAACCATCCCCGACCTCTAACCCTAACCCTAACCCTAACCCTAAACCTAACCCTTACCCGAAGCCTTACCCTAACCCGTCCCCTAATCCTAACCCGTACGCTAACACTAACCCGTACCCTAACACGTACGCTCACACTAAACTGTTGTCGTACCCTAACATATCCCCTAAACCGTCCCCGTCCCCTAACCCTAACCCTAACCCTATCCCTAACCGGAAGCCTTACACTAACCTGTCCCCTAATCCTAACCCGTACGCTAACACTAAGCCGTACCCTAACACGTACGATCACCCTAAACCGTTGTCATACCCTAACCTGTCCCCTACACCGTCCTCATCCCCTAACCCTAACCCTAACCCTAACCCTAACACTAACCCTTACCGAAGCATTACCCTAAACCGTCCCCTAATACTAACCCATACGCTAACACTAATCCGTACCCTAACACGTACGCGAACCCTAAACCGTTGTCGTACCCTAACCTGTCCCCTACACCGTCCCCGTCCCCTAACCCTAACCCTAACCCTAACCCTAACCCTAACCCTTACCCGAAGCCTTACCCTAACCCAACCCCTAATCCTAACCCGTACGCTAACACTAATCCTTACCCTAACACGTACGCTGACCCTAAACCGTTGTCGTACCCTAACCTGTCCCCTAAACCGTCCCGGTCCCCTAACCCTAACCCTAAACCTAACCCTTAACCGAAGCCTTACCCTAACCCGTCCCCTAATCCTAACCCGTACGCTAACACTAACCCGTACCCTAACACGTACGCTGACCCTAAACCGTTGTCGTACCCTAACCTGTCCCCTAAACCGTCCCCGTCCCCTAACCCTAACCCTAAATCTACCCCTAACCCTAACCCTTACCCGAAGCCTTACCCTAACCCGTCCCCTAATCCTAACCCGTACGCTAACACTAAACCGTACCCTAACACGTACGCTCACCCTAAACCGTTGTCGTAAACTAACCTCTCCCCTAAACCGTCCCCAGCCCCTAACCCTAACCCTAACACTAACCCTAACCCTAAACCTTACCCGGAGCCTTACCCTAACCCGTCCCCTAATCCTAACCCGTAAGCTAACACTAACACATACCCTAACACATACGCTGACCCTCAACCGTTGTCGTACCCTAACATGTCCCCTAAACTGTCCCCGTCCCATAACCCTAACCCTAACCCGAACCCTTACCCGAAGCCTTACCCTAACCCGTCCCCTAATCCTAACCCGTTCCCTAACACGTACGCTCACCCTAAACCGTTGTCGTACCCTAAACTGTCCCCTAAACCATCCCCGTCCTCTAACCCTAACCCTAACCCTAACCCAAACCTAACCCTTACCCGAAGCCTTACCCAAACCAGTCTCCTAATCCTAACCCGTACGCTAACACTAACCCGTACCCTAACACGTACGCTCACACTAAACTGTTGTCATACCCTAACCTATCCCCTAAACCGTCCCAATCCCCTAACACTAACCCTAAGCCTAACCCTAACCCTAACTCTTACCCGAAGCCTTACCCTAACCCGTCCCCTAATCCTAACCCGTACGCTAACACTAACCCGTACCCTAACACGTACGCTCACCCTAAACCGTTGTCGTACTCTAACCTGTCCCCTAAACCGTCCCCGTCCCCTAACCCTAACCCTAACTCTAAGCCTAACCCTAACCCTTACCCGAAACCTTACCCTAACCCTTCCCTTAATCCTAACCCGTACGCTAACACTAAGCCGTACCCTAACACGTACGCTCACCCTAAACCGTTGTCTTTTCCTAACCTGTCCCATAAACTGTCCCCGTCCCATAACCCTAACCCTAACCCTAACCCTAACCCTTACGCGATGCCTTACCCTAACCCGTCCCCTAATCCTAACCCGTAAGCTAACACTAACTCGTACCCTAACACGTACGCTCACCCTAAACCGTTGTCGTACCCTAACCTGTCCCCTAAACCGTCCCCGTCCCCTAACCCTAACCCTAAATCTACCCCTAACACTAACCCTTACCCGAAGCCTTACCCTAACCCGTCCCCTAATCCTAACCCGTACGCAAACACTAAACCGTACCCTAACACGTACGCTCAACCTAAAACGTTGTCGTACACTAAACTGTCCCCTAAACCGTCCCCATCCCATAACCCTAACCCTAACCCTAACCCTTACCCGAAGCCTTACCCTAACCCGTCCCCTAATCCTAAACCGTACGCTAACACAAACCCGTACCCTAACACGTACGCTCACCCTAAACCGTTGTCGTAAACTAACTTGTCCCCTAAACCGTCCCCATCCCCTAACCCTAACCCTAAACCTAACCCTAACCCTAACCCTTAACCGAAGCCTTACCCTAACCTGTCCCCTAATCCTAACCCGTATGCTAACACTAACCCGTACCCTAACAAGTACGCTCACACTAAACTGTCGTCGTACCCTAACCTATCCACTAAACCGTCCCCGTCCCCTAACCCTAACCCTAACACTAACCCTTAACCGAAGCCTTACCCTAACCCGTCCCCTAATCCTAACCCGTACGCTAACACTAACCCATACCCTAACACGTACGCTCACCCTAAACCGTTTTCGTACCCTAAACTGTCCCCTAAACCGTCCCCATCCCCTAACCCTAACCCTAACCCTAACCCTTACCCGAAGCCTTACCCTAACCCTTCCCCTAATCCTAACCCGTACGCTAACACTAAGCCATACCCTAACACGTACGCTCACCCTAAACCGTTGTCGTATCCTAACCTGTCCCCTAAACAGTCCCCGTCCCAGAACCCTAACCCTAACCCTAACCCTAACCCTTACCCGATGCCTTACCCTAACCCGTCCCCTAATCCTAACCCGTAAGCTAACACTAACCCGTACCCTAACACGTACGCTCACCCTAAGCCGTTGTCATACCCTAACCTGTCCCCTAAACCGTCCCCGTCCCCTAACCCTAACCCTAAACCTACCACTAACCCTAACCGTTACCCGAAGCCTTAACCTAACACGTCCCCTAATCCTAACCCGTACGCTAACACTAAACCGTACCCTAACACGTACGCTCACCCTATAACTTTGTCGTACCCTAACCTGTCCCCTAAACCGTCCCCGTCCCATAACCCTAACCCTAACCCTAACCCTAACCGTAACCCTTACCCGAAGCCTTACCCTAACCCGTCCCCTAATCCTAACCCGTACGCTAACACTAACCCGTACCCTAACAGGTACGCTCACCCTAAACCATTGTCGTAAACTAACTTGTCCCCTAAACCGTCCCCATCCCCTAACCCTAACCCTAACCCTAACCCTAACCCTTACCCGAAGCCTTACCCTAACCCGTCCCCTAATCCTAACCCGTAAGCTAACACTAACCCGTACCCTAACACGTACGCTCACCCTAAACCGTTGTCATACCCTAACCTGTCCCCTAAACCGTCCCCGTCCCCTAACCCTAACTATAAACCTACCCCTAACCCTAACCCTTACCCGAAGCCTTACCCTAAACCGTCCCCTAATCCTAAGCCGTACGCTAACACTAAACCATACCCTAACACGTACGCTCACCCTAAACCGTTGTCGTAAACTAACTTGTCCCCTAAACCGTCCCCATCCCCTAACCCTAACCCTAACCCTAACCCTAACACTAATCCTTACCCGAAGCCTTACCCTAACCCGTCCCCTAATCCTAACCCGTACGCTAACACTAACCTGTACCCTAACACGTACGCTCACACTAAACTGTTGTCGTACCCTAACCTATCCCCTAAACCGTCCCCGTCCCCTAACCCTAACCCTAAGCCTAAGCCTAACCCTAACCCTTACCCGAAGCCTTACCTTAACCCGTCCCCTAATCCTAACCCGTACGCTAACACTAACCCGTACCCTAACACGTACGCTCACCCTAAACAGTTGTCGTACCCTAACCTGTCCCCTAAACCGTCCCCGTCCCCTAACCCAAACCCTAACCCTAAGCCTAACCCTAACACTTACCCGAAGCCTTACCCTAACCCGTCCCCTAATCCTAACCCGTTCGCTAACACTAACCTATACCCTAACACATACGCTCAACCTAAACCGTTGTCGTACCCTAAACTGTCCCCTAAACCGTCCCTGTCCCCGTCCCCTAACCCTAACCCTAACCCTTATCCTAACCCTTCCCCGAAGCCTTACCCTAACCCTTCCCCTAATCCTAACCCGTACGCTAACACTAAGCCGTACCCTAACACGTATGCTCACCCTAAACCGTTGTTGTATCCTAACCTGTCCCCTAAACTGTCCCCGTCCCATAACCCTAACCCTAACCCTAACCCCTACCCGATGCCTTACACTAACCCGTCCCCTAATCCTAACCCATAAGCTAACACTAATCCGTACCCTAACACGTACGCTCAACCTAAACCGTTGTCGTACCCAAACCTGTCCCCTAAATCGTCCCCATCCCCTAACCCTAACCCTTACCCTAACACTAACCCTAACCCTTACCCGAAGCCTTACCCTAACCCGTCCCCTAATCCTAACCCGTACGCTAACACTAACCCGTACCCAACACATACTCTGACCCTAAACCGTTGTCGTACCCTAACCTGTCCCCTAAACCATCCCCGTCCCCTAACCCTAACCCTAAACCTAACCCTAACCCTAACCCTTAACCGAAGCCTTACGCTAACCTGTCCCCTAATCCTAACCCGTACGCTAACACTAACCCATACCATAACACATACGCTCACACTAAACTGTGGTCGTACCCTAACCTATCCCCTAAACCGTCCCCGTCCCCTAACCCTAACCCTAACCTTAATCGAAGCCTTACCCTAACCCGTCCCCTAATCCTAACCCGTACGCTAACACTAACCCGTACCCTAACACGTACGCTGACCCTAAACCGTTGTCGTAAACTAACTTGTCCCCTAAACCGTCCCCATCCCCTAATCCTAACCCTATCCCTAACCCTAACCCGAACCCTTACCCGAAGCCTTACCCTAACCCGTCCCCTAATCCTAACCCGTACGCTAACACTATGCCGTACCCTAACACGTATGCTCACCCTAAACCGTTGTCGTATCCTAACCTGTCCCCTAAACAGTCCCCGTCCCAGAACCCTAACCCTAACCCTAACCCTAACCCTAACCCTTACCCGATGCCTTACCCTAACCCGTCCCCTAATCCTAACCCGTAAGCTAACACTAACCCGTACCCTAACACGTACGCTCACCCGAAGCCGTTGTCATACACTAACCTGTCCCCTAAACTGTCCCCGTCCCCTAACCCTAACCCTAAACCTACCCCTAACCCTAACCCTTACCCGAAGCCTTACCCTAACCCGTCCCCTAATCCTAACCCGTACGCTAACACTAAACCGTACCCTAACACGTACGCTCACCCTATAACTTTGTCGTACCCTAACCTGTCCCCGAAACCGTCCCCGTCCCCTAACCCTAACCCTAACCCTAAGCCTAACCCTAACACTTACCCGAAGCCTTACCCTAACCCGTCCCCTAATCCTAACCCGTACGCTAACACTAACATATACCCTAACACGTACGCTCACCCTAAACCGTTGTCGTACCCTAAACTGTCCCCTAAACCGTCCCCGTCCCCGTCCCCTAACCCTAACACTAACCCTAATCCTAACCCTTCCCCGAAGCCTTACCCTAACCCTTCCCCTAATCCTAACCCGTACGCTAACACTAAGCCGTACCCTAACACGTACGCTCACCCTAAACTGTTGTCGTATCCTAACCTGTCCCCTAAACTGTCCCCGTCCCATAACCCTAAACCTAACCCTAACCCTAACCCTTACCCGATGCCTTACCCTAACCCGTCCCCTAATCCTAACCCGTAAGCTAACACTAATTCGTACCCTAACACGTACGCTCACCCTAAACCGTTGTCGTACACTAACCTGTCCCCTAAACCGTCCCCATCCCCTAACCCTAACCCTTACCCTAACACTAACCCTAACCCTTACCCGAAGCCTTACCCTAATTCGTCCCCTAATCCTAACCCGTACGCTAACACTTACCCGTACCCTAACACGTACGCTGACCCTAAACCGTTGTCGTACACTAACCTGTCCCCTAAACTGTCCCCGTGCCATAACCCTAACCCTAACCCTAACCCTAACCCTAACCCTTAACCAAAGCCTTACCCTAACCCGTAACCTAATCCTAACCCGTACGCAAACACTAACCCGTACCCATCACATACTCTGACCCTAAACCTTTGTCGTACCCTAACCTGTCCCCTAATCCATCCCCGTCCCCTAACCCTAACCCTAACCCTATCCCTTACCCGAAGCCTTACCCTAACCCGTCCCCTAATCCTAACCCGTACGCTAACACTAACCAGTACCCTAACACGTACGCTCACCCTAAACCGTTGTCGTAAACTAACTTGTCCCCTAAACCGTCCCCATCCCCTAACCCTAACCCTAAACCTAACCCTAACCCTAACCCTTAACCGAAGCCTTACGCTAACCTGTCCCCTAATCCTAACCCGTACGCTAACACTAACCCGTACCCTAACACATACGCTCACACTAAACTGTTGTCGTACCCTAACCTATCCCCTAAACCGTCCCCGTCCCCTAACCCTAACCCTAACCTTAACCCTTAATCGAAGCCTTACCCTAACCCGTCCCCTAATCCTAACCCGTACGCTAACACTAACCCGTACCCTAACACGTACGCTGACCCTAAACCGTTGTCGTAAACTAACTTGTCCCCTAAACCGTCCCCATCCCCTAATCCTAACCCTATCCCTAACCCTAACCCGAACCCTTACCCGAAGCCTTACCCTAACCCGTCCCCTAATCCTAACCCGTTCGCTAACACTAACCCGTACCCTAACAGGTACGCTCACCCTAAACCATTGTCGTAAACTAACTTGTCCCCTAAACCGTCCCCATCCCCTAACCCTAACCCTAACCCTAAACCTAACCCTTACCCGAAGCCTTACCCTAACCCGTCCCCTAATCCTAACCCGTAAGCTAACACTAACCCGTACCCTAACACGTACGCTCACCCTAAACCGTTGTCATACCCTAACCTGTCCCCTAAACCGTCCCCGTCCCCTAACCCTAACTATAAACCTACCCCTAACCCTAACCCTTACCCGAAGCCTTACCCTAAACCGTCCCCTAATCCTAAGCCGTACGCTAACACTAAACCATACCCTAACACGTACGCTCACCCTAAACCGTTGTCGTAAACTAACTTGTCCCCTAAACCGTCCCCATCCCCTAACCCTAACCCTAACCCTAACCCTAACACTAATCCTTACCCGAAGCCTTACCCTAACCCGTCCCCTAATCCTAACCCGTACGCTAACACTAACCTGTACCCTAACACGTACGCTCACACTAAACTGTTGTCGTACCCTAACCTATCCCCTAAACCGTCCCCGTCCCCTAACCCTAACCCTAAGCCTAAGCCTAACCCTAACCCTTACCCGAAGCCTTACCTTAACCCGTCCCCTAATCCTAACCCGTACGCTAACACTAACCCGTACCCTAACACGTACGCTCACCCTAAACAGTTGTCGTACCCTAACCTGTCCCCTAAACCGTCCCCGTCCCCTAACCCAAACCCTAACCCTAAGCCTAACCCTAACACTTACCCGAAGCCTTACCCTAACCCGTCCCCTAATCCTAACCCGTTCGCTAACACTAACCTATACCCTAACACATACGCTCAACCTAAACCGTTGTCGTACCCTAAACTGTCCCCTAAACCGTCCCTGTCCCCGTCCCCTAACCCTAACCCTAACCCTTATCCTAACCCTTCCCCGAAGCCTTACCCTAACCCTTCCCCTAATCCTAACCCGTACGCTAACACTAAGCCGTACCCTAACACGTATGCTCACCCTAAACCGTTGTTGTATCCTAACCTGTCCCCTAAACTGTCCCCGTCCCATAACCCTAACCCTAACCCTAACCCCTACCCGATGCCTTACACTAACCCGTCCCCTAATCCTAACCCATAAGCTAACACTAATCCGTACCCTAACACGTACGCTCAACCTAAACCGTTGTCGTACCCAAACCTGTCCCCTAAATCGTCCCCATCCCCTAACCCTAACCCTTACCCTAACACTAACCCTAACCCTTACCCGAAGCCTTACCCTAACCCGTCCCCTAATCCTAACCCGTACGCTAACACTAACCCGTACCCAACACATACTCTGACCCTAAACCGTTGTCGTACCCTAACCTGTCCCCTAAACCATCCCCGTCCCCTAACCCTAACCCTAAACCTAACCCTAACCCTAACCCTTAACCGAAGCCTTACGCTAACCTGTCCCCTAATCCTAACCCGTACGCTAACACTAACCCATACCATAACACATACGCTCACACTAAACTGTGGTCGTACCCTAACCTATCCCCTAAACCGTCCCCGTCCCCTAACCCTAACCCTAACCTTAATCGAAGCCTTACCCTAACCCGTCCCCTAATCCTAACCCGTACGCTAACACTAACCCGTACCCTAACACGTACGCTGACCCTAAACCGTTGTCGTAAACTAACTTGTCCCCTAAACCGTCCCCATCCCCTAATCCTAACCCTATCCCTAACCCTAACCCGAACCCTTACCCGAAGCCTTACCCTAACCCGTCCCCTAATCCTAACCCGTTCGCTAACACTAACCCGTACCCTAACACGTACGCTCACCCTAAACCGTTTTCGTTCCCTAAACTGTCCCCTAAACCGTCCCCGTCCCCTAACCCTAACTCTAACCCTAACGCTAACACTAACCCTTACCCGAAGCATTACCCTAACCCTTCCCCTAATCCTAACCCGTACGCTAACACTAAGCCGTACCCTAACACGTATGCTCACCCTAAACCGTTGTCGTATCCTAACCTGTCCCCTAAACAGTCCCCGTCCCAGAACCCTAACCCTAACCCTAACCCTAACCCTAACCCTTACCCGATGCCTTACCCTAACCCGTCCCCTAATCCTAACCCGTAAGCTAACACTAACCCGTACCCTAACACGTACGCTCACCCGAAGCCGTTGTCATACACTAACCTGTCCCCTAAACTGTCCCCGTCCCCTAACCCTAACCCTAAACCTACCCCTAACCCTAACCCTTACCCGAAGCCTTACCCTAACCCGTCCCCTAATCCTAACCCGTACGCTAACACTAAACCGTACCCTAACACGTACGCTCACCCTAACTTTGTCGTACCCTAACCTGTCCCCGAAACCGTCCCCGTCCCCTAACCCTAACCCTAACCCTAAGCCTAACCCTAACACTTACCCGAAGCCTTACCCTAACCCGTCCCCTAATCCTAACCCGTACGCTAACACTAACATATACCCTAACACGTACGCTCACCCTAAACCGTTGTCGTACCCTAAACTGTCCCCTAAACCGTCCCCGTCCCCGTCCCCTAACCCTAACACTAACCCTAATCCTAACCCTTCCCCGAAGCCTTACCCTAACCCTTCCCCTAATCCTAACCCGTACGCTAACACTAAGCCGTACCCTAACACGTACGCTCACCCTAAACTGTTGTCGTATCCTAACCTGTCCCCTAAACTGTCCCCGTCCCATAACCCTAAACCTAACCCTAACCCTAACCCTTACCCGATGCCTTACCCTAACCCGTCCCCTAATCCTAACCCGTAAGCTAACACTAATTCGTACCCTAACACGTACGCTCACCCTAAACCGTTGTCGTACACTAACCTGTCCCCTAAACCGTCCCCATCCCCTAACCCTAACCCTTACCCTAACACTAACCCTAACCCTTACCCGAAGCCTTACCCTAATTCGTCCCCTAATCCTAACCCGTACGCTAACACTTACCCGTACCCTAACACGTACGCTGACCCTAAACCGTTGTCGTACACTAACCTGTCCCCTAAACTGTCCCCGTGCCATAACCCTAACCCTAACCCTAACCCTAACCCTAACCCTTAACCAAAGCCTTACCCTAACCCGTAACCTAATCCTAACCCGTACGCAAACACTAACCCGTACCCATCACATACTCTGACCCTAAACCGTTGTCGTACCCTAACCTGTCCCCTAATCCATCCCCGTCCCCTAACCCTAACCCTAACCCTATCCCTTACCCGAAGCCTTACCCTAACCCGTCCCCTAATCCTAACCCGTACGCTAACACTAACCAGTACCCTAACACGTACGCTCACCCTAAACCGTTGTCGTAAACTAACTTGTCCCCTAAACCGTCCCCATCCCCTAACCCTAACCCTAAACCTAACCCTAACCCTAACCCTTAACCGAAGCCTTACGCTAACCTGTCCCCTAATCCTAACCCGTACGCTAACACTAACCCGTACCCTAACACATACGCTCACACTAAACTGTTGTCGTACCCTAACCTATCCCCTAAACCGTCCCCGTCCCCTAACCCTAACCCTAACCTTAACCCTTAATCGAAGCCTTACCCTAACCCGTCCCCTAATCCTAACCCGTACGCTAACACTAACCCGTACCCTAACACGTACGCTGACCCTAAACCGTTGTCGTAAACTAACTTGTCCCCTAAACCGTCCCCATCCCCTAATCCTAACCCTATCCCTAACCCTAACCCGAACCCTTACCCGAAGCCTTACCCTAACCCGTCCCCTAATCCTAACCCGTTCGCTAACACTAACCCGTACCCTAACACGTACGCTCACCCTAAACCGTTTTCGTACCCTAAACTGTCCCCTAAACCGTCCCCGTCCCCTAACCCTAACTCTAACCCTAACCCTAACACTAACCCTTACCCGAAGCCTTACCCTAACCCTTCCCCTAATCCTAACCCGTACGCTAACACAAAGCCGTACCCTAACACGTACGCTCACCCTAAACCGTTGTCGTATCCTAACCTGTCCCCTAAACAGTCCCCGTCCCAGAACCCTAACCCTAACCCTAACCCTAACCCTAACCCTTACCCGATGCCTTACCCTAACCCGTCCCCTAATCCTAACCCGTAAGCTAACACTAACCCGTACCCTAACACGTACGCTCACCCTAAGCCGTTGTCATACACTAACCTGTCCCCTAAACCGTCCCCGTCCCCTAACCCTAACCCTAAACCTACCCCTAACCCTAACCCTTACCCGAAGCCTTACCCTAACCCGTCACCTAATCCTAACGCTAACACTAAACCGTACCCTAACACGTACGCTCACCCTATAACTTTGTCGTACCCTAACCTGTCCCCGAAACCGTCCCCGTCCCCTAACCCTAACCCTAACCCTAAGCCTAACCCTAACCCTTACCCGAAGCCTTACCCTAACCCGTCCCCTAATCCTAACCCGTACGCTAACACTAACATATACCCTAACACGTACGTTCACCCTAAACCGTTGTCGTACCCTAAACTGTCCCCTAAACCGTCCCCGTCCCCGTCCCCTAACCCTAACACTAACCCTAATCCTAACCCTTCCCCGAAGCCTTACCCTAACCCTTCCCCTAATCCTAACCCGTACGCTAACACTAAGCCGTACCCTAACACGTACGCTCACCCTAAACCATTGTCGTATCCTAACCTGTCCCCTAAACTGTCCCCGTCCCATAACCCTAAACCTAACCCTAACCCTAACCCTTACCCGATGCCTTACCCTAACCCGTCCCCTAATCCTAACCTGTAAGCTAACACTAGTTCGTACCCTAACACGTACGCTCACCCTAAACCGTTGTCGTACACTAACCTGTCCCCTAAACCGTCCCCATCCCCTAACCCTAACCCTTACCCTAACACTAACCCTAACCCTTACCCGAAGCCTTACCCTAATTCGTCCCCTAATCCTAACCCGTACGCTAACACTTACCCGTACCCTAACACGTACACTGACCCTAAACCGTTGTCGTACACTAACCTATCCCCTAAACTGTCCCCGTGCCATAACCCTAACCCTAACCCTAACCCTTACCCGAAGCCTTACCCTAACCCGTCCCCTAATCCTAACCCGTACGCTAACACTAACCCGTACCCTAACACATACTCTGACCCAAAACCGTTGTCGTACCCTAACCTGTCCCCTAAACCATCCCCGTCCCCTAACCCTAACCCTAACCCTATCCCTTACCCGAAGCCTTAACCTAACCCGTCCCCTAACACATACTCTGACCCAAAACCGTTGTCGTACCCTAACCTGTCCCCTAAACCATCCCCGTCCCCTAACCCTAACCCTAACCCTATCCCTTACCCGAAGCCTTACCCTAACCCGTCCCCTAATCCTAACCCGTACGCTAACACTAACCCGTACCCTAACACGTACGCTCACCCTAAACCGTTGTCGTACCCTAACCTGTACCCTAAACCATCCCCGTCCTCTAACCCTAACCCTAACCCTAACCCTAAACCTAACCCTTACCCGAAGCCTTAACCTAACCCGTCCCCTAATCCTAACCCGTACGCTAACACTAACCCGTACCCTAACACGTACGCTCACATTAAACTGTTGTCGTACCCCAACCTATCCCCTAAACCGTCCCCTTCCCCTAACCCTAACCCTAAGCCTAACCCTAACCCTAACCCTTACCCGAAGCCTGACCCTAACCCGTCCCCTAATCCTAACCCGTACGCTAACACTAACCCGTACCCTAACACGTACGCTCACCCTAAACCGTTGTCGTACCCTAACCTGTCCCCTGAACCGTCCCCATCCCTTAACCCTAACCCTAACCCTAAGCCTAACCCTAACCCTTACCCGAAGCCTTACCCTAACCCGTCCCCTAATCCTAACCCGTACCCTAACACTAAACCGTACCCTAACACGTACGCTGACCCTAAACCGTTGTCGTACCCTAACCTGTCCCCTAAACCGTCCCCGTCCCCTAACCCTAACCCTAACCCTATCCCTTACCCGAAGCCTTACCCTAACCCGTCCCCTAATTCTAACACGTACGCTAACACTAACACGTACGCTCACCCTAAAACGTTTTCGTACCCTAACCTGTCCCCTAAACCGTCCCCGTCCCCTAACCCTAATCCTAACCCAGCCCTTACCCGAAGCCTTACCCTAACCCGACCCCTAATCCTAACCCGTACGCTAACACTATCCCATACCCTAACACATACGCTCACCCTAAACCGTTGTCGTACTCTAACCTGCCCCTAAACCATCCCCGACCTCTAACCCTAACCCTAACCCTAACCCTAAACCTAACCCTTACCCGAAGCCTTACCCTAACCCGTCGCCTAATCCTAACCCGTACGCTAACACTAACCCGTACCCTAACACGTACGCTCACACTAAACTGTTGTCGTACCCTAACATATCCCCTAAACCGCCCCCGTCCCCTAACCCTAACCCTAACCCTATCCCTAACCGGAAGCCTTACACTAACCTGTCCCCTAATCCTAACCCGTACGCTAACACTAAGCCGTACCCTAACACGTACGCTCACCCTAAACCGTTTTCATACCCTAACCTGTCCCCTACACCGTCCTCATCCCCTAACCCTAACCCTAACCCTAACCCTAACACTAACCCTTACCGAAGCATTACCCTAAACCGTCCCCTAATACTAACCCATACGCTAACACTAATCCGTACCCTAACACGTACGCGAACCCTAAACCGTTGTCGTACCCTAACCTGTCCCCTACACCGTCCCCGTCCCCTAACCCTAACCCTAACCCTAACCCTAACCCTTACCCGAAGCCTTACCCTAACCCGACCCCTAATCCTAACCCGTACGCTAACACTAATCCTTACCCTAACACGTACGCTGACCCTAAACCGTTGTCGTACCCTAACCTGTCCCCTAAACCGTCCCGGTCCCCTAACCCTAACCCTAAACCTAACCCTTAACCGAAGCCTTACCCTAACCCGTCCCCTAATCCTAACCCGTACGCTAACACTAACCCGTACCCTAACACGTACGCTGACCCTAAACCGTTGTCGTACCCTAACCTGTCCCCTAAACCTTTCCCGTCCCCTAACCCTAACCCTAACCCTACCCCTAACCCTAACCCTTACCCGAAGCCTTACCCTAACCCGTCCCCTAATCCTAACCCGTACGCTAACACTAAACCGTACCCTAACACGTACGCTCACCCTAAAACATTGTCGTACCCTAAACTGTCCCCTAAACCGTCCCCGTCCCATAACCCTAACCCTAACCCTAACACTTACCCGAACCCTTACACTAACCCGTCCCCTAATCCTAACCCGTACGCTAACACTAACCCGTACCCTAACACGTACGCTCACCGTAAACCGTTGTCGTAAACTAACTTGTCCCCTAAACCGTCCCCATCCCCTAACCCTAACCCTAACCCTAACCCTAACCCTAACCCTTACCCGAAGCCTTACCCTAACCCGTCCCCTAATCCTAACCCGTACGCTAACACTAACCCGTACCCTAACACGTACGCTCACCCTAAACCGTTGTCGTACACTAACCTGTCCCCTAAACCATCCCCGTCCTCTAACCCTAACCCTAACCCTAACACTATACCTAACCCTTACCCGAAGCCTTACCCTAACCCGTCCCCTAATCCTAACCCGTACGCTAACACTAACCTGTACCCTAACACGTACGCTGACCCAAAACCGTTGTCGTACCCTAAACTGTCCCCTAAACCGTCCCCGTCCCCTAACCCTAACCCTAAACCTAACCCTTACCCGAAGCCTTACACAAACCCGTCTCCTAATCCTAACCCGTACGCTAACACTAACCCGTACCCTAACACGTACGCTCACACTAAACTGTTGTCGTACCCCAACCTATCCCCTAAACCGTCCCCATCCCCTAACACTAACCCTAAGCCTAACCCTAACCCTAACCCTTACCCGAAGCCTTACCCTAACCCGTCCCCTAATCCTAACCCGTACGCTAACACTAACCCGTACCCTAACACGTACGCTCACCCTAAACCGTTGTCGTACTCTAACCTGTCCCCAAAACTCTCCCCGTCCCATAACCCTAACCCTAACCCTAACCCTAACCCTTACCCGATGCCTTACCCTAACCCGTCCCCTAATCCTAACCCGTAAGCTAACACTAACCCGTACCCTAACACGTACGCTCACCCTAAACCGTTGTCGTACCCTAACCTGTCCCCTAAACCGTCCCCGTCCCCTAACCCTAACCCTAAATCTACCCCTAACCCTAACCCTTACCCGAAGCCTTACCCTAACCCGTCCCCTAATCCTAACCCGTACGCTAACACTAAACCATACCCTAATACGTACGCTCACCCTAAAACGTTGTTGTACCCTAAACTGTCCCCTAAACCGTCCCCGTCCCATAACCCTAACCCTAACCCTAACCCTAACCCTAACCTTACCCGAAGCCTTACCCTAACCCGTCCCCTAATCCTAACCCGTACGCTAACACTAACCCGTACCCTAACACGTACGCTCACCCTAAACCGTTGTCGTAAACTAAATTTTCCCCTAAACCGTCCCCATCCCCTAACCCTAACCATAACCCTAACCCTAACCCTAACCCTTACCCGAAGCGTTACCCTAACCCGTCCCCTAATCCTAACCCGTACGCTAACACTAACCCGTACCCTAACACGAACGCTCACCTTAAACCATTGTCGTACACTAACCTGTCCCCTAAACCATCCCCGTCCTCTAACTCTAACCCTAACCCTAACCCTAAACCTAACCCTTACCCGAAGCCTTACACTAACCCGTCCCCTAATCCTAACCCGTACGCTAACACTAACCCGTACCCTAACACGTACGCTCACCCTAAACCGTTGTCGTACCCTAACCTGTCCCCTAAACCGTCGCCATCCGCTAACCCTAACCCTAAACCTACCCCTAAACCTAACCCTTACCCGAAGCCTTACCCTAACCCGTCCCCTAATCCTAACCCGTACGCTAACACTAACCCGTACCCTAACACGTACGCTCACCCTAAACCGTTGTCGTACCCTAACCTGTCCCCTAAACCGTCCCCATCCCCTAAACCTAACCCTAAACGTAACCCTAACCCTAACCCTAACACTTACCCGAAGCCTTACCCTAACACGTCCCCTAATCCTAACCCGTAAGCTAACACTAACCCGTACCCTAACACGTGAGCTCACCCTAAACCGTTGTCTTAACCTAACCTGTCCCCTAAACCGTCCCCGTCCCCTAACCCTAAACCTAAACCTACCCCTAACCCTAACACTTACCCGAAGCCTTACCCTAACCCGTCCCCTAATCCTAACCCGTACGCTAACACTAAACCGTACCCTAACACGTACGCTCACCCTAAAACGTTGTCGTACCCTAACCTGTCCCCTAAACCGTCCCCGTCCCATAACCCTAACCCTAACCCTAACCCTAACCCTAACCCTTACCGGAAGCCGTAACCTAACCCGTCCCCTAATCCTAACCCGTACGCTATCACTAACCCGTACCCTAACACGTACGCTCACACTAAACTGTTGTCGTACCCTAACCTATCCCCTAAACCGTCCAAGTCCCCTAACCCTAACCCTAACCCTAACCCTTAACCGAAGCCTTACCCTAACCCGTCCCCTAATCCTAACCCGTACCCTAACACTAACCCGTACCCTAACATGTACGCTGACCCTAAACCGTTGTCGTAAACTAACTTGCCCCTAAACCGTCCCCATCCCCTAATCTTAACCCTAACCCTAACCCTATCCCGAACCCTTACCCGAAGCCTTACCCTAACCCGTCCCCTAATCCTAACTCGTTCGCTAACACTAACCCGTACCCTAACACGTACGCTCACCCTAAACCGTTGTCGTACCGTAAACTGTCCCCTAAACCGTCCCCGTCCCCTAACCCGAACCCTAACCCTAACACTAACCCTTAACCGAAGCCTTACCCTAACCCTTCCCCTAATCCTAACCCATACGCTAACACTAAGCCGTACCCTAACACGTACGCTCACCCTAAACCGTTGTCGTATCCTAACCTGTCCCCTAAACAGTCCCCGTCCCAGAACCCTAACCCTAACCCTAACCCTAACCCTAACCCTTACCCGATGCCTTACCCTAACCCGTCCCCTAATCCTAACCCGTAAGCTAACACTAACCTGTACCCTAACACGTACGCTCACCCTAAACCGTTGTCATACCCAAACCTGTCCCCTAAACCGTCCCCGTCCCCTAACCCTAACCCTAAACCTACCCCTAACCCTAACCCTTACCCGAAGCCTTACCCTAACACGACCCCTAATCCTAACCCGTACGCTAACACTAAACCGTACCCTAACACGTACGCTCACCCTATAACTTTGTCATACCCTAACCTGTCCCCTAAACCGTCCCCGTCCCATAACCCTAACCCTAACCCTAACCCTAACCCTAACCCTTACCCGAAGCCTTACCCTAACCCGTCCCCTAATCCTAACCCGTACGCTAACAATAACCCGTACCCTAACACGTACGCTCACCCTAAACCGTTGTCGTAAACTAACTTGTCCCCTAAACCGTCCCCATCCCCTAACACTAACCCTAACCCTAACCCTAACCCTTACCCTAAGCCTTACCCTAACACGTCCCCTAATCCTAACCCGTAAGCTAACACTAACCCGTACCCTAACACGTACGCTCACCCTAAACCGTTGTCGTACCCTAACCTGTCCCCTAAACCGTCCCCGTCCCCTAACACTAACCCTAAACCTACCCCTAACCCTAACCCTTACCCGAAGCCTTACCCTAACCCGTCCACTAATCCTAACCCGTACGCTAACACTAAACCATACCCTAACACATACGCTCACCCTAAAGCGTTGTCGTACACTAACCTGTCCCCTAAACCGTCCCCGTCCCATAACCCTAACCCTAACCCTAACCCTAACCCTAACCCTTACCCGAAGCCTTACCCTAACCCGTCCCCTAATCCTAACCCTTACGCTAACACTAACCCGTACCCTAACACGTACGCTCACCCTAAACCGTTGTCGTAAACTAACTTGTCCCCTAAACCGTCCCCATCCCCTAACCCTAACCCTAACCCTAATCCTTACCCGAAGCCTTACCCTAACCCGTCCCCTAATTCTAACCCGTACGCTATCACTAACCCGTACCCTAACACGTACGCTCACACTAAACTGTTGTCGTACCCTAACCTATACCCTAAACCTTCCCCGTACCCTAACCCTAACCCTAAGCCTAACCCTAACCCTAACCCTTACCCGAAGCCTTACCCTAACCCGTCCCCTAATCCTAACCCGTACGCTAACACTACCCCGTACCCTAACACGTACGCTCACCCTAAACCGTTGTCGTACACTAACCTGTCCCCTAAACCGTCCCCATCCCATAACCCTAACCCTAATCCTAAGCCTAACCCTAACCCTTACCCGAAGCCTTACCCTAACCCGTCCCCTAATCCTAACCCGTACGCTAACACTAACCCGTACCCTAACACGTACGCTCACCCTAAACCGTTGTCGTACCCTAAACTGTCCCCTAAACCGTCCCCGTCCCCTAACCCTAACCCTAACCCTAACCCTAACCCTAAACCTTACCCGAAGCCTTACCCTAACCCTTCCCCTAATCCTAACCCGTAAGCTAACACTAAGCCGTACCCTAACACGTACGCTCACCCTAAACCGTTGTTGTACCCTAACCTGTCCCCTAAACCGTCCCCATCCTCTAACCCTAATCCTAAACCTACCCCTAAACCTAACCCTTACCCGAAGCCTTACCCTAACCCGTCCCCTAATCCTAACCCGTACGCTAACACTAACCCGTACCCTAACACGTACGCTCACCCTAAACCGTTGTCGTAAACTAACTTGTCCCGTAAACCGTCCCCATCCCCTAAACCTAACCCTAAACCTAACCCTAACACTAACCCTAACACTTACCCGAAGCCTTACCCTAACCCGTCCCCTAATCCTAACCCGTAAGCTAACACTAACCCGTACCCTAACACGTGAGCTCACCCTAAACCGTTGTCGTACACTACCCTGTCCCCTAAACCGTCCCCGTCCCATAACCCTAACCCTAACCCTAACCCTAACCCTTA
The DNA here is from genome assembly GCF_963924675.1 of Phocoena phocoena. Classification (NCBI taxonomy): domain Eukaryota; kingdom Metazoa; phylum Chordata; class Mammalia; order Artiodactyla; family Phocoenidae; genus Phocoena; species Phocoena phocoena. The sequence goes on along the minus strand of NC_089219.1, from coordinate 186,933,201 downwards.
CCCGAAGCCTTACCCTAACCCGTCCCCTAATCCTAACCCGTACGCTAACACTAAACCGTACCCTAACACATACGCTCACCCTAAAACGTTGTCGTACCCTAACCTGTCCCCTAAACCGTCCCCGTCCCCTAACCCTAACCCTAACCCTAACCCTTAACCGAAGCCTTACCCTAACCCGTCCCTAATCCTAACCCGTACACTAACACTAACCCGTACCCTAACACGTACGCTGACCCTAAACCGTTGTCGTAAACTAACTTGTCCCCTAAACCGTCCCCATCACCTAATCCTAACCCTAAACCTAAACCTATCCCGAACCCTTACCCGAAGCCTTACCCTAACTCGTCCCCTAATCCTAACCCGTTCGCTAACACTAACCCGTACCCTAACACGTCCGCTCACCCTAAACCGTTGTCGTACCCTAAACTGTCCCCTAAACCGTCCCCGTCCCCTAACCCTAACCCTAACACTAACCCTTAACCGAAGCCTTACCCTAACCCTTCCCCTAATCGTAACCCGTACGCTAACACTTAGCCGTACCCTAACACGTACGCTCACCCTAAACCGTTGTCGTATCCTAACCTGTCCCCTAAACAGTCCCCGTCCCAGAATCCTAACCCTAACCCTAACCCTAACCCTAACCCTTACCCGAAGCCTTACCCTAACCCGTCCCCTAATCCTAACCCGTAAGCTAACACTAACCCGTACCCTAACATGTACGCTCACCCTAAACCGTTGTCATACCCTAACCTGTCCCCTAAACAGTCCCCGTCCCCTAACCCTAACCCTAAACCTACCCCTAACCCTAACCCTAACCCGTAGCCTTACCCTAACACGTCCCTTAATCCTAACCCGTACGCTAACACTAAACCGTACCCTAACACGTACGCTCACCCTATAACTTTGTCGTACCCTAACCTGTCCCCTAAACCGTCCCCGTCCCCTAACCCTAACCCTAAACCTACCCCTAACCCTAACCCTTACCCGAAGCCTTACCCTAATCCGTCCACTAATCCTAACCCGTACGCTAACACTAAACCATACGCTAACACGTACGCTCACTCTAAAGCGTTGTTGTACCCTAACCTGTCCCCTAAACCGTCCCCTTCCCATACCCCTAACCCTAACCCTAACCCTAAACCTAACCCTTACCCGAAGCCTTACCCTAACACGTACCTAATCCTAACCCTTACGCTTACACTAACGCGTACCCTAACACGTACGCTCACCCTAAACCGTTGTCGTAAGCTAACTTGTCCCCTAAACCGTCCCCATCCCCTAACCCTAACCCTAACCCTAACCCTAACCCTAATCCTTACCCGAAGCCTTACCCTAACCCGTCCACTAATCCTAACCCGTACGCTAACACTAACCCGTACCCTAAAACGTACGCTCACACTAAACAGTTGTCGTACCCTAACCTATCCCCTAAACCTTCCCCGTCCCCTAACCCTAACCCTAAGCCTAACCCTAAACCTAACCCTTACCCGAAGCCTTACCCTAACCCGTCCCCTAATCCTAACAGGTACGCTAACACTAACCCGTACCCTAACACGAACGCTCACCCTAAACCGTTGTCGTACCCTAACCTGTCCCCTAAACCTTTCCCGTCCCCTAACCCTAACCCTAACCCTACCCCTAACCCTAACCCTTACCCGAAGCCTTACCCTAACCCGTCCCCTAATCCTAACCCGTACGCTAACACTAATCCGTACCCTAACACGTACGCTCACCCTAAACCGTTGTCGTACTCTAACCTGTCCCCTAAACCGTCCCCGTCCCATAACCCTAACCCTAACCCTAAGCCTAACACTAACCCTTACCCGAAGCCTTACCCTAACCCTTCCCCTAATCCTAACCCGTACGCTAACACTAAGCCGTACCCTAACACGTACGCTCACCCTAAACCGTTGTCGTATCCTAACCTGTCCCCTAAACTGTCCCCGTCCCATAATCCTAACCCTAACCCTAAGCCTAACCCTAACCCTTACCCGATGCCTTACCCTAACCCGTCCCCTAATCCTAACCCGTAAGCTAACACTAACCCGTACCCTAACACGTACGCTCACCCTAAACCGTTGTCGTACCCTAACCTGTCCCCTAAACCATCCCCGTCCTCTAACCCTAACCCTAACCCTAACCCTAAAACGTTGTCATACCGTAAACTGTCCCCTAAACCGTCCCCGTCCCCTAACCCTAACCCTAACCCTAACCCTAACCCTAACCCTAACCCTAACCCTAATCCTAACCCGTAAGCTAACACTAACCCGTACCCTAACACGTACGCTCACCCTAAACCGTTGTCGTACACTAACCTGTCCCCTAAACCGTCCCCATCCCCTAAACCTAACCCTAACCCTAAGCCTAACCCTAACCCTTACCCGAAGCCTTACCCTAACCCGTCCCCTAATCCTAACCCGTACGCTAACACTAACACGTACCCTAACACGTACGCTTACCCTAAACCTTTGTCGTACCCTAAACTGTCCCCTAAACCGTCCCCGTCCCCTAACACAAACCCTAACCCTAACCCTAACCCTAAACCTTACCCGAAACCTTACCCTAACCCTTCCCCTAATCCTAACCCGTACGCTAACACTAAGCCATACCCTAACACGTACGCTCACCCTAAACCGTTGTCGTAACCTAACCTGTCCCCTAAACCGTCCCCATCCTCTAACCCTAATCCTAAACCTACCCCTAAATCTAACCCTTACCCGAAGCCTTACCCTAACCCGTCCCCTAATCCTAACCCGTACGCTAACACTAACCCGTACCCTAACACGTACGCTCACCCTAAACCGTTGTCGTAAACTAACTTTTCCCCTAAACCGTCCCCATCCCCTAATCCTAACCCTAAACCTAACCCTAACCCTAACCCTAACACTTACCCGAAGCCTTACCCTAACCCGTCCCCTAATCCTAACCCGTAAGCTAACACTAACCCGTACCCTAACACGTGAGCTCACCCTAAACCGTTGTCTTACCCTAACCTGTCCACTAAACCGTCCCCGTCCCCTAACCCTAACCCTAAACCTACCCCTAACCCTAACACTTACCCGAAGCCTTACCCTAACCCGTCCCCTAATCCTAACCCGTACACTAACACTAACCCGTACCCTAACACGTACGCTGACCCTAAACCGTTGTCGTAAACTAACTTGTCCCCTAAACCGTCCCCATCCCCTAATCCTAACCCTAACCCTAACCCTATCCCGAACCCTTACCCGAAGCCTTACCCTAACTCGTCCCCTAATCCTAACCCGTTCGCTAACACTAACCCATACCCTAACACGTACGCTCACCCTAAACCGTTGTCGTACCCTAAACTGTCCCCTAAACCGTCCCCGTCCCCTAACCCTAACCCTAACCCTAACACTAACCCTAACCCTTACCCGATGCCTTACCCTAACCCGTCCCCTAATCCTAACCCGTAAGCTAACACTAACCCGTACCCTAACACGTACGCTCACCCTAAACCGTTGTCATACCCTAACCTGTCCCCTAAACAGTCCCCGTCCCCTAACCCTAACCCTAAACCTACCCCTAACCCTAACCCTAACCCGAAGCCTTACCATAACACGTCCCCTAATCCTAAACTGTACGCTACCACTAAATCGTACCCTAACACCTACACTCACCCTATAACTTTGTCGTACCCTAAACTGTCCCCTAAACCGTCCCCGTCCCCTAACCCTAACCCTAACCATAACCCTAACCCTTACCCGAAGCCTTACCCTAACCCGTCCCCTAATCCTAACCCGTACGCTAACACTAACCCGTACCCTAACACGTACGCTCACCCTAAACCGTTGTCGTAAACTAACTTGTCCCCTAAACCGTCCCCATCCCCTAACCCTAACCCTAACCCTAACCCTAACCCTAACCCTTACCCTAAGCCTTACCCTAACCCGTCCCCTAATCCTAACCCGTAAGCTAACACTAACCCGTACCCTACCACGTACGCTCACCCTAAACCGTTGTCGTACACTAACCTGTCCCCTAAACCGTCCCCGTCCCCTAACCCTAACCCTAAACCTACCCCTAACCCTAACCCTTACCCGAAGCCTTACCACTATCCGTCCACTAATCCTAACCCGTATGCTAACACTAAACCATACCCTAACACGTACGCTCACTCTAAAGCGTTGTTGTACCCTAACCTGTCCCCTAAACCGTCCCCGTCCCATACCCCTAACCCTAACCCTAACCCTAACCCTAACCCTTACCCGAAGCCTTACCCTAACCCGTCCCCTAATCCTAACACTTACGCTAACACTAACCCGTACCCTAACACGTACGCTCACCCTAAACCGTTGTCGTAAACTAACTTGTCCCCTAAACCGTCCCCATCCCCTAACCCTAACCCTAACCCTAACCCTAACCCTAATCCTTACCCGAAGCCTTACCCTAACCCGTCCCCTAATCCTAACCCGTACGCTAACACTAACCCGTACCCTAACACGTACGCTCACACTAAAATGTTGTTGTACCCTAACCTATCCCCTAAACCTTCCCCGTCCCCTAACCCTAACCCTAAGCCTAACCCTAACCCTAACCCTTACCCGAAGCCTTACCCTAACCCGTCCCCTACTCCTAACGCGTACGCTAACTCTAACCCGTACCCTAACACGTACGCTCACCCTAAACCGTTGTCGTACCCTAACCTGTCCCCTAAACCATCCCCATCCCCTAACACTAACCCTAACCCTAAGCCTAACCCCTAACCCTTACCCGAAGCCTTACCCTAACCCGTCCCCTAATCCTAACCCGTACGCTAACACTAACCCGTACCCTAACACGTACGCTCACCCTAAACCGTTGTCGTACCCTAAACTGTCCCCTAAACCGTCCCCCGTCCCCTAACCCTAACACTAACCCTTAAACGAAGCCCTTACCTAACCCTTCCCCTTATACTAACCCGTACGCTAACACTAAGCCGTACCCTAACACGTACGCTCACCCTAAACCGTTGTCGTATCCTAACCTGTCCCCTAAACAGTCCCCGTCCCAGAACCCTAACCCTAACCCTAGCCCTAACCCTAACCCTTACCCGATGCCTTACCCTAACCCGTCCCCTAATCCTAACCCTTAAGCTAACACTAACCCGTACCCTAACACGTACGCTCACCCTAAACCGTTGTCATACCCTAACCTGTCCCCTAAACAGTCCGCGTCCCCTAACCCTAACCCTAAACCTAACCCTAACCCTAACCCTAACCCGAAGCCTTACCCTAACACGTCCCCTAATCCTAACCCGTACGCTAACACTAAACCGTACCCTAACACGTACGCTCACCCTATAACTTTGTCGTACCCTAACCTGTCCCCTAAACCGTCCCCGTCCGATAACCCTAACCCTAACCCTAACCCTAACCCTAACCCTTACCCGAAGCGTTACCCTAACCCGTCCCCTAATCCTAACCCGTACGCTAACAGTAACCCGTACCCTAACACGTACGCTCACCCTAAACCGTTGTCGTAAACTAACTTGTCCCCTAAACCGTCCCCATCCCCTGACCCTAACCCTAACCCTAACCCTAACCCTTACCCTAAGCCTTACCCTAACCCGTCCCCTAATCCTAACCCGTAAGCTAACACTAACCCGTACCCTAACACGTACGCTCACCCTAAACCGTTGTCGTACCCTAACCTGTCCCCTAAACCGTCCCCGTCCCCTAACCCTAACCCTAAACATACCCCTAACCCTAACCCTTACCCGAAGCCTTACCCTAATCCGTCCACTAATCCTAACCCGTACGCTAACACTAAACCATACCCTAACACGTACGCTGACTCTAAAGCGTTGTTGTACCCTAACCTGTCCCCTAAACCGTCCCCGTCCCATACCCCTAACCCTAACCCTAACCCTAACCCTAACCCTTACCCGAAGCCTTACCCTAACCCGTCCCCTAATCCTAACCCTTACGCTAACACTAACCCGTACCCTAAAACGTACGCTGACCCTAAACCGTTGTCGTAAACTAACTTGTCCCCTATACCGTCCCCATCCCCTAATCCTAACCCTAACCCTAACCCTAACCCGAACCCTTACCCGAAGCCTTACCCTAACCCGACCCCTAATCCTAACCCGTACGCTAACACTAACCCTTACCCTAACACGTACGCTCACCCTAAACCGTTGTCGTACCCTAAACTGTCCCCTACACCGTCCCCGTCCCCTAACCCGAACCCTAACCCTAATCCTAACCCGTACGCTAACACTAAGCCGTACCCTAACACGTACGCTCACCCTACACCATTGTCGTATCCTAACCTGTCCCCTAAACTGTCACCGTCCCATAACCCTAACCCTAACCCTAAACCTACACCTACCCCTTACCCGATGCCTTACCCTAACCCGTCCCCTAATCCAAACCCGTAAGCTAACACTAACCCATACCCTAACACGTACGCTCACCCTAAACCGTTGTCGTAACCTAACCTGTCCCCTAAAACGTCCCCGTCCCCTAACCCTAACCCTAAACCTACCCCTAACCCTTACCCGAAGCCTTACCCTAACCCGTCCCCTAATCCTAACCCGTTCGCTAACACTAAACCATACCCTAACACGTACGCTCACCCTAAACCGTTGTCATACCCTAAACTGTCCCCTAAATCGTCCCCGTCCCCTAACCCTAACCCTAACCCTAACCCTAACACTAACCCTTACCCGAAGCCTTACCCTAACCCTTCCCCTAATCCTAACCCGTACGCTAACACTAAGCCGTACCTTAACACGTACGCTCACCCTAAACCGTTGTCGTATACTAACCTGTCCCCTAAACTGTCCCCGTCCCATAACCCTAACCCTAACCCTAACCCTAACCCTACCACTTACCCGATGCCTTACCCTAACCCGTTCCCTAATCCTAACCCGTAAGCTAACACTAACCCATACCCTAACACGTACGCTCACCCTAAACCGTTGTCGTACCCCTAACCTGTCCCCTAAACCGTCCCCGTCCCCTAACCCTAACCCTAAACCTACCCCTAACCCTAACCCTTACCCGAAGCCTTACCCTAACCCGTCCCCTAATCCTAACCCGTACGCTAACACTAAACCCTACCCTAACACGTACGTTGACCCTAAACCGTTGTCGTACCCTAACCTGTCCCCTAAAACCGTCCCCGTCCCCTAACCCTAACCCTAATCCTAACCCTTAACCGAAGCCTTACCCTAACCCGTTTCCCTAATCCTAACCCGTACGCTAACACTAACCCGTACCCTAACACGTACGCTGACCCTAAACCGTTGTCGTAAACTAACTTGTCCCCTAAACCGTCCCCATCCCCTAATCCTAACCCTAACCCTAACCCTAAACCGAACCCTTACCCGAAGCCTTACCCTAACCCGTCCCTAATCCTAACCCGTTCGCTAACACTAAACCGTACCCTAACACGTACGCTCACCCTAAACCGTTGTCGTACACTAAACTGTCCCCTAAACCGTCCCCGTCCCCCTAACCCTAACCCTAACCCTAACCCTAACTCTAACCCTTACCCGAAGCCTTACCCCAACCCTTCCCCTAATCCTAACCCGTACGCTAACACTAAGCCGTACCCTAACACGTACGCTCACCCTATAACTTTTTCGTACCCTAAACTGTCCCTAAACCGTCCCCGTCCCATAACCCTAACCCTAACCCTAACCCTTACCCGAAGCCTTACCCTAACCCGTCCCCTAATCCTAACCCGTACGCTAACACTAACCCGTACCCTAACACGTACGCTCACACTAAACTGTTGTCGTACCCTAACCTATCCCCTAAACCTTCCCCGTCCCCTAACCCTAACCCTAAGCCTAACCCTAACCCTAACCCTTACCCGAAGCCTTACCCTAACCCTTCCCCTAATCCTAACGCGTACGCTAACACTAACCCGTACCCTAACACGTACGCTCACCCTAAACCGTTGTCGTACCCTAACCTGTCCCCTAAACCGTCCCCATCCCCTAACCCTAACCCTAACCCTAAGCCTAACCCTAACACTTACCCGAAGCCTTACCCTAACCCGTCCCCTAATCCTAACCCGTACGCTAAAACTAACCAGTACCCTAACACGTACGCTCACCCTAAACCGTTGTCGTACCCTAAACTGTCCCCTAAACCGTCCCCGTCCCTAAACCTAACCCTAACCCTAACCCTAACCCCTAACCCTTACCCGAAGCCTTACCCTAACCCCTTCCCCTAATCCTAACCCGTACGCTAACACTAAGCCGTACCCTAACACGTACGCTCACCCTAAACCATTGTCGTATCCTAACCTGTCCCCTAAACTGTCCCCGTCCCATAACCCTAACCCTAACCCCTAACCCTACCCCTACCCCTTACCCGATGCCTTACCCTAACCCGTCCCCTAATCCAAACCCGTAAGCTAACACTAACCCATACCCTAACACGTACGCTCACCCTAAACCGTTGTCGTACCCCTAACCTGTCCGCTAAACCGTCCCCGTCCCCTAACCCTAACCCTAAACCTACCCCTAACCCTAACCCTTACCCGAAGCCTTACCCTAACCCGTCCCCTAATCCTAACCCGTACGCTAACACTAACCCTACCCTAACACGTACGCTGACCCTAAACCGTTGTCGTACCCTAACCTGTCCCCTAAACCGTCCCCGTCCCCTAACCCTAACCTTAACCCTTAAACGAAGCCTTACCCTAACCCGTTTCCCTAATCCTAACCCGTACGCTAACACTAACCCGTACCCTAAAACGTACGCTGACCCTAAACCGTTGTCGTAAACTAACTTGTCCCCTAAACCGTCTCCATCCCCTAATCCTAACCCTAACCCTAACCCTAACCCGAACCCTTACCCGAAGCCTTACCCTAACCCGTCCCCTAATCCTAACCCGTTCGCTAACACTAAACCGTACCCTAACACGTACGCTCACCCTAAACCGTTGTCGTACCCTAACCTGTCCCCTAAACCGTCCCCATCCCCTAACACTAACCCTAACCCTAAGCCTAACCCTAACACTGACCCGAAGCCTTACCCTAACCCGTCCCCTAATCCTAACCCGTACGCTAACACTAACCCGTACCCTAACACGTACGCTCACCCTAAACCGTTGTCGTACCCTAAACTGTCCCCTAAACCGTCCCCGTCCCCTAACCCTAACCCTAACCCTAACCCTAACCCTTAACCGAAGCCTTACGCTAACCTTTCCCCTAATCCTAACCCGTACGCTAACACTAAGCCGTACCCTAACACGTACGCTCACCCTAAACCGTTGTCGTATCCTAACCTGTCCCCTAAACAGTCCCCGTCCCAGAACCCTAACCCTAACCCTAGCCCTAACCCTAACCCTTACCCGATGCCTTACCCTAACCCGTCCCCTAATCCTAACCCTTAAGCTAACACTAACCCGTACCCTAAAAGGTACGCTCACCCTAAACCGTTGTCATACCCTAACCTGTCCCCTAAACAGTCCGCGTCCCCTAACCCTAACCCTAAACCTACCCCTAACCCTAACCCTAACCCGAAGCCTTACCCTAACACGTCCCCTAATCCTAACCCGTACGCTAACACTAAACCGTACCCTAACACGTACGCTCACCCTATAACTTTGTCGTAGCCTAACCTGTCCCCTAAACCGTCCCCGTCCCATAACCCTAACCCTAACCCTAACCCTAACCCTAACCCTTACCCGAAGCGTTACCCTAACCCGTCCCCTAATCCTAACCCGTACGCTAACAGTAACCCGTACCCTAACACGTACGCTCACCCTAAACCGTTGTCGTAAACTAACTTGTCCCCTAAACCGTCCCCATCCCCTAACCCTAACGCTAAACCTAACCCTAACCCTAACCCTTACCCTAAGCCTTACCCTAACCCGTCCCCTAATCCTAACCCGTAAGCTAACACTAACCCGTACCCTAACACGTACGCTCACCCTAAACCGTTGTCGTACCCTAACCTGTCCCCTAAACCGTCCCCGTCCCCTAACCCTAACCCTAAACCTACCCCTAACCCTAACCCTTACCCGAAGCCTTACCCTAATCCGTCCACTAATCCTAACGCGTACGCTAACACTAAACCATACCCTAACACGTACGCTCACTCTAAAGCGTTGTTGTACCCTAACCTGTCCCCTAAACCGTCCCCGTCCCATACCCCTAACCCTAACCCTAACCCTAACCCTAACCCTTACCCGAAGCCTTACCCTAACCCGTCCCCTAATCCTAACCCTTACGCTAACACTAACCCGTACCCTAACACGTACGCTCACCCTAAACCATTGTCGTAAACTAACTTGTCCCCTAAAACTTCCCCATCCCCTAACCCTAACCCTAACCCTAACCCTAACCCTAATCCTTACCGGAAGCCTTACCCTAAACCGTCCCCTAATCCTAACCCCTACGCTAACACTAACCCATACCCTAACACGTACGCTCACACTAAACTGTTGTCGTACCCTAAACTATCCCCTAAACCTTCCCGTCCCCTAACCCTAACCCTAAGCCTAACCCTAACCCTAACCCTTACCCGAAGCCTTACCCTAACCCGTCCCCTAATCCTAACGCGTACGCTAACACTAACCCGTACCCTAACACGTACGCTCACCCTAAACCGTTGTCGTACCCTAACCTGTCCCCTAAACCGTCACCATCCCCTAACCCTAACCCTAACCCTAAGGCCTAACCCTAACCCTACCCGAAGCCTTACCCTAACCCGTCCCCTAAACCTAACCCGTACGCTAACACTAACCCGTACCCTAACACGTACGCTCACCCTAAACCGTTGTCATACCCTAAACTGTCCCCTACACCGTCCCCGTCCCCTAACCCTAACCCTAACCCTAATCCTAAACCGTACGCTAACACTAAGCCGTACCCTAACACGTACGCTCACCCTAAACCATTGTCGTATCCTAACCTGTCCCCTAAACTGTCCCCGTCCCCTAAGCCTAACCCTAACCCTAACCCTACCCCTACCCCTTACCCGATGCCTTACCCTAACCCGTCCCCTAATCCAAACCCGTAAGCTAACACTAACCCATACCCTAACACGTACGCTCACCCTAAACCGTTGTCGTACCCTAACCTGTCCCCTAAACCGTCCCCGTCCCCTAACCCTACCCCTAACCCTAACCCTTACCCGAAGCCTTACCCTAACCCGTCCCCTAATCCTAACCCGTACGCTAACACTAACCCCTACCCTAACACTTACGCTGACCCTAAACCGTTGTCGTACCCTAACCTGTCCCCTAAACCGTCCCCGTCCCCTAACCCTAACCCTAACCCTAACCCTTAACCGAAGCCTTACCCTAACCCGTTTCCCTAATCCTAACCCGTACGCTAAAACTAACCCGTACCCTAAAACGTACGCTGACCCTAAACCGTTGTCGTAAACTAACTTTTCCCCTAAACCGTCCCCATCCCCTAATCCTAACCCTAACCCTAACCCTAACCCTAACCCTAACCCTAACCCTTACCCGAAGCCTTACCCTAACCCGTCCCCTAATCCTAACCCGTTCGCTAACACTAAACCGTACCCTAACACGTACGCTCACCCTAAACCGTTGTCGTACCCTAAACTGTCCCCTAAACCGTCCCCGTCCCCTAACCCTAACCCTAACCCTAACACTAACCCTTACCCGAAGCCTTACCCTAACCCTTCCCCTAATCCTAACCCGTACGCTAACACTAACCCGTACCCTAACACGTACGCTCACCCTAAACCGTTGTCGTATACTAACCTGTCCCCTAAACTGTCCCCGTCCCATAACCCTAACCCTAACCCTAACCCTAACCCTACCATTTACCCGATGCCTTACCCTAACCCGTTCCCTAACCCTAACCCGTAAGCTAACACTCAACCATACCCTAACACGTACGCTCACCCTAAACCGTTGTCGTACACTAAACTGTCCCATAAACCGTCCCCGTCCCCTAACCCTAACCCTAACCCTAACCCTAACTCTAACCCTTACCCGAAGCCTTACCCTAACCCTTCCCCTAATCCTAATCCGTACGCTAACACTAAGCCGTACCCTAACACGTACGCTCACCCTATAACTTTTTCGTACCCTAAACTGTCCCCTAAACCGTCCCCGTCCCATAACCCTAACCCTAACCCTAAACCTAACCCTAACCCTTACCCGAAGCCTTACCCTAACCCGTCCCCTAATCCTAACCCGTACGCTAACACTAACCCCTACCCTAACACGTACACTCACACTAAACTGTTGTCGTACCCTAACCTATCCCCTAAACCTTCCCCGTCCCCTAACCCTAACCCTAAGCCTAACCCTAACCCTAACCCTTACCCGAAGCCTTACCCTAACCCGTCCCCTAATCCTAACGCGTACACTAACACTAACCCGTACCCTAACACGTACGCTCACCCTAAACCGTTGTCGTACCCTAACCTGTCCCCTAAACCGTCCCCATCCCCTAACCCTAACCCTAACCCTAAGCCTAACCCTAACCCTTACCCGAAGCCTTACCCTAACCCGTCCCCTAATCCTAACCCGTACGCTAACACTAACCCGTACCCTAACACGTACGCTCACCCTAAACCGTTGTCGTACCCTAAACTGTCCCCTAAACCGTCCCCGTCCCCTAACCCTAACCCTAACCCTAACCCTAACCCTTACCCGAAGCCTTACCCTAACCCTTCCCCTAATCCTAACCCGTACGCTAACACTAAGCCGTACCCTAACACGTACGCTCACCCTAAACCATTGTCGTATCCTAACCTGTCCCCTAAACTGTCCCCGTCCCATAACCCTAACCCTAACCCTAACCCTTCGCCTACCCCTTACCCGATGCCTTACCCTAACCCGTCACCTAATCCAAACCCGTAAGCTAACACTAACCCATACCCTAACACGTACGCTCACCCTAAACCGTTGTCGTACCCTAACCTGTCCGCTAAACCGTCCCCGTCCCCTAACCCTAACCCTAAACCTACCCCTAAACCTAACCCTTACCCGAAGCCTTACCCTAACCCGTCCCCTAATCCTAACCCGTACGCTAACACTAAACCCTACCCTAACACGTACGCTGACCCTAAACCGTTCTCGTACCCTAACCTGTCCCCTAAACCGTCCCCGTCCCCTAACCCTAACCCTAACCCTAACCCTTAACCGAAGCCTTACCCTAACCCGTTTCCCTAATCCTAACCCGTACGCTAACACTAACCCGTACCCTAAAACGTACGCTGACCCTAAACCGTTGTCGTAAACTAACTTGTCCCCTAAACCGTCCCCATCCCCTAATCCTAACCCTAACCCTAACCCTAACCCGAACCCTTACCCGAAGCCTTACCCTAACCCGTCCCCTAATCCTAACCCGTTCGCTAACACTAAACCGTACCCAAACACGTACGCTCACCCTAAACCGTTGTCGTACCCTAAACTGTCCCCTAAATCGTCCCCGTCCCCTAACCCTAACCCTAACCCTAACCCTAACACTAACCCTTACCCGAAGCCTTACCCTAACTCTTCCCCTAATCCTAACCCGTACGCTAACACTAAGCCGTACCCTAACACGTACGCTCACCCTAAACCGTTGTCGTATACTAACCTGTCCCCTAAACTGTCCCCGTCCCATAACCCTAACCCTAACCCTAACCCTACCACTTACCCGATGCCTTACCCTAACCCGTTCCCTAATCCTAACCCGTAAGCTAACACTAACCCATACCCTAACACGTACGCTCACCCTAAACCGTTGTCGTACCCTAACCTGTCCCCTAAACCGTCCCCGTCCCCTAACCCTAACCCTAACCCTTACCCGAAGCCTTACCCTAACCCCTCCCCTAATCCTAACCCGTACGCTAACACTAACCCCTACCCTAACACGTACGCTGACCCTAAACCGTTGTCGTACCCTAACCTGTCCCCTAAACCGTCCCCGTTCCCTAACCCTAACCCTAACCCTAACCCTTAACCGAAGCCTTACCCTAACACGTTTCCCTAATCCTAACCCGTTCGCTAACACTAAACCGTACCCTAACACGTACGCTCACCCTAAACCGTTGTTGTACCCTAAACTGTCCCCTAAACCGTCCCCGTCCCCTAACCCTAACACTAACCCTAACCCTAACTCTAACCCTTACCCGAAGCCTTACCCTAACCCTTCCCCTAATCCTAACCCGTACGCTAACACTTACCCGTACCCTAACACGTACGCTGACACTAAACCGTTGTCGTACACTAACCTGTCCCCTAAACTGTCCCCTTGCCATAACCCTAACCCTAACCCTAACCCTAACACTTACCCGAAGCCTTAACCTAACCCGTCCCCTAATCCTAACCCGTACGCTAACACTAACCCGTACCCTAAAACATACTCTGACCCTAAACTGTTGTCGTACCCTAACCTGTCCCCTAAACCATCCCCGTCCCCTAACCCTAACCCTAACCCTATCCCTTACCCGAAGCCTTACCCTAACCCGTCCCCTAATCCTAACCCGTACGCTAACACTAACCCGTACCCTAACACGTACGCTCACCCTAAACCGTTGTCGTACCCTAACCTGTCCCCTAAACCATCCCCGTCCTCTAACCCTAACCCTAACCCTAACCCTAAACCTAACCCTTACCCGAAGCCGTAACCTAACCCGTCCCCTAATCCTAACCAGTACCCTAACACTAACCCGTACCCTAACACGTACGCTCACACTAAACTGTTGTCATACCCTAACCTATCCCCTAAACCGTCCCCGTGCCCTAACCCTAACCCTAAGCCTAACCCTAACCCTAACCCTTACCCGAAGCCTTACCCTAACCCGTCTCGTAATCCTAACCCTTACGCTAACACTAACACGTACCCTAACACGTACGCTCACCCTAAAACTTTGTCGTACCCTAACCTGTCCCCTAAACCGTCCTCATCCCCTAACCCTAACCCTAACCCTAAGCCTAAACCTAACCCTTACCCGAAGCCTTACCCTAACCCGTCCCCTAATCCTAACCCGTACGCTAACACTAACCCGTACCCTAACACGTACGCTGACCCTAAACCGTTGTCGTACCCTAACCTGTCCCCTAAACCGTCCCCGTCCCCTAACCCTAACCCTAACCCTATCCCTTACCCGAAGCCTTACCCTAACCCGTCCCCTAATCCTAACACGTACGCTAACACTAACCCGTACCCTAACACGTACGCTCACCCTAAAACGTTGTCGTACCCTAACCTGTCCCCTAAACCGGCCCCGTCCCCTAACCCTAATCTTAACCCTAACCCTTACCCGAAGCCTTACCCTAACCCGACCCCTAATCCTAACCCGTATGCTAACACTAACCCGTACCCTAACACGTACGCTCACCCAAAACCGTTGGCGTAAACTAACTTGTCCCCTAAACCGTCCTCATCCCCTAACCCTAACCCTAACCCTAACCCTAACCCTTACCCGAAGCCTTACACTAACCCGTCCCCTAATCCTAACCCGTACGCTAACACTAACCCGTACCCTAACACGTACGCTCACCCTAAAACTTTGTCGTACGCTAACCTGCCCCTAAACCATCCCCGAACTCTAACCCTAACCCTAACCCTAACCCTAAACCTAACCCTTACCCGAAGCCTTACCCTAACCCGTCCCCTAATCCAAACCCGTACGCTAACACTAACCCGTACCCTAACACGTACGCTCACACTAAACTGTTGTCGTACCCTAACCTATCCCCTAAACCGTCCCCGTCCCCTAACCCTAACCCTAACCCTATCCCTTACCCGAAGCCTTACCCTAACCCGTCCCCTAATCCTAACCCGTACGCTAACACTAACCCGTACCCTAAAACGTACACTCACCCTATACCATTGTCGTTCCCTAACCTGTCCCCTAAACCATCCCCATCCTCTAACCCTAACCCTAACCCTAACCCTAAAGCTATCCCTTACCCGAAGCCTTACCCTAACCCGTCCCCTTATCCTAACCCGTACGCTAACACTAACCCGTACCCTAACACGTACGCTCACCCTAAAACGTTGTCGTACCCTAACCTGTCCCCTAAACCGTCCCCGTCCCATAAACGTAACCCTAACCCTAACCCTAACCGTAACCCTTACCCGAAGCCTTACCCTAACCCGTCCCCTAATCCTAACCCTTACGCTAACAATAACCCGTACCCTAACACGTACGCTCACCCTAAACCGTTGTCGTAAACTAACTTGTCCCCTAAACCGTCCCCATCCCCTAACCCTAACCCTAACCCTAACCCTAACCCTAACCCTTACCCGAAGCCTTACCCTAACCCGTCCCCTAATCCTAACCTGTACGCTAACAGTAACCCGTACCCTAACACGTACACTCACCCTAAACCGTTGTCGTACCCTAACCTGTCCCCTAAACCGTCCCCATCACCTAACCCTAACCCTTACCCTAACACTAACCCTAACCCTTACCCGAAGCCTTACCCTAATCCGTCCCCTAATCCTAACCCGTACGCTAACACTTACCCGTACCCTAACACGTACGCTGACCCTAAACCGTTGTCGTACACTAACCTGTCCCCTAAACTGTCCCCGTGCCATAACCCTAAACCTAACCCTAACCCTAACACTTACCCGAAGCCTTACCCTAACCCGTCCCCTAATCCTAACCCGGACGCTAACACTAACCCGTACCCTAACACATACTCTGACCCTAAACCGTTGTCGTACCCTAACCTGTCCCCTAAACCATCCCCGTCCCCTAACCCTAACCCTAACCCTATCACTTACCCGAAGCCTTACCCTAACCCGTCCCCTAATCCTAACCCGTACGCTAACACTAACCCGTACCCTAACACGTACGCTCACCCTAAACCATTGTCATACCCTAACCTGTCCCCTAAACCATCCCCGTCCTCTAACCCTAACCCTAACCCTAAACCTAACCCTTACCCGAAGCCTTAACCTAACCCATCCCCTAATCCTAACCAGTACCCTAACACTAACCCATAACCTAACACGTACGCTCACACTAAACTGTTGTCGTACCCTAACCTATCCCCTAAACCGTCCCCATGCCCTAACCCTAACCCTAAGCCTAAACCTAACCCTAACCCTAACCCTTACCCGAAGCCTTACCCTAACCCGTCCCTTTATCCTAACCCGTACGCTAACACTAACCCGTACCCTAACACGTACGCTCACCCTAAACCTTTGTCGTACCCTAACCTGTCCCCTAAACCGTCCCCATCCCCTAACCCTAACCCTAACCCTAAGCCTAACCCTAACCCTTACCCGAAGCCTTACCCTAACCCGTCCCCTAAACCTAACCCGTACGCTAACACTAACCCGTACCCTAACACGTACGCTGACCCTAAACCGTTGTCGTACCCTAACCTGTCCCCTAAACCGTCCCCGTCCCCTAACCCTAACCCTAACCCTATCCCTTACCCGAAGCCTTACCCTAACCCGTCCCCTAATCCTAACACGTACGCTAACACTAACCCGTACCCTAACACGTACGCTCACCCTAAACCGTTGTCGTACCCTAACCTGTCCCCTAAACCATCCCCGTCCCCTAACCCTAATCCTAACCCTAACCCTTACCCGAAGCCTTACCCTAACCCGACCCCTAATCCTAACCCGTACGCTAACACTAACCCGTACCCTAACACGTACGCTCACCCTAAACTGTTGGCGTAAACTAACTTGTCCCCTAAACCGTCCTCATCTCCTAACCCTAACCCTAACCCTAACCCTAACCCTAACCCTTACCCGAAGCCTTACCCTAACCCGTCCCCTAATCCTAACCCGTACACTAACACTAACCCGTACCCTAACACATACGCTCACCCTAAAACGTTGTCGTACGCTAACCTGCCCCTAAACCATCCCCGAACTCTAACCCTAACCCTAACCCTAACCCTAAACCTAACCCTTACCCGAAGCCTTACCCTAACCCGTCCCCTAATCCAAACCCGTACGCTAACACTAACCCGTACCCTAACACGTACGCTCACACTAAACTGTTGTCGTACCCTAACCTATCCCCTAAACCGTCCCCGTCCCCTAACCCTAACCCTAAGCCTAACCCTAACCCTAACCCTTACCCGAAGCCTTACACTAACCCGTCCCCTAATCCTAACCCGTACGCTAACACTAACCCATACCCTAACACGTACGCTCACCTAAACCGTTGTCGTACCCTAACCTGTCCCCTAAACCGTCCCCGTCCCCTAACCCTAACCCTAACCCTAAGCCTAACCCTAAACCTTACCCGAAGCCTTACCCTAACCCGTCCTCTAATCCTAACCCGTTCGCTAACACTAACCCGTACCCTAACACGTACGCTCACCCTAAACCGTTGTCGTACCCTAAACTGTCCCCTAAACTCTCCCCGTCCCCTAACCCTATCCCTAACACTAACCCTAACCCTAACCCTTACCCGAAGCCTTACCCTAACCCTTCACCTAATCCTAACCCGTACGCTAACACTAAGCCGTACCCTAACACGTACGCTCACCCTAAACCGTTGTCGTACCCTAACCTGTCCCCTAAACTATCCCCGTCCCATAACCCGAACCCTAACCCTAACCCTAACCCTAACCCTTACCCGAAGCCTTACCCTAATCCGTCCCCTAATCCTAACCCGTACGCTAACACTAACCCGTACCCTAACACGTACGCTCACCCTAAACCGTTGTCGTAAACTAACTTGTCCCCTAAACCGACCCCATTCCCTAACCCTAACACTAACCCTAAACCTAACCCTAACCCTTACCCGAAGCCTTACCCTAACCCGTCCCCTAATCCTAACCCGTAAGCTAACACTAACCCGTACCCTAACACGTACGCTCACCCTAAACCGCTGTCGTACCCTAACCTGTCCCCTAAACCGTCCCCGTCCCCTAACCCTAACCTTAAACCTACCCCTAACCCTAACAGTTACCTAAAGCCTTACCCTAACCCGTCCCCTAATCCTAACCCGTACGCTAACACTAAACCGTACCCTAACACGTACGCTCACCCTAAAACGTTGTCATACCCTAACCTGTCCCCTAAACCGTCCCCGTCCCATAACACTAACCCTAACCCTAACCCTTACCCGAAGCCTTACCCTAACCCGTCCCCTAATCCTAACCCGTAAGCTAACACTAACCCGTACCCTAACACGTACGCTCAACCTAAACCGTTGTCGTACCCTAACCTGTCCCCTAAACCATCCCCATCCCCTAACCCTAACCCTAACCCTAACCCTAACCCTTACCCGAAGCCTTACCCTAACCCGTCCCCTAATCCTAACCCGTACGCTAACACTAACCCGTACCCTAACACGTACGCTCACCCTAAACCATTGTCGTACCCTAGCCTGTCCCCTACACTGTCCCCGTCCCCTAACCCTAACCCTAACCCTAACCCTTACCCG
Organism: Phocoena phocoena; assembly: GCF_963924675.1. Taxonomy (NCBI): domain Eukaryota; kingdom Metazoa; phylum Chordata; class Mammalia; order Artiodactyla; family Phocoenidae; genus Phocoena; species Phocoena phocoena. The sequence goes on along the minus strand of NC_089219.1, from coordinate 186,913,885 downwards.
AAGCCTTACCCTAATCCGATCCCTAATCCTAACCCGTACGCTAACACTAACCCGTACCCTAACACGTACGCTGACCCTAAACCGTTGTCGTACCCTAACCTATCCCCTAAACCGTCCCCGTCTCATAACCCTAACCCTAACCCTAACCCTTAACCGAAGCCTTACCCTAACCCGTCCCCTAATCCTAAACCGTACGCTAACACTAAACCGTACCCTAACACGTACGCTCACCCGAAACCGTTGTTGTACCCTAACCTGTCCCCTAAACCGTCCCCGTCCCCGTCCCCTAACCCTAACCCTAACCCTAACGCTAACCCTTACCCGAAGCCTTACCCTAACCCGTGCCCTAATCCTAACCCGTACGCTAACGCTAACCCGAACCCTAACACGTACGCTCACAATAAACTGTTGTCGTACCCTAACCTATCCCCTAAGCCGTCCCCGTCCCCTAACCCTAACCCTAAGCCTAACCCTAACCCTAACCCTTACCCGAAGCCTTACCCTAACCCGTCCTCTAATACTAACCCATACGCTAACACTAACCCGTACCCTAACACGTACGCTCACCCTAAACCGTTGTCGTAAACTAACTTGTCCCCTAAACCGTCCCCATCCCCTAACCCTAACCCTAACCCTAACCCTTACCCGAAGCCTTACCCTAACCCGTTCCCTAATCCTAACCCGTACGCTAACACTAACCCGTACCCTAACACATACGCTGACCCTAAACTGTTGTCGTACCCTAAAGTTTCCCCTAAACTGTCCCCGTCCCATAACCCCAACCCTAACCCTAACCCTAACCCTAACCCTAACCCTAACCCTTACCCGAAGCCTTACCCTAACCCGTCCCCTAATTCTAACCCTTACACTAACACTAACCCGTACCCTAACACGTACGCTCACCCTAAACCATTGTCATAAACTAACTTGTCCCCTAAACCGTCCCCATCCCCTAACCCTAACCCTAACCCTAACCCTAACCCTAACCCTTACCCGAAGCCTTACCCTAACCCGATCCCTAATCCTAACCCGTACGCTAACACTAACCCGTACCCTAACACGTACGCTGACCCTAAACCGTTGTCGTACCCTAACCTATCCCCTACACCGTCCCCGTCTCATAACCCTAACCCTAACCCTAACCCTTAACCGAAGCCTTACCCTAACCCGTCCCCTAATCCTAAACCGTACGCTAACACTAAACCGTACCGTAACACGTACGCTCACCCGAAACAGTTGTTGTACCCTAACCTGTCCCCTAAACCGTCCCCGTCCCCGTCCCCTAACCCTAACCCTAACCCTAACCCTAACCCTTACCCGAAGCCTTACCCTAACCCGTCCCCTAATCCTAACCCGTACGCTTACGCTAACCCGAACCCTAACACTTACGCTCACAAAAAACTGTTGTCGTACCCTAACCTATCCCCTAAGCCGTCCCCGTCCCCTAACCCTAACCCTAAGCCTAACCCTAACCCTAACCCTTACCCGAAGCCTTACCCTAACCCGTCCTCTAATACTAACCCATACGCTAACACTAACCCGTACCCTAACACGTACGCTCACCCTAAACCGTTGTCGTAAACTAACTTGTCCCCTAAACCGTCCCCATCCCCTAACCCTAACCCTAACCCTAACCCTTACCCGAAGCCTTACCCTAACCCGTTCCCTAATCCTAACCCGTACGCTAACACTAACCCGTACCCTAACACATACGCTGACCCTAAACTGTTGTCGTACCCTAAAGTTTCCCCTAAACTGTCCCCGTCCCATAACCCCAACCCTAACCCTAACCCTAACCCTAACCCTAACCCTTACCCGAAGCCTTACCCTAACCCGTCCCCTAATTCTAACCCGTACACTAACACTAAACCGTACCCTAACACGTACGCTCACCCTAAACCATTGTCATAAACTAACTTGTCCCCTAAACCGTCCCCATCCCCTAACCCTAACCCTAACCCTAACCCTAACCCTAACCCTTACCCGAAGCCTTACCCTAACCCGTCCCCTAATCCTAACCCGTACGCTAACACTAACCCGTACCCTAACACGTACGCTCACCATAAACCGTTGTCGTAAACTAACTTGTCCCCTAAACCGTCCCCATCACCTAACCCTAACCCTAACCCTAACCCTAACCCTAATCCTTACCCTAACACTAACCCTTACCCGAAGCCTTACCCTAACCCGTCCCCTAATCCTAACCCTTACGCTAACACTAACCCGTACCCTAACACGTACGCTCACCCTAATCTGTTGTCGTGCCCTAACCTGTCCCCTAAACCGTCCCCGTCCCCTAACCCTAACCCTAACCCTACACCTAAACCTAACCCTTACCAGAAGCCTTACCCTAACCCTTCCCCTAATCCTAACCCGTACGCTAACACTAAGCCGTACCCTAACACGTACACTCACCCTAAACCGTTGTCGTATACTAACCTGTCCCCTAAACCGTCCCCGTCCCCTAACCCTAACCCTAAGCCTAACCCTAACCCTAACCCTTACCCGAAGCCTTACCCTAACCCGTCCCCTAATACTAACCCGTACGCTAACACTAACCCGTACCCTAACACGTACGCTCACCCTAAACCGTTGTCGTAAACTAACTTGTCCCCTAAACCGTCCCCATCCCCTAACCCTAACCCTAACCCTAACCCTAACTCTAACCCTTACCCGAAGCCTTACCCTAACCCGTCCCGTAATCCTAACCCGTACGCTAACACTAACCCGTACCCTAACACGTACACTGACCCTAAACCGCTCTCGTACCCTAACCTGTCCCCTAAACCGTCCCCGTCCCGTAACCCTAAACCTAACCCTAACCCTAACCCTAACACTTACCCGAAGCCTTACCCTAACCCGTCCCCGAATCCTAACCCGTACGCTAACACTAACCCTTACCCAAACACGAACGCTCACCCTAAACCGTTGTCGTAAACTAACTTGTCCCCTAAACCGTCCCCATCCCCTAACCCTATCCCTAACCCTAACCCTAACCCTAACCCTTACCCGAAGCCTTACCCTAACCCGTCCCTTAATACTAACCCGTACGCTAACACTAAACCGTACCCTAACACGTACGTTCACCCTAAACCGTTGTCGTAAACTAACTTGTCCCCTAAACCGTCCCCATCCCCTAACCCTAACCCTAACCCTAACCCTAACCCTAACCCTTACCCGAAGCCTTACCCTAACCCGTCCCGTATTCCTAACCCGTACGCTAACACTAACCCGTACCCTAACACGTACGCTGACCCTAAACTGTTGTCGTACCCTAACCTGTCCCCTGAACTGTCCCCGTCCCGTAACCCTAAACCTAACCCTAGCCCTAACCCTAACACTTACCCGAAGCCTTACCCTAAACTGTCCCCTAATCCTAACCCGTACGCTAACACTAAATCTTACCCTAACACGTAGGCTCACCCTAAACCGTTGTCGTACCCTAACCTGTCCCCTAAACCTTCCCCGTCCCCTAACCCTAAACCTAACCCTACCCCTAACCCTAACCGTTACCCGAAGCCTTACCCTAACCCATCCCCTAATCCTAAACCGTACGCTAACACTAACCCGTACCCTAACACGTACGCTCACCCTAAACCGTTGTCGTAAACTCACTTGTCCCCTAAACCGTCCCCATCACCTAACCCTAACCCTAACCCCAACCCTAACCCTAGCCCTTACCCGAAGCCTTACCCTAACCCGTCCCCTAATCCTAAGCCGTACGCTAACACTAACCCGTACCGTAACACGAACGCTCACCCTAAACCGTTGTCGTAAATTAACTTGTCCCCTAAACCGTCCCCATCCCCTAACCCTAACCCAAACCCTAACCCTAACCCTAAACCTTACCCGAAGCCTTACGGTAACCCGTACCCTAATCGCAACCCGTACGCTAACACCCGTACCCTAACACGAACGCTCACCCTAAACCGTTGTCGTAAACTAACTTGTCCCCTAAACCATCTCCAACCCCTAACCCTAACCCTAACTCTAACCCTAACCCTAACCCTAACCCGTCCCCTAATCCTAACCCGTACGCTAACACTAACCCATACCCTAACACGTACGCTGACCCTAAACCGTTGTTGTACCCTAAATTTTCCCCTAAACTGTCCCCGTCCCATAACCCCAACCCTAACCCTAACCCTAACCCTAACCCTAAACCTAACCCTTACCCGAAACCTTACCCTAACCCGTCCCCTAATTCTAACCCGTACGCTAACACTAACCGGTTCCCTAACACGTACGCTCACCCTAAACCGTTGTCGTAAACTAACTTGTCCCCTAAACCGTCCCCGTCCCCTAACCCTAACCCTAACCCTAACCCTAACCCTTACCCGAAGCCTTAACCTAACCCGTCCCCTAATCCTAACCCGTACGTTAACACTAACCCATACCCTAACACGTACGCTCACCCTAAACCGTTGTCGTAAACTAACTTGTCCCCTAAACCGTCCCCATCCGCTAACCCTAACCCTAACCCTAACCCTTACCCGAAGCCTTACCTTAACCCGTCCCCTAATCCTAACCCGTACGCTAACACTAACACGTACCCTAACACGTACGCTCACCCTAAACCGTTGTCGTACACTTACCTGTCCCCTAAACAGTCCCCGTCCCGTAACCCTAACCCTAACCCTAACCCTAACCCTAACACTTACCCGAAGCCTTACCCTAACCCGTCCCCTAATCCTAACCCGTACGCTAACACTAACCCTTACCCTAACACGTACGCTCACCCTAAACCGTTGTCGTACCCCAACCTGTCCCCTAAACCTTCCCCATCCCCTAACCCTAACCCTAACCCTACCCCTAACCCTAACAGTTACCCGAAGCCTTACCCTAACCCGTCCCCTAATCCTAACCCGTACGCTAACACTAACCTGTGCCCTAACACGAACGCTTACCCTAAACTGTTGTCGTAAACTAACCTGTCCCCTAAACCGTCCCCATCCCCTAACCCTAACCCTAACCCTAACCCTAACCTTAACCCTTACCCGAAGCTTTACCCTAACCCGTCCCCTAATCCTAACCCGTACGCTAACATTAACCCGTACCCTAACACGTACGCTGACCCTAAACCGTTGTCGTACCCTAACCTGTCCCCTAAACTGTCCCCGTCCCATAACCCTAACCTTAACCCTAACCCTAACCCTAACTCTTACCCGAAGCCTTACACTACCCCGTCCCCTAATCCTAACCCGTACGCTAACACTAACCCTTACCCTAACACGTACGCTCACCCTAAACCGTTGTCGTACCCTAACCTGTCCCCTAAACCGTCCCCATCACCTAACCCTAACCCTAACCCTACCCCTAACCCTTACCCGAAGCCTTACCCTAACCCGTCCCCTAATCCTAACCTGTACGCTAACACTAACCCATACCCTAACACGTACGCTCACCCTAAACCGTTATCGTAAACTAAATTGTCCCCTAAACCGTCCCCATCCCCTAACCCTAACCCTAACCATAACCCTAACCCTAACACTTACCCGAAGCCTTACCCTAACACGTCCCCTAATCCTAACCCGTACGCTAACACTAACCCATACCCTAACACGTACGCTGACCCTAAACCGTTGTCGTACCCTAACCTGTCCCCTACACTGTCCCCGTGCCCTAACCCTAACCCTAGCCCTAACCCTAACCCTTACCCGAAGCCGTACCCTAACCCGTCCCCTAATCCTAACCCGTACGCTAACACTAACCCGTACCCTAAAACGTACGCTCACAATAAACTGTTGTCGTACCCTAACCTATCCCCTAAACCGTCCCCGTCCCCTAACCCTAACCCTAAGCCTAACACTACCCCTAACCCTTACCCGAAGCCTTACCCTAACCCGTCCCCTAATACTAACCCGTAAGCTAACACTAACCCGTACCCTAACACGTACGCTCACCCTAAACCGTTGTCGTAAACTAACTTGTCCCCTAAACCGTCCCCATCCCCTAACCCTAACCCTAACCCTAAACCTAACCCTTACCCGAAGCCTTACCCTAACCCGTCCCGTAATCCTAACCCGTACGCTAACACTAACCCGTACCCTAACACGTACGCTGACCCTAAACCGTTGTCGTACCCTAACCTGTCCCCTAAACTGTCCCCGTCCCGTAAGCCTAACCCTAACCCTAACCCTAACCCGAAGCCTTACCTTAACCCGTCCCCTAATCCTAATCCGTACGCTAACACTAACCCTTACCCTAATAAGTACGCTCACTCTAAACCGTTGTCGTACCCCAACCTGTCCCCTAAACCTTCCCCGTCCTCTAACCCTAACCCTAACCCTACCCCTAACCCTAACAGTTACCCGAAGCCTTACCATAACCCGTCCCCGTATCCTAACCCTTACGCTAACACTAACCCGTACCCTAACACGTACGCTCACCCTAAACCGTTTTCGTAAACTAACTTGTCCCCTAAACCGTCCCCATTGCCTAACCCTAACCCTAACCCAAACCCTAACCCTAACCCTAACCCTTACCCGAAGCCTTACCCTAACCCGTCCCCTAATTCTAACCCGTACGCTAACACTAACCTATACCCTAACACGTACGCTCACCCTAAACCGTTGTCGTAAACTAACTTGTCCCCTAAACCGTCCCCATCCCCTAACCCTAACCCTAACCCTAACCCTAACCCGAACCCTTACCCGAAGGCTTACCCTAACCCGTCCCCTAATCCTAACCCGTACGCTAACACTAACCCATACCCTAACACGTACGCTCACCCTAAACCGTTGTCGTACACTAACCTGTCCCCTAAACCGTCCCCGTCCCCTAACCCTAACCCTAACCCTACCCCTAAACCTAACCCTTACCCGAAGCCTTACCCTAACCCGTCCCCTAATCCTAACCCGTACGCTAACACTAACCCGTACCCTAACACGTACGCTCACCCTAAACCGTTTTCGTACCCTAACCTTTCCCCTAAACTGTCCCCGTCCCATAACCCCAACCCTAACCCTAACCCTAACCCTAACCCTAACCCTTACCCGAAGCCTTACACTAACCCGTACACTAATTCTAACCCGTACGCTAACACTAACCCATACCCTAACACGTACGCTCACCCTAAACCGTTGTTGTAAACTCACTTGTCCCCTAAACCGTCCCCATCCCCTAACCATAACCCTAACCTTAACCCTAACCCTAACCCTTACCCGAAGCCTTACCCTAACCCTTCCCCTAATCCTAACCCGTACGCTAACACTAACCCGTACCCTAACACGTACGCTCACCCTAAACCGTTGTCGTAAACTAACTTGTCCCCTAAAACGTCCCCATCCCCTAAACCTAACCCTAACCCTAACCGTAAACCTAACCCTTACCCGAAGCCTTACCCTAACCCGTCCCCTAATCCTAACCCGTACGCTAACACTAACCCGTACCCTAACTCGTACGCTGACCCTAAACTGTTGTCGTACACTAACCTCTCCCCTAAACTGTCCCCGTGCCATAAACCTAACCCTAACCCTAACCCTAACCCTAACCCTTACCCGAAGCCTTACCCTAACCCGTCCCCTAATCCTAAACCGTACGCTAACACTAACTCGTACCCTAACACATACGCTAACCCTAAACCGTTGTCGTGCCCTAACCTGTACCCAAAACCGTCCCCGTCTCCTAACCCTAACTCTAACCCTTACCCTAACCCTAAATCTTACCCGAAGCCTTACCCTAACCCGTCCCCTAATCCTAACTCGTACGCTAACACTAACCCGTACCCTAACACGTACGCTCACCCTAAACCGTTGTCGTAAACTAACTTGTCCCCTAAACCGTCCCCATCCCCTAACCCTAACCCTAACCCTAACCCTAACCCTAACCCTTACCCGAAGCCTTACCCTAACCCGTCCCCTAATCCTAACCCGTACGCTAACACTAACCCTTACCCTAACACGTATACTCACCCTAAACCATTGTCGTACCCCAACCTGTCCCCTAAACCTTCCCCATCCCCTAACCCTAACCCTAACCCTGCCCCTAACCCTAACCGTTACCCGAAGCGTTACCCTAACCCGTCCCCTAATCCTAAATCTTACGCTAACACTAACCCGTACCCTAACACGTACGCTCACCCTAAACCGTTGTCGTAAACTAACTTGTCCCCTAAACCGTCCCCATCCCCTAACCCTAACCCTAACCCTATCCCTAACCCTAGCCCTTACCCGAAGCCGTACCCTGACCCGTCCCCTAATCCTAACCCGTACGCTAACACTAACCTGTACACTAACACGAACGCTCACCCTAAACTGTTGTCGTAAACTAACTTATCCCCTAAACCGTCCCCATCCCCTAACCCTAACCCTAACCCTAACCCTAACCCTAACCCTTTCCCGAAGCCTTACCCTAACCCGTCCCCTAATCCTAACCCGTACGCTATCACTAACCCATACCCTAACACGTACGCTGACCCTAAACCGTTGTCGTACCCTAACCTGTCCCCTACACTGTCCCCGTGCCCTAACCCTAACCCTAGCCCTAACCCTAACCCTTACCCGAAGCCGTACCCTAACCCGTCCCCTAATCCTAACCCGTACGCTAACACTAACCCGTACCCTAAAACGTACGCTCACAATAAACTGTTGTCGTACCCTAACCTATCCCCTAAACCGTCCCCGTCCCCTAACCCTAACCCTAAGCCTAACCCTACCCCTAACCCTTACCCGAAGCCTTACCCTAACCCGTCCCCTAATCCTAACCCGTACGCTAACACTAACCCTTACCCTAACAAGTACGCTCACTCTAAACCGTTGTCGTACCCCAACCTGTCCCCTAAACCTTCCCCGTCCCCTAACCCTAACCCTAACCCTACCCCTAACCCTAACAGTTACCCGAAGCCTTACCATAACCCGTCCCCTAATCCTAACCCTTACGCTAACACTAACCCGTACCCTAACACGTACGCTCACCCTAAACCGTTTTCGTAAACTAACTTGTCCCCTAAACCGTCCCCATTGCCTAACCCTCACCCTAACCCTAACCCTAAACCTAACCCTAACCCTTACCCGAAGCCTTACCCTAACCCGTCCCCTAATCCTAAACCGTACGCTAACACTAACCCGTACCCTAAAACGTACGCTGACCCTAAACCGTTGTCGTACCCTAACCTTTCCCCTAAACTGTCCCCGTCCCATAACCCCAACCCTAACCCTAACCCTAACCCTAACCCTAACCCTAACCCTAACACTTACCCGAAGCCTTACCCTAACCCGTCCCCTAATTCTAACCCGTACGCTAACACTAACCCATACCCTAACACGTACGCTCACCCTAAACCGTTGTCGTAAACTAACTTGTCCCCTAAACCGTCCCCATCCCCTAACCCTAACCCTAACCCTAACCCGAACCCTTACCCGAAGCCTTACCCTAACCCGTCCCCTAATCCTAACCCGTACGCTAACACTAACCCATACCCTAACACGTACGCTCACCCTAAACCGTTGTCGTATCCTAACCTGTCCCCTAAACCGTCCCCGTCCCCTAACCCTAACCCTAACCCTACCCCTAAACCTAACCCTTACCCGAAGCCTTACCCTAACCCGTCCCCTAATCCTAACCCGTACGCTAACACTAACCCGTACCCTAACACGTACGCTCACCCTAAACCGTTGTCGTACACTAACCTGTCCCCTAAACCTTCCCCGTCCCCTAACGCTAAACCTAACCCTACCCCTAACCCTAACCGTTACCTGAGGCCTTACCCTAACCCGTCCCCTAATCCTAACCCTTACGCTAACCCTAACCCGTACCCTAACACGTACGCTCACCCTAAACCGTTGTCGTAAACTAACTTGTCCCCTAAACCGTCCCCATCCCCTAACCCTAACCCTAACCCTAACCTTAAACCTTACCCGAAGCCTTACCCTATCCCGTCCCCTAATCCTAAGCCGTACGCTAACACCCGTACCCTAACACGAACGCTCACCCTAAACCGTTGTCGTAAACTAACTTGTCCCCTAAACCGTCCCCATCCCCTAACCCTAACCCTAACCCTAACCCTAACCCTAACCCTTACCCGAAGCCTTACCCTAACCCGTCCCCTAATCCTAACCCGTACGCTAACACTAACCCGTAACCTAACACGTACGCTCACCCTAAACCATTGTCGTACCCTAACCTGTCCCTTAAACCTTCCCCGTCCCCTAACCCTAAAACTAACCCTACCCCTAACCCTAACCGTTACCCGAAGCCTTACCCTAACCCGTCCCCTAATCCTAAACCGTACGCTAACACTAACCCGTACCCTAAAACGTACGCTGACCCTAAACCGTTGTCGTACCCTAACCTTTCCCCTAAACTGTCCCCGTCCCATAACCCCAACCCTAACCCTAACCCTAACCCTAACCCTAACCCTAACCCTAACACTTACCCGAAGCCTTACCCTAACCCGTCCCCTAATTCTAACCCGTACGCTAACACTAACCCATACCCTAACACGTACGCTCACCCTAAACCGTTGTCGTAAACTAACTTGTCCCCTAAACCGTCCCCATCCCCTAACCCTAACCCTAACCCTAACCCGAACCCTTACCCGAAGCCTTACCCTAACCCGTCCCCTAATCCTAACCCGTACGCTAACACTAACCCATACCCTAACACGTACGCTCACCCTAAACCGTTGTCGTATCCTAACCTGTCCCCTAAACCGTCCCCGTCCCCTAACCCTAACCCTAACCCTACCCCTAAACCTAACCCTTACCCGAAGCCTTACCCTAACCCGTCCCCTAATCCTAACCCGTACGCTAACACTAACCCGTACCCTAACACGTACGCTCACCCTAAACCGTTGTCGTACACTAACCTGTCCCCTAAACCTTCCCCGTCCCCTAACGCTAAACCTAACCCTACCCCTAACCCTAACCGTTACCTGAGGCCTTACCCTAACCCGTCCCCTAATCCTAACCCTTACGCTAACCCTAACCCGTACCCTAACACGTACGCTCACCCTAAACCGTTGTCGTAAACTAACTTGTCCCCTAAACCGTCCCCATCCCCTAACCCTAACCCTAACCCTAACCTTAAACCTTACCCGAAGCCTTACCCTATCCCGTCCCCTAATCCTAAGCCGTACGCTAACACCCGTACCCTAACACGAACGCTCACCCTAAACCGTTGTCGTAAACTAACTTGTCCCCTAAACCGTCCCCATCCCCTAACCCTAACCCTAACCCTAACCCTAACCCTAACCCTTACCCGAAGCCTTACCCTAACCCGTCCCCTAATCCTAACCCGTACGCTAACACTAACCCGTAACCTAACACGTACGCTCACCCTAAACCATTGTCGTACCCTAACCTGTCCCTTAAACCTTCCCCGTCCCCTAACCCTAAACCTAACCCTACCCCTAACCCTAACCGTTACCCGAAGCCTTACCCTAACCCGTCCCCTACTCCTAACCCTTACGCTAACACTAACCCGTACCCTAACACGTACGCTCACGATAAACCGTTGTCGTAAACTAACTTGTCCCCTAAACCATCTCCAACCCCTAACCCTAACCCTAACCCTAACCCGTCCCCTAATCCTAACCCGTACGCTAACACTAACCCATACCCTAACACGTACGCTGACCGTAAACCGTTGTCGTACCCTAAATTTTCCCCTAAACTGTCCCCCTCCCATAACCCCAACCCTAACCCTAACCCTAACCCTAACCCTAAACCTAACACTTACCCGAAGCCTTACCCTAACCCGTCCCCTAATTCTAACCCGTACGCTAACACTAACCCGTTCCCTAACACGTACGCTCACCCTAAACCGTTGTCGTAAACTAACTTGTCCCCTAAACCGTCCCCGTCCCCTAACCCTAACCCTAACCCTAACCCTAACCCTTACCCGAAGCCTTACCCTAACCCGTCCCCTAATCCTAACCCGTACGCTAACACTAACCCATACCCTAACACGTACGCTCACCCTAAACCGTTGTCGTAAACTAACATGTACCCTAAACCGTCCCCATCTCCTAACCCTAACCCTAACCATAACCCTAACCCTAACCCTTACCCGAAGCCTTACCCTAACCCATCCCCTAATCCTAACCTGTACGCTAACACTAACCCGTACCCTAACACGTACGCTGACCCTAAACCGTTGTCGTACCCTAACCTGTCCCCTAAACTGTCCCCGAGCCATAACCCTAACCCTAAACCTAACCCTAACCCTAACCCTTACCCGAAGCCTTACCCTAACCCGTCCCCTAATCCTAACCCGTACGCTAACACTAACCCATACCCTAACACGTACGCTCACCCTAAACCGTTGTCGTAAACTAACTTGTCCCCTAAACCGTCCCCATCCCCTAACCCTATCCCTAACCCTAACCCTAACCCTAACCCTTACCCGAAGCCTTACCCTAACCCGTCCCTTAATACTAACCCGTACGCTAACACTAACCCGTACCCTAACACGTACGTTCACCCTAAACCGTTGTCGTAAACTAACTTGTCCCCTAAACCTTCCCCATCCCCTAACCCTAACCCTAACCCTAACCCTAACCCTAACCCTTACCCGAAGCCTTACCCTAACCCGTCCCGTATTCCTAACCCGTACGCTAACACTAACCCGTACCCTAACACGTACGCTGACCCTAAACCGTTGTCGTACCCTAACCTGTCCCCTGAACTGTCCCCGTCCCGTAACCCTAAACCTAACCCTAGCCCTAACCCTAACACTTACCCGAAGCCTTACCCTAAACTGTCCCCTAATCCTAACCCGTACGCTAACACTAAATCTTACCCTAACACGTAGGCTCACCCTCAACCGTTGTCGTACCCTAACCTGTCCCCTAAACCTTCCCCGTCCCCTAACCCTAAACCTAACCCTACCCCTAACCCTAACCGTTACCCGAAGCCTTACCCTAACCCATCCCCTAATCCTAAACCGTACGCTAACACTAACCCGTACCCTAACACGTACGCTCACCCTAAACCGTTGTCGTAAACTCACTTGTCCCCTAAACCGTCCCCATCCCCTAACCCTAACCCTAACCCTAACCCTAACCCTAGCCCTTACCCGAAGCCTTACCCTAACCCGTCCCCTAATCCTAAGCCGTACGCTAACACTAACCCGTACCGTAACACGAACGCTCACCCTAAACCGTTGTCGTAAACTAACTTGTCCCCTAAACCGTCCCATCCCCTAACCCTAACCCTAACCCTAACCCTAACCCTTACCCGAAGCCTTACCCTAACCCGTCCCCTAATCCTAACCCGTACGCTAACACTAACCCATACCCTAACACGTACGCTCACCCTAAACCGCTGTCGTACCCTAACCTGTCCCTTAAACCTTCCCCGTCCCCTAACCCTAAACCTAACCCTACCCCTAACCCTAACCGTTACCCGAAGCCTTACCCTAACCCGTCCCCTACTCCTAACCCTTACGCTAACACTAACCCGTACCCTAACACGTACGCTCACGATAAACCGTTGTCGTAAACTAACTTATCCCCTAAACCGTCCCCATCCCCTAACCCTAACCCAAACCCTAACCCTAACCCTAAACCTTACCCGAAGCCTTACCCTAACCCGTCCCCTAATCGCAACCCGTACGCTAACACCCGTACCCTAAAACGAACGCTCACCCTAAACCGTTGTCGTAAACTAACTTGTCCCCTAAACCATCTCCAACCCCTAACCCTAACCCTAACTCTAACCCTAACCCTAACCCTAACCCGTCCCCTAATCCTAACCCGTACGCTAACACTAACCCATACCCTAACACGTACGCTGCAACTAAACCGTTGTCGTACCCTAAATTTTCCCCTAAACTGTCCCCGTCCCATAACCCCAACCCTAACCCTAACCCTAACCCTAACCCTAAACCTAACCCTTACCCGAAACCTTACCCTAACCCGTCCCCTAATTCTAACCCGTACGCTAACACTAACCGGTTCCCTAACACGTACGCTCACCCTAAACCGTTGTCGTAAACTAACTTGTCCCCTAAACCGTCCCCGTCCCCTAACCCTAACCCTAACCCTAACCCTAACCCTTACCCGAAGCCTTAACCTAACCCGTCCCCTAATCCTAACCCGTACGTTAACACTAACCCATACCCTAACACGTACGCTCACCCTAAACCGTTGTCGTAAACTAACTTGTACCCTAAACCGTCCCCATCCCCTAACCCTAACACTAACCATAACCCTAACCCTAACCCTTACCCGAAGCCTTACCCTAACCCGTCCCCTAATCCTAACCCGTACGCTAACACTAACCCCTACCCTAACATGTACGCTGACCCTAAACCGTTGTCGTACCCTAACCTGTCCCCTAAACTGTCCCCGAGCCATAACCCTAACCCTAAACCTAACCCTAACCCTAACCCTTACCCGAAGCCTTACCCTAACCCGTCCCCTAATCCTAACCCGTACGCTAACACTAACCCCTACCCTAACACGTACGCTCACCCTAAACCGTTGTCGTACCCCAACCTGTCCCCTAAACCTTCCCCATCCCCTAACCCTAACCCTAACCCTACCCCTAACCCTAACAGTTACCCGAAGCCTTACCCTAACCCGTCCCCTAATCCTAAATCTTACGCTAACACTAACCCGTACACTAACACGTACGCTCACCCTAAACCGTTGTCGTAAAGTAACTTGTCCCCTAAACCGTCCCCATCCCCTAACCCTAACCCTAACCCTATCCCTAACCCTAGTCCTTACCCGAAGCCGTAGCCTAACCCGTCCCCTAATCCTAACCCGTACGCTAACACTAACCTGTACCCTAACACGAACGCTCACCCTAAACTGTTGTCGTAAACTAACTTGTCCCCTAAACCGTCCCCATCCCCTAACCCTAACCCTAACCCTAACCCTAAACTTAACCCTTACCCGAAGCTTTACCCTAACCCGTCCCCTAATCCTAACCCGTACGCTAACATTAACCCGTACCCTAACACGTACGCTGACCCTAAACCGTTGTCGTACCCTAACCTGTCCCCTAAACTGTCCCCGTCCCATAACCCTAACCTTAACCCTAACCCTAACCCTAACTCTTACCCGAAGCCTTACACTACCCCGTCCCCTAATCCTAACCCGTACGCTAACACTAACCCTTACCCTAACACGTACGCTCACCCTAAACCGTTGTCGTACCCTAACCTGTCCCCTAAACCGTCCCCGTGCCCTAACCCTAACCCTAGCCCTAACCCTAACCCTTACCCGAAGCCGTACCCTAACCCGTCCCCTAATCCTAACCCGTACGCTAACACTAACCCGTACCCTAAAACGTACGCTCACAATAAACTGTTGTCGTACCCTAACCTATCCCCTAAACCGTCACCGTCCCCTAACCCTAACCCTAAGCCTAACCCTACCCCTAAACCTTACCCGAAGCCTTACCCTAACCCGTCCCCTAATACTAACCCGTAAGCTAACACTAACCCGTACCCTAACACGTACGCTCACCCTAAACCGTTGTCGTAAACTAACTTGTCCCCTAAACCGTCCCCATCCCCTAACCCTAACCCTAACCCTAACCCTAAACCTAACCCTTACCCGAAGCCTTACCCTAACCCGTCCCGTAATCCTAACCCGTACGCTAACACTAACCCGTACCCTAACACGTACGCTGACCCTAAACCGTTGTCGTACCCTAACCTGTCCCCTAAACTGTCCCCGTCCCGTAAGCCTAACCCTAACCCTAACCCTAACCCTAACACTTACCCGAAGCCTTACCCTAACCCGTCCCCTAATCCTAACCCGTACGCTAACACTAACCCTTACCCTAATAAGTACGCTCACTCTAAACCGTTGTCGTACCCCAACCTGTCCCCTAAACCTTCCCCGTCCCCTAACCCTAACCCTAACCCTACCCCTAACCCTAACAGTTACCCGAAGCCTTACCATAACCCGTCCCCTTATCCTAACCCTTACGCTAACACTAACCCGTACCCTAACACGTACGCTCACCCTAAACCGTTTTCGTAAACTAACTTGTCCCCTAAACCGTCCCCATTGCCTAACCCTAACCCTAACCCTAAACCTAACCCTAACCCTTACCCGAAGCCTTACCCTAACCCGTCCCCTAATCCTAAACCGTATGCTAACACTAACCCGTACCCTAAAACGTACGCTGACCCTAAACCGTTGTCGTACCCTAACCTGTCCCCTAAACTGTCCCCGTCCCGTAAGCCTAACCCTAACCCTAACCCTAACCCTAACACTTACCCGAAGCCTTACCCTAACCCGTCCCCTAATCCTAACCCGTACGCTAACACTAACCCTTACCCTAATAAGTACGCTCACTCTAAACCGTTGTCGTACCCCAACCTGTCCCCTAAACCTTCCCCGTCCCCTAACCCTAACCCTAACCCTACCCCTAACCCTAACAGTTACCCGAAGCCTTACCATAACCCGTCCCCTTATCCTAACCCTTACGCTAACACTAACCCGTACCCTAACACGTACGCTCACCCTAAACCGTTTTCGTAAACTAACTTGTCCCCTAAACCGTCCCCATTGCCTAACCCTAACCCTAACCCTAAACCTAACCCTAACCCTTACCCGAAGCCTTACCCTAACCCGTCCCCTAATCCTAAACCGTACGCTAACACTAACCCGTACCCTAAAACGTACGCTGACCCTAAACCGTTGTCGTACCCTAACCTTTCCCCTAAACTGTCCCCGTCCCATAACCCCAACCCTAACCCTAACCCTAACCCTAACCCTAACCCTTACCCGAAGCCTTACCCTAACCCGTACCCTAATTCTAACCCGTACGCTAACACTAACCCATACCCTAACACGTACGCTCACCCTAAACCGTTGTTGTAAACTCACTTGTCCCCTAAACCGTCCCCATCCCCTAACCATAACCCTAACCTTAACCCTAACCCTAACCCTTACCCGAAGCCTTACCCTAACCCTTCCCCTAATCCTAACCCGTACGCTAACACTAACCCGTGCCCTAACACGTACGCTCACCCTAAACCGTTGTCGTAAACTAACTTGTCCCCTAAAACGTCCCCATCCCCTAAACCTAACCCTAACCCTAACCGTAAACCTAACCCTTACCCGAAGCCTTACCCTAACCCGTCCCCTAATCCTAACCCGTACGCTAACACTAACCCGTACCCTAACTCGTACGCTGACCCTAAACTGTTGTCGTACCCTAACCTCTCCCCTAAACTGTCCCCGTGCCATAAACCTAACCCTAACCCTAACCCTAACCCTAACCCTTACCCGAAGCCTTACCCTAACCCGTCCCCTAATCCTAAACCGTACGCTAACACTAACTCGTACCCTAACACATACGCTAACCCTAAACCGTTGTCGTGCCCTAACCTGTACCCAAAACCGTCCCCGTCTCCTAACCCTAACTCTAACCCTTACCCTAACCCTAAATCTTACCCGAAGCCTTACCCTTACCCGTCCCCTAATCCTAACTCGTACGCTAACACTAACCCGTACCCTAACACGTACGCTCACCCTAAACCGTTGTCGTAAACTAACTTGTCCCCTAAACCGTCCCCATCCCCTAACCCTAACCCTAACCCTAACCCTAACCCTAACCCTTACCCGAAGCCTTACCCTAACCCGTCCCGTAATCCTAACCCGTACGCTAACACTAACCAGTACCCTAACACGTACGCTGACCCTAAACCGTTGTCGTACACTTACCTGTCCCCTAAACTGTCCCCGTCCCGTAACCCTAAACCTAAACCTAACCCTAACCCTAACACTTACCCGAAGCCTTACCCTAACCCGTCCCCTAATCCTAACCCGTACGCTAAAACTAACCCTTACCCTAACACGTACGCTGACCCTAAACCATTGTCGTACCCTAACCTGTCCCCTACACTGTCCCCGTGCCCTAACCCTAACCCTAGCCCTAACCCTAACCCTTACCCGAAGCCGTACCCTAACCCGTCCCCTAATCCTAACCCGTACGCTAACACTAACCCGTACCCTAAAACGTACGCTCACAATAAACTGTTGTCGTACCCTAACCTATCCCCTAAACCGTCCCCGTCCCCTAACCCTAACCCTAAGCCTAACCCTACCCCTAACCCTTACCCGAAGCCTTACCCTAACCCGTCCCCTAATCCTAACCCGTACGCTAACACTAACCCTTACCCTAACAAGTACGCTCACTCTAAACCGTTGTCGTACCCCAACCTGTCCCCTAAACCTTCCCCGTCCCCTAACCCTAACCCTAACCCTACCCCTAACCCTAACAGTTACCCGAAGCCTTACCATAACCCGTCCCCTAATCCTAACCCTTACGCTAACACTAACCCGTACCCTAACACGTACGCTCACCCTAAACCGTTTTCGTAAACTAACTTGTCCCCTAAACCGTCCCCATTGCCTAACCCTAACCCTAACCCTAACCCTAAACCTAACCCTAACCCTTACCCGAAGCCTTACCCTAACCCGTCCCCTAATCCTAAACCGTACGCTAACACTAACCCGTACCCTAAAACGTACGCTGACCCTAAACCGTTGTCGTACCCTAACCTTTCCCCTAAACTGTCCCCGTCCCATAACCCCAACCCTAACCCTAACCCTAACCCTAACCCTAACCCTAACACTTACCCGAAGCCTTACCCTAACCCGTCCACTAATTCTAACCCGTACGCTAACACTAACCCATACCCTAACACGTACGCTCACCCTAAACCGTTGTCGTAAACTAACTTGTCCCCTAAACCGTCCCCATCCCCTAACCCTAACCCTAACCCTAACCCGAACCCTTACCCGAAGCCTTACCCTAACCCGTCCCCTAATCCTAACCCGTACGCTAACACTAACCCATACCCTAACACGTACGCTCACCCTAAACCATTGTCGTATCCTAACCTGTCCCCTAAACCGTCCCCATCCCCTAACCCTAACCCTAACCCTACCCCTAAACCTAACCCTTACCCGAAGCCTTACCCTAACCCGTCCCCTAATCCTAACCCGTACGCTAACACTAACCCGTACCCTAACACGTACGCTCACCCTAAACCGTTGTCGTACACTAACCTGTCCCCTAAACCTTCCCCGTCCCCTAACCCTAAACCTAACCCTACCCCTAACCCTAACCGTTACCTGAGGCCTTACCCTAACCCGTCCCCTAATCCTAACCCTTACGCTAACCCTAACCCGTACCCTAACACGTACGCTCACCCTAAACCGTTGTCGTAAACTAACTTGTCCCCTAAACCGTCCCCATCCCCTAACCCTAACCCTAACCCTAACCTTAAACCTTACCCGAAGCCTTACCCTATCCCGTCCCCTAATCCTAAGCCGTACGCTAACACCAGTACCCTAACACGAACGCTCACCCTAAACCGTTGTCGTAAACTAACTTGTCCCCTAAACCGTCCCCATCCCCTAACCCTAACCCTAACCCTAACCCTAACCCTAACCCTTACCCGAAGCCTTACCCTAACCCGTCCCCTAATCCTAACCCGTACGCTAACACTAACCCGTAACCTAACACGTACGCTCACCCTAAACCATTGTCGTACCCTAACCTGTCCCTTAAACCTTCCCCGTCCCCTAACCCTAAACCTAACCCTACCCCTAACCCTAACCGTTACCCGAAGCCTTACCCTAACCCGTCCCCTACTCCTAACCCTTACGCTAACACTAACCCGTACCCTAACACGTACGCTCACGATAAACCGTTGTCGTAAACTAACTTGTCCCCTAAACCGTCCCCATCCCCTAACCCTAACCCTAACCCTAACCCTAAACCTTACCCGAAGCCTTACCCTAACCCGTCCCCTAATCGCAACCCGTACGCTAACACCCGTACCCTAACACGAACGCTCACCCTAAACCGTTGTCGTAAACTAACTTGTCCCCTAAACCATCTCCAACCCCTAACCCTAACCCTAACCCGTCCCCTAATCCTAACCCGTACGCTAACACTAACCCATACCCTAACACGTACGCTGACCGTAAACCGTTGTCGTACCCTAAATTTTCCCCTAAACTGTCCCCGTCCCATAACCCCAACCCTAACCCTAACCCTAACCCTAACCCTAAACCTAACACTTACCCGAAGCCTTACCCTAACCCGTCCCCTAATTCTAACCCGTACGCTAACACTAACCCGTTCCCTAACATGTACGCTCACCCTAAACCGTTGTCGTAAACTAACTTGTCCCCTAAACCGTCCCCGTCCCCTAACCCTAACCCTAACCCTAACCCTAACCCTTACCCGAAGCCTTACCCTAACCCGTCCCCTAATCCTAACCCGTACGCTAACACTAACCCATACCCTAACACGTACGCTCACCCTAAACCGTTGTCGTAAACTAACATGTACCCTAAACCGTCCCCATCTCCTAACCCTAACCCTAACCATAACCCTAACCCTAACCCTTACCCGAAGCCTTACCCTAACCCGTCCCCTAATCCTAACCTGTACGCTAACACTAACCCGTACCCTAAAACGTACGCTGACCCTAAACCGTTGTCGTACCCTAACCTGTCCCCTAAACTGTCCCCGAGCCATAACCCTAACCCTAAACCTAACCCTAACCCTAACCCTTACCCGAAGCCTTACCCTAACCCGTCCCCTAATCCTAACCCGTACGCTAACACTAACCCCTACCCTAACACGTACGCTCACCCTAAAACATTGTCGTACCCTAACCTGTCCCCTAAACCATCCCCGTCCTCTAACCCTAACCCTAACCCTAACCCTAACCCTAACCCTTACCCAAAGCCTTACCCTAACCCGTCCCCTAATCCTAACCCGTACGCTAACACTAACCCGTACCCTAACACGTACGCTCACAATAAACTGTTGTCGTACCCTAACCTATCCCCTAAACCGTCCCCGTCCCCTAACCCTAACCCTGAGCCTAACCCTAAACCTAACCCTTACCCGAAGCCTTACCCTAACCCGTCCCCTAATACTAACCCGTACGCTAACACTAACCCGTACCCTAACACGTACGCTCACCCTAAACCGTTGTCGTACACTAACTTGTCCCCTAAACCGTCCCCATCCCCTAACCCTAACCCTAACCCTAACCCTAACCCTTACCCGAAGCCTTACCCTAACCCGTCCCCTAATCCTAACCCGTACCCTAACACTAACCCGTACCCTAACACGTACGCTCACCCTAAACCGTTGTCGTACACTTACCTGTCCCCTAAACTGTCCACGTCCCGTAACCCTAACCCTAACCCTAACCCTAACCCTAACACTTACCCGAAGCCTTACCCTAACCCGTCCCCTAATCCTAACCCGTACGCTAACACTAACCCTTACCCTAACACGTACGCTCACCCTAAACCGTTGTCGTACCCCAACCTGTCCCCTAAACTTTCCCATCCCCTAACCCTAAACCTAAACCTACCCCTAACCCTAACAGTTACCCGAAGCCTTACCCTAACCCGTCCCCTAATCCTAAATCTTACGCTAACACTAACCCGTACACTAACACGTACGCTCACCCTAAACCGTTGTCGTAAACTAACTTGTCCCCTAAACCGTCCCCATCCCCTAACCCTAACCCTAACCCTATCCCTAACCCTAGCCCTTACCCGAAGCCGTACCCTAACCCGTCCCCTAATCCTAACCCGTACGCTAACACTAACCTGTACCCTAACACGAACGCTCACCCTAAACTGTTGTCGTAAACTAACTTATCCCCTAAACCGTCCCCATCCCCTAACCCTAACCCTAACCCTAACCCTAACCCTAACCTTAACTCTTACCCGAAGCCTTACCCTAACCCGTCCCCTAATCCTAACCCGTACGCTAACACTAACCCGTACCCTAACACGTACGCTGACCCTAAACCGTTGTCGTACCCTAACCTGTCCCCTAAACTGTCCCCGTCCCATAACCCTAACCTTAACCCTAACCCTAACTCTTACCCGAAGCCTTACCCTACTCCGTCCCCTAATCCTAACCCGTACGCTAACACTAACCCTTACCCTAACACGTACGCTCACCCTGAACCGTTGTCGTACCCTAACCTGTCCCCTAAACCGTCCCCGTCACCTAACCCTAACCCTAACCCTACCCCTAACCCTTACCCGAAGCCTTACCCTAACCCGTCCCCTAATCCTAACCCGTACGCTAACACTAACCCATACCCTAACACGTACGCTCACCCTAAACCATTATCGTAAACTAACTTGTCCCCTAAACCGTCCCCATCCCCTAACCCTAACCCTAACCATAACCCTAACCCTAACACTTACCCAAAGCCTTACCCTAACCCGTCCCCTAATCCTAACCCGTACGCTAACACTAACCGGTACCCTAACACGTACGCTCACCCTAAACCGTTGTTGTACCCTAAACTGTCCCCTATACCGTCCCCGTCCCCTAACCCTAACCCTAACACTAACCTTAAACCTTACCCAAAGCCTTACCCTAACCCGTCCCCTAATCCTAACCCGTACGCTAACAATAACCCATATCCTAACACGTACGCTCACACTAAACAATTTTCGTACCCTAACCTGTCCCCTAAACCGTCCCCGTCCCCAACCCTAACCCTAACCCTAACCCTAACCCTTTCCCGAAGCCTTACACAAACCCGTCCCCTAATCCTAACCCGTACGCTAAAACTAACCTATACCCTAACACATACGCTCACCCTAAACCGTTGTCGTACCCTAACCTATCCTCTAAACCGTCCCCGTCCCCTAGCCATAACCCCAAACCTAACCCTAACCCTTACCCGCAGCCTTACCCAAACCCTTGCCCTAAACCTAACCCGTACACTAACACTAACAAGTATCCTAACACGTACGCTTAACCTAAACCCTTGTCGTACACTAACCGGTCCCCTAAACTGTCCCCGTCCCCTAACCCTAACCCTAAACCTAACCCTAACCCTTACCCGAAGCCTTACCCTATCCCGTCCCCTAATCCTACTCCGTACGTTAACACTAACCCATACCCTAACACGTACGCTCACCCTAAACCGTTGTTGTACCCTAAACTGTCCCCTAAACCATCCCCGTCCTCTGACCCTAACCCTAACACTAATCCTAAACCTTACCCGAAGCCTTACACTAACCCGTTCCCTAATCCTAATCCGTTCGCTAACAAAAAACCGTACCCTAACACGTACGCTCACACTAAACCACTGGCGTACCCTAACCTGTCCCCTAAACCGTCCCCGTCCCCGAACCCTAACCCTAACCCTAAACCTTACCTGAAGCCTTACGCTAACCCGTCCCCTAATCCTAACCCGTACGCTAACACTAACCCGTACCCTAACACGTACGCTCACCCTAAACCGTTGTCATAACCTAACCTGTCCCCTAAATCATTCCCGTCCCCTAACCCTAACCCTAAACCTAACCCTAACCATAACCCTTACCCGAAGCCTTACACTAACCCGTCCACTAATCCTAACGCGTACGCTAAAACTAACCCATACCCTAACACGTACGCTCACCTTAAACTGTTATCGTACCCTAACCTGTCCCATAAACCGTCCCCGTCCCCTAACCCTAACCCTACCCCTAACCCTAACCCTACCCCTAACCCTTACCCAAAGCCTTACCCTAACCCGTCCCCTAATCCTAACCTGTACGCTAACACTAACCCGTACCTTGACACGTACGCTCACCCTAAACCGTTGTTGTAACCTAATGTATCCCCTAAACCGTCCCCG
Organism: Phocoena phocoena; assembly: GCF_963924675.1. Classification (NCBI taxonomy): domain Eukaryota; kingdom Metazoa; phylum Chordata; class Mammalia; order Artiodactyla; family Phocoenidae; genus Phocoena; species Phocoena phocoena. The sequence continues at coordinate 186,890,284 of NC_089219.1, read as the reverse complement.
TCCCCTAACACTAACCCTAACCCTAACCCTAACCCTTACCCGAAGCCTTACCCTAACACATTCCCTAATCCTAACCCGTACGCTAACACTAACCCGTACCCTAACACGTACGCTCACTCTAAACGGTTGTCGTACCCTAACATGTCCCCTAAACCGTCCCAGCCCCATAACCCTAACCCTAACCCTAACCATAACCCTTACCCGAAGCCTTACACTAACACGTCCCCTAATCCTAACCTGTATGCTAACACTAACCCGTACCCTAACACGTACGCTCACCCTAAACCATTGTCGCACCCTAACCTGTCCCCTAAACCATCCGCGTACCCTAACCCTAACCCTAACCCTAACCCTAACCCTAACCCTAACCCTTACCTGAAGCCTTACACTAACCCATCCCCTAATCCTAACTCGTACGCTAACACTAACCCGTACCCTAACACGTAGGCTCACCCTAAACCGTTGTCGTACCCTCACCTGTCTCCTAAACCGTCCCCGTCCCCTAACCCTAACCCTAACCCTAACCCTAAACGTTACCCGAAGCCTTACACTAACACATCCCCTAATCCTAACGCGTATGCTAACAATAACCAGTACCCTAACACGTACGCTCACCCTAAACCGTTGTCGTACCCTCACCTGTCCCCTAAACCGTCCCCGTCCCCGTCCCCATCCCCTAACCCTAACCCTAACCCTACCCCTAACCCTTACCCAAAGCCTTACCCTAACCCGTCCCCTAATCCTAACCCGTACGCCAACACTAACCCGTACCTTAACACGTACGCTCACCCTAAACTGTTGTCGTAACCTAACGTGTCCCCAAAACCGTCCCCGTCCCCTAACACTAATCCTAACCCTAAACCTAACCCTAACCCTTACCCGAAGCCTTACCCTAACACATTCCCTAATACTAACCCGTACGCTATCACTAACCCATACCCTAACACGTACGCTCACCCTAAACCGTTGTCGTACCCTAACATGTCCCCCAAACCGTCCCCGTCTCCTAACCCTAACCCTAACTCTAACCCTAACCATTACCCGAAGCCTTACACTCACCCGTCGCCTATTCCTAACCCGTACGCTAAAACTAACCCATACCCTAACACGTACGCTCACCCTAAACCATTGTCGTACCCTAACCTATCCTCTGAACTGTCCCCGTCCCCTAACCCTAACCCCAACCCTAAACCTAACCCTTACCCGCAGCCTTACCCTAACCCGTGCCCTAAACCTAACCCGTACACTAACACTAACCAGTACCCTAACACGTACGCTTAACCTAAAGCCTTGTCGTACACTAACATGTCCCCTAAACTGTCCCCGTCCTCTAACTCTAACCCTAAACCTAACCCTAACCCTAGCCCTTACCCTAAGCCTTACACTAACCAATCCCCTAATCCTAACCCGTACGCTAATAGTAACCCGTACCCTAACACGTATGCTCACCCTAAACCGTTTTCATAACCTATCCTGTCCCCTAAACCATTCCCGTCCCCAAACCCTAACCCTAACCCTAACCATAACCCTTACCCGAAGCCTTACCCTAACCCGTCCCCTAATCCTAACCTGTATGCTAACACTAACCCGTACCCTAACACGTACGTTCACCCTAAACCATTGTCGTACCCTAACCTGTCCCCTAAACCGTCCCCGTCCCCGTCTCCTAACCTTAACCTTAAACCTATCCCTAACCCTAACCCTTACCCGAAGACTTACACTAACCCGTCCTCTAATCCTAACCTGTACGCTAACACTAACCCTTACCCTAACACGTACGCTCACCCTAAACCATTGTCGTACAATAACCTGTCCCCTAAACTGTCCCCGTCCCCTAACCCTAACCCTAACCCTAACACTTACCCAAAGCCTTACCCTAACCCGTCCCCTAATCCTAACCCGTACTCTAACACTAACCCATACCTTAACACGTACGCTCACCCTAAACCATTGTCGTAACCTAACGTGTCCCCTAAACCGTCCCCGTCCCCTAACACTAACCCTAACCCTAACCCTAACCACTACCCGAAGCCTTACGCTAACACATTACCTAATCCTAACGCGTACGCTAACACTAACACGTACCCTAACACGTACGCTCACCCTAAACCGTTGCCGTACCCTAACCTGTCCCCTAAACAATCCCCGTCCCCTAACCCTAACCCTAACCCTTACCCAAAGCCTTACCCTAACCCGTCCTCTAATCCTAAAACGTACGCTAACACTAACACGTACCCTAACACGTACGCTCACCCTAAACCGTTGTCGTACACTGACCTGTCCCCTACACCGTCCCCGTCCCCATCCCCTTACCCTAACCCTAACCCTAAACCTTACCCGAAACCTTACCCAAACCCGTCCCCTAATCCTAACACGTACGCTACCACTAACCCGTACCCTAACACGTACGCTCACCCTAAACCACTGTCGTACCCTAACCTGTCCCCTAAACTGTCCCCGTCCCCTAACCCTAACCCTAACCCTAACCGTAGCACTTACCCGAAGGCTTACACTAACCCGTCCCCTAAACCTAAACCTTACGCTATCACTAAACCGTACCCTAACATGTACGCTTACCCTAAACCGTTGTCGTACCCTATCCTGTCCCCTAAATCGTCCCCATCCCCTAACCCTAACCAAAACCCTAAACCTAACCCTAACCCTTACCCGAAGCCTAACCCTAACCCGTCCCCTAATCCTCACCCATACGCTAACACTAACCCGTACCCTAACACGTACGCTCACCCTACACCATAATCCTACCCTTACCTGTCCCCTAAACCTTACCCGTCCCCTAACCCTAACCCTAACCCTAAACCTTCCCCGAAGCCTTACCCTAACCCGTCCCCTTATCTAAACCGTACGCTAAAACTAACCTGTACCCTAACACGTATGCTCACCCTAAACCGTTGTCGTACACTAACCTGTCCTCTAAACCGTCCCTGTCCCCTAACCCTAACCCTAACCCTAACCCTAACCCTTACCGTAAGCCTTACCCTAACCCGTCCCCTAATCCTAACCCGTACGCTAACAATAACCCGTACCCTAACACGTAGGTTCACACTAAACCATTGTCGTACCCTAACCTGTCCCCTAAACCTTACCCGTCCTCTAATCCTAACCCTAACCCTAACCCTAACCCTTACCCGAAGCCTTACACTAACCCGTCACCTAATCCTAACCTGTATGCTAACACTAACACTTACCCTAACACGTACGCTCACCCTAAGCCTTTGTCGTACCCTAACCTGTCCCCTAAGCCGTCCCCGTCCCCGTCCCCATCCCCTAACCCTAACCCTAACCCTAACCTTAACCCTTACGCAAAGCCTTACCCTAACCCGTCCCCTAATCCTATCCCGTACGCTAACACTAACCCGTACCTTAACACGTACGCTCACCCTAAACCATTGTCGTAACCTAACGTGTCCCCTAAACCGTCCCCGTCCCCTAACACTAACCCTAACCCTAACCCTAACCCTAACACTTACCCGAAGCCTTACCCTAACACATTCCCTAATCCTAACCCGTACGTTAACACTAACCCGTACCCTAACACGTACGTTCACACTAAACAGTTGTCGTAACCTAATATATCCCCTAAACCGTCCCCGTCCCTGTCCCCTAACCCAAACCCTAACCCTAACCCTAACCCTTACCCGAAACCTTACACTAACCCATCCCCTACTCCTAACCCGTACGCTAACTAACACATACCTTAAAACGTACGCTCACCCTAATCCGTTGTACCCTAACCTATCCTCTAAACCATACCCGTCCCCTAACCCTAACCACAACCCTAACCCTAACCCTTACCCGAAGCCTTACCCTAACCCGTGCCCTAAACCTAACCCGTACACTAACACTAAACAGTACCCTAACACGTACGCTTAACTTAAACCCTTGTCGTACACTGACCTGTCCCCTAAACTGTCCACGTACCCTAACCCTAACCCTAACCCTAACCCTAGCCCTTACTCTAAGCCTTACGCTAACCCGTCACCTAATCCTAACCCGTACGCTAACTGTAACCCATACCCTAACAGGTACGCTCACCCTAAACCGTTGTCGTAACCTAACCTGTCGCCTAAAACGTTCCCGTCGCCTAAACCTAACCCTAACCCTAAACCTAACCATAACCCTTACCCGAAGCCTTACACTAACCCGTCCCCTAGTCCTAAACTGTATGCTAACACTAACCCATACCCTAACACGTACGCTCACCCTAAACCATTGTCATACCCTAACCTGTCCCCTAAACTGTCCGTGTCCCCTAACCCTAACCCTAAACCTAACCTTAACCCTAACCCTTACCCGAAGCCTTACACTAACACGTCCCCTAATCCTAATCCGTACGCTAACACTAAATCGTACCCTAGCACATACACTCACCCTAAAATGTTGTCGTACCCTAACCTGTCCCCTAAACCATCAACGTCCCCTAACCCTAACCCTAAACCTAACCCTAACCCTTGCCCGAAGCCTTACCCTAACCCGTCCCCTAATCCTAACCCGTACGCTAACAATAACCCGTACCCTAACACGTACGCTCACATTAAATCATTGTCTTACACTAACCTGTCCCCTAAACCGTCCGCGTCCCCTAACCCTAACCCTAACCCTTACCCGAAGCCTTACACTAACCCGTCCCCTAATCCTAACACGTACGCTAACACTAACCAGTACCCTAACACGTACGCTCACCCTAAACCGTTGTCATAACCTAACCTGTTCCCTAAACCGTCCCCATCCCCTAACTCTAACCCTAGCCCTAACTCTAACCCTTACACGAAGCCTTACCCTAACCTGTCCCCTAATCCTAACGCGTACGCTAACACTAACCAGTACTCTAACACGTACGCTCACCATAAACGTTGTCGTACCCAACCTGTCCCCTAAAACGTCCCCATCCCCTAACCCTAACCCTAACTCTAACCCTAACCCTTACCCGAAGCCTTACCCTAACCCGTCCCCTAATCCTAACCCGTACGCTAACACTATACCGTACCCTGACACGTACGCTCACCCTAAACATTTCTCGTACCCTAACCTGTACCCTAAACCGTCCCCGTCCCCTAACACTAACCCTAACCCTAACTCTAAACCTAACCCTTACCCGAAGCCTTACCCAAACCCGTCCCCTAATCCTAAACCGTACGCTAACACTCACCCGTACCCTAACACGTACGCTCACCATAAACCTTTGCCGTACCCTAACCTGTCCCCTAAACAGTCCCCGTCCCCTAACCCTAACCCTAACACTTACCCGAAGCCTTACCCTAACCCGTCCCCTAAACCTAACCCGTATGCTAACACTAACCCGTACCCTAACACGTACGCTCACCCTAAACCGTTGTCGTACCTTAAACTGTCTCCTAAACCGTCCGCATCCCCTAACCCTAACCCTAACCCTAACCCTAACCATTACCCGAAGCCTTACACTAAGCCGTACCCTAATCCTAACACGTACGCTAACACTAACCCGTACCCTAACACGTACGCTCAACCTAAACCGTTGTTATACCCTAACCTGTCCACTAAACCGTCCCCGTCACCTAACCCTAACCCTAAACCTAAACCTAACCCTATCCCTAACCATAACCCTTACCCGAAGCCTTATGCTAACCCGTCCAATAATCCTAACCCGTACGCTAACACTAACCCGTACCGTAACACGTACGCTCACCCTAAACCGTTGTCGTAACCTAACCTGTCCCGTAAACCGTCCCCGTACCCTAACACTAACCCTAAACCTAATCCTAACCCTAACCCTTACCCAAAGCCTTACCCTAACCCGTCCCCTAATCCAAACCCGTATGCTATCATTAACCCGTACCCTAACACGTACGCTCACACTAAACCGTTGTCGTACCCTAACCGGTCCCCTAAACCGTCCCCGTCCCCTAACCCTAACCCTAACCTTAACCTTAACCCTAACCCTTACCCGAAGCCTTACCCTAACCCGTCCCCTAATCCTAACCCGTACGCTAACACCAACCCGTACCGTAACACGTACGCTCACCCTAAACATTTCTCGTACCCTAACCTGTCCCCTAAACCGTCCCCGTCCCCTAACACTAACCCTAACCCTAACTCTGACCCTAACCCTTACCGAAGCCTTACACTAACCCGTCCCCTAATCCTAAACCGTACGCTAACACTCACCCGTACCCTAACACGTACGCTCACCATAAACCTTTGCCATTCACTCACCTGTCCCCTAAACAGTCCCCGTCCCCTAACCCTAACCCTAACCCTAACACTTACCCGAAGCCATACCCTAACCCGTCCCCTAATCCTAACGCATACGCTAACACTAACCAGTACCCTAACACGTACGCTCACCCTAAACCGTTGTCGTACCCTAACCTGTCCCCTAAACCGTCCCCATCCCCTAACCCTAACCCTAACCCTAACTCTAACCCAAACCCTTTCCCGAAGCCTTACCCTAACCCCTCCCCTAATCCTAACCCATACGCTAACACTAACCCGTACTCTAACACGTACGCTCACCCTAAGCCATTGTCGTACCCTAACCTGTCCCCTAAACTGTCCCCGTCCCTTTCCCCATCCCCTAACCCTAACCCTAACCCTACCCCTAACCCTTACCCAAAGCCTTACCCTAACCCGTCCCCTAATCCTAACCCGTACGCTAACACTAACCCATAACTTAACACGTACGCTCACCCTAAACCGTTGTCGTAACCTAACGTGTCCCCTATACCGTCCCCGTCCCCTAACACTAACCCTAACCCTAACCCTAACCCTTACCCGAAGCCTTACCGTCACCCGTCACCTAATCCTAACCCGTACACTAACACTAACCTGTACCCTAACACGTACGCTCACCCTAAACCGTTGTCATACCCTAACCTGTCCCCTAAACCGTCCCCGTCCCCTAACCCTAACCGTAACCCTAACCGTAACCCTAACCCTTACCCGAAGCCTTACCCTAACACGTCCCCTATACCTAACCCGTATGCTAACACTAACCCGTACCCTAACACCTACGCTCACCCTAAACCGCTGTGGTATCCTAACCTTTTCCCTAAACCGTCCCCATCCCATAATGCTAAACCTAAATCTTTACAGATGCCTGTCCATAAACCGTCCCCAAATCCTAACCCATACGCTAACACTAAACTGTACCCTAACACGTAGGCTCACCCTAAATCGCTGTCGTACCCTAATCTGTACCCTCAACCGTCCCTTTCCCCAACACTATCCCTCACCATAACACTTACACAAAGCCTTACTCTAACCTGTCCCCTAATCCTAACCCAAATGCTAACACCTACCAGTACCCTTACATGTATGCTCACCCTAAAGCATTGTCCTACCCTAACCTGTACCCTAACACGTCCTCATCCACTAACCCTAACTCTAACACTTACCTGAAGCCTTACCCTAACACATCCCCTAATCCTAAATTGTGCGCTAACACTAACCCATACCGTAACTCGTACGATCACACTAAACCGTTGTCGTACACTAACCTGTACTCTAAACCTTCCCTGTCCCCTAACCCTAACCCTAATCCTTACCGGAAAAGTTACCCTAACCCGTCCCCTAATCCTAACCCGTATGCTAACATTTACACCTACCCTAAGTTGTATGCTCAACGAAAACCTTTGTCATACACTAACCTGTACCTAAACAGTCCCTGTCCCATAACCCTAACCCTAACCCTTATCCGAAGCCTTACCCTAACCCGTCACCTAAGCCTAACTGGTACGCTAACACTAACACATACCCTAACATGTACACTCACCCTAAACCATTGTCTTACCCAAACCTGTACCTTAAATCGTCCCTGGCCCTGTCCCCTAACATTAACCATAACCCTAACCCTTACCCGAAGCCTTATCCTAACCCGTCACCTAATCCTAATCCGTACGCCAACACTAACCCATACCCTAACACCTACGCTCACCTTAAATCGTTGTCGTACACTAAATTGTACCCTAAACCGTTCCCATTCCCTAACCTAATCCCTAACCCTAACCATAAACCTAATCATTACCCGATGCCTTAGTCTAAACTGTCCCTTAATCCTAAACCGTATGCTAGCACTAACACATACCCTAACATGTACACTCAACCTAAACTGCTGTCGTATTCTAACCTATACCCTAAACCGTTCCCATCCCCTAACCCTAACCCTAACCCGACGTCTTACCCTTTCCCTTCCACTAATCATGGACCATACGCTAACACTAAACCTTACCCTAACATGTATTCTCACACTAACACATTGTGGTACCCTAACCTGTACCTTGAACCGTCTCCATCTCCTAACCCTAACCCTAACCCTAACCCTTACCCTAAGCCTTACCCTAACCCGTCCCCTAATTCTAACCCATATGCTAACACTAACCTGTGCCCTAACATGTATGCTCACCCTAAACTGTTGTCGTACCCTAACCTGTACCCTAAACCGTCCCTGTCCCTGTTCCCTAACACTAACACATACCCGAATCATGTCTCTAAACCTTACACTAATCCTAACCCTTACGGTAGCACTAACATGTACCCTAACACATACGGTCACCCTAAACTTTTGTCATTCCCTAACCTGTATCCTAAGTTGTCCCAGTCCCCTAACAATAACCCTAAACCTAAACCTAAACCTAACCCTTACGTGAAGCCTTACCCTAACCCGTCCCTTAATCCTAACCCGTACGCTAATACTAACCCATAACCTAACACGTACGTTCACCCTAAATCATTGTCATACCCTAACCTGTACCATAAATCGTCGTTGTCCCCAACCTCAAACCGTTTCCCGAAACCTTATACTAACCCTTCCCCTAATCCTAACCCGTAAACTAACACTAACATGTACCCTAACACTTACGCTCACCCTATACCGTTGTCGTACCTTAAATTGTACCCTAAACTGTCCCCATCCCCTAACCCTAACCCTAACCCTTACCCAAAGCCTTACGCTAACCCATCGGTAATCCTAACCCGTACGCTATCACTAACCTGTATCCTAACATGTACACTCACACTAAACAATTGTCGTACCCTATCCTGTACCCTAAAACGTCCCCATCCCCTAAACCTAAACTTAAGCCTTAGCCGAAGCCTTACCCTAACACCTCCCGTAATCCTAACCCGTTTGCAAACACTAACCCATACCTTAACACGTGTAGTCAACCTAAACTGTTGTCATACACTAAACTGTACCCTAAACCGTCCCCGTCCCCCAACCCGAACCCTAAATCTTACCCTTACCCGAAGTCTTACCTTAACCCGTCCCATAATCCGAAACTGTACGCTAACGCTAACCCATACCCTATCACGTACACTCACCCTAAACCGTTGTCATACCCTAACCTGTAACAAAAACCGTCCCCATCCCCTAACCTTAACCCTAACTCTTATCCAAAACCTTACCCTAACATGTCCTCTAATCTTAACCCATACGCTAACACTAACCCATAGCCTAAAATGTACGCTCAACCAAAACTCTTGTTTTACCCTACACTGTACCCTAAACCGTCCCCATCCCCTAACCCTAACACTTTCCCTAAACCTTACAGTAACCCGTCCCCTAATCTAAACCCGTACGCTAACACTAACTCTTACTCTAACTGCTATGCTCACCCTAAACCTTTGTCTTACACTAACCTGTACCCTAAACCGTCCCTGTCCCCATCCCCTAACCCTAACCCTAACCCTACCCCTAACCCTTACCTGAAGCCTTACCCTAACCCGTCCCCTAATCCTAAACTGTACGCTAACCCTAACCAATACCCTAACACATACGCAGACCCTAAACCGTTGTCCTACCATAATCTGAACCGTAAACCATCCCTGTGCCCTAACCCTAACTCTAAACCTAACCCTTTCCCAAAGCATTACACTAACCCGTCCGCTAATCCTAACCCATACACTAACATGAACCCATCCCCTAACATATATGTTCTACTTAATTAGTTGTCGTACCCCAACCTGTATCCTAAACCTTCCCCATACCCTAACCCTAAACTTAACACTAACCCTTACCCGAAGCCTTACCCTAACACGTCATCTAACCCTAAACCGTACGCTAACACTAATACGTACCCTAACTGTTACGCTCACCCAAAAATGTTGTCGTACCTAACCTGTACACTAAACCATTCCCGTCCCCTAACCCAAATGCTAAAACTAACCCTTACACTAAACCTTACCCTAACCCTTCCCCTAACCCTAACCCGTACACTAACACTATCCCGTACTCTAATACATACGCTCACCCTAAACCTTACCCGTCCCCTGAGCCTAACCCTAAACCTAACCCTTACCCAAAGCCGAACCCTAACGCGTCCCCTATTCCTAACCAGTTCACTTACACTAAACCATACCCAAACACGTACGCTCCCCTAAACCATTGTCGTACCCTAACATGTACCCTAAACCATCCCCTTCCCCTAACCCTACCCCTAACACTTATGCGAAGACTTACCCTAAACCGTCCCCTATTCCTAGCCCATACGGTGACACTAACCATTACCGTAACACGTATGCTCACCCTAAACCGTTTTCGTACCCTAACCTTTACCCGAATCCGTCCCTGTCCATTAACCCTAACCCTAAACCTTACGTGAAGCCTTACCTTAACCTGTCTCCTAATGTTAATCCATACACTAACACTAATCCGTACCCTCACACCTATGCTCACCCTAAATTGTTGTAGTAATATAACCTGTACCTTAAACCATCCCCATCCCCAAACCCTAACCCTAACCACAACCCAGAGCACTTCCTCTTATGGTTCTTTACCTTAGGGAAATGAAATCAAAAAGACACATCTATGCCAAAGTTTGGGATGGCTCCTTTTACAATAACCTCGTCTATGATACAAGTTAAATATCCCAGAAAGTGAAATCTGGATAAAGAATTGGTGGTACTTACCTACAACTGAATATCACTCAGCAATGAAATCTATGTCTTCAGGTCCGAAGCAACATAATGAGTGGATTCAGGTATGATGATTCTAAGTGAAATAAGTCACACAGAAAAAGAAACATCATAAGATGTCACTAATACACGGAACTTAATCTTGGCTACACATGAACTGAATTACAAAACAGAACAGGGTCTCAAATTTAGAAAACCTACTTATGCTTGCTTAATGGGAAAGGTGGGTTGGGCTGCTGCATAAAACCAGAGACTGAAATTAGCACACATACCGTTCCTAAAACAAATATGTAATAGAATAGACCTACTCCTTGCTCAACGAAATGGACTTGACACCCCATATTCAAGACCTAGGAATATACCTGACTAGTAAGAATCTAAAAACCTATGGATTTATATGTCCCCGTAAGAGAATCAAGCGTGTGTACAGCAGCAAAAACGCAGCAGTGAAAATCATCTAAATCCCATTATCAATATAAATTTCAAGAAAAACCACAATAACAGAGAAATACAGAACAATTCTTAAATATTTCAATCAGGGCTAGTGATGCAACCTGGATTCAGCACATCTACACCTAGAGCTGGGTGAGACATACGGCAGAACACTTGGGCTCATTGGTTTGTTGAGGTTCGGTGAGCAAAAGCAGACCCTTTGAAGTCATACTGCATGGTACCTATTCCATGAGTCCCAACTGTCCGGGTTAAAGGGATTCTTCTTTCAGCTAAAAAATGCACGGGGAGCCCAGAATATTGTCCACTGTGTGATCTGGAAACGTTTTTAAAGGCATCTCAAATTTCATTCCCTTGTACTCGGGCTCGGCATTCCAGATGCTTTACTAACACTCACCCAACTAGGTGAGTCGGTGCCTTTAACCTCCTGTTTGGCCCAGTTTGCAATTTCTGTGGAAGATGAACAGGAATAGGGAGAACCAATGAGAAACTAGCTGTAGATGTTTGGAAGGGCAAATTTAAGTCTCATTTCCCAACAGGAAGATGAATTAACCAAATGCTCAGCATACACTGCCGGAACCAGATTAGGGTCTGAAGCTATCTTGCGGTTTTGCGGTCAGCTCACAAGAAAGCGAGTTGGAGAAAGGAGCTCAGGGGCACTGTAATTCACAAACCTGCACAGTTATAAGTGACAGCAATCGTCCAAAATTATATTGAAGTAAGGCTGCGAAGAGGACTTGAAAGTGAGGCAGAATTGCAGGAAACCAATCTGGGAGGAAGACTGGAGTTGCATTTAAAACATAGGAAAACAGGCAGAACGAGGACAATGATGCACTTGGCAAAAAAAAGCGCGTATGCTTTTTTCCTGAATATATTCAGGAAAAAACGCATACGTGCTTTTTGGCCAAATAAGCAAGCATGAAAAGGAAATCTGCACTACAATAAAGTCAAACTCCCCCCCCCAGATCAAAAGGGCCATCTATAAAAAGTGTAAAATTCCAAAGCCAGGAAACACCACCAAGAAGAGGGAGCCTTGTTATGCCGATGGGCGGGACGTAAATTGCCAACAGCCATTCTGGAGACCTGTATGGTGTTTCCTGAAACATATAAGAAACAAAGCAACACAGCCTATGGTACTTCCACTTATGGTCCTATAGCTCAGGGAAATTAAAATCAAAAAGACACAGCCACCCCAAATATTCAGATGGCTCTGTTTACAACAACATCCTCTACCGTACAAGTTACATATCCCAGAAAGCGAAAAATGGATAAAGAACTTGTGGTACTTATGTACAATGGAATATCACACAGCATTGAAATCTACGTCATGAGGCCCATAGCGGTGTAGTGAGTGGATTCAGGTACAATGATACTACGTGAAATAAGTCACACAGAAAAAGAAACATCATAAGATATCAGTAATACACGGAATGTAAACTTGGCTACACATGAACTGAATTACAAAACAGAACAGGGTCTCAAATTTAGAAAACAAACTTATGCTTGCTTAAGGGGAAAGGTGAGTTGGGGTGCTGCATAAAACCAGAGATTGAAATTAGCACAGATACCTTTCCATAAGCCAAATATGTAATACACAAGTCTTACTCCTTGCTCAATGAAATAGACTCAACAACCCATATTCAACGCCTAGAAATATACCTGACTACTAAGAATGTTAAAACCCATGGATTTATATGTCTCCGTAAGAGAATCAAGGGTGTGTACAGCGTCCTAAAGGCAGCAGTGAAAATCCGATAAATGCCATTTTCAAAATAAATTTCTAAAACAAAACACGAAGACAGTGAAATAGAGAGCAATAGTTTTTTTTTTTCTTGTAGTAGTGGGCCTCTCACTGTTGTGGCCTCTCCCGTTGTGGAGCACAGGCTCCGGACGTGCAGGACCAGCGGCCACGGCCAACGGGCCCAGCCGCTCCACGGCATGTGGGATTCTCCCAGACTGGGGAATGAACCTGTGTCCCCTGCAACGGCAGGCAGATTCTCAACCACTGCACCACCAGGGAAGCCTGAGAGCAATTCTTAAATAATTCATTCAGGGCTTGTGATGCAACCTGGATTAACCAAATCTACACCCAGTGCTAGGAGAGACATGAGGCTGGACACCTCCAGCTAATAGCATTGGTGAGCTTCAGTGAGCAAATACAGACCCTTTGAAGTCATACTGCATGATACCCATTCCATGGGTCCCAACACTCCAGGTTCAAGGGATCCTTCCTTCAGCTAAAACATGCATGGGAAACCCAGAGTATGGTCCACTGTGTGACTGGGAAACGATTTAAAATGCATCTCGGTTTTCGTCCCCTGGTACTCGGGTTCACCATTCCAGACACTTTATTAACACTCTCTCCACTTGGAGAGTCACTGCCTTTAACCTCCTATTTGGCACAGTTTGCAATTTCTGAGGAAGATGAATAGCAATAGGGAGAACCACTGAGAGACTAGCTGTAGGTGTTTCCACGGGCAAATTTAACACTCATTACCCACCAGGAAGAAGAATTAACCAAAGGTTGAGTGTGCCCTGCTGGAACCAGATTAGGGCCTGAAGCAATCCTGCGTTTTGGCGGCCACCTCACAAGAAATCGAGTTGAAGAAAGGAGCTCAGGGGCACTGTAATTCACAAACCTGCAGAATTATAAATGACAGCTATCGTCCAAAAATGTATTGAAGTAATGCTGTGAAGAGGACTTGAAAGTGGGGTAGAATTGCAGGAAATTGATTTCACGGGGTAGACTGGAATTGTATTTAAAGCATAGGAATAGTGGCAGAACGTCGACAATGATGCACTTGGCCCAAAAGTGCGTATGCGTTTTTTCCTGAATATATTCAGGAAAAAACGCATACGCACTTTATGGCCAACCAAGCAAGCATGTAAAGGTAATCTGCACTACAATGAAGTCTCACTGCCCCCCGTTCAAAAGGGCCATCTTGAAAAAGAGTAAAATCCAGAAAGGCCGGACAGGGCATGGAGAACAGGGAGCCTTGTTATGCTGATGGGTGTGATGTAAATTGCCAACAGACACTCTGGAGAAGTGTATGGTGTTTCCTGAATACCTAAAAAACAAAGCAACAGAGCCTATGGCACTTCCACTTATTGTCCTATAGGTTAGGGAAATTAAGACAAAAAACACACATCCACCCCAAAGTTTCGGACGGCTCTGTTTCCAAGAACCTCGTCTACGCTACAAGTCATATATGCCAAAAGGCGAAAAATGGATAAAGAAATTTGGGTACGTACGTAAAATGGAATATCACCCAGCAAAGAAATCTATGTCATCAGGCCCGTCGCGGCATAATGACTGGATTCAGGTACGATGAAAATACGTGAAATAAGTCAACAGAAAGAGAAACATCATAAGATGTCACTAATACAGGGAATGAAAACTTGGCTATACATGAACTGAATTACAAAAGAGAAGAGGGTCTCAAATTAAGAAGACAAAGTTATGCTTGCTTAATGGGAAAGGTGAGTTGGGGTGCTGCATAAAACCAGAGATTGAAATTAGAACAGATACCGTTCTATAACCCAAATAAGTAATAGAGAAGACCTATTCCTTGCTCAACAAAATGGACTCAACACCCCATATTCAACGCCTAGGAATATACCTGACAAGGAAAATTCTTAAAACCCATGGATTTATATGTCTCCGTAAGAGAATCTAGCGTGTGTACAGGGGCATAAACGCAGCAGTGAAAATCCGATAAATCCCATTATCAAAATAAATTTTAAAACAAAACACAAAGACAGTGAAATAGAGAGCAATTCTTAAATAATTCACTCAGGGCATGTGATGCAACCGGGATTTAACACATCTACAACCAGAGCTGGTTGAGACATAAGACTGGACACTTCAGGCTGATAGCATTGGTGAGTTTCGGTGAGCAAATGCAGACCCTTTGAAGTCATACTGCATGGTACCCATTCCATGGGTCCCAACTCTCCAGGTTCAAGGGATTCTTCCTCCAGCTAAAACATGCATGGGAAACCCAGAGTATGGTCCACCGTCTGATTGGAAAACGATTTAAAATGCATATCAGTTTTCGTATCCTGGTCCTCGGGTTCACCATTCCAGACACTTTACTAACACTCTCCCTGCTTGGAGAGTCAGTGCCTTTAACCTCCTGTTTGGCACAGCTTGCAATTTCTGTGCAAGATGAACAGGAATAGGGAGAAACAATGAGAGACTAGCTGTAGGCGTCTGCACGGGCAAATGTAACACACATTTCCCACCAGGAAGAGGAATTAACCAAAGGCTCAGCGTGCCCTGCCGGAAACAGATTAGGGTCTGAAGCAATCCTGCGGTTTTGTGCCCAGCTCACAAGAAAGCGAGTTGAAGAAAGGAGCTCAGGGGCACTGTAATTCACAAACCTGCAGAGTTATAAATGACAGCTATCCTCCAAAAATATATTGAAGTAAGCCTGCGAAGGGGACTTGAAAGCGGGGCAGAATTTCAGGAAAACGATTGCAGGGGCTAGACTGGAATTGCCCTGAAAGCATAGGAAAAGAGGCAGAACGTCGACAATGATGCACTTGGCCAAAAATTGCGTATGCGTTTTTTCCTGAATATATTCAGGAAAAAACGCATACGCCCTTTTTGGCCAACCAAGCAAGCCTGTAAAGGATATCTGCACTGCAATGAAGTCTCACTGCCCCCGGGCAAAAGGGCCATCTGAAAAAAGTGTAAAATCCAGAAAGGTAGGACAGGATATGGAGAACAGGGAGCCTTGTTATGCTGATTGGCAGGATGTAAATTGCCAGCAGCCACCCTGGAGAAGTGTATGGTGTTTCCTGAAACACGTAAGAAACAAAGGAACACAGCCTATGGCACTTCCACTTATGGTCCTATAGCTTACGGAAATTAAAATCAAAAACAGACAGCCACCCTAATGTTTGGAACGGCTGTGTTCACAAGAAGCTCGTCTACAGTACCAGGTAAATATCCCAGAGAGCAAAAATAGATAAAGAAGTTGTGGCACGTACGTACAATGCAATGTCACACAGCAATGAAATCTCTGTCATCAGGCCCGTAGCGGCATAGTGAGTGGATGCAGGTACGGTGATTCTACGTGAACTACGTCACACAGAAATAGAAACATCATAAGATATCACTAATACACGGAATGTAAACTTGACTACACATGAACTGAATTACAAAACAGAACAGGGACTCAAATTTAGAAAACCAACTAGTGCTTGCTTATGGGGAAAGTTTCCTTTGGGTGCTGCATAAAACCAGAGACTGAAATTAGCACAGATAACTTTCCATAAGCCAAATATGTAATAGACAAGACCTACTCCTTGCTCAACGAAATGGACTCAACACCACATATTCAACGCCTAGGAATATACCTGACTAGGAAGAATCTTAACACCCATGGATTTATATGTCTCCGTAAGAGAATCAAGCATGTGTACAGCGGCATAAACGCAGCAGTGAAAATCCGATAAATCCCATTATCAAAATAAATTTCATAAACAAAACACAAAGACAGTGAAATAGAGAGCCATTCTTAAATAATTCACTCAGGGCATGTGATGCAACCTGGATTTACGACATCTAAACCCAGAGCTCGTTGAGACATAAGGCTGGACACTTCAGGCTGAGAGCATTGGTGAGGTTCGGTGAGCAAATTCAGACCCTTTGAAATCATACTGCATGGTACCCATTCCATGGGTCCCAAATCTCCAGGTTCAAGGGATTCTTCCTTCAGCTAAAACATGCATGGGAAACCCAGAGTATGGTCCACCATGTGATTGGGAAACAATTTAAAATGCATCTCAATATTCGTATCCTGGTCCTGGGTTTCACCTTTCCAGACGCTTTACTAACACTCTCCCCGCTTGCAGAGTCAGTGCCTTTAACCTCCTGTTTGGCACAGTTTGCAATTTCTGCGCAATATGAACAGGAATAGGGAGAACCAATGAGATACTAGCTGTAGGTGTATGCATGGGCATATGGAAGGCTCATTTCCCACCAGGAAGAGGAATTAACCAAAGGCTCAGCATGCCCTGCCGGAAATAGATTAGGGCTTGAAGGAATCCTGCGGTTTTGTGCCCAGCTCACAAGAAAGCGAGTTGAAGAAAGGAGCTCAGGGGCACTGTAATTCACAAACCTGCAGAGTTATAAATGACAGCTATCCTCCAAAAATATATTGAAGTAAGCCTGCGAAGAGGATTTGAAAGCGGGGCAGAATTTCAGGAAAACAATTGAAGGGTTAAACTGGAATTGCACTTAAAACATAGGAAAAGAGGGAGAACGTCGATAATGATGCACTTTTCCAAAAAGTGCGGATGCGTTTTTCCCTAAATATATTCAGGAAGAAACGCATACGCACTTTTTGGCCAACCAAGCAAGCTTGTAAAGAAATCTGCACTACAATGAAGTCTCAGTGCCCCCCAGGGCAAAAGGGCCATTTAAAAAAATTGTAAAATCCAGAAACGGAGGACAGGATATGGAGAACAGGGAGCCTTGTTATGCTGATGCATATGATGTAAATTGCCGACAGCCATTCTGGAGAAGTGTTATGTGTTTCCTGAAACACATAAGAAACAAAGCAACACAGCCTATGGCACTTCCACTTATGGTCCTATAGCTTAGGGAAATTAAAATCAAAAACACACAGCCACCTCAAAGTTTGGGACCTCTCTGTTCACAAGAACCTCCTTTACAGTATCAGGTAAATATCCCAGAAAGCAAACAATGGATAAAGAAGTTGTGGTATGTACGTACAATGGAATATCACTCAACAATGAAATCTGTGTCATCAGGCCCGTAGTGGCATAGTGAGTGGATTCAGGTATGGTGATTCTACGTGAAATAAGTCACACATAAAAAGAAACATCATAAAATATCACTAATACACGGAATGTAAACTTGACTACACATGAACTGAATTACAAAACAGAACAGTCTCAAATTTAGAAAACCGACTTGTGCTTGCTTATGGAGAAAGGTGCGTTGGAGTGCTGCATAAAACCAGAGACTGAAATTAGCACAGATACCGTTCCATAAGCCAAATATGTAATAGACAAGACCTACTCCTTGCTCAACGAAATGGACTCAACACCACATATTCAACGCCTAGGAATATACCTGACTAGGAAGAATCTTAAAACCCATGGATTTATATGTCTCTGTAAGAGAATCAAGAGTGTTTACAGCGGCATTAACGCAGCAGTGAAAATCCGATAAATCCCAGTGTCAAAAAAAAATTTCAAAAACAAAACACAATGACAGTGAAATAGAGAGCAATTCTTAAATAACTCACACAGGGCATGTGATGCAACCTGGTTTACCACATCTACACCCAGAGCTGGGTGAGAGATAAGGCTGGACCCTTTGGCCTGATAGCATTGTTGAGGTTCAGTGAGCAAATGCAGACCCTTTGATGTCATACTGCCTGGTACCCATTCCATGGTTCCCAACTCTCCAGGTTCAAGGGATTCTTCCTTCAGCTAAAATTTGCATGGGAAACCCAGAGTATGCTCCACCGTGTGACTGGGAAACCTTTTTACATGCATGTCTGTTTTCGTCCACTGGTACTCAGGTTCACCATTCCAGACCCTTTTCTTACACTCTCCCCATTTGGAGAGTCAGTGCCTTTAACCTCCTGTTTGGCACTGTTTGAAATTTCTGCGCAAGATGAACAGGAGTACGGAGAACCAATGGGAGACTATCTGTAGGTGTGTGCACGGGCAAATATTTTTTTTAACATCTTTATTGGGGTATAATTGCTTTACAATGGTGTGTTAGTTTTTGCTTTATAACAAAGTGAATCAGCTATACATATACATATGCTCCCTGTGTCTTCCCTCTTGTGTCTCCCTCCCTCCCTCTCTCCCCCTTCCACCCCTCCAGACTGTCCCAACGCCCCGAGCTAATATCCCTGTGCCTTGCGGCTGCTTCCCCCTTGCTATCTACCTTACTACATTTGTTAGTGTGTATATGTCCATGACTCTCTCTCGCCCTGTCAAAACTCACCATTCCCCCTCCCCATATCCTCAATTCCGTTCTCCAGTAGGTCTGCGCCTCTATTCCTGTCTTATCCCTAGGTTCTTCATGACATTTTTTTCCTTTAAATTCCATATATATGTGTTAGCATATGCTATTTGTCTTTTTCTTTCTGACTTACTTCACTCTGCATGACAGACTCTAGGTCTATCCATCTCATTACAAATAACTCAGTTTCATTTCTTTTTAAGGCTGAGTAATATTCCATTGTGTATATGTGCCACATCTTCTTTATCCATTCGTCCGATGATGGGCGCTTAGGTTCTTTCCATCTCCGGGCTATTGTAAATAGAGCTGCAATGAACATTTTGGTACATGACTCTTTTTGAATTTTGGTTTTCTCAGGGTATATGCCCAGTATGCACGGGCAATTTTAACACTCATTTCCCAACAGGAAGAGGAATTAACCAAAGGCTCAGCATGCCGTGCTGGAACAAGATTAGGGCCTGAAGCAATCCTGCGGTTTTGTGGCCAGCTCACAAGAAAGCGAGTTGAGGAAAGGAGCTCAGGGGCACTGTCATTCACATACCTGCAGACTTATAAATGACAGAAATCGTACAAAAATATATTGAATTAATGCTGTGAAGAGGACTTGAAAGTGGGGCAGAATTGCTGGAATCCGATTTCAGGAGGTAGACGTGAATTGCTCTGAAAGCATACGAGAAGTGTCAGAACCTCGTCAATGAAGCACTTGGCCAAAAAGGGCATATGCATTTTTTCCAGGGCCATCATTAACGGGAGTAGGAGGCTCCCAGCATGCTCCAGTGGCCAACAGAGGGCCCACGTTGCCAAGGCGATGTGAGCTAGCCAGGCAGGAATGACCTGACATCAGAGGGCCCACCTCACAGAATGGTAGGGAACCCAGCCAGGATCAGACTCTCCCCAGAGGGCCCACATCACCAAGGTGATGGGAACCAGGCAGGAGTGTCCTCACACCCGTGGGGCCACATCATCAAAAGTTGAGGTACCCAGCACATGTGGCCTCAAACCAGAGGACCCACATCACCATGGGTTTCGGAGTGAGGCAGGCAGGATTAACCTCACAACACATGTCCCATTGTATACAAAATGTGTGGAAACCAGCAGTTGGATCTTCCTAGCAGGCGGCCCAGAGCACTGAGGCTATGAGATCCAGGCCGGCATGAACTCACAACAGAGGGCCCTCATTGTGATTCTGTAAGCAACCCAGCCGTTGTGACCTCAGAGCAGAAGGCCCACATCCCCATGGGGAAGGGAAACAAGCAGGAGTGTCATCGCAAGAGTGAGCACACATGAAAAAATGTGGGGAGCCCAGCAATTAGTGCCTGATGCCAGAGGGCCCTCATCACCGAGGGGCGGTGGCTCCCAGCCAGCTCCGACTGCTACCAGAGGGGCGACGTCACCAATGCGGAGTGCGACAACCAGGCAGGAGTGACCTCAGAGCAGAGGGTCAACCTCACAGAAGTGTGAAGAACCAAAGAGGATCAGATTCTCACCAGAGGGCCCACATCACCAAGGGAATGGGAACCAGGCAGGAGTGTCCTCACACTAGTGGGGCCACATCACCGAAAAGTGAGGGACCCAGCACACGTGGCCTCAAACCAGAGGACACACATCACAAGGGAGCTGGGATTGAGGCAGGCAGGAGGAGCCTCAAAACAGAGGGACCATAGACTTAAAGAGGTGAAGAATCCCGCAGTTGGAACCTCCCAGCAGGCGGCCAGGAGCAGCGAGACTATGGGATCCAGGCCGGAGTGATCTCACACCAGAGGGCCGTCATCATGAAACTGTGAGCAACCTAGGCGTTGGGATCTCAGAGTAGAAGGCCCACATTCCCATGGGGTTGGGAACCTGTCAGAAGTGTACTCGCACCACAGGGCACACATCAGAGAATTTAGGGAGCCCAGGAGTTAGGGCCTGACGCCAGAGGGCCCTCATTACCAAGGGGAGGAGACTCCAATCAGGCACCAACACCCAACTGAGGGCCCACGTCGCCAAGGTGACGTGTGACAGCCAGGTAGGAGTGACCTCACTGCAGAGGGCCTACCTCACAGAAGGGTGAGGAACACAGCCAGGATAAGACTCTCACCAGAGGGCCCACATCACCAAGGTGATCAGAACCAGGCAGGAGAGTCTTCACACCAGTGTGGCCACATCATAGAAAGGTGATGAACCCAGCACATGTGGCCTAAACCAGAAGACCCACATCTCCAAGGGGCTCGGAATGAGGCAGGCAGGAGTAGCCTCACAACACAGGGCCCATAGAATAAAAAAGCTGAGGAATCCAGCAATGGGAACCTCCCAGCAGGCGGCCAAGAGCACCAAGTCTATGCGATTCAGGCCACAGTAAACTCACAGCAGAGGGTCAACATCATGAAACTGCGAGCAACCCAGCCATTTGGACCTCAGAGCAGAAGGTCCACATCCCCAAGGTGTTGGGAGCATGGCAGGAGTGTCCTCGCACCACTTAGCACATATCAGAAAATGTGGGTACCCAGCAGTTAGGGCCTGACTTCAGAGGGCCCTCATCACTGAGGGGAGGAGGCTCCCAGCATGTTCCAACTACCACAAGAGGGCCCACGTCGCCAAGGCGGGGTGTGCCAGCCAGGCAGGAGTGACCTCACAGCAGACAGCCCACCTCAAAGAAGTGTGAGGAACCCAACCAGGATCAGACTCTCACCAGAGGGCCCATATCACCAAGGGGACGGGAACCAGGCACGAGTGTCCTCACACCAGTGGGGCCACATCACTAAAAGATGAGGAAACTGGCACATGTGGCCACAAACCAGAGGACCTACATCACCAAGGGGCTGGGAGTGACACAGGCAGGAGGAGCCTCCCAACACAGGGCCCAAAGAATAAAAAAGGTGAGGAACCCAGCAGTTGGAACTTCCCAGCAGGCGGCCCAGAGTACAGAGGCTATGGGATCTAGGAATGCGTGAACTAACACCAGAGAGCTAACATCAGGAAACTGTGAGCAACCCAGTCGTTGGAACCTCAGAGCAGAAGGCCCATATCGCCATGGGGATGGGAACATTTCACGAGTGTCCTGGCATCACTGGGCTCACATCAGAAAACCTGGGGAGCCCAGCAGTTAGAGCCTGACGCCAGAGGGACCTCATCACCGAGGATAGGAGTCTCCAAAAGGATCCAACTGCCACCAGAGGGCCGACGTCACCAAGGCAATGGGAGCAAGCCAGGCAGGAGTTACCTCAGAGCACAGGGCCCACCTCACAGAACGGTAAGGAACCCAGCCAGGATCAGACTCTCACCAGAGGGGCCACATCACCAAGGGGCTGGGAAACAGGCACGAGTGTCCTCACACCATTGGGGCCACATCATCGAAAGGTGAGGGACCCAGCACACGTGGCCTCACACCAGAGGACACACATCACAACGGGGCTGGGATTGAGGCAGGCAGGAGGAGCCTCAAAACAGAGGGCCCATAGAATAAAAAAGGTGAGGAATCCCGCAGTTGGAACCTCCCAGCAGGCGCCCAGGAGCAGCAAGCCTATGGGATCTAGGCCGGAATGAATGCACATCAGAGGGCCCTCATCATGAAACTGTGAGCACCCAGCCGTTGGGACCTCAGAGCAGAAGGCCCAAATTCCCATGGGGTTGGGAACCTGACAGGAGTGTACTCGCACCACAGGTCGCACATCCGCAAATTTTGGGAGCCCAGGAGTTAGGGTCTGACGCAAGAGGGCCCTCATTACCAAGGGACGGAGACTCGCAGCAGACACTAACTCCCAACTGAGGGCCCACGTCACCAAGGTGATGTGTGCCAGCCAGGCAGGAGTGACCTCACCGCAGAGGGCCTACCTCACAGAAGGGTGAGGAAACCAGCCAGGATAAGACTCTCACCAGAGGGCCCACATCACCAAGGGGATTGAAACCAGGCAGGAGGGTCCTCACATCAGTGTGGCCACATTATAGAAAGGTGAGGAACCCAGAACATGTGGCCTAAAACAGGGGACCCACATCTCCAAGGGGCTAGGAGTGAGGCAAGCAGGAGTATCCTCACAAAACAGAGCCCACAGAATAAAAGTTGTGAGGAATCCAGCAGTTGGAACCGGCCAGTAGGCCGCCCAGAGCACAGAGTCTATGGGATCCAGGCCACAGCGAACTCACAGCAGAGGTCCCACATCATGAAACTGTGAGCAACCCAGCGGATGGGACCTCAGAGCAGAAGGCCCACATCCCTATGGGGATGGGAACCTGACAGGAGTGTCCTCGGCCCACTTCCACGAATCAGAAAATGTGGGAACCCAGCAGTTAGGACCTGAGGCCAGAGGACCCTCATCACCGAGGGGAGGAGGCTCCCAGCAGGCTCCAACTGCCACCATAAGGCCGATGTCACCAAGGCGGGGTGTGTCAGCCAGGCAGGAGTGACCTCAGAGCAGAAAGCCCACCTCACAGAAGTGTGAGGAACCCAACAAGGATCAGACTGTCACCAGAGGGCCAACATCACCAAGGGAATGGGAACCAGGCAGGAGTGTCCTCACACCAGTGGGGCTACATCACCATAATTTGAGGGACCCAGCACACGTGACCTCAAACCTGAGGACACACATCACCAAGGGGCTGGGAGTGAGGCAGGCCGGAGGATCCTCAAAACAGAGGGACCATAGAATATAAAAGGTGAGGAATCCCACAGTTGGAACCTCCGGCAGGCAGCCAGGAGCAGCGAGGCTATGGGATCTAGGCCGGAGTGAACTCACACCAGAGTGCCCTCATCATGAAACTGTGAGCAACACAGCCGTTGGGACCTCAGAGCAGAAGGCTCACATCCCCATGGGGATGGGAACCTGGCAGGAGTGTCCTTGCACCACTTAGCACGAATCAGAAAATGTGGGAACCCAGCAGTTAGGGCCTGAGGCCAGAGGGCCCTCATCACCGAGGGGAGGAGGCTCCCAGCAGGCTCCAACTGCCACCATATGGCCGATGTTGCCAAGGCGGGGTGTGCCAGCCAGGCAGGAGTGACCTCAGAGCAGAGGGCCCACCTCACAGATGGGTGAGGAACCTAACCAGGATCAGACTCTCACCAGAGGGCCAACATTAACAAGGTGATGGGAACCAGGCAAGACTGTCCTAACAGCAGTGGGGCCAACATCACCAAGGGAATGGGAACCAGGCAAGAGTGTCCTCACACCAGTGTGGCCACATTATAGAAAGGTGAGGAACACAGCACATGTGGCCTCAAACAAGGGGACACACATCACAAAGGGGCTGGGAGTGAGGCATGCAGGAGGAGACGCACAACCGAGGGCCCATAGAATAAAAAAGGTGAGGAATCGAGAAGTTGGAAACTCCAAGCGGGAGGCCCAGAGCACTGACACTATGGGATACAGGCCAGAGTGAACACACAGCAAAGGGTCCACATCATGAAACTGTGAGCAACCCAGCAGTTGGGACCACAGAACAGAAGTCCCACATGCCCATGGGGATGGGAACCTGGCAGGAGTGACTCGCACCACTGGGCACACATCAGAAAATGTGTGGAGCCCAGCACTTAGGGCCTGACACCAGAAGGCCCTCATCACTGAGGGGAGGAGGCCCCAGCACGCTCCAACTGCCACCAGAGGGTCCACGTCGCCAAGGCGACGTGCGCCAGCCAGGCAGGATTGACCTCACAGCAGA
Source organism: Phocoena phocoena (assembly GCF_963924675.1). NCBI lineage: Eukaryota > Metazoa > Chordata > Mammalia > Artiodactyla > Phocoenidae > Phocoena > Phocoena phocoena. The sequence goes on along the minus strand of NC_089219.1, from coordinate 186,865,281 downwards.
GGGCCCACATCATGAAAGTGTGAGCAACCCAGCCGTTAGGACCTCAGAACAGAAGGCCCACACGCTCATGAGGATGGGAACCTGGCAGGAGTGCCCTCGCACCACTTAGCACGTATCAGAAAATGTGGGAACCCTGCCGTTAGGGCCTGACGCCAGAGGGCCTCATCACCGAGGGAAGGAGGCTCCCAGCAGGCTCCAACTGCCACCAGTGTGCCGAAGTCAGCAAGGCGGGTTGTGCCAGCCAGGCAGGAGTGACCTCAGAGAAGAGGGCTCACCTCACGGATGTGTGAGGAACCCAACCAGGATCAGAGTCTCACCAGAGGGCCCACATCACCAAGGGGATGGGAACCAGGCAGGAGTGTCCACACACCAGTGGGGCCACATCATCAAAAGATGAGGAACCCATCACATATGGCCTCAAACCTGAGGACACACATCACCATGTGGCTGGGAGTGAGGCAGGTATCTGGAGGGGCACATTTAACTCTAATTTCCCACCAGGAAGAGGAATTAACCAAAGGCTCAGAGTGCCGTGCCGGACCCTGATTATGGCCTGAAGCAAACCTGCAGTTTTGTAGCCAGCTTACAAGGAAGCGAGTTAAGAAAGGAGCTCAGGGGCACTGTAATTCACAAACCTGCAGAGATAAATGACAGCTATTGGCAAAAATATATCGAAGTAAGTCTGCAAAGAGGACTTGAAAACGAGGCAGAATTGCAGGAATCATATTTCAAGAGGTAGATTGGAATTGCATTTAAAGCATATGAAAAGCAGCAGATCTTTGACAGTGATGCACATGGACAAAAAGTGCGTATACATTTTTCCTGAATATATTCAGGAAAAAACGCATATGAACATTTTGGCCAACCAAGCACTCCAGCAATGGAAATCCACACTACAATGAAGTCACATTTCCCATTCGTCAAAAAGGCCATCTGAATAAAGTGTAAAAACCAGAAACACAGGACAGGCCATGGAGAACAGGGAGCCGTGTTATGCTGATGGGCGGGATGTAAATTGCCAACAGACACTCTGGAGATGTTCATGGTGTATCCTGAAACATCTAAAAAACAAAGCTGCAGAGCCTAGGGCACTTCCACTTTTGGCCCTATAGCTTAGGAAAATTAAAATCAACAAGACACAGCCAACACAAAATTTAGGGCTGCTGTGTTTACAAGAACCTCGAGTCCAGTACAAATTAAATATCCCAGAAAGAAAAAAATGGATAAAGAAGTTGTGCTACTTACGTACAACGGAATATCACTCAGCAGTGAAATCAATGTCATCAGGCCTGTAGCAGCAAATTGAGTGGATTTAATTATGATGATTCTAAGAGAAATATGTCACACAAAGAAAGATAATTATCATAAGATATCACTAATAGAGGGAGTGTAAACTTGGCTACACATAAACTGAATTACAAAACCGAACAGAGTCTCACATTTAGATAAAAACCTTATGCTTGCTTAAGGGGAAAGTTGAGTTGGGCTGCTGTATAAAAACAGATTGAAATTAGCACACATACCATTCCATAAGCCAAATACGTAATAAACAAGACCTACTCTTTGCTCAACGAAATAGACTCATCCATGGTGTATCACCTCACACCTATTAGAATGGGCATCATCAGAAAATCTACAAACAACAAATGCTGGAAACGGTGTGGAGATAAGGAATCCTCTTCCACTATTGTTGGGAACGTAAATTGATACAGTCACTGTGGAGAACATTATGGAGTTTCTTATAAAACTAAGAATAGAATTACCATACGATACAGCAATCCCTCTACTGGGCATATACCCAGACAAAACCATAAATCAAAAAGAGACATTCACCACAATGTTCATTGCATCACTATTTACACTATCCAGGTAATGGAAGCAACCTAAATGCCCACAGACAGACGAATGCATAAAGATGTGGTACATATATAAAATGGAATATTACTAAGCCATAAAAAGGAATGAAATTGGGACATTTGTAGAGACGTTGATGGATCTAGAGACTGTCATACAGAGTGAAGTAAGTCAGAAAGAGAAAAACAAATCTTGTATATTAATGCATATATGTGGAACCTAGAAAAATTGTACAGATGAACCGTTTTGCAAGGCAGAAATAGAGCAACACATGTATACAACAAACGTATGGACAACAAGGGGGGAAAGCTTTTGGGGATGGTGGTGGGAGGAGTTGAGATATTGGGATTGGTATGTATACATTTATATGTATAAAGTAGATAACCAAAAACAACCTGCTGTATAAAAATATAAAATTAAATTCAAAATAAAAAAATAAAATTAAAAAAAGTAAAACAGAAAAAATATTCTTCCCTTCACATACATGTATTTATATGAATAAATTATTTCCATGCTTATATCTGTAAATACACAAAAGAGGAATAAAATCTACCTTGAACCAAAAACGAAAAAAAGATAAAAAAGAACAGAACCCACCAGTTACACAGAGGAAAACCGTTTCAGGGCACTTGCTCCAATTGCAAACAATTCTGAAGTTGGTCAGTGGTGGGGAATCATCTCCCATTCAGCCAGTATGCTCCTCGCAACAAGCGTCCTCACTGCAAAGCTGGGGGACCGTGCCGAGGTATCTGTGAGTAAACGTGGGCCGAGCCCCAGGCCAGCTGCTGCTGAAATGTTCCCACCTTTCCAAGGCTAAACACCTGAATATGTACAAGGACTTGAAAACCTAGAGGAAGGGCCATGGAGCCACATGAGGGACAGCATGCCAGCCGACTTGGTGCCTGCAGGCCAGCCAGGATGGTCCTGGCCCTGGGTGCTCTTCTGGAAGCTCTCCATTTCCCTGCCTGAGATACCCCTGCTGTCCCGGCCCCCACTGCTTTCTTCCTTCCTCACCTGTGCCCAGGGAGAAATTCCAGCGGCAGGTGTGGGTGACACATCCTCTTCTTTAGCAGGTAGCATCTTGGCAACTGCTGCAGAAAGTCCAGCAGAGCCCCACTCACACTGGGACACCCACAAAGCCGTGGCCTCTCACTCCCTCCCACCAGCCCAGCCCCGAGACTGCTGACAGGGCAGAGAAAATGGCGTCAGGCACAGCTGCAGGGGCTCTTGCTGCCTGGAGCGGTGTTTATATTGATCTCAACCCAGGCACACCTGGGGAGGGCTGGCCGGCACGGTCAGGCTTCCCAGGCCAGCCAATAATCACCCCTCAGGGGCTCACAGTTGCAGAAAATGGAACTTGCTGAATTGGCCAGGTCCAAGGAACAGGTGTGGGCTCCTGAGAGTCAGGATAGACAAGGGGCTGCAGCTCTGGCTTGTTTTCTAATTATATTATCTGGCCCATGAGTGGGAGACAACTTCAAGAAAACCCTCTCCTAATGAGAGGAACCCAGGAGTCAGGGAGAGGAGGGGTGGGTGGTGGTTGGAGACAGAGGCCTGGTGCCCCGGGTGCAGTGGAAGTCTCTGGAAGACCAGGTGGAGGAGGCCACACAGAGTGATGCCCAGGGTCACAGACCTGTCAGAGCTGCTGTTTGTTCGTTCAAGTCCTGCTCTGAGGTGCTCTGTGTCAGATCTGAGCGACAGGTGAGCTGGGAGTGCTCTGCAATGAGGGCTATGTGCACGGTTCCTGTGTGCCCAGCCCTGCCAAGGTACCTGCAAGGGTAGCTCTGTATCCTGGGAGGGGCCTGACCACGGGAGCCCCATGGACTGCAGAGGACCTGCCCAGGGAATCCCATATCCTGGGAGGGGCCTGAACACGAGAGCCCCGTGGGCTGGGGTGGGGGTAGGGTACCTGCCCAGGTGAGCTCCATATCCTGGGATTGGCCTGACCTCGAGAGCCCCATGGGCTGCTGGAGTCCTGGTAAAGGATGTCAGGACAGTCAGTGAAGCCACCGAGGATATACCTCCAGTAGTTCCTAAATCCTACACCCTGCTGGTCATTCTACCAACCACCAGGACTTGGTATTCTGTATTACTCTTCAATGATGCCTTCTTTTGTATTCCATTAGTCCCAGAGTCACAAGAAATTTTGGCTTGTCAGTGACAGGACTCAACATACAACTAAAACAATACTTCCAGGCTGTCTTGCCCCAAGGGTTCAAAAATTCCCACACCATCTTTGGGGAAAGCTCAGCTAAAGACCTAAAAGTTCTACCTCTGGAAAAGGAAACACTCCTTCAATATTCAGACAACATTCTGATCACCAGCCCTACTAAGGAGGCCTCAGAACTACCAAGCCAATAAAGGATAGAAGTTGTCCACGAAAAAGCTCAAATATCACAGACTACGGTGACCTGCCTGGGCTTCATTCTCACAGAAGGTTGGAGAAGCCCATCCCAGGAAAGGGAAGAAACAATTTACAGCCTTACCCCTTTCTGAAACTAGAAGACAGCTTAGGGGTTCCTGGGGAAGCCAGGGTTTCCTGCCTCTGGATCCCTAACTACAGTCTACTAGCTGGGCCTCTATATGAAACACTGAAAGGAAAAGATGATGATCCTTTTGAATAGAATCCAGAAGTGGCCTTTCAAGAATGGAAAGAGCAGTCAATTCAGACCCTTGCCCTGGAACTCCCTAATTTAGCTAAACCCTTTGACCTTTACATTCCTGGTGAAAGGTGAATCGCCATTGGAGCATTAGTGCAAAAACTGGGACCACTTGAAATGGAACAATGCAAGAATGCCATCCAGGTAGGATAAACTATGGTCACCAAGGGGCTTGGCCCACTGCCATATCTGGCCAAGATACTGGTGGTATCTGAAAACCTGGAAATCAGGAGCCCAAAAGGCCACCTCCCTTCTAAGGGAAACGGACCCCACGTGGTGATCCTAACCCCCAACCATGCCCTGAAGTTACAGGGTTTGCTCCGTGGGCACACTGACCTCGATTGAGGAGGCCCTCCAACTCCAACCTCCAGAGAGATAACCGGGGGCAACGGGGCACCATGACGACCCATGTGACCATCACTTGACCTGGAGTTTCTCTCATAAAACAACAAGAGTGTGTCCCAAAAGAGTAGACTACTGCTTGCAGTACTTACTGTACCCAGAGGGGAGCTAATAATCTTGGCGGGGGAACCGTATATCATGCTGTCACCACAGAAGAGCCTACAGACACCCTGATGATGGTGGCCAATAAGACCGGCTGGACTCCTGTTTACTTCCAAAGGCTCTTGACTCAGTGACCATCATGATCCTTCATCACCACTAACCCTGGACTGTCTGGGAGCTGAGCGGGCAGGGTCCTGACACCTGGTGCTCTTTTTACGTTAATTCAGGGGCCTAATGGAAGAAAGCACAGACTGTTGGTCAGAGCATCTAGGCTGGCAGAAACGGTCAGCCTAAGGTGGCTGAACAAATGTGGGGCAGGGTGAAACTGGACCTCACAGCGCCACTGCACATCTCCTTTCTGGACCCTTAAAGGTCATTAGAATCTATAACACTTCCAATACTGGTGCTCAGGCGGACGAGCAGGGAGGCAGGAGGCCTGGGGTCAATCAACGTCACCTGGAGGCTGCTGGGGAGAAGTTCTGACCCTCGCCCATGGGTATGAGGCCTCCTAAGTCAGCACTCAGCAGTTACAGAAGAAGGGTCTGCACCCGCAGCACTCCAAGAATGAGGAAAGGGACAAAAGGCAGAAGAGGAGTTTGTCCCAGGCAAAGCCCCTTAAAAATCCCTGGGAGATAAAAATAGAATCTGGGCAATAAAATAAAGTCTAACCTTTTTTATCCTTTGTGCTTTGTCTAATTTCAGGTGCGCCTAGGGTCCCGCATACAGAGGTTCCACACCCGGCACTTCAGACCAGATTTCCTAGAGCAGAATGGCTCGATGACACTTCAGCTCCTGGGGCCCAGTTCAGACTCCGTGACATAGAGCCTGAGCTGCAGCCAACCAGGCCCTCGAGAGCTCAGCCCCCTCCCTCCCAGTGACTCTGACAGGATCTCTACACAGCAGCCCAGCCCACAGCCCACAGGGTAGCACCTCTCCATTCTCTGATCAAAATATAAAGTTTCCTTTGCTTTTGAACCAAACTCAGTCTCGATCTATTGGCTCCAATGACACTGGGCAGGGGGACACTTGTTGGCGTCCACTCTGGAGGATCAGTAACAGAAATTGAGAACATTGTAACTTCAATGAACAGATGTGTGAGCCAAACTGTAATTAACATAGAACAGTGTATAAGGCTCGGGTAAAATAAGATGTTTCTAACACTTCCATTTGATATTTCCATCACTTTATTATAAGCAAGTTCAGTGAAAAGGTCTGTCTTCTTTGTCAGGTCAATATTAGAGAAACAAAGTGATTTCTTTCCAAGGATGTACATCTAATAATCTTGGTTAAAGCTTCAATCTTGTTTTAAATGCTTTTGCATTGAAAATGATACCTCTCTTTCAGCTCCCCCATTTCTGAGAAGCATAAAATCTTATAATTTATTATTACCAAAGGGAAATGGTAGGAGGAGGGATAAATTAACAGTTTGGGATTAACACATACACACTGCTATGTATGAAATCATCAGCAAGGAACTACTGTATAGCACAGGGAACTACACTCAATATTTTGCAATAACCTATAAGGGGAAATGATCTGAAAAAGAATAGATATTATTATTGACATCATCCATCAATGACAGTAAAAATGGAACCTAAGGGAAGACAGTGGTGAGTGCTTCTGACCCTGAAGACTTCAATCATCTAAAGTTTGGACTCTGCCTACTTCCCAAGGCCCTTAATGAACATATGTGTAGCCGTAGCTTAAAAAATTCCCCAGTTTGGGTTGCGGAGAGACACTGATATTGAAAATCCCCTGGTGTTCTCCTCACATGAATGGGACCCTTCCTACACCTAAAACATGCCTGTCACACCCAGAGGATGGTATACCGTCTGATCGGGAAAAGTTTGGAAAAGGCATCTCATCTCCTCATCTCTTGGTGCTAGGGTTCACCACTCCAGCGTCTTTACTAACAGTCTCCCCACTTGGAGATGTCAGCACTGTCAACATCCTGTTGCATACAGTTTGGAATTTGTCCAGAGGATGAAGCAGAAGGAGGAGGAACAATGAGAGACAAGTCCTAGGTGTTCGGACAGGCACATGTCACTCTAATTTCCAATCAGGAAGACGAATTGACCAAAGGCTAGGGTTGCCCGTGGAAACAGAATAGGGCTTGAGGAATCCTGATGCTTTGTGGCCAGTTCCCATAAACACAAGTTGGAAAATGGAACTCAGGGGCACTAAAATTCACGAAACTGCAGAGTTGAAAATATCTATCACTGAAAAATGTCTTGAGGAAAGTCAGAGAAAAGGACTTGTAAGCAACGGAGAATGGCAGGAAAGGGATTGGAAGAGGTAGAAAGGACTCGCCATTAAGCACAAGAAAAGGGGCTGAACATTGCCAACATTGCAGTTGGCCAAAAAGGGTGTATGCGTCTTTTTCTGTATATATTCAAGAAAAGGGCATACACTTTTTTAGCCAACCAAACAGGTGGGCACTGGAAATCAATACTACAAAACATATCACTTTGCATCAGTCAGAAGAGCCGTCCTCATAAAGTGTAAACACCAGAAATGCAGGACAGGGCAAGGAGAAAAGGGAGCCCTGTGAGTCTTATAGTGGAAATGTATATTGCCAACGGTCACTCTGGATAAGTGTATTGTGTTTACTAAAGCATCTAAATAATGAGCTACCGAGCACAGGGTACTTGCACTCATGGAAGTATATCTTGGGAAAAACAAAAATCGAGAGGACACAGGCACCCCAATGTTTACCACCTCTCTGTTTAAAAGATCGTCGACTAGGATATAACTTAAATGTTTCTGCAGAGAAAAAATGGATAGAGATGTGGTGCTTATGTAGAGTGGAATATTATTCAGCCTGGAAATCAATGAAATACGGCCAGTTGTAACAACTCCAGAGGAGTTATGTGTGATCATTCGATGTCATATAATTCAAAAAGAAAAAGACATAAGATATTACTAATACATGGAATGTTAACATGGCTACATATGAACTGAATTACAAAAGAGAAGAGGGTTTCAAATTAAGAAAACCAACTTATGCTTCCTTAAGGGGAAAGGTGAGTTGGGGTGCTGCATAAAACCAGAGATTGAAATTAGCACAGATACCGTTCCATAAGCCAAATATGTAATAGTCAAGACCTACTCCTTGCTCAACGAAATGGACTCAACACGCGATATTCAATGCCTAGGAATATACCTGATTAGTAAGAATCTTAAAACCCATGGACTTATATGTCTCCGTAAGAGAATCAAGCATGTGTACAGCGGCATAAACGAAGTAGTGAAAATCCGATAAATACCGTTATCAAAATAAACTACAAAAACAAAACACAATGACAGTGAAATAGAGAGCAATTCTTAAATAATTCATTCAGGGCTTGTGATGCAACCTGGATTTATCACATCAACACCCAGAGCTGGGTGAGACATAAGGCTGGACACATGGGGCTGATAGCGTTGGTGAGTTTCTGTGAGCAAATGCAGACCCTTTGAAGTTATACTGCATGGTACCCATTCCATGGGTCCCAACTCTCCAGGTTCAAGGGATTCTTTATTCAGCTACAGCATGATTGGGAAACCCAGAGTATGGTCCACCATGTGATTGGGAAACGATTTAAAATGCATCTCAGTTTTCGTATCCTGGTCCTCAGGTTCACCATTCCAGATGCTTTACTAACACTCTGCCCACTTGGAGAGACAGTGCGTTTAAACTCCTGTTTGGCATATTTCGCAATTTCTTCACAAGATGAACAGGAATAGGGAGAACCAATGAGAGACTAGCTGTAGGTGTCTGCACGGGCAAATGTAACGCTCATTTCCCACCAGGAAGAGGAATTAACTAAAGGCTCAGCGTGCCCTGCTGGAAACAGATTAGTGCCTGAAGCAATCCTGCGGTTTTGTGCCCAGCTCACAAGAAAGCGAGTTGAAGAAAGGAGCTCAGGGGCACTGTAATTCACAAACCTGCAGAGTTATAAATGACAGCTATCTTCCAAAAGTATATTGAAGTAAGCCTGCGAAGGGGACTTGAAAGCGGGGCAGAATTTCAGGAAAACGATTGCAGGGGGTAGACTTGAATTGCCCTGAAAGCATAGGAAAAGAGGCACAAGGTCGACAATGATGCACTTGGCCAAAAAGGGCGTATGCGTTTTTTCCTGAATATATTCAGGAAAAAACGCATACGCCCTTTTTGGCCAACCAAGCAAGCCTGTAAAGGAAATCTGCACTACAATGAAGTCTCACTGCCCCACGGGCAAAAGGGCCATCTGAAAAAAGTGTAAAATCCAGAAAGGTAGGACAGGATATGGAGAACAGGAAGCCTTGTTATGCTGATTGGCAGCATGGAAATTGTGAACAGCCACCCTGGAGAAGTGTATGGTGTTTCCTGAAACACGTAAGAAATAAAGCAACACAGCCTATGGCAATTGCACTTATGATCCTATTGCTTAGGTAAATTAAAATCAAAAACAGAGAGCCACCCCAAAGTTTGGGAAGGCTGTGTTCCCAAGAAGCTCGTCTACAGTACCAGGTAAATATCCCAGAAAGCAAAAAATGGATAAAGAAATTGTGGCACGTACGTGCAATGCAATATCACTCAGCAATGAAATCTGTGTCATCAGGCCCGTAGCAGAATAGTGAGTGGATGCAGGTACGGTGATTCTACGTGAACTTCGTCACACAGAAAAAGAAACATCATAAGATATCACTAATACACGGAATGTAAACTTGACTACACATGAACTGAATTACAAAACAGAACAGGGTCGCAAATTTAGAAAACCAACTAGTGCTTGCTTATGGGGAAAGGTGCGTTGGGGTGCTGCATAAAACCAGAGACTGAAATTAGCACAGATAACATTCCATAAGCCAAATATGTAATAGACAAGACCTACTCCTTGCTCAACGAAATGGACCCAACACCACATATTCAACGCCTAGGTATATACCTGACTAGGAAGAATCTTAAAACCCATGGATTTATATGTCTCCGTAAGAGAATCAAGCGTGTGTACAGCGGCATAAACGCAGCAGTGAAAATCCGATAAATCCCATTATCAAAATAAATTTCAAAAACAAAACACAAAGACAGTGAAATAGAGAGCAATTCTTAAATAATTCACTCAGGGCATGTGATGCAACCGGGATTTAACACATCTACTCCCAGAGCTGGTTGAGACATAAGGCTGGACACTTCAGGCTGATAGCATTGGTGAGTTTCGGTGAGCAAATGCAGACCCTTTGAAGTCATACTGCATGGTAACTATTCCATGGGTCCCAACTCTCCAGGTTCAAGGGATTATTCCTCCAGCAAAAACATGCATGGGAAACCCACAGTATGGTCCACCGTGTGATTGGGAAACGATTTAAAATGCATCTCAGTTTTCGTATCCTGGTCCTCGGGTTCACCATTCCAGATGCTTTACTAACACTCTCCCCGCGTTGAAAGTCAGTGCCTTTAACCTCCTGTTTGGCACAGCTTGCAATTTCTGTGCAAGATGAACAGGAATAGGGAGAACCAATGAGAGACTAGCTATAGGTGTCTGCACGGGCAAATGTAACTAACGCTCATTTCCCACCAGGAAGAGGAATTAACCAAAGGCTCAGTGTGCCCTGCCGGAAAAAGATTAGGGCCTGAAGCAATCCTGCGGTTTTGTGCCCAGCTCACAAGAAAGCGAGTTGAAGAAAGGAGCTCAGGGGCACTGTAATTCACAAACCTGCAGAGTTATAAATGACAGCTATCTTCCAAAAGTATATTGAAGTAAGCCTGCGAAGGGGACTTGAAAGCGGGGCAGAATTTCAGGAAAACGATTGCAGGGGGTAGACTTGAATTGCCCTGAAAGCATAGGAAAAGAGGCACAAGGTCGACAATGATGCACTTGGCCAAAAAGGGCGTATGCGTTTTTTCCTGAATATATTCAGGAAAAAACGCATACGCCCTTTTTGGCCAACCAAGCAAGCCTGTAAAGGAAATCTGCACTACAATGAAGTCTCACTGCCCCACGGGCAAAAGGGCCATCTGAAAAAAGTGTAAAATCCAGAAAGGTAGGACAGGATATGGAGAACAGGAAGCCTTGTTATGCTGATTGGCAGCATGGAAATTGTGAACAGCCACCCTGGAGAAGTGTATGGTGTTTCCTGAAACACGTAAGAAATAAAGCAACACAGCCTATGGCAATTGCACTTATGATCCTATTGCTTAGGTAAATTAAAATCAAAAACAGAGAGCCACCCCAAAGTTTGGGAAGGCTGTGTTCCCAAGAAGCTCGTCTACAGTACCAGGTAAATATCCCAGAAAGCAAAAAATGGATAAAGAAATTGTGGCACGTACGTGCAATGCAATATCACTCAGCAATGAAATCTGTGTCATCAGGCCCGTAGCGGAATAGTGAGTGGATGCAGGTACGGTGATTCTACGTGAACTTCGTCACACAGAAAAAGAAACATCATAAGATATCACTAATACACGGAATGTAAACTTGACTACACATGAACTGAATTACAAAACAGAACAGGGTCGCAAATTTAGAAAACCAACTAGTGCTTGCTTATGGGGAAAGGTGCGTTGGGGTGCTGCATAAAACCAGAGACTGAAATTAGCACAGATAACATTCCATAAGCCAAATATGTAATAGACAAGACCTACTCCTTGCTCAACGAAATGGACCCAACACCACATATTCAACGCCTAGGTATATACCTGACTAGGAAGAATCTTAAAACCCATGGATTTATATGTCTCCGTAAGAGAATCAAGCGTGTGTACAGCGGCATAAACGCAGCAGTGAAAATCCGATAAATCCCATTATCAAAATAAATTTCAAAAACAAAACACAAAGACAGTGAAATAGAGAGCAATTCTTAAATAATTCACTCAGGGCATGTGATGCAACCGGGATTTAACACATCTACTCCCAGAGCTGGTTGAGACATAAGGCTGGACACTTCAGGCTGATAGCATTGGTGAGTTTCGGTGAGCAAATGCAGACCCTTTGAAGTCATACTGCATGGTAACTATTCCATGGGTCCCAACTCTCCAGGTTCAAGGGATTATTCCTCCAGCAAAAACATGCATGGGAAACCCACAGTATGGTCCACCGTGTGATTGGGAAACGATTTAAAATGCATCTCAGTTTTCGTATCCTGGTCCTCGGGTTCACCATTCCAGATGCTTTACTAACACTCTCCCCGCGTTGAAAGTCAGTGCCTTTAACCTCCTGTTTGGCACAGCTTGCAATTTCTGTGCAAGATGAACAGGAATAGGGAGAACCAATGAGAGACTAGCTATAGGTGTCTGCACGGGCAAATGTAACTAACGCTCATTTCCCACCAGGAAGAGGAATTAACCAAAGGCTCAGTGTGCCCTGCCGGAAACAGATTAGGGCCTGAAGCAATCCTGCGGTTTTGTGCCCAGCTCACAAGAAAGCGAGTTGAAGAAAGGAGCTCAGGGGCACTGTAATTCACAAACCTGCAGAGTTATAAATGCCAGCTATCCTCCAAAAATATATTGAAGTAAGCCTGCGAAGGGGACTTGAAAGCGGGGCAGAATTTCAGGAAAACGATTGCAGGGGGTAGACTGGAATTGCCCTGAAAGCATAGGAAAAGAGGCAGAAAGTCGACAATGATGCACTTGGCCAAAAAGGGCGTATGCGTTTTTGCCTGAATATATTCAGGAAAAAACGCATATGCCCTTTTTGGCCAACCAAGCAAGCCTATAAAGGAAATCTGCACTACAATGAAGTCTCACTGCACCCCGGGCAAAAGGGCCATCTGAAAAAAGTGTAAAATCCAGAAAGGTAGGACAGGATATGGAGAACAGGGAGCCTTGTTATGCTGATTGGCAGGATGTAAACTGTGAACAGCCACCCTGGAGAAGTGTATGGTGTTTCCTGAAACACGTAAGAAATAAAGCAACACAGCCTATGGCAATTGCACTTATGATCCTATTGCTTAGGTAAATTAAAATCAAAAACAGAGAGCCACCCCAAAGTTTGGGACGGCTGTGTTCCCAAGAAGCTCGTCTACAGTACCAGGTAAATATCCCAGAAAGCAAAAAATGGATAAAGAAGTTGTGGCACGTACGTGCAATGCAATATCACTCAGCAATGAAATCTGTGTCATCAGGCCCGTAGCGGCATAGTGAGTGGATGCAGGTACGGTGATTCTACGTGAACTACGTCACACAGAAAAAGAAACATCATAAGATATCACTAATACACGGAATGTAAACTTGACTACACATGAACTGAATTACAAAACAGAACAGGGTCTCAAATTTAGAAAACCAACTAGTGCTTGCTTATGGGGAAAGGTGCGTTGGGGTGCTGCATAAAACCAGAGACTGAAATTAGCACAGATAACTTTCCATAAGCCAAATATGTAATAGACAAGACCTACTCCTTGCTCAACGAAATGGACCCAACACCACATTTCAACGCCTAGGAATATACCTGACTAGGAAGAATCTTAAAACCCATGGATATATATGTCTCCATAAGAGAATCAAGCATGTGTACAGCGGCCGAAACGCAGCAGTGAAAATCCAATAAATCCCATTATCAAAATAAATTTCGAAAACAAAACACAAAGACAGTGAAATAGAGAGCAATTCTTAAATAATTCACTCAGGGCATGTGATACAACCGGGATTGACCACATCTACACCCAGAGCTGGTTGAGACATAAGGCTGGACACTTCAGGCTGATAGCATTGGTGAGTTTCGGTGAGCAAATGCAGACCCTTTGAAGTCATACTGCATGGTACCCATTCCATGGGTCCCAACTCTCCAGGTTCAAGGGATTCTTCCTCCAGCTAAAACATGCATGGGAAACGCACAGTATCGTCCACCGTGTGATTGGGAAACGATTTAAAATGCATCTCAGTTTTCGTATCCTGGTCCTCGGGTTCACCATTCCAGATGCTTTACTAACACTCTCCCAGCTTGGACAGTCAGTGCCTTTAACCTCCTTTTTGGCACAGCTTGCAATTTCTGTGCAAGATGAACAGGAATAGGGAGAACCAATGAGAGACTAGCTGTAGGTGTCTTCACGGGCAAATGTAACGCTCATTTCCCACCAGGAAGAGGAATTAACCAAAGGCTCAGCGTGCCCTGCCGGAAACAGATTAGGGCCTGAAGCAATCCTGCGGTTTTGTGCCTATCTCACAAGAAAGCGAGTTGAAGAAAGGAGCTCAGGGGCTCTGTAATTCACAAACCTGCAGAGCTATAAATGACAGCTATCCTCCAAATATATATTGAAGTAAGCCTGCGAAGGGGACTTGAAAGCGGGGCAGAATTTCAGGAAAACGATTGCAGGGGGTAGACTGGAATTGCCCTGAAAGCATAGGAAAAGAGGCAGAACGTCGACAATGATGCACTTGACCAAAAATTGCGAATGCGTTTTTTCCTGAATATATTCAGGAAAAACGCATACGCACTTTTTGGCCAACCAAGCAAGCCTGTAAAGGAAATCTGCACTACAATGAAGTCTAACTGCCCCCCGGGCAAAAGGGCCATCTGAAAAAAGTGTAAAATCCAGAAACGTTGGAAAGGATATGGAGAACAGGGAGCCTTGTTATGCTGATTGGCAGGATGTAAATTGCCAGCAGCCACCCTGGAGAAGTGTATGGTGTTTCCTGAAACACGTAAGAAACAAAGCAACACAGCCTATGGCACTTCCACTTATGGACCTATAGCTTACGGAAATTAAAATCAAAAACAGAGAGCCACCCCAATATTTGGGACGGCTGTGTTCACAAGAAGCTCGTCTACAGTATCAGATAAATATCCCAGAAAGCAAAAAATGGATAAAGAAGTTGTGGCACGTACGTACAATGCAATATCACTCAGCAATGAAATCTGTGTCATCAGGCCCGTAGCGGCATAGTGAGTGGATGCAGGTACGGTGATTCTATGTGAACTACGTCACACAGAAAAAGAAACATCATAAGATATCACTAATACACGGAATGTAAACTTGACTACACATGAACTGAATTACAAAACAGAACAGGGTCTCAAATTTAGAAAACCAACTACTGCTTGCTTATGGGGAAAGGTGCGTTGGGGTGCTGCATAAAACCAGAGACTGAAATTAGCACAGATAACTTTCCATAAGCCAAATATGTAATAGACAAGACCTACTCCTTGCTCAACGAAATGGACCCAACACCACATATTCAACGCCTAGGAATATACCGGACTAGGAAGAATCTTAAAACCCATGGATATATATGTCTCCATAAGAGAATAAAGCATGTGTACAGCGGCCGAAACGCAGCAGTGAAAATCCGAAAAATCCCATTATCAAAATAAATTTCGAAAACAAAACACAAAGACAGTGAAATAGAGAGCAATTCTTAAATCATTCACTCAGGGCATGTGATGCAACCGGGATTGACCACATCTACACCCAGAGCTGGTTGAGACATAAGGCTGGACACTTCAGGCTGATAGCATTGGTGAGTTTCGGTGAGCAAATGGAGACCCTTTGAAGTCATACTGCATGGTACCCATTCCATGGGTCCCAACTCTCCAGGTTCAAGGGATTCTTCCTCCAGCTAAAACATGCATGGGAAACACACAGTATCGTCCACCGTGTGATTGGGAAACGATTTAAAATGCATCTCAGTTTTCGTATCCTGGTCCTCGGGTTCACCATTCCAGATGCTTTACTAACACTCTCCCAGCTTGGAGAGTCAGTGCCTTTAACCTCCTTTTTGGCACAGCTTGCAATTTCTGTGCAAGATGAACAGGAATAGGGAGAACCAATGAGAGACTAGCTGTAGGTGTCTGCACGGGCAAATGTAACGCTCATTTCCCACCAGGAAGAGGAATTAACCAAAGGCTCAGCGTGCCCTGCCGGAAACAGATTAGGGCCTGAAGAAATCCTGCGGTTTTGTGCCTAGCTCACAAGAAAGCGAGTTGAAGAAAGGAGCTCAGGGGCTCTGTAATTCACAAAGCTGCAGAGCTATAAATGACAGCTATCCTCCAAAAATATATTGAAGTAAGCCTGCGAAGGGGACTTGAAATCGGGGCCGAATTTCAGGAAAACGATTGCAGGGGGTAGACTGGAATTGCCCTGAAAGCATAGGAAAAGAGGCAGAACGTCGACAATGATGCACTTGACCAAAAAGTGCGCATGCGTTTTTTCCTGAATATATTCAGGAAAAAACGCATACGCCCTTTTTGGCCAACCAAGCATGCCTGTAAAGGAAATCTGCACTACAATGAAGTCTAACTGCCCCCCGGGCAAAAGGGCCATCTGAAAAAAGTGTAAAATCCAGAAAGGTAGGACAGGATATGGAGAACAGGGAGCCTTGTTATGCTGATTGGCAGGATGTAAATTGCCAGCAGCCACCCTGGAGAAGTGTATGGTGTTTCCTGAAACACGTAAGAAACAAAGCAACACAGCCTATGGCACTTCCACTTATGGTCCTATAGCTTACGGAAATTAAAATCAAAAACAGAGAGCCACCCCAATATTTGGGACGGATGTGTTCACAAGAAGCTCGTCTACAGTATCAGGTAAATATCCCAGAAAGCAAAAAATGGATAAAGAAGTTGTGGCACGTACGTACAATGCAATATCACTCAGCAATGAAATCTGTGTCATCAGGCCCGTAGCGGCATAGTGAGTGGATGCAGGTACGGTGATTCTACGTGAACTACGTCACAAAGAAAAAGAAACATCATAAGATATCACTAATACACGGAATGTAAACTTGACTACACATGAACTGAATTACAAAACAGAACAGGGTCCCAAATTTAGAAAACCAACTACTGCTTGCTTATGGGGAAAGCTGCGTTGGGGAGCTGCATAAAACCAGAGACTGAAATTAGCACAGATAACTTTCCATAAGCCAAATATGTAATAGACAAGACCTACTCCTTGCTCAACCAAATGGACCCAATACCACATATTCAACGCCTAGGAATATACCTGATTAGGAAGAAGCTTAAAACCCATGGATATATATGTCTCCGTAAGAGAAACAAGCATGTGTACAGTGGCAGAAACACAACAGTGAAAATCCGATAATTCCCATTATCAAAATAAATTTCGAAAACAAAACACAAAGACAGTGAAATAGAGAGCAATTCTTAAATAATTCACTCAGGGCATGTGATGCAACCGGGATTGAACACATCTACACCCAGAGCTGGTTGAGACATAAGGCTGGACACTTCAGGCTGATAGCATTGGTGAGTTTTGGTGAGCAAATGCAGACCCTTTGAAGTCATACTGCCTGGTACCCATTCCATGGGTCCCAACTCTCCAGGTTCAAAGGATTCTTCCTCCAGCTAAAACATGCATGGGAAACCCACAGTATTGTCCACCGTGTGATTGGGAAATGATTTAAAATGCATCTCAGTTTTCGTATCCTGGTCCTCGGGTTCACCATTCCAGATGCTTTACTAACACTCTCCCAGCTTGGAGAGTCAGTGCCTTTAACCTGCTCTTTGGCACAGATTGCAATTTCTGTGCAATATGAACAGGAATAGGGAGAACCAATGAGAGACTAGCTGTAGGTGTCTGCACGGGCAAATGTAACTCTCATTTCCCACCAGGAAGAGGAATTAACCAAAGGCTCAGCGTGCCCTGCCGGAAACAGATTAGTGCCTGAAGCAATCCTGCGGTTTTGTGCCTAGCTCACAAGAAAGCGAGTTGAAGAAAGTAGCTCAGGGGCTCTGTAATTCACAATCATGCAGAGTTATAAATGACAGCTATGCTCCAAAAATATATTGAAGTAAGCCTGCGAAGGGGACTTGAATGCGGGGCAGAATTTCAGGAAAACGATTGCAGGGGGTAGACTGGAATTGCCCTGAAAGCATAGGAAAAGAGGCACAACGTCGAAAATGATGCACTTGGCCAAAAAGGGCGTATGCGTTTTTTCCTGAATATATTCAGGAAAAAATGCATACGCCCTTTTTGGCCAACTAAGCAAGCCTGTAAAGGAAATCTGCACTACAAGGAAGGCTTACTGCCCCCCGGGCAAAAGGGCCATCTGAAAAAAGTGTAAAATCCAGAAAGGTAGGACAGGATATGGAGAACAGGGAGCCTTGTTATGCTGATTGGCAGGATGTAAATTGTGAACAGCCACCCTGGAGAAGTGTATGGTGTTTCCTGAAACACGTAAGAAACAAAGCAACACAGCCTATGGCACTTCCACTTATGGTCCTATAGCTTAGGGAAATTAAAATCAAAAACAGACAGCAACCCCAAAGTTTGGGACGGCTGTGTTCACAAGAAACTCGTCTACAGTACCAGATACATATCCCAGAAAGCAAAAAATGGATAAAAAAGTTGTACCACGTACGTACCATGCAATATCACTCAGCAATGAAACCTGTGTCATCAGGCCTGTAGCGGCATAGTGAGTGGATGCAGGTACGGTGATTCTACGTGAACTACATCACACAGAAAAAGAAACATCATAAGATATCACTAATACACGGAATGTAAACTTGACTACACATGAACTGAATTACAAAACGGAACAGGGTCGCAAATTTAGAAAACCAACTAGTGCTTGCTTATGGGGAAAGGTGCGTTGGGGTGCTGCATAAAACCAGAGACTGAAATTAGCACAGATAACTTTCCATAAGCCAAATATGTAATAGACAAGACCTATTCCTTGCTCAACGAAATGGACCCAACACCACATATTCAACGCCTAGGAATATACCTGACTAGGAAGAATCTTAAAACCCATGGATATATATGTCTCCGTAAGAGAATCAAGCGTGTGTACAGCGGCCGAAACGCAGCAGTGAAAATCCGATAAATCCCATTATCCAAATAAATTTCGAAAACAAAGCACAAAGACAGTGAAATAGAGAGCAATTCTTAAATAATTCACTCAGGGCATGTGATGCAACCGGGATTTAACACATCTACAACCAGAGCTGGTTGAGACATAAGGCTGGACACTTCAGGCTGATAGCATTGGTGAGTTTCGGTGAGCAAATGCAGACCCTTTGAAGTCATACTGCATGGTACCCATTCCATGGGTCCCAACTCTCCAGGTTCAAGGGATTCTTCCTCCAGCTAAAACATGCAAGGGAAACCCAGGGTATCCTCCACCGTGTGATTGGGAAACGATTTAAAATGCATCTCAGTTTTCGTATCCTGGTCCTCGGGTTCACCATTCCAGATGCTTTACTAACACTCTCCCTGCTTGGAGAGTCAGTGCCTTTAACCTCCTCTTTGGCACAGCTTGCAATTTCTGTGCAAGATGAACAGGAATAGGGAGAACCAATGAGAGACTACCTGTAGGTGTCTGCACGGGCAAATGTAACGCTCATTTCCCACCAGGAAGAAGAATTAACCAAAGGCTCAGCGTGCCCTTCCGGAAACAGATTAGTGCCTGAAGCAATCCTGTGGTTTTGTGCCCAGCTCACAAGAAAGCAAGTTGAAGAAAGGAGCTCAGGGGCACTGTAATTCACAAACCTGCAGAGTTATAAATGATAGCTATCTTCCAAAAGTATATTGAAGTAAGCCTGCGAAGGGGACTTGAATGCGGGGCAGAATTTCAGGAAAACGATTGCAGGGGGTAGACTGGAATAGCCCTGAAAGCATAGGAAAAGAGGCACAACGTCGACAATGATGCACTTGGCCAAAAAGGGCGTATGCGTTTTTTCCTGAATATATACAGGAAAAAACGCATACGCCCTTTTTGGCCAATCAAGCAAGCCTGTAAAGGAAATCTGCACTACAATGAAATCTCACTGCCCCTCGGGCAAAAGGGCCATCTGAAAAAACTGTAAAATCCAGAAAGGTAGGACAGGATATGGAGAACAGGGAGCCTTGTTATGCTGATTGGCAGGATGTAAATTGTGAACAGCCACCCTGGAGAAGTGTATGGTGTTTCTTGAAACACGTAAGAAATAAAGCAACACAGCCTATGGCAATTGCACTTATGGTCCTATTGCTTAGGGAAATGAAAATCAAAAACAGAGAGCCACCCCAAAGTTTGGGACGGCTGTGTTCCCAAGAAGCTCGTCTACAGTACCAGGTAAATATCCCAGAAAGCAAAAAATGGATAAAGAAGTTGTGGCACGTACGTGCAATGCAATATCACTCAGCAATGAAATCTGTGTCATCAGGCCCGTAGCGGAATAGTGAGTGGATGCAGGTACGGTGATTCTACGTGAACTACGTCACACAGAAAAAGAAACATCATAAGATATCACTAATACACGGAATGTAAACTTGACTACACATGAACTGAATTACAAAACAGAACAGGGTCGCAAATTTAGAAAACCAACTAGTGCTTGCTTATGGGGAAAGGTGCCTTGGGATGCTGCATAAAACCAGAGACTGAAATTAGCACAGATAACATTCCATAAGCCAAATATGTAATAGACAAGACCTACTCCTTGCTCAACGAAATGGACTCAACACCACATATTCAACGCCTAAGAATATACCTGACTAGGAAGAATCTTAAAACCCATGGATTTATATGTCTCCGTAAGAGAATCAAGCGTGTGTACAGCGGCATAAACGCAGCAGTGAAAATCCGATAAATCCCATTATCAAAATAAATTTCAAAAACAAAACACAAAGACAGTGAAATAGAGAGCAATTCTTAAATAATTCACTCAGGGCATGTGATGCAACCGGGATTTAACACATCTACTCCCAGAGCTGGTTGAGACATAAGGCTGGAAACTTCAGGCTGATAGCATTGGTGAGTTTCGGTGAGCAAATGCAGACCCTTTGAAGTCATACTGCATGGTACCTATTCCATGGGTCCCAACTCTCCAGGTTCCAGGGATTCTTCCTCCAGCTAAAACATGCATGGGAAACCCACAGTATGGTCCACCGTGTGATTGGGAAATGATTTAAAATGCATCTCAGTTTTCGTATCCTGGTCCTCGGGTTCACCATTCCAGATGCTTTACTAACACTCTCCCCGCTTGGAGAGTCAGTGCCTTTAACATCCTGTTTGGCACAGCTTGCAATTTCTGTGCAAGATGAACAGGAATAGGGAGAACCAATGAGAGACTAGCTGTAGGTGTCTGCACGGGCAAATGTAACGCTCATTTCTCACCAGGAAGAGGAATTAAACAAAGGCTCAGCGTGCCCTGCCGGAAACAGATTAGTGCCTGAAGCAATCCTGCGGTTTTGTGCCCAGCTCACAAGAAAGCGAGTTGAAGAAAGGAGCTCAGGGGCACTGTAATTCACAAACCTGCAGAGTTATAAATGACAGCTATCCTCCAAAAATATATTGCAGTAAGCCTGCGAAGGGGACTTGAAGGCGGGGCAGAATTTCAGGAAAACGTTTGCAGGGGGTAGACTGGAATTGCCCTGAAAGCATAGGAAAAGAGGCACAAGGTCGACAATGATGCACTTGGCCAAAAAGGGCGTATGCGTTTTTTCCTGAATATATTCAGGAAAAAACGCATACACTCTTTTTGGCCAACCAAGCAAGCCTGTAAAGGAAATCAGCACTACAATGAAGTCTCACTGCCCCCCGGGCAAAAGGGCCATCTGAAAAAAGTGTAAAATCCAGAAAGGTAGGACAGGATATGGAGAACAGGGAGCCTTGTTATGCTGATTGGCAGGATGTAAATTGCCAACAGCCACCCTGGAGAAGTGTATGGTGTTTCCTGAAACACGTAAGAAATAAAGCAACACAGCCTATGGCAATTGCACTTATGGTCCTATTGCTTAGGGAAATTAAAATCAAAAACAGAGAGCCACCCCAAAGTTTGGGACGGCTGTGTTCCCAAGAAGCTCGTCTACAGTACCAGGTAAATATCCCAGAAAGCAAAAAATGGATAAAGAAGTTGTGGCACGTACGTGCAATGCAATATCACTCAGCAATGAAATCTGTGTCATCAGGCCCGTAGCGGCATAGTGAGTGGATGCAGGTACGGTGATTCTACGTGAACTGCATCACACAGAAAAAGAAACATCATAAGATATCACTAATACACGGAATGTAAACGTGACTACACATGAACTGAATTACAAAACAGAACAGGGTCGCAAATTTAGAAAACCAACTAGTGCTTGCTTATGGGGAAAGGTGCCTTGGGGTGCTGCATAAAACCAGAGACTGAAATTAGCACAGATAACATTCCATGAGCCAAATATGTAATAGACAAGACCTACTCCTTGCTCAACGAAATGGACTCAACACCACATATTCGACGCCTAGGAATATACCTGACTAGGAAGAAGCTTAAAACCCATGGATTTATATGTCTCCATAATAGAATCAAGCGTGTGTACAGCGGCATAAACGCAGCAGTGAAAATGCGATAAATCCCATTATCAAAATAAATTTCAAAACACAAAGACAGTGAAATAGAGAGCAATTCTTAAATAATTCACTCAGGGCATGTGATGCAACCGGGATTTAACACATCTACTCCCAGAGCTGGTGGAGACATAAGGCTGGACACTTCAGGCTGATAGCATTGGTGAGTTTCGGTGAGCAAATGCAGACCCTTTGAAGTCATACTGCATGGTACCTATTCCATGGGTCCCAACTCTCCAGGTTCAAGGGATTCTTCCTCCAGCTAAAACATGCATGGGAAACCCACAGTATGGTCCACCGTGTGATTGGGAAACGATTTAAAATGCATCTCAGTTTTCGTATCCTGGTCCTCGGGTTCACCATTCCAGATGCTTTACTAACACTCTCCCCGCGTTGAAAGTCAGTGCCTTTAACCTCCTGTTTGGCACAGCTTGCAATTTCTGTGCAAGATGAACAGGAATAGGGAGAACCAATGAGAGACTAGCTGTAGGTGTCTGCACGGGCAAATGTAACGCTCATTTCCCACCAGGAAGAGGAATTAACCAAAGGCTCAGTGTGCCCTGCCGGAAACAAATTAGGGCCTGAAGCAATCCTGCGGTTTTGTGCCCAGCTCACAAGAAAGCGAGTTGAAGAAAGGAGCTCAGGGGCACTGTAATTCACAAACCTGCAGAGTTATAAATGACAGCTATCCTCCAAAAATATATTGCAGTAAGCCTGCGAAGGGGACTTGAAAGCGGGGCAGAATTTCAGGAAAACGATTGCAGGGGGTAGACTGGAATTGCCCTGAAAGCATAGGAAAAGAGGCACAAGGTCGACAATGATGCACTTGGCCAAAAAGGGCGTATGCGTTTTTTCCTGAATATATTCAGGAAAAAACGCATACACTCTTTTTGGCCAACCAAGCAAGCCTGTAAAGGAAATCTGCACTACAATGAAGTCTCACTGCCCCCCGGGCAAAAGGGCCATCTGAAAAAAGTGTAAAATCCAGAAAGGTAGGACAGGATATGGAGAACAGGAAGCCTTGTTATGCTGATTGGCAGCATGGAAATTGTGAACAGCCACCCTGGAGAAGTGTATGGTGTTTCCTGAAACACGTAAGAAATAAAGCAACACAGCCTATGGCAATTGCACTTATGGTCCTATTGCTTAGGGAAATTAAAATCAAAAACAGAGAGCCACCCCAAAGTTTGGGACGGCTGTGTTCCCAAGAAGCTCGTCTACAGTACCAGGTAAATATCCCAGAAAGCAAAAAATGGATAAAGAAATTGTGGCACGTACGTGCAATGCAATATCACTCAGCAATGAAATCTGTGTCATCAGGCCCGTAGCGGAATAGTGAGTGGATGCAGGTACGGTGATTCTACGTGAACTTCGTCACACAGAAAAAGAAACATCATAAGATATCACTAATACACGGAATGTAAACTTGACTACACATGAACTGAATTACAAAACAGAACAGGGTCGCAAATTTAGAAAACCAACTAGTGCTTGCTTATGGGGAAAGGTGCGTTGGGGTGCTGCATAAAACCAGAGACTGAAATTAGCACAGATAACATTCCATAAGCCAAACATGTAATAGACAAGACCTACTCCTTGCTCAACGAAATGGACTCAACACCACATATTCAACGCCTAGGTATATACCTGACTAGGAAGAATCTTAAAACCCATGGATTTATATGTCTCCGTAAGAGAATCAAGCGTGTGTACAGCGGCATAAACGCAGCAGTGAAAATCCGATAAATCCCATTATCAAAATAAATTTCAAAAACAAAACACAAAGACAGTGAAATAGAGAGCAATTCTTAAATAATTCACTCAGGGCATGTGATGCAACCGGGATTTAACACATCTACACCCAGAGCTGGTTGAGACATAAGGCTGGACACTTCAGGCTGATAGCATTGGTGAGTTTCGGTGAGCAAATGCAGACCCTTTGAAGTCATACTGCATGGTACCCATTCCATGGGTCCCAACTCTCCAGGTTCAAGGGATTCTTCCTCCTGCTAAAACATGCATGGGAAACCCAGAGTATCGTCCACCGTGTGATTGGGAAACGATTTAAAATGCATCTCAGTTTTCGTATCCTGGTCCTCGGGTTCACCATTCCAGATGATTTACTAACACTCTCCCCACTTGGAGAGTCAGTACCTTTAACCTCCTCTTTGGCACAGCTTGCAATTTCTGTGCAAGATGAACAGGAATAGGGAGAACCAATGAGAGACTAGCTGTAGGTGTCTTCACGGGCAAATGTAACGCTCATTTCCCACCAGGAAGAGGAATTAACCAAAGGCTCAGCGTGCCCTGCTGGAAAGAGATTAGTGCCTGAAGCAATCCTGCGGTTTTTTGCCCAGCTCACAAGAAAGCGAGTTGAAGAAAGGAGCTCAGGGGCACTGTAATTCACAAACCTGCAGAGTTATAAATGACAGCTATCTTCCAAAAGTATATTGAAGTAAGCCTGCGAAGGGGACTTGAAAGCGGGGCAGAATTTCAGGAAAACGATTGCAGGGGGTAGACTGGAATTGCCCTGAAAGCATAGGAAAAGAGGCACAACGTCGACAATGATGCCCTTGGCCAAAAAGGGCGTATGCGTTTTTTCCTGAATATATTCAGGAAAAAACGCATACGCCCTTTTTGGCCAACCAAGCAAGCCTGTAAAGGAAATCTGCACTACAATGAAATCTCACTGCCCCCCGGGCAAAAGGGCCATCTGAAAAAAGTGTAAAATCCAGAAAGGTAGGACAGGATATGGAGAACAGGGAGCCTTGTTATGCTGATTGGCAGGATGTAAATTGTGAACAGCCACCCTGGAGAAGTGTATGGTGTTTCCTGAAACACGTAAGAAATAAAGCAACACAGCCTATGGCAATTGCACTTATGGTCCTATTGCTTAGGGAAATTAAAATCAAAAACAGAGAGCCACCCCAAAGTTTGGGACGGCTGTGTTCCCAAGAAGCTGGTCTACAGTACCAGGTAAATATCCCAGAAAGCAAAAAATGGATAAAGAAGTTGTGGCACGTACGTGCAATGCAATATCACTCAGCAATGAAATCTGTGTCATCAGGCCCGCAGCGGCATAGTGAGTGGATGCAGGTACGGTGATTCTACGTGAACTACGTCACACAGAAAAAGAAATATCATAAGATATCACTAATACACGGAATGTAAACTTGACTACACATGAACTGAATTACAAAACAGAACAGGGTCGCAAATTTAGAAAACCAACTAGTGCTTGCTTATGGGGAAAGGTGCGTTGGGGTGCTGCATAAAACCAGAGACTGAAATTAGCACAGATAACTTTCCATAAGCCAAATATGTAATAGACAAGACCTACTCCTTGCTCAACGAAATGGACCCAACACCACATATTCAACGCCTAGGAATATACCTGACTAGGAAGAATCTTAAAACCCATGGATATATATGTCTCCGTAAGAGAATCAAGCGTGTGTACAGCGGCCGAAACGCAGCAGTGAAAATCCGATAAATCCCATTATCCAAATAAATTTCGAAAACAAAACACAGAGACAGTGAAATAGAGAGCAATTCTTAAATAATTCACTCAGGGCATGTGATGCAACCGGGATTGACCACATCTACACCCAGAGCTGGTTGAGACATAAGGCTGGACACTTCAGGCTGATAGCATTGGTGAGTTTCGGTGAGCAAATGCAGACCCTATGAAGTCATACGGCATGGTACCCATTCCATGGGTCCCAACTCTCCAGGTTCAAGGGATTCTTCCTCCAGCTAAAACATGCATGGGAAACCCAGAGCATGGTCCACCGTGTGATTCAGAAACATTTCTAAATGCATCTCAGTTTTCGTCCCCTGGTATTCGGGTTCACCATTCCAGACGCTTTACTAACTCTCTCCCCACTTGGAGAGTCAGTGCCTTTAACCTCCTGTTTGGCACAGCTTGCAATTTCTGAGCAAGATGAACAGGAACAGGGAGAACCAATAAGACACTAGCTGTAGGTGTCTGCACTGGTAAATGTAACGCTCATTTTCCACCAGGAAGAGGAATTAACCAAAGGCTCAGCATGCCCTGCCATAAACACATTAGACCTTGAAGCAATAATGGGATTTGTTGCCCAGCTCACAAGAAAGCGAGTTGAAGAAAGGAGCTCAGGGGCACTGTAATTCACAAACCTGCAGAGTTATAAATGACAGCTATCTTCCAAAAGTATATTGAAGTAAGCCTGCGAAGGGGACTTGAAAGCGGGGCAGAATTTCAGAAAAACGATTGCAGGGGGTAGACTGGAATTGCCCTGAAAGCATAGGAAAAGAGGCACAACGTCGACAATGATGCCCTTGGCCAAAAAGGGCGTATGCGTTTTTTCCTGAATATATTCAGGAAAAAACGCATACGCCCTTTTTGGCCAACCAAGCAAGCCTGTAAAGGAAATCTGCACTACATCGAAGTCTCACTACCCCCCGGTCAAAACGGCCATCTGAAAAAAGTGTAAAATCTAGAAAGGCAGGACAGGCCATGGAGAAGAGGGAGCATTGTTTTGCTGATGGGCGGGATGTAAATTGCCAACAGCCACTCTGGAGAAGTGTATGGTGTTTCCTGAAACACGTAAGAAACGAAGAAACACAGCCTATGGCACTTACTCTTATGGTCCTATAGCTTAGGGAAATTAAAATCAAAAACACACAGCCGCCCCAAAGTTTGGGACGGCTCTGTTTACAAGAACCTCGTCTACGGTACAAGTTCAATATCCCAGAAAGCGAAAAATGGATAAATAAGTTGTGGTACGTACGTACAATGGAATATCACTCAGCAATGAAATCTCTGACATCAGGCCCGAAGCGGCATACTGAGTGGCTTCAGGTATGGTGATACTACGTGAAATAAGTCACAGAGAAAAAGAAACATCATAAGATATGACTAATACACGAGATGTAAACTTGACTACACATGAACTGAATTACAATAGAGAATAGGGTTTCAAATTTAGAAAAATAACTTTCGCTTGCTTATGGGGAAAGGTGAGTTAGGGTGCCGCATAAAACCAGAGATTGAAATTAGCACAGACTCCGGCCAATATGCCAAATAAATAATAGAAAAGACATACACTAACCTTTACCCGAAGCCTTAACCTAACCCGTTCCCTAATCCTAACCCATACGCTAACACTAACCCGTACCCTAACACGTACGCTCACACTAAACCGTTGTCGTACGGTAACCTGTCCCCTAAATCGTCCTCATCCCCTAAACCTAACCCTAACCATAACCCGTACCCTAAAACCTACACTCACCCTAAACCGTTGCTGTACCCTAAACTGTCACCTAAATCGTCCTCGTCCCCTAACCCTAACCCTAACCATAATCCTAAACCTAACCTTTACCCGAAGTCTTATGCTAAACCGTCACCTAATCCTAACCTGTACGCTAACACTAACCCATACCCTAACACGTACGCTCACCCTAAACCGTTGTCGTACCCAAACCTGTCCCCTAAACCGTCCCCGTCCCCTAACACTAACTCTAACCCTAACCCTAACCCTAACCCTAACACTTACCCGAAGCCTTACCCTAACCCGTTCCCTAATCATAACCCGTACGCTAACACTAACCCGTACCTTAACACGTACGCTCACCCTAAACCATTCTCTTACACTAACCTGTCCCCGAAACCGTCCCCGTCCCCTAATATTATCCCTAACCTTAACCCTAACCCTAAACCTTACCCGAAGCCTTATCCTAATCCGTCCCCTAATCTTAACCCGTACGCTAACACTAACCCGTACCCTAACATGTACGCTCAACCTAAACCGTTGTCGTACCCTGACCTGTACCCTAAACCATCCCCGTCCCCTAACCCTAACCCTAACCCTAACACTTACCCGAAGCCTTACACTAACCCGTCCCCTAATCCTAACGTGTACGCTAACACTAACCCGTACCCTAACACGTACGCTCACCCTAAACCGTTGTCGTACTTTAACCTGTCCCCTAAACCGTCCCATCCCCTAACCCTTACCCTAACCCTAACACTAACACTAACCCTTACCCGAAGCCTTACCCTAACCCGTCCCCTAATCCTAACCCATACGCTAACACTAACCCGTAACCTAACACTTACGCTCACCCTAAACCGTTGTGGTATCCTAACCTGTCCCCTAAACCGTCCCTGTCCCCTATCCATAACCCTATCCCTAACCCTAACCCTAACACTTACCCGAAGCCTTACCCTAAGCCGTACACTAATCCTAACACGTACGCTAACACTAACCCGTGCCCTAACACGTACGCTCACCCTAAACCGTTGTCGTAACCTAACCTGTCCCCTAAACCGTCCCCGTCCCCTAACACTAACCCTAAACCTAACCCTAACCCTAAACCTTACCCGAAGCCTTACCCTAACCCGTTCCCTAATCCCAACCCGTACGTTTACACTAACCTGTACCCTAAAACGTTCGCTCACCCTAAACCATTTTCGTAACCTAACATGACCCCTAAACCGTCCCCATCCCCTAACCCTAACCCTAACCCGAACCCTAACCCTAGCCCTTACCCGAAGCCTTACCCTAACCCGTCCCTTAATCCTAACCGTACGCTAAAAGTAACCCATACCCTAACACGTACGCTCACCCTAAACCGTTGTCGTACCCTAACCTATAACCTAAACCTTCCCCGTCCCCTAAACCTAACCCTAATCCTAGCCCTAACCCTTACCCGAACCCTTATCCTAACCCATCCCCTAATCCTAACCCGTATGCTAACATTAACACATACCCTAACATGTACGCTCACACTAAACAGTTGTCGTACCCTAACCTGTCCCCTAAAGTGTCCCCGACCCCCAACCCTAACCCTAACCTTAACCTTAACCCGAACCCTTACCCGAAGCCTTACCCTAACCCGTCCCTTAATCCTAACCCATACGCTAACACTAACCCGTACCCTAACACGTACGCTCAACCTAAACGGTTGTCGTGACCTAACCTGTTGCCTAAACCATCCCGTCCCCTAACCCTAACCCTAACCCTAACCCTAACCCTAAACCTTACCCAAAGCCTTACCCTAACCCGTCCCCTAATCCTAACGCGTACGCTAAAACTAACCCATAGCCTAACACGTACGCTCACTTTAAACTGTTATCGTACCCTAACCTGTCCATTAAACCGTTTCCGTCCCCTAACCCTAACCCTAACCCTAACCCTAACTCTAACCCTTACCCGAAGCCTTACCCTAACCCGTCCCCTAATCCTAACCCGTACGTTAACACTAACCCGTACCATAACACGTACGTTCACCCTAAACCGTTGTTGTACCCTAACCTGTCCCCTAAACCGTCCCCGTCCCCTAAACCTAAACCTAACACTAACCCTAAACCTTACCCGAAGCCTTAACCTAACCCGTCCCCTAAATCTAACCCGTACGCTAACAATAACCCGTACCCTAACACGTACGCTCACACTAAACCATTGTCGTACACTAAACTGTCCCCTAAACCGTCCCCATCCCCTAACCCTAACCCTAACCCAACCCTAACACTAAACCTAACACTTACCCGAAGCCTTACCCTAACCCGTCCCCTAATCCTAACCCGTACGCTAACACTAACCCGTACCCTAAGACGTACGCTCACCCTAAAGCATTGTCATACCCTAACCTGTCCCCTAAACCGTCCCCGTATCATAACCCTAACGCTAACCTTAACCCTAACCATAAACCTTACCCGAAGCCTTACACTAACCCGTCCCCTAATCCTAACCCGTACGCTAACACTAACCCATACCCTAACACGTACGCTCACCCTAAACCGTTGTCGTAACCGAACCTGTCCCCTAATCCGTCCCCGTCCCCTAACGCTAACCCTAACCCTAACCCTAACCCTTACCCGAAGCCTTACCCTAACCCGTCCCCTAATCCTACACCGTACGCGAACACTAACCCGTACCCTAACACGTATGCTCACCCTAAACCGTTATCATACACTAACCTGTCCCCTAAACCGACCCCGTCCCCTAACACTAAACCTAACCCTAACTCTAACCCTAACCCTTACCCGAAGCCTTACCCTAACCCGTCCCCTAATCCTAAACCGTACGCTAACACTAATCCGTACCCTAACACGTATGCTCACCCTAAACCTTTGTCGTACCCTAACCTGTCCCCTAAACCGTCCCCAACCCCTAACCCTAACCCTAACCCTAACACTAACACTTACCCGAAGCCTTACACAAACCCGTCCCCTAATCCTAACACGTACGCTAACACTAACCCATACCCTAACACGTACGCTCACCCTAAACCGTTGTCGTACATTAACCTGTCTCCTAAACCGTCCCCATCCCCTAACCCTAACCCTAACCCTTACCCGAAGCCTTACCCTAAGCCGTACCCTAATCCTAACACGTACGCTAACACTAACCCGTACCCTAACACGTACGCTCCACCTAAACCATTGTCGTAACCTAACCTATCCCCTAAACAGTCCCCGTCCCCTAACACTAACCCTAAAACTAACCCTAAACCTAAACCTTACCCGAAGCCTTACACTAACACGTTCCCTAATCCTAACCCGTACGTTTACACTAAACCGTACCCTAACACGTTCGCTCACCCTAAACCGTTGTCGTACCCTAACATGTCCCCTAAACCGTCCCCGTCCCCTAACCCTAACCCTAACCCTAACCCTAACCCTAGCCCTTACCCGAAGTCTTACACTAACCCGTCCCTTAATCCTAACCCGTACGCTAAAACTAACCCATAGCCTAACACGTACGCTCACCCTAAACCATTGTCGTACCCTAACCTATCCCCTAAAGCGTCCCCGTCCCCTAAACCTAACCCTAATCCTAACCCTAACCCTTACCCGAAACTTTACACTAAACCGTCCCCTAATCCTAAACCGTATGCTAACATTAACCCGTACCCTAACACGTACCCTCACCCTAAACCGTTGTCATACCCTAACCTGTCCCCTAAACCGTCCCCATCCCCTAACCCTAACCCTAATCCTAAACCTAACCCTTACCCGAAGCCTTACCATAACCCGTCCCTTAATCCTAACATGTACGCTAACACTAACCCTTACCCTAACACATACGCTCACCCTAAACCGTTGTCGTACACTAACCTGTCCCCTAAACCAACCCTGTCCCCTAAGACTAACCCTAACCCTAACCCTAACCCTAGCCCTTACCCTAAGCCTTACGCTAACCCGTCCCCTATTCCTAACCCGTACGCTAACAGTAACCCGTACCCTAACACGTACAGTCACCCTAAACCGTTGTCATAACGTAACCTGTCCCCTAAACCGTTTCCGTCCCCTAACCCTACCCCTAAACCTAACCCTAACCATAACCCTTACCCGAAGCCTTACCCTAACCTGTCCCCTAATCCTAACCTGTATGCTAACACTAACCCGTACCCTAACACGCACGCTCACCCTAAACCATTGTCGTACAATAACTTGTCCCCTAAACCGCCCGCGTCCCCTAACCCTAACCCTAACCCTAACCCTTACCCAAAGCCTTACCCTAACCCATCACCTAATCCTAACTCGTACGCTAACACTAACCCGTACCCTACCATGTAGGCTCACCCTAAACCGTTGTCGTACACTAACCTGTCCCCTAAACCATCCCCGTCCCCTAACCCTAAA
Organism: Phocoena phocoena; assembly: GCF_963924675.1. Taxonomy (NCBI): domain Eukaryota; kingdom Metazoa; phylum Chordata; class Mammalia; order Artiodactyla; family Phocoenidae; genus Phocoena; species Phocoena phocoena. The sequence goes on along the minus strand of NC_089219.1, from coordinate 186,833,393 downwards.
CCTAACCCTAACCCTAACCCTAACACTTACCCAAAGCCTTACCCTAACCCGTCCACTAATCCTAACGCGTACGCTTAAACTAAACCATACCCTAACATATACGCTCATCTTAAACCGTTATCGTACCCTAACCTGTACTCTAAACCGTCCCCATCACCTAACCCTAACCCTAACCCTAATTCTAACCCTAATCCTTACCCGAAGCCTTACCCTAACCCGTCCCCTAATCCTAACCCGTACGCTAACACTAACCCGTACCCTAACACGTACGCTCACCCTAAAGCTTTGTCTTACCCTAACCTGTCCCCTAAACCGTCCCCGTCCCCGTCCCCATCCCCTATCCCTAACCCTAACCCTACACCTAACCCTTACCCAAAGCCTTACCCTAAACCGTCCCCTAATCCTAACCCGTACGCTAACACTAAACCGTACCTTAACACGTACGCTCACCCTAAACCGTTGTCGTAACCTAACGTGTCCCCTAAACCGTCCCCGTCCCCTAACACTAACCCTAACCCTAACCCTAACCCTAACCCTTAACCGAAGCCTTACCATAACTCATTCCCTAATCCTAACCCGTACGCTAACACTAACCCGTACCCTAACACGTACGCTCACCCTAAACCGTTGTCATACACTAACATGTCCCCTAAACCGTCCCCGTCCCCTAACCCTAACCCTAACCCTAACCCTTACCCGAAGCCTTACCCTAACCCGTCCCCTAATCCTAACCCGTACGCTAAAACTAACCCATACCCTAAAACGTACGCTAACCCTAAACCGTTGTCGTACCCGAACCTGTCCCCTAATCCGTCCCCGTCCTCTAACCCTAACCCTAAACCTAACCCTAACCCTAACCCTTACCCGAAGCCTTACCCTAACCCGTCCCCTAATCCTAAACCGTACGCGAACACTAACCCGTACCCTAACACGTACGCTCACCCTAAACCGTTGTCATACACTACCCTGTCGCCTAAACCGGCCCCATTCCCTAACACTAACCCTAACCCTAACGCTAACCCTAACCCTTACCCGAAGCCTTACCCTAAGCCGTACCCTAATCCTAACACGTACGCTAACACTAACCCATACCCTAAAACTTACGCTCACCCTAAAACTTTGTCGTACCCTAACCTGTCCCCTAAACCGCCCCCATCCCCTAACCCTAAACCTAACCCTAAACCTAACCATAACCCTTACCCGAAGCCTTACCCTAGCCCGTCCAATAATCCTAACCCGTACGCTAACACTAACCCATACCGTAACACGTACGCTAACCCTAAACCGTTGTCGTAACCTAACCTGTCCCCTAAACCGTCCCCGTCCCCTAACACTAACCCTAAACCTAACCCTAACCCTAAACCTTACCCAAAGCCTTACCCTAACCCGTTCCCTAATCCCAACCCGTACGTTTACACTAACCCATACCCTAAAACGTTCGCTCACCCTAAACCATTTTCGTAACCCAACATGACCCCTAAACCGTCCCCATCCCCTAACCTTAACCCTAACCCTAACCCTAACCCTAGCCCTTACCCGAAGCCTTACCCTAACCCGTCCCTTAATCCTAACCCGTACGCTAAAAGTAACCCATACCCTACCACGTACGCTCACCCTAAACCGTTTTCGTACCCTAACCTATACCCTAAACCTTCCCCGTCCCCTAAACCTAACCCTAATCCTAGCCCTAACCCTTACCCGAAGCCTTATCCTAACCCGTCCCCTAATCCTAACCCGTATGCTAACATTAAACCATACCTTAACATGTACGCTTACACTAAACAGTTGTCGTACCCTAACCTGTCCCCTAAAGCGTCCCCGACCCCCAACCCTAACCCTAACCTTAACCTTAACCCTAAACCTTACCCGAAGCCTTACCCTAACCCGTCCCTTAATCCTAACCCATACGCTAACACTAACCGGTACTCTAACACGTACGCTCAACCTAAACGGTTGTCGTGACCTAACCTGTTGCCTAAACCATCCCGTCCCCTAACCCTAACCCTAACCCTAACCCTAACCCTAACCCTAAACCTTACCCAAAGCCTTACCCTAACCCGTCCCCTATTCCTAACCCGTACGCTAAAACTAACCCATACCCTAACATGTACGCTCACCCTAAACCGTTGTCGTACCCTAACCTGTCCCCAAAACCGTCCGCGTCACCTAACCCTAACCCTAACCCTAACCCTAACCCGAACTCTAACCCTAACACTTACCCGAAGCCTTATACTAACCCGTCCCCTAATCCTAACCCGTACGCTAACACTAACCCGTACCCTAACACGTACGCTCACCGTAAACCATTGTCGTACCATAACCTGTTCCCTAAACCGTCCCCGTCCCCTAACCCTAACCCTAATCCTAACCCTAACCCTTACCCGAAGCCTTACCCTAACCCATCCCCTAATCCTAACTCGTACGCTAACACTAACCCGTACCCTAACACGTACGCTCACCCTAAACCGTTGTCGTACACTAACCTGTCCCCTAAACCATCCCCGTCCCCTAACGCTAACCCTAACCCTAACCCTAACCCTTACCCTAAGCCTTACGCTAACCCGTACCCTAATCCTAACTCGTACGCTAACAGTAACCCGTACCCTAACACGTACGCTCACCCTAAACCGTTGTCATAACCTAACCTGTCCCCTAAACCGTCCCCATCCCCTAAACCTAACCCTAACCCTAACCCTAACCCTTACCCGAAGCCTTACCCTAACGCGTCCCCTAATCCTACTCCGTACGTTAACACTAACCCGTACCCTAACACGTACGCCACCCTAAAACGTTGTTGTATACTAAACTGTCCCCTAAACCGTCCCCGTCCCCTAACCCTAACCCTAACACTAACCCTAAACCTTACCCGAAGCCTTACCCTAACCCGTCCACTAATCCTAACCAGTACGCTAACAATAACCCGTACCCTAACACGTACGCTCACACTAAAACATTGTCGTACCCTAACCTGTCCCCTAAACCGTCCCCGTCCCCTAACCCTAACCCTAACCCTAACCCTTACCCGAAGCCTTACACTAACCCGTCCCCTAATCCTAACGCGTACGCTAACAATAACCCGTACCCTAACACGTACGCTCACCCTAAAACATTGTCGTACCCTAAACTGTCCCCTAAAACGTCCCCATCCCCTAACCCTTACCCTAACCCTAACTCTAACCCTAACCCTTACCCGAAGTCTTACCCTAACCCGTCCCCTAATCCTAACCCGTACGCTAACACTAATCAGTACCCAAACACGTACGCTCACGCTAAACATTTGTCTTACCCTAACCTGTCCCCTAAACCGTCCCCGTCGCCGTCCCCATCCCCTAACCCTAACCCTAACCCTACCCCTAACCCTTACCCAAAGCCTTACCCTAACCCGTCCCCTAATCCTAACGCGTACGCTAACACTAACCCGTACCTTAACACGTACGCTCACCCTAAACCATTGTGGTAACCTAACGTGTCCCCTAAACCGTCCCCATCCCCTAACACTAACCCTAACCCTAACCCTAACCCTTACCCGAAGCCTTACCCTAACCCATTCCCTAATCCTAACCCGTACGCTAACACTAAACCGTACCCTAACACGTACGCTCACCCTAAAACGTTGTCGTACACTAACATGTTCCCTAAACCGTCCCCGTCCCCTAACCCTAACCCTAATCCTAACCCTAACACTAACCCTTACCCGAAGCCTTACCCTAACCCGTCCCCTAATCCTAACCCGTACACTACAACTAACCCATACCCTAACACGTACGCTCACCCTAAACCGTTGTCGTACCCTAACCTATCTTCTAAACCATCCGCGTCCCCTAACCCTAACCCCAACCCTAACCAAAACCCTTACCTGCAGCCTTACCGTAACCCGTGCCCTAAACCTAACCCGTACACTAACACTAACCAGTACCCTAACACGTACGCTTAACCTAAACCCTTGTCGTACACTAACCTGTCCCCTAAACTGTCCCCGTCCTCTAACCCTAACCCTAACCCTAAACCTAACCCTAGCCCTTACCCTAAGCCTTACGCTAACACGTCCCCTAATCCTAACCCGTACGCTAACAGTAACCCGTACCCTAACACGTACACTCACCCTAAACCGTTGTCATAACCTAACCTGTCCCCTAAACCGTTCCCGTCCCCTAACCCTAAACCTAACCCTAACCCTAACCATAACCCTTACCCGAAGCCTTACCCTAACCCATCCCTTAATCCTAACCTGTATGCTAACACTAACCTGTACCCTAACACGTACGCTCACCCTAAACCATTGTCGTACCCTATCCTCTCCCCTAAACCGTCCGCGTCCCCTAACCCTAACCCTAACCCTAACCCTAAACCTAACCCTAACTCTAACCCTAACCCTTACCCGAAGCCTTACACTAACCCGTGCCCTAATCCTAACACGTACGCTAACACTAACCCGTACCCTAACACGTACACTCACCCTAAAACATTGTCGTACCATAACCTGTTCCCTAAACCGTCCCCGTCCCCTAACCCTAACCCTAACCCTAACCCTAACCCTAACCCTTACCCGAAGCCTTACCTAACCCATCCCCTAATCCTAAATCGTACGCTAACACTAACCCGTACCCTAACACGTAGGCTCACCCTAAACCGTTGTCGTACACTAAACTGTCCCCTAAACCATCCCCGTCCCCTAACCCTAACCCTAACCCTAACCCTAACCCTAACCCTAACTCTTACCAAAAGCCTTACCCTTACCCATCCACTAATCCTAACGTGTACGCTAAAACTAACCCATACCCTAACACGTACGCTCACGTTAAACTGTTATCGTACCCTAACCAGTCCCCTAAACCGTCCCCATCCCCTAACCCTAACCCTAACCCTAACCCTAACCCTAACCCTTACCCGAAGCCTTACCCTAACCCGTCCCCTAATCCTACTCCGTATGTTAACACTAACCCACACCCTAACTCGTACGCTCATCCTAAACCATTGTTGTACCCTAAACTGTCCCCTAAACCGTCCCGTCCCCTAACCCTAACACTAACACTAACCCTAAAACTTACTCGAAGCCTTACCCAAACCCGTCCCCTAATCCTAACGCGTACACTAACACTAACCAGTACCCTAACACGTACGCTCACCCTAAACCGTTGTCGTATCCTAAACTGTCCCCTAAACCGTCCCCATCCCCTAACCCTAACCCTAACCCTAACTCTAACCCTAACCCTTACCCGAAGCCTTACCCTAACCCGTCCCCTAATCCTAACCCGTACGCTAACACTAACCCATACCCTAACACATACGCTCACGCTAAACATTTGTCTTACACTAACCTGTCCCCTAAACCGTTCCCGTCCCCGTCCCCATCCCCTAACCCTAACCCTAACCCTAAACCATCCCCATCCCCTAACACTAACCCTAACCCTAACCCTAAACCTTACCCGAAGCCTTACGCTAACACATTCCCTAATCCTAACCCGTACGCTAACACTAACCCGAACCCTAACACGTACGCTCACCCTAAACCGTTGTCGTACCCTATCATGTCCCCTCAACCGTCCCCTTCCCCTAACCCTAACCCTAACCCTAACCCTAACCCTTACCCGAAGCCTTAGCCTAACCTGTCCCCTAATCCTAAACCGTACGCTAAAACTAATCAATACCCTAACATATACGCACACCCTAAACCGTTGTCGTACCCTAACCTGTCCCCTAAAACGTCCCCATCCCCTAACCCTAACCCTAGCCCTAACTCTAACCCTAGCCCTTACCCGAAGCCTTACCCTAACCCGTCCCCAATCCTAACGCGTACGCTAGCACTAACCAGTACCCTAACAAGTACGCTCACCCTAAAACGTTGTCGTACCCTAACCTGTCCCCTAAACCGTCCCCATAACCTAACCCTAACACTAACCCTAACTCTAACCCTAACCCTTACCCGAAGCCTTACCCTAACCCGAACCCTAATCCTAACCCGTACGCTAACACTAACCCGTACCCTAACACGTACGCTCACCCTAAACCTTTGTCTTACACTAACCTGTCCCCTAAACCGTCCCCGTCCCCATCCCCATCCCCTAACCCTAACCCTAACCCTACCCCTAACCCTTACTCAAAGCCTTACCCTAACCCGTCCCCTAATTCTAACCCGTACGCTAACACTAACCCGTACCTTAACACGTACGCTCACCCTAAACAATTGTCGTAACCTAACGTGTCCCCTAAACCGTCCCCGTCCCCTAACACTAACCCTAATCCTAACCCTAACCCTTACCCGAAGCCTTACCCTAACCCGTCCACTAATCCTAACCCGTACGCTAACACTAACCCGACCCCAAAACGTACGTTCACCCTAAACCGTTGTCGTACCCTAACATGTCCCCTAAACCGTCCCCGTCCCCTAACCCTAACCCTAACCCTAACCCAAACCCTAACCCTAACTCTAGCTGTCCCCTAAACCGTCCCCATCCCCTAACCCTAACCCTAGCCCTAAACCTATCCCTTATCTGAAGCCTTAACCTAACCCGTCCACTAATCCTAACCCGTACGCAAACACTAACATGTACCCTAACACGTACGCTCACCCTAAATCATTCTTGTACCCTAACCTGTCCCCTAAACCGTCGCCTAACCCTAACTCTAACCCTAACCCTTACCCTAACCCTTACCCGCAGCCTTACCCTAACCCGTCCCCTAATCCTAACCCATACGCCAACACTAAACATTACCCTAACACGTATGCTCACCCTAAACCTTTGTCATACACTGACATGTCCCCTCAAACGTCCCCGTCACCTAACCCTAACCCTAACACTAACCCTAACCATTACCCGAAGCCTTATTCTAACCCGTCCCCTAATCCTAACCCGAACGCTAACACCCGTGCCCTAACACGAATGCTCACCCTAAACCGTTGTCGTACCCTAAACTGTCCCCTAAACCGTCCCCGTCCCCTAACCCTAGCCCTAACCCTAACCCTAACCCTAACACTTACCCGAAGCCTTACACTTACCCGTACCCTAATCCTAAACCATACGCTAACACTAACCCGTACCCTAACACGTACGTTCACTCTAAACCGTTGTCGTACCCTAACCTGTCCCCTAAACCATCCCCGTCCCCTAACCCTAACCCTAACACGTACCCTAACCCTAACCCTTACCCGAAGCCTTACCCTAACACGTCCCCTAATCCTAACCCGTGCACTAACATTAAGCCGTAACCTAACACGTATGCTCACCCTAAACCGTTGTCGTACCCTAACCTGTCCCCTAAACCGTCCCCGTCCCCTAACCCTAACCCTAACCCTAACCATAACCCTTACCCGAAGCCTTACACTAACCTGTCCCCTAATCCTAAACCATATGCTAAAACTAACCCGTACCCTAACATGTACGTGCACCCTAAACTGTTGCCGTACCCTAACCTGTCCCCTAAACCGTCCCCGTCCCCTAACCCTAACCCTAACCCTAACCCTAATCCTAACGCTTACCCAAAGACTTACCCTAACCCGTCCCATAATCCTTACCCGTACGCTAACACTAACCCTTACCCTAACACGTACGCTCACCCTAAACAATTTTCGTACCCTAACCTGTCCTCTAAACCGTCCCCATCCCCTAACACTAACCCTAACCCTAACCCTAACCCTAACCCTTACCCGAAGCCTTACCCTAACCCGTCCCCTAATCCTAAACCGTACGCTAACACTAAGGCATACCCTAACACGTACGCTCACCCTAAACCGTTGTCGAACCCTAACCTGTCCCCTAAACCGTCCCTGGCCCCGTCCCCTAACCCTAACCCTAACCCTAACCCTTACCCGAAGCCTTACCCTAACACGTCCCCTAATCCTAACCCGCACGCTGACACTACGCCGTACCCTAACACGTACGCTCACCCTAAACAGTTGTCGTACACTAACCTGTCCCCTAAACCGTCCCCGTCCCCTAACCCTAACCCTAACTCTAAACCTAACCCTACCCGAAGCCTTACCCTAACCCGTCCCCTAATGCTAACCCATATGCTAAAACTAACCCGTACCCTAACACGTACACTCACCCTAAACCGTTGTCGTACCCTAACCTGGCCCCTAAACCATCCACGTCCCCTATCCCTAACCCTAACCCTAACCCTATCACTTAACCGAAGCCTTACCCTAACCCGTCCCCTAATCCTAACCCGTACGCTAACACTAACCCGTACCCTAACATGTACGCTAACCCTAAACCGTTGTAGTACCCTAACCTGATCCCTAAACCGTCCCCGTCCCCTAACCCTAACCCTAACCCTAGCCCTTACCCGAAGCCTTACCCTAACCCTTCAGGTAATCCTAACCCGTACGCTATCACTAACCCCTACCCTAACACGTACGCTCACCCTAAACCGTTGTCGTACCCTATCCTGTCCCCAAAACCGTCCCCGTCTCCTAACACTAACCCTAACCCTAACCCAAACCCTAACCCTTACCCGAAGCCTTACCCTAACCCTTCGGGTAATCCTAACCCGTACGCTATCACTAACCCCTACCCTAACACGTACGCTCACCCTAAACCGTTGTCATACACTAACCTGTCCACTAAACCGTCCGCGTCCTCTAACCCTAACCCTAACCCTAACCCTTACCCGAAGCCTTACCCTAAGCCTTCCCCTAATACTAACACGTACGCTAACACTAACCCTTACCCTAACACGTAGGCTCACCCTAAACACTTGTCGTACCCTAACCTGTCCCCTAAACCGTCCACGTCCCCTAACCCTAACCCTAACCCTAACCCTAACCCTTACCCGTAGCCTAACCCTAACCTGTACCCTAATCCTAACCCGTACGCTAACACTAACCTGTACCCTGACACGTACGCTCACCCTAAACCATTGTCGTACCCTAAACTGTCCCCTAAACCGTCTCCATCCCCTAACCCTAACCCTAACCCTAAACCTAACCCTAACCCTAACCCTTAATGCAAGCCTTACACTAACCCGTCCTCTAATTCTAACCCGTACGCAAACACTAACCCATACCCTAACACGTACGCTCACCCTAAACCGTTGTCGTACCCTAACCTATCCGCTAAACCGTCCCCATTCCCTAACCCTAACCCTAACCCTAACCCTAACCCTATCACTAACCCGAAGCCTTACCCTAACCCGTCCTCTAATCCTAACCCGTACGCTAACACTCACCCATACCCTAACACGTACGCTCACCCTAAACCATTGTCGTACCTAACCTGTACCCTAAACCGTCCCCGTCCCCTAACCCTAACCCTAACTCTAAACCTAAACCTACCCGAAGCCTTACCATAACCCGTCCCCTTATCCTAACCCGTACGCCAACCCTAACCCGTACCCTAACAAGTACGCTCACCCTAAACAGTTGTCGTACCCTAACCTGTCCCCTAAACAGTCCCCATCCCTAACCCTAACCCTAACCCTAACCCTTACCCGAAGCCTTACCCTAACCCGTCCCCTAATCCTAATCCGTACACTAACACTAACCCATACCCTAACATTTACGCTCACCCTAAACCGTTGTCGTACCCTAACCTGTCCCCTAAACCTTCCCCATCCCCTAACCCTAACCCTAACCCTAACCCTAACCCTTACCCCAAGCCTTACACTAACCGGTCCCCTAGTCCTAAACCGTAGGCTAACTCTAACCCGTACCCTAAAACGTACGCTCACCCTAAACCGTTGTCGTACCCTAACCTGTCCCCTAAACCGTCCCCATCCCCTAACCCTAACCCTAACTCTAAACCTAACCCTACCCGAAGCCTTACCATAACCCGTCCCCTAATCCTAACCCGTACACTAACACTAACCCGTACCCTAACATGTACGCTCACCCTAAAACGTTGTCTTACCCTAACCTGTCCCCTAAACCATCCCCATCCCCTAACCCTAACCCTAACCCTAACCCTAACCCTAACACTTACCCGAAACCTTACCCTAACCCGTACCCTAATCCTAACCCGTACGCTAACACTAAACCGTACCCTAACAAGTACACTCATCCTAAACTGTTGGTGTACCCTAACCTGTACCCTAAACCGTCACCGTTCCCTAACCATAACCCTAACCATTACCCGAAGCCTTACCATAACCCGTCCCCTAAACCTAAACCGTACGCTAACACTTACACGTACCCTAACACGTACAATCACCCGAAACCGCTGTCGTACCATAACCTGTCTCATAAACCGTCCCCATCCCCGAACCCTAAACCTAACCCTAACCCTAACCCTTACCCTTACCCCAAGCCTTACCCTAACCCGTCCCCTAGTCCTAACCCGTAGGCTAACACTAACCCATACCCTAAAACGTACGCTCACCCTAAACCGTTGTTGTACCCTAACCTGTCCCCTAAACCGTCCCCATCCCCTAATCCTAACCCTAACCTTAACCCTAACACTAACACTAACACTTACCCGAAGCCTTACACTAACCCGTCCCCTAATCCTTACCCGTACGCTAACATTTATCTGTACCCTAACACGTACGCTCACCCTAAACCGTTGTCATACACTAACCTGTCCCCTAAATCATCCCCATCCCCTAATCCTAACCTTAACCTTAACCCTAAACCTAACCCTTACAAGAAGGCTTACGCTAACCTGTCACCTAATCCTAACCCGTACCCTAACACTAACCCGTACCCTAACACGTACGCTCACACTAAACCGTTGTCGTACACTAACCTGTCCCCTAAACCGTCCCTTTCCCCTAACCCTAATCCTAATCCTAACCCTAACCCTAACCCTAACCCTTACCCAAAGACTTACCCTAAGCCGTCCCCTAATCCTAACCCGTACACTAACAGTAACCCGTACCCTAACACGTACGCTCACCCTAAACCGTTGTCGTAACCTAACCTGTCCCCTAAACCGTCCCCATCCCCTAACCCTAACCCTAACCCTAACCCTAACCCTAACCGTTACCCGAAGCCTTACCGTAACCTGTCCCATAATCCTAACCCGTACGCTAACATTAACCCGTACCCTAACACGTACGCTCACCCTAAAACTTTGTTGTACACTAACATGTCCCTTAAACCGTCCCCGTCCCCTATCCCTAAACCTAACCCTAACCCTAACCCTAACCCTAACCCTTACCCGAAGCCTTACCCTAACCCGTCCCCTAATCCTAACCCGTACGCTAACACTAACCCGTACCCTAACACGTACGCTCACCATAAACCATTGTCGTACACTAACCTGTCCCCTAAACCGTCTCCGAACCCTAACCCTAACCCAAACCCTAACCCTAACCCTAACCCTAAACCTTACCCGAAGTATTACACTAACCCGTCTCCTAATCATAAACCGAACGCTGACACTAATCCGTACCGTAACACGTACGCTCACCTTAAACAATTGTCGTACCCTAACCTGTACCCTAAAACCTCCCCGTCGCCTAACCCTAACCCTAACCCTAACCATTACCCGAAGCCTTACCCTAACCCGTCCCCTAATCCTAACCCGTACGTTAACACTAACCCATACCCTAACACGTACGCTCACCCTAAACCGTTGTCGTACTCTAAACTGTCCCCTAAACTGTCCCCGTCCCCTAACCCTAACCCTAACCCTAACCCTTACACTAACACTTACCCGAAGCCTTACCCTAACCCGTCACCTAATCCTAACTGGTACGCTAACACTAAACCGTACCCTAACACGTACGCTCACCCTAAACTGTTGTCGTACCCTAAGCTGTCCCCTAAACAGTCTCCATCCACTAACCCTAACCCTAGCCCTAAACCTAACCCTTACCTGAAGCCTTAACCTAACCCGTCACCTAATCCTCACCCGAACGCTAACACTAACCCGTACCCTAACACGTACGCTCACCCTAAACCGTTGTCGTACCCTAACCTGTCCCCTAAACCGTCCCCGTCCCCTAACCCTAACCCTTTCCCAAAGCCTTACCCTAACCCTAACCCTTTCCCGAAGCCTTAAACTAACCCGTCCCTTAATCCTAACCTGTACGCCAGCACAAACACGTACCCTAACACTTACGCTCACCATAAACCACTGTCGTACCCTAACCTGTCCCCTAAACCGTCCCCGTCCCCTAACACTAAACCTAACCCTAAACCTAAACCTAACGCTTACCCGAAGCCTTACCCTAACCCGTCGCCTAATCCTAACTCGTACACTAACACTAAACTGTACCCTAACACGTATGCTCACCCTAAAACGTGGTCGTACACTATACTGTCCCCTAAACGGTCCCCGTCCCCTAACCCGAACCCTAACCCTTACCCGAAGCGTGACTCTAACCCGTCCCCTAATCCTAACCCGTACGCTAACACTATCCCGTACCCTAACACGTACGCTCACCCTAAACCGTTGTCATACACTAACCTGTCCACTAAACCATCCCCGTCCTCTAACCCTAACCCTAACCCTAACCCTAACCCTTACCCGAAGCCTTACCCTAAGCCTTCCCCTAATCCTAACACGTACGCTAACACTAACACTTACCCTAACACGTAGGCTCACCCTAAACTGTTGTCGTACCCTAACCTGTCCCCTAAACCGTCCACGTCCCCTAACCCTAACCCTAACCCTAACCCTAACCCTTACCCAAAGCCTTACCCTAACCCGTCCCCTAATCCTATTCCGTACACTAACACTAACCCATACCCTAACATGTACGCTCACCCTAAACCGTTGTCGTACCCTAACCTGTCCCCTAAACCTTCCCCATCCCCTAACCCTAACCCTAACCCTTACCCCAAGCCTTACCCTAACCCTTCCCCTAGTACTAACCCGTAGGCTAACTCTAACCCGTACCCTAAAACGTACGCTCACCCTAAACAGTTGTCGTACCCTAACCTGTCCCCTAAACCGTCCCCATCCCCTAACCCTAACCCTAACCCTAAACCTAACCCTTACTCGAAGCCTTACACTAACCCGTCTCCTAATCCTAACCCGTGCACTAACAGTAACCAGTACCGTAACACGTACGCTCACCGTAAACCGTTGTTGTACACTAACCTGTCCCCTAAACCGTCCCCGTCCGTTAACCCTAACCCTATCCCTAACTCTAACACTAACCCGTACCCGAAGACTTACCCTAACCCGTACCCTAATCCTAACCCGTACGCTAACACTAACCCGTACCTCAACACGTATGCTCACCCTAAATCGTTGTCGTACCCTAAACTGTCCCCTAAACCGTCCCCGTACCCGACCCCTAACACTAACCCTAACCCTAACCCTAAGCCTTGCCCGAAGCATTAACCTAAACCGTCCCCTAGTCCTAAACCGTACGCTAACACTAACCCTTACCCTAACCCGTACGCTCACCCTAAACCGTTGTCGTACCGTAACCTGTCCCCTAAACCATCCCCGTCCACGTCCACTAACCCTAACCCTAACTCTGACCCTGACCCTTACCCGAAGCCTTACACTAATCCGTCCCCTAATCCTAATCCGTACGCTAAAACTAACCCGTACGCTAATACGTACTCTCAACCTAAACCATTGTCGTACCCTATCCTGTCCCCAAAACCGTCCCCGTCCCCTAACACTAACACTAACCCTAACCCTAACACTTACCCGAAGCCTTACCCTAAGCCTTCCCCTAATCCTAACACGTACGCTAACACTAACCCTTAACCTAACACGTCCGCTCACCCTAAACAGTTGTCGTACCCTAACCTGTCCCCTAAACCGTCCACGTCACCTAACCCTAACCCTAACACTTACCCGAAGCCTTACCCTAACCCGTCCCCGAATACTAACCCGTACGCTAACACTAATCCGTACCCTAACACGTACGCTCACCCTAAACCATTGTCGTACACTAACCGGTCCCCTAAACCGTCGCCATCCCCTAACCCTAAGCCTAAACCTAACCCTAACCCTAACCCTTAATCCAAGCCTTACACTAACCCATCCTCTAATCCTAACCCGTACGCTAACACTAACCCATACCCTAACACGTACGTTCACCCTAAACCGTTGTCGTACCCTAACCTATCCCCTAAACCGTCCCCGTCCCCTAACCCTAACCCTAAACCTAAACCTAACCCTATCACTAACCCGAAGCCTTACCCTAACCCATCCCCTAATCCTAACCCGTATGCTAACACTAACCCGTACCCTAACACGTACGCTCAGCCTAAACCGTTGTCGTACCCTATCCTGTCCCCTAAACCGTCTCCGTCCCCTAACCCTAACCCTAACTCTAAACCTAACCCTGCCCGAAGCCTTACCATAACCCGTCCCCTAATCCTAACCCGTAGGCTAACACTAACCCATACCCTAACACGTACGCTCACCCTAAACCGTTGTCCTACCTGTCCCCTAAACCGTCCCCGTCCCCTAACCCTAACCCTAACCCTAACCCTAACCCTTACCCGAAGCATTACCCTAACCCGTCCCCTAATCCTAACGCGTACACTAACCCTAACCCGTACCCTAACATGTACGCTCACCCTAAAACGTTGTCGTACCCTAACCTGTCCCCTAAACCATCCCCGTCCCCTAACCCTAACCCTAACCCTAACCCTAACCCTAACACTTACCCGAAGCCTTACCCTAACCTGTCCCCTAATCCTAACCCGTACGCTAACACTAAACCGTACCCTAACAAGTACGCTCATCCTAAACTATTGGCGTACCCTAACCTGTCCCCTAAACCGTCACCGTTCCGTAACCCTAACCCTAACCCTTACCCGAAGCCTTACCATAACCCGTCCCCTAAACCTAAACCGTACGCTAACACTTACACGTACCCTAACACGTACAATCACCCGAAACCGCTGTCGTACCCTAACCTGTCTCATAAACCGTCCCCTTCCCGGAACCCTAACCCTAACCCTTACCCTTACCCCAAGCCTTACCCTAACCCGTCCCCGAGTCCTAACCCGTAGGCTAACACTAACCCATACCCTAAAACGTACGCTCACCCTAAATCATTGTCGTACCCTAACCTGTCCCCTAAACCGTCCCCAGCCCCTAACCCTAACCCTAACCCTAACCCTAACCCTAACCGTTACCCGAAACCTTACCCTAACCTGTCCCATAATCCTAACCCGTAGGCTAACACTAACCCGTACCCTAACACGTACACTCACCCTAAAACTTTGTCGTACACTAACATGTCCCCTAAACCGTCCCCGTCCCCTAACCCTAAACCTAACCCTAACCCTAACCCTTACCCGAAGCCTTACCCTAACCCGTCCCCTAATCCTAACCCGTACGCTAACACTAACCCATACCCTAACACGTACGCTCACCATAAACCATTGTCGTACACTAACCTGTCCCCTAAACCGTCTCCGAACCCTAACCCTAACCCAAACCCTAACCCTAACCCTAACCCTAAACCTTACCCAAAGCCTTACGCTAACCCGTCTCCTAATCATAAACCGAACGCTGACACTAATCCGTACCGTGACACGTACGCTCACCCTAAACAATTGTCGTACCCTAACCTGTACCCTAAAACCTCCCCGTCGCCTAACCCTAACCCTAACCCTAACCCTAACCTTTACCCGAAGCCTTACCCTAACCCGTCCCCTAATCCTAAACTGTACGCTAACACTAACTCGTACCCTAACACGTACGTTCACCCTAAACCGTTGTCGTACCCTAACCTGTCCCCTAAACCATCCCCGTCCCCTAACCCTAACCCTAACACGTACCCAACCCTAAACCTTACCCGAAGGCTTACCCTAACACGTCCCCTAATCCTAACCCGTACACTAACATTAAGCCTTACCCTAACACGTACGCTCACCCTAAACCGTTGTCGTACCCTAACCTGTCCCCTAAACCGTCCCCGGCCCCTAATCCTAACCCTAACCCTAAACCTAAACCTTACGTGAAGCCTTACCCTAACCCGTCCCCTAATCCTAACCCGTGCGCTAACACTAACACGTACCCTAACACGTACACTCACCCTAAACCGTAGTTGTACACTAACCTGTCCCCTAAACCGTCTCCGACCCCTAACCCTAACCCTAACCCTAACACTAACGCTAACCCTTACCCGAAACCTTACTCTAACCCGTCCCCTAATCCTAACTCGTACACTAACAATAACCCCTACGATAACACGCACTCTCCCCCTAAACCGTTGTCGTATGCTAACCTGTCCCCTAAACCGTCGCTATCCCCGAACCCTAACACTAACACTAACCCTAACCCTAACCCTTACCCGAAGCCTTACACTAACACGTCCCCTAATACTAACCCGTACGTTAACTCTAACCTGTACCCTAACACGTACGCTCACCCTAAACCGTTGTCGTACCCTAACCTGTCCCCTAAACCGTCCCCGTCCTCTAACCCTAACCCTAACCCTAATACTAACCCTTACCCAAAGCCTTACCCTAACCGGTCCCCTAATCCTAACCCATACGCTAACACTAACCCGTACCCTAACACGTACGCTCAGCCTAAAACGTTGTCATACCCTAAACTGTCACCTAAACCGTCCCCGTTCCCTAACCCTAACCCTAACCCTAACCCTAACCCTTACCCGAAGCCTTACCCTAACCCGTCCCATAATCCTAACCCGTACGCTAACACTAACCCATACCCTAACACGTACGCTCACCCTAAACCGTTGTTGTACACTGAACTGTCCCCTAAACCGTCCCCATCCCCTAACCCTAACCCTAACCCTAACCCTAACCCTAATCCTTACCCGAACCCTTACCCTAACCCGTCCCCTAATACTAACCCGTACGCTAACACTAACCCGTACCGTAACACATACGCTCACCCTAAACCGTTGTCGTACCCTAACCTGTCCCCTAAACCATCCCCGTCCCCTAACCCTAAACCTAACCCTTACCCGAAGCCTTACACTAACGCGTCCCCTAATCCTTACCCGTACGTTAACACTAACCTGTACCCTAACACGTACGCTCACCCTAAACAGTTGTCGTACCATAACCGGTCCCCTAAACCATCCCCATCCCTAAACCTAACCCTCACCCTAACCCTAACCCTAACACTTACCCGAAGCCTTACCCTAACACATCCCGTAATCCTAACCCGTAAGCTAACACTAACCGGTACCCTAACACGTACGCTCACACTAAACGGTTGTCGTACCCTAAACTGTCCCCTAAACCGTCCCCGTCGCCTAACCCTAACGCTAACCCTAACACTAAACCTTACCCGAAGCCGTACACTAACCCGTCCGCAATCCTAACCCGTACGCTAACACTAACCCGTACCCTAACACGTACGCTCACCCTAAACCGTTTTCGTACACTAACCTGTCCCCTAAACCGTCCCCATCCCCTTACCCTAACCCTAACCCTAACCCTTACCCGAAGCCATACCCTAAACCGTCCCCTAACCCTAAACCGTACGCTAACACTAACCCATACCCTAACACCTACGCTCATCCTAAACCGTTGTCGTACCATAACCTATCCCCTAAAACATCCCAATCCCCTAACCCTAACCCTAACCCTAACACTAACCGTAACCCTTACCCGAAGCCTTACCATAACCCGTCCCATAATCCTAACCCGTACGCTAACACTAAACGGTACCCTAAAAAGTACGCTCACCCTAAACCGTTGTCGTACTCTAACCTGTCCCCTAAACCGTCCCCGTCCCCTAACCCTAACACTAACCCTAACCCTAACCCTAACCCTTACCTGAAGTCTTACCCTAACCCGTCCCCTAACCCTATCCCGTACACTAACACTAACACATACCCTATAACCTACACTCAACCTAAACCGTTGTCGTACCCTAACCTGTCCCCTAAACCATCCATGTCCCCTAACCCTAACCCTAGCCCGAACACTAACCCTAACCCTTACCCAAATCCTTACCCTAACCCATCCCCTAATCCTAACCCGTACGCTAACACTAACCCTTACCCTCAAACGTACGCTCACCCTAAACCGTTGTCGTACCCTAACCTGTCCCCTAAACCATCCCCATCCGCAACCCTAACCATAACCCTAACCCTAACACTAACCCTTACCCGAATCCTTACCCTAACCCGTCCCCTAATCCAAACCCGTACGCTAACACTAACATGTACCCTCAAACGTACGCTCACCCTAAACCATTGTCGTACCCAAACCTGTCCCCTAACCCGTCCCCGTCCCCGTCCCCTAACCCTAACCCTAACCCTTACCCGAAGTCTTACCGTAACCCGTCCCCTAAACCTAACCCGTACGCTAACACTAACCCGTGACCTAACACGTACGCTCACCCTAAACCGTTGTCGTACCCTAAACTGTCCGCTAAACCGTCCCCGTCACCTAACCCTAACCCTAAACCTAACCCTAACCCTAACCCTTACCCAAAGCCTTACCCTACTCCGTCCCTAATCCTAACCCATACGCTAACACTAAATTGTACCCTAACACGTACGCTCACCCTAAACCGTTGTCGTACCCTAACCTGTCCCCTAAACCGTCCCGTCCCCGTCCCCTAACCCTAAACCTAACCCTAACCCTAACCATTACTAGAGGTCTTACCCTAACCCTTCCCTTAACCCTAACACGTACGCTAACACTAACCCATACCCTAACACGTACGCTCACCCTAAACCGGTTTCGTATACTATCCTGTCCCCTAAACCGTCCCCGTCCCCTAATCCTAACCCTAACCCAAACCCTAACCCTTACCCGAAGCCTTACGCTAACCCGTCACCTAATCCTAAACCGTACGCTAACACTAACCCGTACCCTAACACGTACGCTCACCCTAAACCGTTGTCGTACCCTAACCAGTCCCCTAAACCCTCCCCGTCCCCTAACCCTAACACTAATACTTACCCGAAGCCTTACACTAACCCGTCCCTAATCCTAAACCGTACGCTAACACTAACCCGTACCTTAACACGTACGCTCACCCTAAACCGTTGTCGTACACTAACCTGTCCCCTAAACCGTCCCAATCCCCTAACCCTAACCTAACCATAACCATAACCCTAACCCTTACCCGAAGCCTTACCCTAACCCTTCCCTAATCCTAACCCGTACGCTAAGACTAACCCGTACCCTAACACGTACGCTCACCCCAAAACGTTGTCGTACCCTAACCTGTCCCCTAAACCGTCCCCATCCCCTAACACCAACCTAACCCTAACCCTAAACCTTACCCGTAGCTTTACCCTAACCTGTACCCTAATCCTGACCCGTACGCTAACACTAACCCATACCCTAACACATACGCTCACCCTAAACCATTGTTGTACCCTAACCTGTCCCTAAACCGTCCCCATCCCCTAACCCTAACCCTAACCCTAACCCTTCCCAAAGCCTTACCCTAACTCGTCCCCAATCCTACACCGTACACTAACACTAACCCATACCCTAACACGTACGCTCATCCTAAACCGTTGTCGTACCCTGACCTGTCCCCTAAACCGTCCCCGTCCCCTAACCCTAACCCTAACCCTAACCCTAATCCTTACCCGAAGCCTTACCCTAACCCGTCCCCTAATCCTAAATCGTACGCTAACACTAATCCGTACCCTAACACGTACGCTCACCCTAAACCATTGCCGTACCCTAACCTGTCCCCTAACCCGTCCCTGTCCCCGTCCCCTAACCCTAACCCTAACCCTAACCCTTACCCGAAGCCTTACCCTAACCTGTCCCCTAATCCTAAACCGTACACTAACAATAACAATTACCCTAACACGTACGCTCACCCTAAACCATTGTCGTAACCTAACCTGTCCCCTAAACCGTCCCCGTTCCGTCCCCTAACCCTAACACTATCCCTAACCCTAAACCTTACCCGAAGCCTTACCCTAACCCGTACCCTAATCCTAACCTGTACGCTAACACTAACCCTTACCCTAACACGTACGCTCACCCTAAACTGTGGTCGTACCCTAACCTGTCCCCTAAAACGTCCCCGTCACCTAACCCTAACCCTAACCCTAAACCTAACCCATACCCGAAGCCTTACCCTAACCCGTCCCCTAATCCTAACCCGTACACTAACACTAACCAGTACCCTAACACGTACGCTCACCCTAAACCATTGTCGTACCCTAACCTGTCCCCTAAACCGTACCCATCCCTTAACCCTAACCCTATCCCTAACCCTTACCCGAAGCCTTACCCTAACCAGTCCCCTAATCCTAACACGTACGCTAACACTAACCCATACCTTAACACGTAAGCTCACCCTAAACCGTTGTCGTACCCTAACCTTTCCCCTAAAACGTCCCCAT
This sequence comes from Phocoena phocoena, assembly GCF_963924675.1. Lineage (NCBI taxonomy): Eukaryota > Metazoa > Chordata > Mammalia > Artiodactyla > Phocoenidae > Phocoena > Phocoena phocoena. Next base: position 186,813,224 of record NC_089219.1, on the reverse strand, counting down.
CCCCTAGCCCTAACCCTAACCCTAACCCTAACCCTAACACTTACCCGAAGCCTTACCCTAACCCGTCCCCTAATCCTAACCCGTACGCTAACATTAATCCATACCCTAACACGTACGCTCACCCTAAACCGTTGTCATACACTAACCTGTCCCCTAAACCGTCCCCGTCCCCTAATCCTAACCTTAAACTTAACCTTTACCCTAACCCTTACCCGAAGGCTTACGCTAACCCGTCACCTAATCCTAACCCGTACGCTAACACTAACACGTACCCTAACACGTACGCTCACCCTAAACCGTTGTCGTATCCTAACCTGTCCCCTAAACCGTCCCCGTCCCCTAACCCTAACCCTAACCCATACCCGAAGCCTTACCCTAACCCGTCCCCTAATCCTAACACGTACACTAACACTAACCAGTACCCTAACACGTACACTCACCCTAAACCTTTGTCGTACCCTAACCTGTCCCCTAAACCGTCCCCATCCCCTAACCCTAACCCTAATCCTTACCCGAAGCCTTAACCTAACCAGTCCCCTAATCCTAACACGTACGCTAACACTAACCCGTAACTTAACACGTACGCTCACCCTAAACTATTGTCGTACACTAACGTGTCCCCTAAACCGTCCCCGTCCCCTAACCCTAACCCTAAACCTAACCCTAACCCTAACCCTTACCCGAAGCCTTACCCTAACCCGTCTCCTAATCCTGACCAATACGCTAACACTAACCCGTACCCTAACACGTACGGTCACCCTAAACCGTTGTCGTACCCTAACCTGTCCCCTAAACCGTCCCCGTCCCCTAACCCTAACCCTAACCCTAACCATTACCTGAAGCCTTAGCCTAACCTGTCCCCTAATCCTAACCCGTACGCTAACACTAACCCGTACCCTAACACGTATGCTCACCCTAAACCATTGTTGTACCCTAACCTGTCCCCTAAACGGTCCCCATCCCCTAACCCTAACCCTAACCCTAAACCTAACCCTAACCCTAACCCTTAATCCAAGCCTTACACTAACCCGTCCTCAACTCCTAACCAGTACAATAACACTAACCCATACCCTAACAATTATGCTCACCCTAAACTGTTGTCGTACCATAACCTGTCCCCTAAACTGTCACCGTCCCCTAACCCTAACCCTAACCCTAACCCTAACCCTTACCCGAAGAATTACCCTAACCCGTCCCATAATCCTAACCTGTACGCTAACACTAACCCATATCCTAACACATACAATCACCCTAAACAATTGTCGTACCCTAACCTGTCCCCTAAACAGCCCACATCCCCTAAGCCTAACCATAACCCTAACACTAACCCTTACACGAAGCCTTACCCTAACCCGTCTCCTAATCCTAACCTGTACGCTAACACTAACCAGTACCGTAACACGTACGCTCACCGTAAACCGTTGTCGTACACTAACCTGTCCCCTAAACCGTCCCCGTCCCTTAACCCTAACCCTATCCCTAACCCTAACACGTACCCGAAGACTTACGCTAAACCGTACCCTAATCCTAACCCATACGCTAACACTAACCCGTACCCTAACACGTACGCTCACCTGAAACCGTTGTCGTACCCTAACCTGTCCCCTAAACCGTCCCAATCCCCTAACCCTAACCCTAACCCTAACCCTAACACTAAGCCTTACCCGAAGCATTACACTAAACCGTCCCCTAATCCTAACCCGTACGCTAACACTAACCCTTACCCTAACATGTACGCTCACCCTAAACAGTTGTCGTACCGTAACCTGTCCCCTAAACCATCCCCGTCCCCGTCCCCTAACCCTAACCCTAACCCTAACCCTAACCCTAATCCTTACCCGAAGCCTTACCCTAACCCGTCCCCCAATCCTAAATCGTACGCTAACACTAATCCGTACCCTAACACGTACGCTCACCCTAAACCATTGTCGTACACTAACCTGTCCCCTAACCCGTCCCCGTCCCCGTCCCCTAACCCTAACCCTAACCCTTACCCGAAGTCTTACCGTAACCCGTCCCCTAAACCTAACCCGTACGCTAACACTAACCCGTATCCTAACACGTACGCTCACCCTAAACCGTTGTCGTACCCTAAACTGTCCCCTAAACCGTGCCCGTCACCTAACGCTAAACCTAAACCTAACCCTAACCCTAACCCTTACCCGAAGCCTTACCCTAACATGTCCCCTAATCCTAAACCGTACACTAACACTACCAATTACCCTAACACATACGCTCACCCTAAAATTTTGTCGTACCCTAACCTGTCCCCTAAACCGTCCCCGTTCCCGTCCCCTAACCCTAACCCTATCCCTAACCCTAAACCTTACCCGAAGCCTTACACTAACCCGTACCCTAATCCTAACCTATACGCTAACACTAACCCTTACCCTAACACGTACGCTCACCCTAAACCGGTGTCGGACCCTAACCTGTCCCCTAAACCGTCCCCGTCCCTTAACCCTAACCCTAACCCTAAACCTAACCCATACCCGAAGCCTTACCCTAACCCGTCCCCTAATCCTAACCCGTACACTAACACTAACCAGTACCCTAACACGTAAGTTCACCCTAAACCGTGGTCGTACCCTAACCTGTCCCCTAAACCGTTCCCATCCCCTAACGCTAACCCTAACCCTAATCCTTACCCGAAGCCTTAACCTAACCAGTCCCCTAATCCTAACACGTACGCTAACACTAACCCGTACCTTAACACGTACGATCACCCTAAACTGTTGTCGTACCCTAACGTGTCCCCTAAACCGTCCCCGTCCCCTAACCCTAACCCTAAACCTAACCCTAACCCTAACCCTTACCCGAAGCCTTACCCTACCCCGTCTACTAATCCTGACCCATACGCTAACACTAACCCGTACCCTAACACGTACGGTCACCCTAAACCGTTGTCGTACCCCAAGCTGTCCCCTAAACCATCCCCATCCCCTAACCCTAACCCTAACCCTAACCATTACCCAAAGCCTTACCCTAACCCGTCCCCAGTCCTAACCCGTACGCTAATACTAACCCGTACCCTAACATGTACGCTCACCCTAAACCATTGTCGTACCCTAACCTGTGCCCTAAACCGTCCCCATCCCCTAAACCTAACCCTAACCCTAACCCTAAACCTAACACTTACCCGAAGCCTTACCCTAACCCGTACCCTAATCCTAACCCGTACACTAACACTAACCCATACCCTAACACGTACGCTCACACTAAAAACTTGTCGTACCCTAACCTGTCCCCGTCCCCTAAACCTAACCCTAACACTAACCCTAACCCTAACACTTACCCGAAGCCTTATGCTAACCCATCCCCTAATCCTAACCCGTACGCTAACACTAAACCGTACCCTAACACGTACGCTCACCCTAAACTGTTGTCGTACACTAACCTGTCCCCTAAACCGTCACCATCCCCTAACCCTAACACTAACCCTAACCCTAATCCTAACCCTTACCCGAAGCCTTACCCTAACCCATCCCCTAAACCTAACGCATACGCTAACAGTAACCCGTACCCTAACACGTACGCTCACCCTAAACCGTTGTCGTACCCTAACCTGTCGCCTAATCCGTCCCCGTCCCCTAACCCTAAACCTAGACCTAATCATAACCCTAACCCTGACCCTTACCTGAAGCCTTACCCTAACCCATCACCTTATCCTAAGCCGTACGCTAACACTAACCCGCACCCTAAGACGTACTCTCACCCTAAACCGTTGTCGTACCATAACCTGTCCCTAAACCGTCCCCGTCCCCTAACCCTAACCCTAAACCTTACCCGAAGCCTTACCCTAACCCGTCCCCTAATCCTAAACCGTACGCTAACACTAACCCGTAACGTAACACGTACGCTCACCCTAAACTGTTGTCGTATCCTAACCTGACCCCTAAACCATCCCCGTCCCCTAACCCTAATCCTAACCCTTACCCGAATTCTTACACTAAGCCATCCCTTAATCCTAAGCCGTACGCTAACACTAACCCGTACCGTAACACATACGCTCACCCTAAACCGTTGTCGTACACTAAGCTGTCCCCTAAACCGTCCCCATCCCCTAACCCTAAACCTAACCCTAACCCTAACCCTTACCCGAAGCCTTATCCTAACCCGTCCCCTAATCCTAACCCGTACGCTAACACTAAACCATACCCTAACACATACGCTCACCCTAAACCGTTGTAGTACCCTAACCTGTCCCCTAAACCGTCCCCATCGCCTAACCATAAACTTAACCCTAACCATAACCCTTACCCAAATCCTTACACTAACCCGTCCCCTAATCCTAAACCGACGCTAACACTAACCCGTACCCTAACACATACGCTCACCCTAAACCGTTGTAGTACCCTAACCTGTCCCCTAAACCGTCCCCGTCCCCTAACCCTAACCCTAACCCTAACACTTACCTTAAGCATTACCCTAAACCGTCCCTTATTCCTAACCCGTTCGCTAACACTAAACCGTACCCTAACACGTACGCTCACCCTAAACCTTTGTCCTACCCTAACCTGTCCCCTAATCCGTCCCCGTCCTCTAACCCTAACCCTAACCCTAACCCTATCACTAACCCTAAACCTTACCCGAAGCCTTACTTAACCCGTCCCCTAATCCTAACCGATACGCTAACACTAAACCGTACCCTAACACGTACGCTCACCCAAAAACGTTGTCGTACTCTAAGCTGTCCCCTAAACCGTCCCCGTCCCCGTCCCATAACCCTAACCCTAACCCTTACCCGAAGCCTTACACTAACCCGTCCCGTAATCCTACCACGTACGCTAACACTAAACCGTACCCTAACACGTACGCTCACCCTTTACCGTTGTCGTACCCTAACCTGTCCCCTAAACCGTCCCCGTCCCCTAACCCTAACCCTAACCCTAAACCTAAACCTTGCCCGAAGCCTTACACTAACCCGTCCCCTAATCCTAACACTTACGCTAACACTAACCTGTACCCTAACACGAACACTCACCCTAAACCGTTGTCGTACCCTAACCTGTCCCCTAAATCGTCCCCTTCCCCTAACCCTAACCCTAACACTAACACTAACCGGAACCCTTACCCGCAGCCTTACACTAATCCGTCCCTTAATCCTAAACCGTACGCTAACACTAAACCATACCCTAACACGTACAATCACCCTAAACCGTTGTCGTACCCTAACCTGTCCTCTAAACCGTCCCCGTCCCCTCACCCTAACCCTAACCCTAACCCTAACCCTAACCCTTACCTGAAGCATTACCCTAACCCGACCCCTAATCCTAACCCATACGCTAACACGAAACCGTACCCTCACACATACGCTCACCCCAAACCACTGTCGTACCCTAACCTGTCCCCTAAACCGTCCCCGTCCCCTAACCCTACCCCTAACCCTAACCCTAACCCTAACCCCTACCCGAAGCCTTACCCTAACCCGTCCCCTAATCCTAACCCGTACGCTAACACTAACCCTTAACCTGACTCGTACGCTCACCCTAAACGGTTGTCGGACACTCACCTTTCCCCTAAACCGTCCCCGTCCCCGAACTCTAACCCTAATCCTAACCCTAAACCTAACTCTTACCCGAAGCCTTACACTAACCCGTCCCGTAATCCTAACCCGTACACTAACACTAACCCGTACCCTAACACGTACGCTCACCCTAAACAGTTGTCGTACCCTATCCTGACCCCTAGACCGTCCCCATCCCCTAACTCTAACCCTACCCCTAACCTAACCCTAAACCTAACCCTTAACCAAAGCCTTACTCTAACCCGTCTCCTAATCCTAACCCTTACGCTAACACTACACCGTACCCCATCAGTTACGCTCACCCTAAACCATTGTCGTACGCTAACCTGTCCCCTAAACCGTCCCCGTCCCCTAACCCTAAACCTAACCCTACCCCTAACCCTAACCCTTACCCGAAGCCTTACACTAACCCGTCCCCTAATCCTAAACCGTACGCTAACACTAACCTGTACCCTAACAGGTACGCTCACCCTAAACCATTGTGATACCATAACCTGTCCCCTAAACCGTCCCCGTCCACATCGCCTAACCCTAACCCAAACCCTAACACTTACCCGAAGCCTTACCCTAACCCGTCCCCTAATCCTAACCCGTACACTAACACTAACCCATACCCTAACATGTACGCTTACCCTAAACCGTTGTCGTACCCTAACATGTCCCCTAAACCATCTCCGTCCCCTAACCCTAACTCTAACCCTAACCCTTACCCAAACACTAACCCTTACCCGAAGCCTTACCCTAACCCGTCCCCTAATCCTAACCCGTACCCTAACACTAAACCGTACCCTAACACGTACACTTACCCTAAACCGTTGTCGTACACTAACCTGTCCCCTAAACCGTCCCCGTCCCCTAACCACAACCCTAACCCTAACCCTAACCCTAACCCTTACCCGAAGCCTTACCCTAACCCTTCCCCTAATCCTAACCCATATGCTAACACTAAACCGTACCCTAACACGTATGCTCACCCTAAACCGTTGTCGTACACTAACCTGTCGCCTAAGCCGTCCCCATCCCCTAACACTAACCCTAACCCTAAATATTACCCAAAGCCTTACCCTAACCCGTACCTTATTCCGAACCCGTACGTTAACACTAACCCGTACCCGAACACGTACGCTCACCCTAAACCGTTGTCGTACCCTAACCTGTCCCCTAAACCGTCCTCATCCCCTAACCCTAACCCTAACCCTTACCCGAAGCCTTAACTTAATCCGTCCCCTAAACCAAAGCCATACGCTAACACGAACCCATACCCTAACACTTACGCTCACCCTAAACCATTGTCGTACCCTAACCTGTCCCCTAAACCATCCCCGTCCCCGTCCCCATCCCCTAACCCTAACCCTAACCCTAAACCTTACCCGAAGCCTTACACTAACTCGTCCCTTAATCCTAAACCGTACGCTAACACTAACCCGTACCCTAACACGTACGCTCAAACTAAACTGTTGTCGTGCCCGAACCTGTCACCTAAACCGTCACCGTCCCCTAACCCTAACACTAACCCTAACCCTAACCCTTACCCGAAGCCTTACCCTAACCCGTCCCCTAAACCTAACGCATACGCTAACAGTAACCCATACCCTAACACGTACGCTCACCCTAAACCATTGTCGTACCCGAACCTGTCCCCTAAACCGTCCCCGTCCCCAACCCTAAACCTAAACCTAATCATAACCCTGACCCTTACCCAAAGCCTTACCCTAACCCATCCCCTTATCCTAAGCCGTACGCAAACACTAACCCGTACCCTAAGACGTACTCTCACCCTAAACCGTTGTCGTACCATAACCTGTCCCTAAACCATCCCCGTCCCCTAACCCTAATCCTAAACCTTACCCGAAGCCTTACCCTAACCCGTCCCCTAATCCTAACCCATACGCTAACACTAAACCGTACCCTAACACGTACGCTCACCCTAAAGCTTTGTCCTACCCTAACCTGTCCCCTAATCCGTCCCCGTCCTCTAGCCCTAACCCTAACCCTAACCCTATCCCTAACCCTAATCCTTACCCGAAGCCTTACCCAAACCCGTCCCCTAATCCTAATCGGTACGCTAACACTAAAACGTACGCTAACACGTACGCTCACACTAAAACGTTGTCGTACTCTAAGCTGTACCCTAAACCGTCCCTGTCCCCGTCCCATAACCCTAACCCTAACCCTAACCCTTACACGAAGCCTTACCCTAACCCGTCCCCAAATCCTACCACGTACGCTAACACTAAACCGTACCCTAACACGTACACTCACCCTTAACCGTTCTCGTACCCTAACCTGTCCCCTAAACCGTCCCCTAACCCTAACCCTAACCCTAACCCTAAACATAAGCCTTGCCCGAAGCCTTACACTAACCCGTCCCCTAATCCTAACACTTACGCTAACACTAACCCGTACCCTAACACGTACAATCACCCTAAACCGTTGTCGTACCCTAACCTGTCCTCTAAACCGTCCTCGTCCCCTAACCCTAACCCTAACCCTAACCCTAACCCTTACCTGAAGCATTACCCTAACCCGACCCCTAATCCTAACCCGTACGCTAACACTAAACCGTACCCTCACACATACGCTCACCCCAAACCATTGTCGTACCCTAACCTGTCCCCTAAAACGTCCCCGTCCCCTAATCCTAACCCTAACCCTAACCCTTACCTGAAGCATTACCCTAACCCGTCCCCTAATCCTAACCCGTACGCTAACACTAACCCGTACCCTGACACGTAGGCTCACCCTAAACGGTTGTCGGACACTCACCTTTCCCCTAAACCGTCCCCGTCCCCGAACTCTAACCCTAATCCTAACCCTAAACCTAAATCTTACCCGAAGCCTTACCCTAACCCGTCCCGTAATCCTAACCCGTACGCTAACACTAACCCGTACCCTAACACGTACGCTCACCCTAAACAGTTGTCGTACCCTATCCTTACCCTTAGACCGTCCCCGTCCCCTAACTCTAACCCTAACCCTAACCTAACCCTAAACCTAACCCTTAACCGAAGCCTTACTCTAACCCGTCTCCTAATCCTAACCCTTACGCTAACACTACCACGTACCCTATCAGTTACGCTCACCCTAAACCATTGTCGTACCCTAAACTGTCCCCTAAACCGTCCCCGTCCCCTAACCCTAACCCTAACCCTAACCCTAACGCTTACGCAAAGCCTTACCGTAACCCGTCCCCTAATCCTAAACCGTACGCTAACACTAACCTGTACCCTAACACGTACGCTCACCTTAAACCATTGTCATACACTAACCTGTCCCCTAAACCGTCCCCGTCCCCTAACCCTAACCCTAACCCTAACCCTAACCCTTACCCGAAGCCTTACCCTAACCCGACCCCTAATGCTAACCCATACGCTAACACTAAACCGTTCCCTAACACGTAGGCTCACCCTAAACCATTGTCATACCCGAACCTGTCCCCTAAACCGTCCCTGTTCGCTAACCCTAACCCTAACCCTTACCCGAATCCATACCCTAACCCGTCCCCTAAACGTAACCCATACGCTAACACTAACCCGTACCCTAACACGTACGCTCACCCTAAACCATTGTCGTACCCTAACCTGTCCCCTAAACCGTCCCCATCCCCTAACCCTAACCCTAACCCTAACCATAACCCTTACCCAAAGCCTTACACTAACCCGTCCCCTAATCGTAACCCGTACACTAACACTAACCCGTACCCTAACACGTATGCCCACCCTAAACCGTTGTTGTAACATAACCTGTCCCCTAAACCGTCCCCTTCCCCTAACCGTAACCCTAACCCTAAAACTAACCCTAACCCTTACCCGAAGCCTTACACTAACCCGTCTCCTAATCCTAACCCATACGCTAACACTAACCCATACCCTAAAACGTATGCTCACCCTAAAACGTTGTCGTACCCTAACCTGTCCCCTAAACCGTCCCCGTCCCCTAACACTAACCTTAACCCTAACCCTAACTCTAACCCTTACCCGAAGCCTTACACTAACCCGCCCCCTAATCCTAACCCGTACGCTAACCCTAACCCGTACCCTAACACGTACGCTCACCCTAAACCGTTGTCGTACGCTAACCGATCCCTTAAACCATCCCCGTCCCCTAACCCTTTCCCGAAGCCTTACCCTAACCCGTCCCCAATCCTAACCCGTACACTAACACTAACCCGTACCCTAACACATACGCTCACCCTAAACCATTGTCCTACCCTAAACTGTCCCCTAAACCGTCCCCGTCCCCTAACCCTAACCCTAAACCTAACCCTAACCCTAACCCTTACCCAAAGCCTTACCCTAACCCGTCCCCTAATCCTAACCCGTACGCTAAAACTAACCCGTACCCTAACACGTACGCTCACCCTAAACCGTTGTTGTACCCTAACCTGTCCCCAAAACCGGCCCCATCACGTAACCCTAACCCTAACCCTAACACTAACCCTAACCCTTACCCGAAGCCTAACCCTTACCTGTCCCCTAATCCTAACCCGTACGCTAACACTAACCCATACCCTAACACGTATGCTCACCCTAAACCATTGTCGTACCCTAACCGGTCGCCTAAACTGTCCCCGTCCCCTAACCCTAACCCTAAACCTAACCCTAACCCTAACACTTACCCGAAGCGTTACCCTAACCCGTCCCCTAATCCTAACCCGTACGCTAACACTAACCCATACCCTAACACATACGCTCACCCTAAACTGTTGTCGTACCCTAACATGTCCCCTAAACCGTCCCCGTCCCCTGAACCTAACCCTAACCCTAACCCTAACCCTAACCCTTACCCGAAACCTTAACCTATCCCGTCCCTTAATCCTAACCCGTACGCTAACACTAACCCATACCCTAACACGTAAGCTCACCCTAAAGCATTCTCGTACACTAAACTGTCCCCTAAACCGTCCCCATCCCTTAACCCTAAACCTAACCCTAACCCTAACCCGAACCCTTACCCGAAGCCTTACCCTAACCCGTCCACTAATCCTAACCCGTAGGCTAACACTAACCCGTATCCTAACACGTACGCTCACCCTAAACAGTTGTCGTACACTAACCTTTCCCCTAAACCGTCCCCATCCCTTAACCCTAAACCTAACCCTAACCCTAACCCTAACCCTTACCCGAAGCCTTACCCTAACCCGTCCGCTAATGCTAACCCGTACACTAACACTAACCAGTACCCTAACACGTACGCTCACCCTAAAACATTGTCGTACCCTAACCTGTCCCCTAATCCGTCCCCGTCCCCTATCCCTGACCCAAACCCTAACCCTTACCCGAAGCCTTACCCTAACCCGTCCCCTTATCCTAACCTGTACGCTAACACTAACCCGTACCCTAACACGTACGCTCTCCTAAACCGTTGTCGTACCCTAACCTGTCCCCTAATCCGTCCCCGTCCCCTAAATCTAACCCTAACCCTAACCCTAACCCTAACCCTTACCCGAAGCCTTACCCTAACCCGTCCCCTAATCCTACCCCGTACACTAACACTAACCCGTACCGTAACATATACACTCAACCTAAACGGTTGAAGTACACTAACCTGTCCCCTAAACTGTCCCCGTCCCCTAACCCTAACTCTAACCCTAACCCTAACCCTAACCCTTACCCAAAGCCTTACCCTAACCCGTCCCCTAATCCTAACCCGTACGCTAACACTAACCCGTACCCTAACACGTATGATCACCCTAAACCTCTGTCGTACCCTAACCTGTCCCCTAAACCGTCCCCGTCCCCTAACCCTAACCCTAACCCTTACCCTAACCTTAACCCTTACCCGAAGCCTTACCCTAACCAGTCCCCTAATCCTAACCCGTACGCTAACACTAACCCGTACCCTAACATGTACACTCACCCTAAACCGTTGTCGTACCCTAAACTGTCCCCTAAACCATCCCTGTCCCCTAACCCTAACCCTAACCCTAACCCTTACCCGAAGCCTTACCCTAACACGTCCCCTAATCCTAACCCGTAGGCTAACACTAACCCTTACCCTAACACGTACGCTCACCCTAAACCGTTGTCGTACCCTAACCTGTCCCCTAAACCGTCCCCATCCCCTAACCCTAACCCTAAACCTAACACTAACCCTAAGCTTTACCCGAAGTCTTACCCTAACCCGTCCCCTAATCCTAACCCATACGCTAACACTAACCCGTACCCTAACACGTACGCTCACCCTAAACCGTTGTTGTACCCTAAGCTGTCCCCTAAACCATCCCCGTCCCCTAACCTTAAACCTAACCCTAACCGTAACCCTAACTCTTACCCGAAGCCTTACCATAACCCATACCCTAATCCTAACCCGTACGCTAACACTAACCACTACCCTAACACGTTCGCTCACCCTAAACCGTTGTTGTACACTAACCTGTCCCCTAAACCGTCCCCATCCCCTAACCCTAAACCTAACCCTAAACCTCACCCTACCCCTTACCCGAAGCCTTACCCTAACCCGTCCCCTAATCCTGACCCGGACGCTAACACTAAACCGTACCCTAACACGTACGCTCACCCTAAACCGTTGTCGTACCCTAACCTGTCCCCTAAACCGTCCCCGTCCCCTCACCCTAACCCTAACTTTAACCCTAACACTAACACTTACCCGAAGCCTTACCATAACCCGTCCCCTAATCCTAATCCGTTCGCTAACACTAACCAGTACCCTAACACGTACGCTCACCCAAAACCGTTGTCGTACCCTAACCTGTCCCCTAAACTGTCCCCGTCCCCTAACCCTAAACCTAACCCTAACCCTAACCCTAACCCGAATCCTTACCCTAACGCGTTCCCTAATCCTAACACGTACGCTAACACTAACCCGTACACTAACACGTACGCTCACCCTAAACCGTTGTCGTGCACTGAATTGTTGCCTATAACGTCCCCGTCCCCTAACCCTTACCCTAACCCTAACCCTAACCCTAACCCTAACCCTAACACTTACCCGTAGCCTTACCCTAACCCGTCCCCTAATCCTAACCCGTACGCTAACACTAACACGTACCCTAACACGTACGCTCACCCTAAAACGTTGTCGTACCCTAAGCTGTCCCCTAATCCGTCCCCATCCCCTAAACCTAACCCTAACACTAACCCTAACCCTAATCCTTACCCAAAGCATTACACTAACCCATCGCCTAATCCTAATGCGTACGCTAACACTAAACAGTACCCTCACACGTATGCTCACCCTAAACAGTTGTCGTACCCTAACCTGTCCCCTAAACCGTTCCCGTCCCTTAACCCTAACCCTAACACTAACACTAACCCTAACCCTTACCCGAAGCCTTACCCTAACTTGACCCCTAAACCTAACACGTACGCTAACACTAACCCATACCCTTACACGTACACTCACCCTAAACCGTTCTCGTACCCTAAACTGTCCCTTAAACCGTCCCCGTCCCGTCTCCTAACCCTAACCCTAACCATAACCCTAACCCTTACCCGAATCCTTACCATAACCCGTCCCCTAATCCTAAAAGGTACGCTAACAGTAACCCATAAGCTAAAACGTACGTTCACCCTAAACCTTTCTCGTACCCTCACATGTCCCCTAAACCGTCCCCATCCCCAATCCCTAACCCTAATCCTAAACCTAAAACTTACCCGAAGCCTTACCGTAACCCGTCCCCTAATCCTAACCCGTACGCTAACACTAAACCATACCCTAACACGTACGCTCACCATAAACTGTTGTCGTACCCTAACCTGTCCCCTAAACCGTCCCCGTCCACTAACCCTAACACTAACCCTAACCCTTACCAGAAGCCTTACCCTAACACGTGCCCTAATCCTAACCCGTACACTAAAACTAAAACATACCCTAACACGTACGCTGACCCTAAACCGTTGTTGTACCCTAACTTGTACCCTAAACCGTCCCCATCTACTAACCCTACCCCTAACCCTTCCCCGAAGCCTTACTCTAACCCGTCCGCTAATCCTAAACCTTACGCTAACACTCACCCATACCCTGACACGTACGCTCACCCTAAACTGATGTCGTACCCTAACCTGTCCCCTAAACCGTCCCCGTCCCCTAACCCTAACCCTAACCCTAAATATAACCCTAATCCTTACCCAAAGCCTTACCCTAACCCGTCCCCTAATCCTAACCCGTATGCTAACACTAAACCGTACCCTAACACTTACGCTCACACTAAACCGTTGTCTTCCCCTAAACTGTCCCCTAAACCGTCCCCGTCCCCTAACCCTAACCCTAAATCTAACCCTAACCCTAAACCTTACCCGAAGCCTTACCCTAACCCGTCCCCTAATCCTAACCCGTACGCTAACACTAACCCGTACCCTAACACGTACGCTCACCCTAAAATTTATCGTACCCTAACCTGTCCCCTAAACTGTCCCCATCCCCTAACCCTAACCCTAACACTAACCCTAAACCTTACCAGAAGCCTTACCCTAACCCGTACCCTAATCCTAAACCGTACGCTAACACTAACCCGTACCCTAACAATGACACTCACCCTAAACCGTTGTCATACCCTAACCTGTCCCCTAAACCGTCGCCGTCCCCTAACCCTAACCCTAACGGTAACCCTAAACCTTACCCGAAGGCTTACACTAACCCGCCACCTAATCCGAACCCGTACGCTAACACTAACCCGTACCCTCACACGTACGCTCACCCTGAACCGTTGTCGTACCCTAACCTGAACCCTAAACCGTCCCCATCCCCTAACCCTACCCTAACCCTTCCCCGAAGCCTTACTCTAACCCGTCCGCTAATCCTAAACCTTACGCTAACACTAACCCATACCCTAACACGTACGCTCACACTAAACAGTTGTCGTACCCTAACTGGTACCCTAAACCGTCCCCGTCCCCTAACCCAAACCCTAACCCTAACCCTAACTCTTACCCAAAGCCTTACCCTAACCCGTCCCCTAATCCTAACCCGTACGCTAACACTAACACATACGCTAACACGTACGCTCACCCTAAACCGTTGTCGCACCCTAACCTATCCCCTAAACCGTCCCCGTCCCCTAACCCTAAGCCTAACCCTAACCATAACCCTAATCCTTACCCGAAGCCTTACTCTAATCCGTCCCCTAACCCTAACCCCTATGCTAACACTAAACCGTACCCTAACACTTACGCTCACCCTAAAACGTTGTTGTACACTAAACTGTCCCCTAAACCGTCTCCGTCCCCTAAACCTAACACTAAATCTAACCCTAACCCTAACCCTTACCCGAAGCCTTACACTAACCCATCCCCTAATCCTAACCCATACGCTAACACTAACCAGTACCCTAACACGTACGCTCACCCTAAACCGTTGTCGTACCCTAACCTGTCCCCTAAACTGTCCCTGTACCCTAACACTAACCCTAACCCTGACCCTAACCCTAACCCTTACCCAAAGCCTTACCCTAACTTGTCCCCTAATCCTAACCCGTACGCTAACACTAACCCGTACCCTAACACGTACGTTCAGCCTAAACCGTTGTCGTACACTAACCTGTCCCCTAAACCGTCCCCAAACCCTAACCCTAACCCTAACCCTAACCCTTAACCGAAGCCTTACCCTAACCTGTCCCCTAATCCTAAACCGTACGCTAACACTAACCCGTACCCTAAAACTTACGCTCACCCTAAACCGTTGTCGTACCCTAACCTGTCCCCTAAACCGTCCCCGTCCCCTAACCCTAACCCTAACCCTTACCCGAAGCCTTACACTAACCTGTCCCCTAATCCTAACCCTTACGCTAACACTAACCCGTACCCTAACACGTATCCTCACCCTAAACTGTTGTCGTACCCTAACCTGTCCCCTAAACCGTCCCCGTCCACTAACCCTAACACTAACCCTAACCCTTACCAGAAGCCTTACCCTAACACGTGCCTTAATCCTAACCCGTACACTAAAACTAAAACGTACCCTAACACGTACGCTCACCCTATACTGTTGTCGTACCCTAACCTGTCCGCTAAACCGTCGCCGTCTCCTAACCCTAACCCTAACCCTAAACCTTACCCTAACCCGTCCCCTAATCCTAACCCGTACGCTAACACTAACCCGTACCCTAACATGTACGCTAACCGTAAACCGTTGTCATACCCTACCCTGAACCCTAAACCGTCCCCATACCCTAACCCTAAACCTAACCCTAACCCTTACCCGAAGCCTTACCGTAACCCGTCCCCTAATCCTAACCCGTACGCTAACACTAACACATACCCTAACACGTACGCTCACCCTGAACCGTTGTCGTACCCTAACCTGTCCCCTAAACTCTCCCCGTCCCTTAACCCTAACCCTAACGCTAACACTAAACCTTACCCGAAGGCTTACACTAACGCGTCCCCTAATCCTAACCCGTACGCTAACACTAACCCGTACCCTAACACGTACGCTCACCCTAAACAGTTGTCGTACCCTAACCTGAACCCTAAACCGTCCCCATCCCCTAACCCTAACCCTAACCCTTCCCCGAAGCCTTACTCTAACCCGTCCGCTAATCCTAAACCGTACGCAAACACTAACCTGTACCCTAACACGTACGCTCACCCTAAACTGTTGTCGTACCCTAACTTGTACCCTAAACCGTCCCCGTCCACTAACCCAAACTCTAACCCTAAACCTAAACCTAACCCTTACCCGAAGCCTTACCCTAACCCGTCCCCTAATCCTAACACGTACGCTAACACTAACACATACCCTAAAACGTACGCTCACCCTAAACCGTTGTCGTACCCTAACCTATCCCCTAAACCGTCCCCGACCCCTAACCCTAACCCTAACCATAACCATAACCCTAATCCTTACCCGAAGCCTTACCCTAACCCGTCCCCTAATCCTAACCCGTATGCTAACACTAAACCATACCCTAACACTTTCGCTCACCCTAAACCGTTGTCGTACCCTAAACTGTCCCCTAAACCTTCCCCGTCCCCTAACCCTAACCCTAAACCTAAGCCTAACCCTAACCCTTACCCGAAGCCTTACCCTAACCCGTCCCTTAATCCTAACCCATACGCTAACACTAACCCGTACCCTAAAACGTACGCTCACCCTAAACCGTTGATGTACCCTAACCTGTCCCCTAAACCGTCCCCGTCCCCTAACCCTAACCATAAACCTTACCGAAGCCTTACCCTAACCCGTCCCCTAATCCTAACCCGTACGCTAACATTAACCTGTACCCTAACACGTACGATCACACTAAACTGTTGTCGTACCCTAACCTGTCCAATAAACTCTCCCCTAACCCTAACCCTAACCCTAACCCTTACCTGAAGCCTTACCCTAACCCGTCCCCTAATCCTAACCCGTACGCTAACACTAACCGTACCCTAACACGTACGCTCAACCTAAAACGTTGTCGTATCCTAAGCTGTCCCCTAAACCGTCACCGTCCCCTAACCCTAACCCTAACCCTAACCCTTACCCGAAGCCTTACACTAACCCGTCCCCTAGTCCTAACCCGTACGCTAACACTAACCTGTACCCAAACACGTACGCTCACCCTGAACTGTTGTCGTACCCTAACCTGTCGCCTAAACCGTCCCCGTCCCCTAACCCTAACCCTAAACCTAACCCTAACCCTAACCCTAACCCTTACCCGAAGCCTTACACTAACCCATCCCCTAATCCTAAACCGTACGCTAACACTAACCCGTACCATAACGCTTACGCTCACCCTAAACTGTTGTCGTACCCTAACCTCTCCCCTAAACCATCCCAGTCCCCTAACCCTAACCCTAACCCTAACCCTTACCCGAAGCCTTACACTAACCCATCCCCTAATCCTAACACGTACGCTAACACTAACCCGTACCTTAACACGTACGCTCACCCTAAACTGTTGTCGTACCCTAACCTCTCCCCTAAACCATCCCAGTCCCCTAACCCTAACCCTAACCCTAACCCTAAACCTTACCAGAAGCCTTACACTAACACGTGCCCTAATCCTAACCCGTACACTAAAATTAAAACGTACTCTACCACGTATGCTCACCCTAAACCGTTGTTGTACCCTAACCTGTCCTCTAAACCGTCACCGTCTCCTAACCCTAACCCTAACCCTAAACCTTACACTAACCCGTCCACTAATCCTAACCCGTACGCTAACACTAACCCGTACCCTAACACGTACGCTCACCCTAAACCGTTGTCGTACCCTACCCTGAACCCTAAACCGTCCCCATACCCTAACCCTAAACCTATCCCTAACCCTTACCCGAAGCCTTACCCTAACCCGTCCCCTAATCCTAACCCGTACGCTAACATTAACCCATACCCTAACACGTACGCTCACCCTAAACCGTTGTCGTACCCTAACCTGTCCCCTAAACTGTCCCCGTCCCCTAACCCTAACCCTAACCCTTACCCGAAGCCTTACCCTAACCCGTCCCCTAATCCTAAACCGTACGCTAACACTAACCCATACCCTAACAAGTACACCCACCCTATACCGTTGTCGTACCCTAACCTGTCCCCTAAGCCGTCCCCGTCCCCTAACCATAACCCTAACCCTAACACTAACCCTTACCCGAAGCCTTACGCTAATCCGTCCCCTAATCCTAACCCGTACGCTAACACTAACCCGTACCCTAACACGTACGCTCACCCTGAACCGTTGTCGTACCCTAACCTGTCCCCTAAACCGTCCCCGTCCCCTAACCCTAACCCTAAACCTAACCCTAACCCTAACCCTTACACGATGCCTTACACTAACCCATCCCCTAATCCTAACCCGTACGTTAACACTAAACCGTACCCTAACGCTTACGCTCACCCTAAACCCTTGTCATACCCTAACCTGTCCCCTAAACCATCCCCGTCCGCTAACCCTAACCCTAACCCTAACCATACCCCTTACCCGAAGCCTTACCCTAACCCTTCCCCTAATCCTAACCCGTACACTAACACTAACCTGTACCCTAACACGTACGATCACACTAAACTGTTGTCGTACCCTAACCTGTCCAATAAACTCTCCCCTAACCCTAAGCCTAACCCTAACCCTTACCCGAAGCCTTACACTAACCCGTCCCCTAATCCTAACCCGTACGCTAACAGTATCCTGTACCCAAACATGTACGCTCACCGTGAACCGCTGTCGTACCCTAACCTGTCCCCTAAACTGTCCCTGTCCCCTAACCCTAACCCTGACCCTAACCCTAACCCTTACCCGAAGCCTTACACTAACACGTCCCCTAATCCTAACCCGTATGCTACCACTAACCCATACCCTAACACGTACGCTCAGCCTAAACCGTTGTCGTACACTAACCTGTCCCCTAAACCATCCCCGTCCCCTAACCCTAACCCTAAACCTAAACCTAACCCTAACCCTAACCCTTACCCGAAGCCTTACCCTAACCCATCCCATAATCCTAACCCGTACGCTAACACTAACCCGTACTATAACGCTTACGCTCACCCTAAACCGTTGTCGTACCCTAACCTGTCCCCTAAACCGTCCCCGTCCCCTAACCCTAACCCTAACCCTTACACGAAGCCTTACCCTAACCCGACCCCTAATACTAACCCGTACGCTAACACTAACCGTACCCTAACACGTACACTCACCCTAAACCGTTGTCGTACACTAATCTGTCCTCTAAACCGTCCCCGTCCCCGTCCCCTAACCCTAACCCTAACCCTTACCCGAAGCCTTACCCTAAACTGTCCCCTAAACCTAACCCGTACGCTAACACTAACCTGTACCCAAACACGTACGCTCACCCTGAACCGTTGTCCTACCCTAACCTGTCCCATAAACTGTCCCTGTCCCCTAACCCTAACCCTAACACTGACCCTAACCCTAACCCTTACCCGAAGCCTTACCCTAACACATCCCCAATCCTAATCCGTACGCTAAAACTATCCCGTACCCTAACACGTACGCTCAGCCTAAACCGTTGTCGTACCCTAACCTGTCACCTAAACCGTCCCCGTCCCCTAACCCTAACCCTAACCCTAACCCTTACCCGAAGCCTTACCCTAACCCGTCCCCTAATCCTAACCCGTACGCTAACACTAACCCGTACCCTAAAACTTATGCTCACCCTAAACCGTTGTCGTACCCTAACCTGTCCCCTAAACCATCCCCGTCCCCTAACCCTAAACCTAACCCTAAACCTAACCCTTACCCGAAGCCTTACACTAACCCGTCCCCTAATCCTAACCCGTACGCTAACACTAACCCGTACCCTAACACGTATGCTCACCCTAAACCGTTGTCGTACCCTAACCTGTCCCCTACACCGTCCCCGTCCACTAATCCTAACACTAACCCTAACCCTTACCAGAAGCCTTACCCTAACACGTGCCCTAATCCTAACCCATACACTAAAACTAAAACGTACTCTAACACGTACGCTCACCCTAAACCGTTGTCATACCCTAACCTGTCCTCTAAACTGTCCCCGTCTCCTAAGCCTAACCCTAACCTAACCCGTACCCTAACCCGTCCCTTAATCCTAACCCGTACGCTAACACTAACCCATACCCTAACACGTACGCTCACCCTAAACCGTTGTCGTACCCTAACCTGTACCCTAAACCGTCCCCGTCCCCATCCCCTTCCCCTAACGCTAACCCTAATCCTTACCCAAAGCCTTACCCTAACCCATCCCCTATTCCTAACCCATACTCTAACACTAACCTGTACCCTAACACGTAAGCTCACCCTAAACCATTGTCGTACCCTAACCTGTACCCTAAACCGTCCCCGTCCCCTAACCCTAACCTTAAACCTTACCCGAAGCCTTACCGTAACCCATCCCCTAATCCTAAGCCATACGCTAACACTAACCCGCACCCTAACACGTACGCTCACCCTAAACCGTTGTCGTACCCTAACCTGTACCCTAAACCGTCCCCGTCCCCTAACCCTAACCCTAACCCTTACCCGAAGCCTTACCCTAACCCGTCCCCTAATCCTAAACCGTACGGTAACACTAACTGTATCCTAACACGTACGCTCACCCTAAACCGTTGTCGTACCCTAACCTGTTCCCTAAACGGTCCCCATCCCCTAACCCTAACCATAACCCTAACCCTAATCCTTACCCGAAGCCTTACCCTAACCCGTCCCCTAATCCTAACCCGTATGCTAACACTAACCCGCACACTAACACGTACGCTCACCCTAAACTGTTGTCGTACCCTAACCTGTCCCCTAAACCCTCCCCGTCCCCTAACCCTAACCCTAAACCTTACCCAAAGCCTTACCCTAACCCGTCCCATAATCCTATCCCGTACGCTAACACTTACCCATATCCTAACACGTACGCTCACCCTACACCTTTTTCGTACTGTAAGCTGTAGCCTAAACCATCCCCTAACGCTAACCCTAACCCTTACCCGAAGCTTACCCTAACACGTCCCCTACCCCTAACCCATACGCTACCACTAACCAGTACCCTAACACATACACTTATCCTAAACTGTTGTCGCACCCTAACCTGTACCCTAAACCATCCCCATGCCCTAACCCTAACCCTCACCCTAACCATAACCCTCACTCTTACCCGAAGCTTTATCCTAACCTATCCCCTAATTCTAACCCATACACTAACACTAACCCGTACCCTAACATGTACGCTCACCCTAAACCATTGTCGTATCCTAACCTGTACCCTACACCATCCCCTAACCCTAACCCTAACTCTTATCTGAAGCCTTTCCCTGACCCTTCCCCTAATTCTAACCCGAACTCTAACACTAACCCATACCCTAACATGTACGCACACCCTAAACCATCATTGTACCCTACCCTGTACCCGAAACTGTCCCCATGCCCTAACCCTAACCCTAACCCTTACCCGAAGCCCTACCCTAACCCGTCCCCTAATCCTAACCCGTACGTTAACACTAACCCGTACCCTAACACGTATGCTCACCCTAAACAGCTGTCATACACTAACCTGTACCCTAAACCGTCCCCTAACCCTATCCCTTACTCGAAGCCTTACCCTAACCCGTACGCTAACACTAACCCATACCCGAACACGTACACTCACCCTAAACCGTTGTCGTACCCTAACCTGTACCCTAAACCGTTCCCATCCCCTAACCCGGAACCTTACCTTTACCCGAAGCCTTACCATAATCCGTCCCCTAATCCTAACCCGTACCCTAACACGTACGCTCACCCTAAACCTTTGTTGTACACTAACCTACACCCTGAACCGTCCCCGTTCCATAAACCTAACCCTAAACCTAACCCTAACCCTTACCCTAAGCCTTACCCTAACACATCCCCTAATCCTAACCCATACACTAACATTAACCCTTTCCCTAACACGTACGCTAAACCTAAACTTTTGTCGTAGCCTAACCTCTACCTTAAACCATCCCCATTCCCTAACCCTAACCCGAAGCCTTTTCCTTAACCATCCCCTAATCCTAAGCCGTCCACTAACACTAACATATACCCTAACACGTACGCTCACCCTAAACCGTTGTCGTACCCTAACCTGTACCTTAAACCGTCCCCATTCCCTAACTGTAACCCTAACCCGAAAAATTACCCTAACCCTTACCCTAATCCTAAACCGTACACTAACACTAACCCATACCCTAACACGTACGCTCACCGTAAACCATTTTTGTACCCTAAACCATACCCGTTCCCTAACCCTAACCCTAACCCTAAACCCACTTATAGCCCTACTGCTCAGGAAACTTAAAATAACAAGAAAAAACCACCCCAAAGTTTAGGGCTGCTCTGTTTACGAGAGCCTCGACTACAGTACAAATTAAATATCCTAGAAAGAGAAAAATGGATAAAGAAGTTTTCATAGTTACGTACAATGGAATATCACTCAGCAATGAAATCAATGTCATCAGTTCTGTAGCTGCTTAATGAATGGATTTATGTACGATGGTTCTGAGTTAAATAAGTCACACAGATAAAGAAACTTATCATAAGATATCACTAATAGGGGGAATATAAACTTGGCTACACATGAACTGAATTACAAAACAGAACAGAGTCTCACATTTAGAAAACAAACTTATGCTTGCTTAAGGGGAAAGGGGAGTTGGGGTGCTGCATAAATCCAGAGATTGAAATTAGCACAGACACCGTTCCATAAGCCAAATATGTAATAGACTACACCTACTCCTTGCTCAACGAATTAGACTCAACACTGCCTATTCACCGCAGACGAATATATCTGACAGTAAGAATAGTAAAACGTGTGTATTTATATGTCTCCGTAAGAGAATCAAGTGTGTGTAGAGCAGCATACACAGCCGTGAAAATCAGCTAAACCCCATTATTAAAATAAATTTCAAAAACAAAGACAGTGAAGGAGAGAAAATTCTTAAATAATTTGTTCAGGGCTTGTGATGAAACTTGTATTTACCACATCTATACCCACAGCTGGGTGAGACATAAGGCAGGACATTTGGGGCTGAGAGGATTGGTGAGGTTTGGTGAGCATATGCAGACCCTTTGAAGTAATACTGCATGATACCCATTCCATGGGTCCCAACTCTCCTGGTTTAAGGAATTCTTCCTACAGCTAAAACATGCATGGGAAACCCAGAGGATGGTCTACCGTGTGATCGGGCAACGTTTCTAAAACGCATCTCATTTTTTGTCCCTTGGTACACGGGTTCTCCATTCCAGACGCTTTACTAAAAATCTCCCCACGTGGAGAGTCGGTGCCTTAAAACTCATGTTTGGCAGTTTGCAATTTCTGCGGAGGATGAACGGGAATAGGGAAAACCAATGAGAGACTAGCTGTAGGTGTTTGGACGGGCACATTTCACTCTAATTTCCCACCAGGAAGAAGAATTAACAAAAGGCTCAGCGTGCCCTGATGAAACCAGAAGAGGGCCTGAAGCAACCCTGCGGTTTTGCGCCCAGCTCTCAAAAAAGCGAGTTGAATAAAGGAGCTCAGGCTCACTGCAATTCACAAACCTGCAGAGTTATAAAGGACAACTATCGTCCAAAAATATATTGAGGTAAGGCTGCAAAGAGGACTTGAAAGCAAGGCACAATTGCAGGAAATATATTTCAGGAGGTAGATGGAAACTGCATTTAAAGCATATGAAAAGCGGCAGAACTTCGACAATGATGCACTTGGCCAAAAAGGGCATATGCGTTTTTTCCTGAATATATCCAGGAAAAAACGCATACACTCTTTTTATCCAAATAAGCAAGCCTGCAACGGAGATCTGCACTACAATGAAGTCTCACTTCCCACCGGTCAAAAGGGCCATCTGAAAAAAGTGTAAAATCCAGAAAGGCAGGACAGGCCATGGAGAACAGGGAGCCTTGTTATGCTGATGGGTGGAATGTAAATGGCCAACAGCCACTCTGGAAAAGTGTATGGTGTTTCCTGAAACATCTAAAAAACAAAGCTACAGAGCCTAGGGCACTTCCACTTATGGCTCTATAGCTTAGGAAAATTAAAATCAACAAGACACAGCCACCCCAAAGTTTAGGGCTGCTGTGTTTACAAGAACCTCGACTACGGTACAATTTAAATATCCCAGAAAGAGGAAAATGGATAAAGAAGTTGTGGTACTTACGTACAATGGAATATCACTCAGCAATGAAATCAATATCATCAGGCCTGTAGGAGCATAATGAGTGGATTTAGGTACAATGATTCTAAGGAAATAAGTCACACAGATAAAGAAACTTATCATAAGATATGACTTATAGAGGGAATGTAAACTTGGCTACACATGAACTGAATTACAAAACAGAACAGAGTCTCACATTTAGAAAACAAACATATGTTTGCTTAAGGAGAAAGGTGAGTTGGGATGCTGCATAAATCCAGAGATGATTGAAATTAGCACAGACACCGTTCCATAAGCCAAATATGTAATAGACAACACCTACTCCTTGCTCAACGAAGTGGACTCAACACCCCCTATTCACCGCAGATGAATATATCTGACTAGTAAGAATCTTAAAACCTATGTATTTATATGTCACTGTAAGAGAATCAAGTGTGTGTAGAGCGGCATAAACACAGCAGTGAAAATCAGCTAAACCCCATTATAAAAATAAATTTCAAAATCAAAACACAAAGACAGTGAAAGAGAGAGAAATTCTTAAATAATTCGTTCAGGGCTTCTGATGAAACCTGGATTTACCACATCTACACCCACAGCTGAGTGAGACATAAGGCTGGACACTTGGGGCTGAGAGGATTGGTGCGGTTCGGTGAGCAAATGCAGACCCTTGGAAGAAATACTACGTGCTACCCATTCCATGGTTCCCAACTCTCCATGTTTAAGGGATTCTTCCTACAGCTAAAACATGCATGGAAAACCCAGAGTATGGTCCACCGTGTGATCGGGCAAGGTTTCTAAAACGCATCTCATTATTTGTCCTCTGGTACTCGGGTTCGCTATTCCAGACGCTTTACTAACACTCTCCCCACTTGGAGAGTCAGTGCCTTTAACCTCCTGTTTGGCACACTGTGCAATTTCTGCGGAGGATGAACGGGAATAGGGAGAACCAATGAGAGACTAGCTGTAGGTGTTTGGACGGGCACATTTCACTCTAATTTCCCACCAGGATGTAGAATTAACCAAAGACTCAGCGTGCCGCGCTGGAACCAGATTAGGGCCTGAAGCAACACTGTTGATTTGCGGCCAGCTCACAAAAAGCGAGTTGAAAAAAGGAGCTCAGGGGCACTGCAATTCACAAACCTTCAGAGTTATAAAGGACAACTATCGTCCAAAAATATATTGAGGTAAGGCTGCTAAGAGGACCTGAAAGCAAGGCACAATTGCAAGAAACAGATTTCAGGAGGTAGATTGGAATTGCATTTAAAGCATATGAAAAGCTGCAGATCTTTGGCAATGATGCACTTGGCCAAAAAGGGTGTATGCGTTTTTTCCTGAATATATCCAGGAAAAAACGCATACGCCCTTTTTGGCCAACCAAGCAAGCGTGCAATGGAAATCCACACAACAATGAAGTCTCACTTCCCACCAGTCAAAAGGGCCATCCGAAAAAAGTGTAAGAACCAGAAAGGCAGGACAGGCCATGGAGAACAGGGAGCCATGTCATGCTGATGGGCAGGATGTAAATTGCCAACAGCCCCTCTGGAGAAGTGTATGGTGTTTCCTGAAACATCTAAAAAACAAAGCTACAGAGCCTAGAGCACTTCGTCTCATGGTCCTATAGCTTGGGAAAACTAAAAATCAACAAGACACAGCCAGCCCAAAGCTTAGGGTTGCTGTGTTTACAAAAACCTCGACTACTGTACAACTTAAATATCCCCAAAAGAGAAAAATTGATAAAGAAATTGTGGTACTTATGTACAATGAAATATAACTCAGCCATGAAATCAATGTCATCATGTCTAAAGCAGCATAATAAGCGGATTTTCGTACGATGATTCTAAGTGAAAGAAGTCCCACAGAAAAAGGAACTTGTCATAACATATCACTTATAGAAGGAATGTAAACATGGCTACACATGATCTGAATTACAAGACAGAACAGGGTCTCACATTTAGGTGAGACAGAACAGGGTCTCACTTATGCCTGCTTAAGCGGACAGGTGAGTTGGAGTGATGCATAAAACCAGAGTTTAAATTAGCTCAGATACGGTTCCATAAGCCAAATATGTAATAGACAAGACCTACTCCTTGCTCAACGAACTGGATTCAACACCCCCTATTCACCGCAGAAGAATATATCTGACTAGTAAGAATCTTAAAACCTATGTATTCATATGTCTTCGTAAGGGAATCAAGGGTGTGTAGAGCGGCATAAACGCAGCAGTGAAAATCAGCTAAACCCCATTATAAAAATAAATTTCAAAAACAAAACACAGGGGCTTCCCTCGTGGCGCAGTGGTTGAGAGTCCGCCTGCCAATGCGGGGGACGTGGGTTTGTGCCCCGGTCCAGGAAGATCCCATGTGCCGCGGAGCGGCTGGGCCCGTGAGCCTTGGCCGCTGAGCCTGCGTGTCCGGAGCCTGTGCTCCCCAACGGGAGAGGCCGCAGCAGTGAGAGGGCCACGTATCGCAAAAAAAAAAAAAAAAAAAAAAAAAAACCAAAGACAACAAAAGAGAGAGAAATTCGTTCAGGGGTTGTGATGCAACCTGGATTGACCACATCTACACCCACAGCCACGTTAGACATAAGGTTGGACACTTGGGACTGAGAGGATTGGTGCAGCTGGGTGAGCGAATGCAGACCCTTTAAAGTAATACTGCGTGCTACCCATTCCATGAGTCTCAACTCTCCAGGTTTAAGGGAATCTTCCTACAGGAAAAACATACATGGGAAAGCCAGAGGATGGTCCACCGTGTGATCCGGAAAGGTTTCTAAAATGCACGTCATTTTTCCTCTCCTGGTGCTCGGGTTCACCATTCCAGCCTCTTTACTAACAACCTCGCCACTTGGAGAGTCAGCGCCTTTAACTTCCTATTTCTCACAGTGTGCCAGTTGTGCAGAGAATGAAAGGAAACAGGGGGAGCAAATTAGAGATTCAGTGTAGGTGTCTGGTCGGGCACATTTCACTCTAATTTCCCATCAGGAAGAAGAATTAACCAAAGGCTTAGCCTGCCAACCCAGAACTAGAATAGGGCCTGAAGCAATCCTGCAGTTTTGTGGCCAGCTCACAGAAAAGGGAGTTGAAAAATGGAGCTCAGGGGCACTGCAGTTCACAAACCTGCAGAGTCATAAACGACAACTATCGGTTAAAAATATATTGAGTTAAGGCAAAGAAGAGGATTCGAAAGCAAGGCAGAATTGCAGGAAACTGATTTCGAGAGGTTGGTTGGAGTCGCCTTTAAATCACATGAAAAGCAGCAGAACTTCGACAGTGATGCAGTTGGCCAAAAACTGCATATGCGTTTTTTCCTGAATATATTCAGGATAAAACACATACACACTTTTTGGCCAACCAAGCAAGCGGGAAATTCAAATCTGCACTACAAAGAAGTCTCATCCTAACACGTACCCTAACCCTATCCCGCTACCATACCCTAACCTGTACCTGAGACCGTACCCGTTCCCTAACCCTAACCCTAACCCTTACCCTAAGCTGTACACAAACACTAACCCATACGCTAACATGTACCCTAACAGTAACACATAGTCATACACTAAATTTTATCCTAACCCTACCCCGTATCCTAACCCTTTCCCTAAACCGTACCATAACCCGTACCCTAATCCTAACCCATCCCCTAACACTAAACCATAACCTAACCCGTACCCTAATCCTAACCCATACACTAACACGTACCCTAACCCTAACCTGTTGTCATACCCTAACCTGTAACCTAATCCGTACCCATTCCCTAACCCTAACCCTAACCCTTACACTATCCCGTACCATAATCCTAACCTGTACACTAACACTAAACCGTACCCTAACACTTACCCTTTTCCTAACCCGTGGTCATACCCTAAACTGTACCCTAAACCATACCCGTTCCCTAACCCTAACCCTAAACCTTACCCTAACCCGTCCCCTAATCCTAACCCGTACACTAACACTAAACTGTACCCTAACACGTACCCTAACCCTAACCCTTTGTTTTTCCCTATCCTGTACCCTAAACTGTACCCGTTCCTTAACACTAAACCTAACCCTAACCCTTACCCTAACCCGTACCTAACACTAACCCATACACTAAACCTAACTATAACCCTGAACGTAAACCGTACCCTAATCCTAACCCATACCCTAACACTAACCCATACCTTAACCCGTACCCTAACACTAAACCATAGCCATACCCTAAACTGTACCCTAATACTAACCCGTACCATAACCCTAACCCTAAACCATACACTAAGCCGTACAATAATCCTAACCCGTATCCTAACCCTAAACCCTAATCCTTACCCCTAGCTTAATTTTGTTTTTTTGTATTTAAAAAAATATTTTCTTGGGTTAAAACAAACTAGCAGAACAACAAAATAGGGGGCTTCCCTGGTGGTGCAGTGGTTAGAACCTGCCTGCTAATGCAGGGGACACAGGTTCGAGCCCTCGTCTGGGAGGATCCCACATGCCGTGGAGCAACTAGGCCCATAAGCCACAACCAGTGAGCCCTCGCATCTGGAGCCTGTGCTCCGCAACAAGAGAGGCCATGATAGTGAGAGGCCCGCGCACCAAGATGAAGAGTGGCCCCCCACTTGCCACAACTAGAGAAAGCCCTCACATGGAAACTCAGACCCAACACAACAAAAATAAATAAATAAATAATAAACTCCTACCCCCCCAAAAAAAGAACAACAAAATAAAACAGAAAGTAACCTGAGTATCCCTCAAAAAGCTAAGTCTGAAATAGTTGGTACTTCTGTTCTATGGACTGTTATGTAGTCTATAAAAAGTGTGAGAGCTAAGTCTGTTTTTCTACAGTGAGAAGCATGATATTCCAGATGTATAGAACACCTGGATAAAATGAGAAATCTACACATTATGCTGGTCGTTTCAGTAAATGGGAAAGGATGGCAAGTGGTAAAATATTATCTTTTCCTTTAGTCTTTTAAACTTCACTTGTTACTAAGAACTTCAATTATAATTGTACTTTAAAAAAGTAACAATGGAAATTTAAAAGAAAAAATATGTATTGTGTGTTCAGTTACATTTCATAGAATTATGAAACGCTCCACCCTCTGGCCATTACCTGCAAAAGCAGCTTTAAAACCTATGCTAATTGTCACTTCATATGAACAAGTCCTGCAAGGCTGTAAAGGAAAACTGCCCTCATCATGTCCTGAGGGAAGTAAAGGCCAAAGTATTTCAAAATGTGGCACATATTTCAAGAAAACCATTTGAAGGACTAAGCTGTAATAACCGTTTGAAAAATAAAAGGACATGCCTGAAAGCTCAATTTCAAAGGATTATGAGACACATGCAAATCCAACCACACAGAGGTATCCGCTCACACCATTCAGAATAACCATCAGGAAAGAAACTACAAACGATCAATGCTGAAGAGGTTGTGGAGAAATGCATACCCTTAATTTGAAGTGGGACATAACCTGGTAAGAGCCACTAATGGGAACAGAGTGGAGGTGCCTTTAAAAGGTAAACATTGAGCTACTATATGCAGGCCCACTCCTGGGCCTATAACATAAGAAGACAGAATTGGAAAGACACAGGCAGGCAAATCTGCACTGCAGCAGTATTACAATAGCCAAGACATGGAAGCAACCAAAAGTCCATCAACAGATGAGTGGACAAAGAGGAACTGTTACATGTAGAGATGGAATATTAGCTCGGGAAAAAAATGAAACAATGCCATTTGCAGCACCATAGATGAGTCTAGAGGTAATCATGCAACTTGTAGTAAGTGAGAAAGCGAAAGACACCTAACGTATATCACTTATAGGTGTTACCTAAAAATTGATACCAATGAAGATATTTCCACAGAGAAAGGCAATCACAGATTCATTAAACAAACTTATGGTTCCCCAAATCGAAAGGTGTGAGGATTGGATACATTATGATATTGGGGTTAACAGAGATATACAAACACATGTGAAATATATAATCACCAAAGACCTACGGAATACCAAGAGAAGACTACCCAACATTGTGTCATAACCTACATGAGAAAACGATCTGAAGAAGTATAGATACATGTATATGTGTGAAAGAACCACATCTTGCACACCTAGAACAAAAAAAAACATTGTAATCAAATTTGCTGCGATAAAAAATAAAAATTAAATTAAAAATATGAACAAGAGATAATGAGACATAAACTGAAAGGAATTTTTCCTGGCACATTCCATTCTAATATTCAACCTAGAACAGGACTTCCATTAAGGCTCTGTGGCCCTGGTAACCAGATTTGGTAAAGGAGAGATGCTGCCGCCTTGTGGCTGTTTCACACAACAGCAGCTTTAAACCAAGAGGTAATGGTCACTTAATATTCAGAATATGTGCAGTACTGTAAAGGACACCGGGCCTCAAAAAATGTCCTGGGGTCGTAATCGACCAGAAAATTCAAAAGACGTCAACATTTCAAGAAGACAATGTCAAGAGGCATGTTTTACGCACATTTTGTCTTTTCTCTTTTTTCTCTTTAAAATAAAAGGGAATTGAAAATGCGCAACATCAGCAATGAATAAAGCCATGCAAATCCAATGAGAGAAATGCTCACCTCACAGCCGTCAGAATGTTCTTCAGCAAAAAGTCTACAAAGAATAAATGTTGAAGGGGTTTCAGAGAACTGTGTACCCTCCAGCTGCTGGGGGGATGTAAACTGGTAACAGCCAGTAGTGAGAACATAATGGAGGTGCGTTTAAGGGTAAAAATTGAGCTACCATGTGATCTGGTAGGTCCTTTGATGCGCCTATCACCTGAGGAGAGCAGAATGGAAAAGACACAGGCTGGCAATCCTGCACTGCAGGAACATTTAACATAGCCGAGACTTGGAAGAAACCAAAATGTCCATGAACAGAAAAATGCACAAAGAGGAAGTGGTCCATGTAAACAATGGAATATTAGCCATGGAAAACAATGGAACAGTGCCGTTTGCACCACCATATGAGGACCTAGAGATAATCACCCAACTTGAAGTAAGAAAGAAACTGAAAGACAGATATCCTATGACATAACTTCTAGGTGTTATCTAAAAGTTGATACTCATGAACTTATTTCCAAGAGAAGGAAAAGCATGGATTAAGAAGAAAAATTATGTTTAACCAAATGGAAAAGTGTAAGGAATGTGTGAATTAGGATATGGGGGTTAACAGACATGTACTAATACATATGAAATATGCAATCACAAAATACCTATAGAATACCAAGAGAAGTCTACGCAACACTCTGTAATAATTTACATGGTAAAGAATCCAGAGATAAATGACAGATACATTGATATAATGAACCAGATTCTGCACACCTAGGAGAAACAAAATATTTTTATCAAGTTTGCTCTGATAATTAATAAAAATTAAATTTATAAAACAAACAAGAAGTAAGGAGATATAAGCTCGTGGGGATGTGCTCTGGCACATTCCACTCTAATTTGCAGCCTACTAACACGATTTCCAGGAAGGCTCTGCTGCCCAAAAACCCAGAGTTGGAAATGTAGAAATTCTGCTGCCTTGTGGCCGTTTTCCACAAGAACGACGTTAAGCCCACAGCTAATGGTCTCTTAACATTCACAAGGACTCAGGGCTGCAAAGAACACCTGCCCTAAACAACTGTGCTGAGGTAGGGAATAGACAATAAAATTCAAAACTGGCAAAATTTTCAAGACGATAGTATGAAGAGGTAAGTTTGACTCACTCTCTTGTTTAAAAAAAGGAAAATGGGTGAAAGCTGAACCTCAGGAATTATTAGACTCATGCAAATCTAATCAACAAAAAGGTTTCAACACACACCAGTCGACTGACCATCAGCAAAAGGTCTACAAACAATAAATTCTGAAGGGGATTTAGAGAACTGTGTACCCTCTAGCTGCTGGTGAGATGTAAAGTGGTAACAGCCAATAATGAGAACAGAAAGGAGCTACGATTAAAAGTAAAAATTGAGGTACCATTCGATGTAGCAGTCACACCACTGGGCCTCTCACCTGAGAAGACCAGAATCGAGAAGACGCGGGCTGCAAAAGCTTCACTGCAGCCTTATTCACAATAGCCAAGACGGTGAAGCAACCAAAATGTCCATCAACAGATGTATGATATGTATATGTATAGCTGATTCACTTTGTTATAAAGCAGAAACTAACACACCATTGTAAAGCAATTATACCCCAATAAAGATGTTTTAAAAAAAAAAACAGATGTATGGATGAAGAAGAAGTGGTCCACGTTCACAATAGAATATTAGCCATGGAAAACAATGAAACACTGCTATTTGAGGCGCCATAGATGAGCTTGGAGATAATCACAGAATATGAGGTACGTCAGAAAGCAAAAGACCTATATATCCTATGATATCACTTATAGGCGTTATCTAATAACTAACACAAATGAACATATTTCCACAGAGAAAGACACCCACAGACTTAGAAATTAAGTATGCTTATCTAAAGGGAAAGGTGGGCAGAATGGATAAATTAAGATTAGCGTTACCATATGTATACAAATACATATTATAAACATATATCAAAAAGACGGACCATATAGCAAGGGAGGTCTACGGAACACTCTGTAATATTTTACATGGGAAGAAGATCTGAACATGAATAGACATATATATTGTACAAATGAACTAGATTGTGTACATCTGGACAAACAATATCTAATCATTACCCCGATTAAATAAATTTTAAAAACCAAGAAGAAGTAATGAGACATAAACTTATGGGCATTCCTCCTGGCACATTCCATTCTAACTTAAAACCTAAGACCACGACTTCCAGAAAGGCTCTGCTGCCCTAGTACCCAGATTTGGGAAAGGACAAATGCTGCCTCCTTGTGGCCGTTTCCCACAACACCAGCTTTAAACCCAGTGCTAATGGTCACTAAATATTCACCAAACTTGCAGTTCTGTAATGACATCTGCCCTCCAAAAAAATCCTGGGGTCGAATATCGACCAAAAATTCAAAATAGGGCAACCTTCCAAGAAGACAGCTTCAAGAGATATATTGTACTCACACTTTATTTTTAACAGAAAGGAAAAAGGCGTGGAAAATGATGAATTTTAGGAATTTTTAAAGTCATGCAAACCCAAATTACAAAAATCTATCAGGTCACAGCAGTCAGATTGGCCATTATCAAAAATGCTGCAAACTATAAATGCTGAAGGGATTGTGGAGAAGTTCGTACCCTCGGTTCTAAGGGAGACATGGTAAGAGCCACTAATGAAAACACAATGGAGGTGCTTTGAAAAGGTAAACATTGAGCTACTAGTCAATCAGTCACACCCACTGCTGGGCCTATCACCTGAGAAAATGAGAATCAAAAAGTCACAGGCTGGCAATCTTGCACTCCAGCAATATTTAATATAGCCAACACTTGGAAGCAACGAAAATGTCCATCAACAGAGGAATGCACCAAGAAGTGGTCCATATACACAATGGAATATTACTCCAATAAAAATATAAATTAAATTTAAAAAACAAACAAAAGTAAGGAGGCATCAGCTTTTGGGGGTTTATCCGGGTACATTCCACTCTAATTTATAACCGAGGAAGACCACTGGCCGGTAGCTCTGTTTCCCTAGTACCAGCATGGGGAACAAAGAAAGGCTGCCGCAATCTGGCCGTTACCTGCAAAAACAGCTTTAAAGCCTGTGCTAATGGTCACTTCATGTGAACAAGTACTGCAGGGCTGCAAATGAAACCTGCCCTCAAAATGTTTTGAGGGAGGTAATGGCCAATAAATTTCAAAATGTAACACATACTCTAAGAAAACACTTTGAAGAGCTAAGCTGTAATCACAGTTTGAAAAATAAAAAGAACATGGCTTAAAGCTCAATTTCAAAGGATTGTGAGTCATATGCAAATTCAACCACAAAGAGGTATCAGCTCACACCAGTCAGAATATCCATCAGCAAGAAAACTACAAACAATAAATGCTGAAGCCGTAAAAAGAAACGAAATTGAGCTATTTGTAATGAGGTGGATAGACCTAGAGTCTGTCATACAGAGTGAAGTAAGTCAGAAAGAGGGAGACAAATACCGTATGCTAACACATATACATGGAATTTAAGGGGAAAAAATGTCATGAAGAACCTAAGGGTAAAACAGGAATAAAGACACAGACCTACTAGAGAATGGACTTGAGGATATGGGGAGGGGGAAGGGTAAGCTGTGACAAAGGGAGAGAGAGGCATGGACATATATACACTACCAAACGTAAGGTAGATAGCTAGTGGGAAGCAGCAGCAGAGCACAGGGAGATCAGCTCGGTGCTTTGTGACCGGCTGGAGGGGTGGGATAGGGAGAGTGGGAGGGAGGGAGATGCAAGAGGGAAGTGATATGGGAACATATGTATATGTATAACTGATTCATTTTGTTGTAAAGCACAAGCTAGCACACCATTGTAAAGCAATTATACTCCAATAAAGATGTTAAAAATAAATAAGTAAATGCTGAAGGTGTTGTGGAGAAATGCATACCCTCAACTTTAAGTGGCATGTAACCTGGAAAGAGCCACTAATGAGCACAGAATCGTGGTGCATTTAAACGGTAAACCCTGAGATACCATATGATACAGGAGGCCCACTCCTGGGCCTATAACATAAGAAGACAGAATTGGAAAGACACAGGCAGGCAAATGTGCAGTGCAGCAGTATTACAATAGCCAAGACATGGAGGCAACCAAAAAGTCCATCAAGAGGCGAGTGGACAAAGAAGAACTGGTACATGTACAGATGGAATATTAGCTAGGGAAAAATATGAAACAATGCCATTTGCAGCACCGTAGATGATTCTAGAGGTAATCAGGTAAATTGTACTAAGTCAGACAGCAAAAGACACATATCCTATAATATCACTTATAGGTGTTAGCTAAAAATTGATACCAATGAAGATATTTCCACAGAGAAAGGCAATCACAGATTCATTAAACAAAGTTATGGTTCACCAAATGGAAAGGTGTGAGGACTGGATACATTAGGATATTGGGGTTAACAGAGATATAGAAACACATGTGAAATATATAATCACCAAAGACCTACGGAATACCAAGAGAAGACTACTCAACATTGTGTCATAACCTACATGAGAAAACGATCTGAAGAAGTATAGATACATGTATATGTGTAAAAGAACCACATCTTACACACCTAGAACAAACAAAACATTTTAATCAAATTTGCTCTGATAAAAAATTAAAATTAAAAAAAGAACAAGAAAAAAGGGAGAAAAAAAGGAAAAAAAAAGAACAAAAAGTAATGAGACATACACTTAAGGGGCTTTTTGCTGGCACATTGCATTCTAATTTACAACCAGAACACGACTCCCATCAAAGCTCTGTCATCACTAATAAAGCAGCTTTATAAGCAATGTTGAAGGTAGCTTAAAAGAATTCTCACTAATTATTGACAGTAACAAGAAAACAAACAAAAGTAAAAACCTCATGGCAAAAAGTATACATAGAGTAAGGGTAGTAGATCAAACACTTATTAAACTTCTGTAAAGAATAAAAGACAACAGTAGTATTGTTTTTAAAGAGAGGGCCCAAATAAATCATAACTGAAAGAGATGATGTTACAACAGCCACCACAGAAATACAAAGTATCCTAAGATACACACAGAGTAACTCAGGGCTCAGACTGGACAGAGCCCACTCTCCATTCCCCTGTACATGACTTACAGGAGCCTCAGGAACTGAGGAGGGGGTCCTTGAGGAGAGGCACAAGATAGAAGATGTTAGGCATTAACATGACTGCATTCATTTTAAACGTGCCTGAACTACATTCACACGAGATGGTTTTGTCCTGTATGTACATCAGCACCTCTAGTCGGAACTACAGATCTTTGGCTTCACCACCTCTATGACAGCATTAGCTTCACCTGCTGTGGACCGTCTCCTATAGGATTTCTAGAACCACAAAACATCGAAGCTTCACAGGACCCAGAGTCTGTGCGACTCCACTCCGAGTCTCAGAGTCTCAACTGCACTCAGAGACTCAGAGTCTCAACAGAGACTCCACTCTTGGAGGACACACACAAAGTAGGGTGCACATCAGGACCCAGGGGAAGGAGCAGTCACCCCATAGGTGAATGATCATACCTAGCTGCTAGTTTTAGAGGGTCTCCTGCAGAGGTGGGGTGTGGCTGCGGCTCACCATGGGGACAGCGACACTGGCAGCAGAAATTCTGGGAAATACTCCTTGGCATGAACTCTCCCAGAGTCCACCATTAGCCCCACCAAGAGCAAGGTAGACTCCAGTGCTGGGTCGCCTCAGTCCAAACAACCAACAGGGAGGGAACCCAGCCCCATGCATCGGCAGACAAGCGGATTAAACTTTTTATTAAACTTTTATTTAATCCACAGACAAGCAGATTAAAGCTCTGCCCACCAGAGCAACACCCAGCTCTACCCACCACCAGTCCCTCGCATAAGGAAGCGTGCACAAGCCTCTCAGATAGACTCAATCACTGGAGAGCAGACAGCAGAAGCAAGAAGAACTACAATTCCGCAGCCTGTGGAAGGAAAACCACATTCACAGAAAGATAGAGAAAATGAAAAGGCAGAGGACTTTATACCAGATCAAGGAACAAGATAAATCCTCAGAAAAACAACGAAATGAGGTGGGAATAGGTAACCTTCCAGTAAAAGAATTCAGAATAATGATAGTGAAGATGATCCAAGACCTTGGAAAAAGAATGGAGGCAAAGATCGAGAAGATGCAAGAAATGCTTAACAAAGACCTAGAAGAATTAAGGAACAAACACCTAGAAGAATTAAAGAACAAACAAACAGAGATGAACAATACAATAACTGAAATGAAAAATACACTAGAAGGAATCAGTAGCAGAATAACTGTGGCAGAAGAACAGATAAGTGACCTGGAAGACAGAAAGGTGGAAATCACTGCCATGGAACAGAATAAAGAAAAAGAATGAAAATAAATGAAGACATCCTAAGAGACTTCTGGGACAACATTAAATGCAACAACATTCACATTATAGGGGTTCCAGATGGAGAACAGAGAGAAAAAGGACTCGAGAAAATATTTGAAGAGATTATAGTTGAAAACTTCCCTAGCATGGGAAAAGAAATAGCCACCGAAGTCCACGAAGTGCAGAGAGTCCCAGGCAGGATAAACCAAAGGAGAAAAATGCCGAGACACACAGTAATCAAATTGAAAAAATTAAAGACAAAGAAAAATTATTGAAAGCAACAAGGGAAAAATGACAACATACAACGGAACTCCCATAAGGTTAACAGCTGATTTCTCAGCAGAAAATCTACAAGCCAGAAGGGAGTGGAATGATAATTTAACGTGATGAAAGGGAAGAACCTACCACCAAGAGCACTCCACCCAGCAAGGATCTCATTCAGATTTGATGGAGAAATCAAAAGCTTTACAGACAAGCAAAAGCTAAGAGAATTCAGCACCACAAAACCAGCTCTACAACAAATGCTAAAGGAACTTCTCTAAGTGGGAAACACAAGAGAAGAAAAGGACCCACCAAGACAAACCCATAACAATTAAGAAAATAATAATAGGAACATACATATCGATAATTACCTTAAACGTGAATGGATTAAATGCTCCGACCAAATGACACAGGCTCACTGAATGGATACAAAAACAAGACCCATATATATGCTGTCTACAAGAGACCCATTTCAGACCTAGGGACACATACAGACTGAAAGTGAGGGGATGGAAAAATATATTCCATGCAAATGAAAATCAAAAGAAAGCTGAAGTAGCAATACTCATATCAGATAAAATAGATTTTAAAATAAAGAATGTTACAAGAGACAAGGAAGGACACTACATAATGATCAAGGGATCAATCCAAGAAGATATAACAATTATAAATATATATGTACCCAACATAGGAACACCTCAATATATAAGGCAACTGCTAACAGCTATAAAAGAGGAAATCAACAGGGACACAATAATAGCAATGGACTTTAACACCTCACTTACACCAATGGAGATCATCCAGACAGAAAATTAATAAGGAAACACAAGCTTTAAATGACACAATAGACCAGATAGATTTAATGGATATTTATAGGACATTCCATCCAAAAACAGCAGACTACACATTCTTCTCAAGGGCACACAGAACATTATCCGGGATAGATCACATCTTGGGTCACAAATAAAGCCTCAGTAAATTTAAGAAAACTGAAATCATATCAAGCAGCTGTTCCGACCACAATGCTATGAGATTAGAAATCAATTACAGGGAAAATAACGTAAAAAACACAAACACATGGAGGCTAAAAAATACGTTTCTAAATAACCAAGAGATCACTGAAGGAATAAAAGAGGAAATCAAAAACTACCTAGAGACAAATGACAACAGAAACACGATGATCCAAACCCTATGAGATGCAGCAAAACCAGTTCTAAGAGGGAAGTTTATAGCAATAAAAGCCTACCTCAAGAAACGAGAAAAATCTCAAATAAACAATCTAACCTTACACCTAAAGGAACTAGAGAAAGAAGAACAAAACCCAAAGTTAATAGAAGGAAAGAAATCATAAAGATAAGAGCAGAAATAAATGAAATAAAAACAATAGCAAAGATCAATAAAACTAAAAGCTGATTCTTTGAGAAGATAAACAAAAATGATAAACCTTTAGCCAGACTCAAATAAAAGAGGGAGAGGACTCAAATCAATAAAATTAGAAATGAAAAAGGAAAAGTTTAACAGACACCACAGAAATACAAAGCATCCTAAGAGACCTCTACAAGCAACTCTATGCCAATAAAATGGGCAACCTGGAAGAAATGGACAAATTCTTAGAAAGGTATAACCTTCCAAGACTGAACCCGGAAGAAATAGAGAATATGAACAGACCAATCACAAGTAACGAAATTGAAACTGTGATTAAAAATCTTCCAACAAACAGAAGTCCAGAACCAGATGGCATCAGAGGTGAATTCTATCAAACATTTAGACAAGAGCTAACACCCAATCTTCTCAAACTCTTCAGAAATTATCAGGGGAAGGAATACTCCCAAACTCATTATATGAGGCCACCATCACCCTGATACCAAAACCAGACAAAGATAATACAGAAAAAGAAAATTAGAGACCAATATCACTGATTAATATAGATGCAAAAATCCTCAACAAAATACTAGGAAACAGAATTGAACAACACACTAAAAGGATCATACAACATGATCAGGTGGGGTTTATCCCAGGGATGCAAGAATTCTTCAATATACACAAATCAATCAATGTGATACACCATATTAACAAATTGTAGAATAAAAATATGATCATCCCAACAGATGCAGGAGAAGCTTTTGACAAAATTCAACATCCATTTATGATTAAAAGTCTCCAAAAAGTGGGCATAGAGGGAATCTACCTCAACATAATAAAGGCAGTATATGACAAACCCACAGCAAACATCATTCTCAATAGTGAAAAACTAAAAGCATTTCCTCTAAGATCAGGAACAAGACAAGGATGTCCACTCTCACCACTATTACTCAACATAGTTTTGGAAGTCCTAGACACAGTAATCAGAGAAGAAAAAGAGATAAAAGGAATACAAATTGTAAAAAAAGAAGTAAAATTGTCACTGTTTGCAAATGACATGATACTACACATAGTGAATCCTAAAGATGCCACCAGAAAACTACTAGAGCTAATCAATGAATTTGGTAAAGTTGCAGCATACAAAATTAATGCACAGAAATCTCTTGCATTCCTATACACTAACAATGAAAGATCAGAAAGAGAAATTAAGGAAACAATCCCATTCACCATTGCAACAAAAAGAATAAAATATGTAGGAATGAACCTACATAAGGAGGTAAAAGACCTGTACTCAGAAAACTATAAGACACTGCTGAAAGAAATCAAAGATGTTATAAACAGATGGAGGTATAAACCATGTTCTTGGATTAGAAGAATCAATATTGTGAAAATGACTATAGTACCCAAAGCAAGCTACAGATTCAATGCAATCCCTATCAAATTACCAGTGGCTTTTTCTACAGAACTAGAACAAAAAAATCATAAAATTTGTATGGAGACACAAAAGACCCCGAATAGCCAAAGCAGTCTTGAGGGAAATTAAAAGAGCTGGAGGAATCAGACTTCCTGACTTCAGACTGTACTACAAAGCTACAGTAATCAAGACTATATGGTACTGGCACAAAAACAGAAATATAGATCAATTGAACAAGATAGAAAGCCCAAAGATAAACCTACGTACCTATGGCTAACTCATCTATGACAAAGGAGGCAAAGATATACAATGGAGAAAAGACAGTCTCTTCAGTAAGTGGTGTTGGGAAAACTGGACAACTACACGTAAAAGAATGAAATTAGAACACTCCATAACACCATACACAAAAATAAACTCAAAATGGATTAGAGATCTAAATGTTAGACCAGACACTATAAAACTCTTAGAGGAAAACAGAAGAACACTCTTTGACATAAAACACAGCAAGATCTTTTGTGATCCACCTCCTAGAGTAATGGAAATAAAAACAAAAATAAAGAAATGGGACCTAATGAAACTTCAAAGCTTTTGCACAGCAAAGGAAAACATAAACAAGACAAAAAGACAACCCTCAGAATGGGAGAAAATATTTGCAAATGAAGCAAATGACAAAGAATTAATCTCCAAAATTTACGAGCAGCTCGTGTAGCTCAATATCACAAAAACAACAACCCAATCCAAAAATGGGCAGAAGACCTAAATAGACATTTCTCCAAAGAAGATATACAGATTGCCAACAAACACATGAAAGGATGCTGAACATCACTAATCATTAGAGAAATGCAAATCAAAACTACAATGAGGTATCACCTCCCAGCAGTCAGAATGGCCATCATCCAAAATCTACAAACAATAAATGCTGGAGAGGCATTTACTGGAGAAAAAGCAACGCTCTTGCACTGCTGCTGGGAATGTAAATTGGTAGAGCCACTAGGGATAACAGTACAGAAGTTCCTTAAAAAACTAAAAATAGAAGTACCATACGACCCAGCAATCCAACTACTGGGCATTTACCCTGAGAAAACCATAATTCAAAAAGAGTTATATACAACAATATTCATTGCAGCTCTACTTACAATAGCCAGGACATGGAAGAAACCTAAGTGTCCATCAACAGATGAATGGATAAAGAAGATCTGGCACATATATACAATGGAATATTACTCAGGCAAAAAAAGAAAAAAAACTGAGTTATTTGTAGTGAGGTGGATGGACTTAGAGTCTGTCTTACGCAGTGAAGTAAATCAGAAAGAGAAAAATAAATACCGTATGCTAACAGAGATATATGGAATCTAAAGAAAAAAAAGTTTATGAAGAACCTAGGGGCAGGACAGGATTAAGGACACAGATGTAGAGAAAGGACTTGAGGACACGGGGAGGGGGAAGGGTAAGCTGGGATGAAGTGAGAGAGTGCCATGGACATATATACATTACCAAATGTAACATCGATAGCTACTGGGAAGCAGACACATAGCACAGGGAGATCAGCTCGGTGCTTTGTGACCACCTAAAGGGATGAGATATGGAGGGTGGGAGGGAGATGCGAGAGGGAGGGGATATGATGATATATGTATAATTGATTCACTTTGTTATACAGCAGAAACTAACACTCCATTGTAAAGCAATTATACTCCAATAAAGGTGTAAAAGGCAAAAAAAAAAAAAAAAGAAAGAAAGCCCAGAGATAAACCTACACACCTATGGTCAACTAATCTGTGACAAAGTAGGCAAGACTATACAATGGAGAAAAGACAGTGTCTTCAATCAGTGGTGCTGGGAAAAATGGACAGCTACATGTAAAAGAATGAAATTAGAACACCCCCTAACACCATACAGAAAAATAAATTCAAAATGAATTAGAGACCTTAATTTAAGACCAGACAGTATAAAACTCTTAGAGGAAAACATAGGAAGAATACTCTAACTTAAATCACAGCAAGATCTTTTTTGATCCACCTCTTAGAGTAATGCCATAAAAAAGAAAACTAAACAAATGGGACCTAATGAAACGTAAAAGCTTTTGCAAAGCAATGGAAACTACAAACAAGACGAAAAGACAACCCTCAGAATGGGAGAAAATATTTGCAAATGAATCAATGGACAAAGGATTAACCTACAATATATATAAACAGCTCATGCAGCTCAATATTAAAAAAACAAACAACCCAATACAAAAATGAGCAGAAGATCTAAATAGACATTTCTTCCAAGAAGACATAGAGATGGCCAAGAAGCACATGAAAAGCTGCTCAACATCACTAATTATTAGAGAAATGCAAATCAAAACTGCAATGAGGTATCACCTCGCACCTGTTAGAATGGGCATCATCAGAAAATCTACAAACAACAAATGCTGGAGAGGGTGCAGAGAAAAGGAACCCTCTTCCACTACTGGTGGGAATGTAAATTGATACAGTCACTATGGAGAACAGTATGGAGGTTCCTTAAAAAACTAAAAATAGAATTACCATATGATCCAGCAATCCCACTACTGGGCATATACTCAGAGAAAACCATAAATCAAAAAGACACATGCACCCCAATGTTCATTGCAGCACTATTTACAATAGCCAGGTAATGGAAGAAACCTAAATGCCCACAGACAGCCGAATGGATAAAGATGTGATACATATATAAAATGGACTATTACTCAGCCATAAAGAGGAATGAAACTGGGTCCTTTGTAGAGACGTCGATGGATCTAGAGACTGTCATACAGAGTGAAGTAAGTCAGAAAGAGAAAAACAAATATTGTATATTAATGCATATATGTGGAACCTAGAAAAATGGTACAGATGAACCGGTTTGCAGAGCAGAAATAGAGACACAGATGTAGAGAACAAATGTATGGACACCAAGAGGGGAAAGCCGTGGGGGGGGTGGCTGTGGGAGGAGTTGGGATACTGGGATTGACATGTATACATTTATATATATAAAATAGATAACCAGTAAGAACTTGCTGTATAAAATATAAATAAAATAAAATGAAAAATAAAATTTTTTAGAAAATGGAAAAAAGTTATTCCCTTCACATACATGTATTTATATGAATGAATTATTTCCATGCTTATATCTATAAATACAAAAAAGAGGAATAAAATCTACCTTGAACCAAAAAAGAAAAAAGAAAACAGAATCCACCAGTTATACAGAGGAAAACCCTATCAGGGCACTTGCTCCAGCGGTAAACAATTCTGAAGTTGGTCAGAGGTGGGGAATCATCTCGCATGCAGCCAGCAGCCCCCCCGCAAGGAGCGTCCTCATTGCAAAGCTGGGGGACCGTGCCGAGGCGTCTGTGAGTAAACGTGAGCTGAGCCCCAGGCCAGCTGCTGCTGAACTGCTCCCACCCTTCCCAGGTAAAACACCTGAATATGTACAAGGACATGAAAGCCTAGAGGAAGGGCCGTGGAGCCGCGACAGCACACTGGCCGACTTGGTGCCTGCAGGCCAGCCAGGATGGTCCTGGCCACGGGAGCTCTTCTGGAAGCTTTCCATTTCCCTGCCTGAGGCACCCCTCTTGTCCCGGCCCCCACTGCTTTTTTCCTTCCTCACCTCTGCCTGGGGAGAAATTCCAGCGGCAGTTACGGGTGACACATCCTCTTTAGCAGGTGGCAGCTTGGCAACTCCTGCAGAAAGTCCAGCAGAGCCCACTCCCACTGGGCCACCCACAAAGCCGTGACCCCTCACTCCCACCCACCAGCCCAGCCCCGACACTGCTGACAGGGCAGAGAATATGGCGTCA
Organism: Phocoena phocoena; assembly: GCF_963924675.1. NCBI lineage: Eukaryota > Metazoa > Chordata > Mammalia > Artiodactyla > Phocoenidae > Phocoena > Phocoena phocoena. The sequence continues at coordinate 186,769,391 of NC_089219.1, read as the reverse complement.
GGCACAGCTGCAGGGGCTCTTGCTCCCTGGAGCGGTGTTTATAATGATCTCAACCCAGGCACACCTGGGGAGGGCTGGCCGGCCGGGTCAGGCTGCCCAGGTCAGCCAATCCTCGCCCCTAAGGGGCTCATAGCTGCAGAAAATGGGCCTTGCTGCACCGGCCAGGTCCAAGGAACAGGTGTGGGCTCCTGAGTCAGGATAGACAAGGGGCTGCGGCTCCGGCTTGTTTTCTAATCATTTTATCTGGCCCGTGAGTGGGAGACAACTTCAAGAAAACCCTCTCCTAATGAGAGGAACCCAGGAGTCAGGGAGAGGAGGGGTGGTGGGTGGAGACAGAGGCCTGGTGCCCCGGCTGCAGTGGAAGCTTCTGGAAGACCAGGCGGAAGTAGGCCACACAGAGTGAAGCCCAGGGTCACAGACGTGTCCCGGAGCTGCTGTTTGTTAGTTCACGTCCTGCTCTGAGGTGCTCTGTGTCAGCTCTGACCAACAGGTGGGCTGGGGGTGCTCTGCAATGAGGGCTACGTTCACAGTTCCTGTGTGTCCAGCCCTGCCAGGGTACCTGCCCAGGGGAGCTCCGTATCCTGGGAGGGGCCTGACCACGAGGGCCCCGGGGGCTGCTGGGGACCTGCTCAGGTGAGCTCCATATCCTGGGAGGGGCCTGGCCACGAGGGCCCCGGGGGCTGCTGGGTACCTGCCCAGGTGAGCTCCATATCCCGGGAGGGGCCTGGCCACGAGAGCCCCGTGTGCTGCGAGGGGGGCGTGTGTATGCAGCCGGCACAGAGTTGCTTAGCAACTTCCCTATGGGCGGCGCTGGGATGAGATGAGAACCGGGAGATGCCACAGGCCCCCTGAACCCGTCCATCCAGAGTGATGGGGTGAGTAGGCGGGTGCTGGCCACTGTGCTGCGTGAGGGAGGCCCCACGGGTACCTCTTCTGTCTTCCACCTGACACCACGGAGGCCTCCCCAGGACAGAGCAGACAGCCTGCCTGGGGCAGGTGGGAGCTCCTGGTGACGCTGCAGGGGACATGAGAGGGACAGAGCAGGCAGGAGGGGGTGGGAGCCCAGGCAGAGCCATGGGGCTCGGGGCCGAGGGGGCCTCTCTGGGTCTGAGCTGGGAGTGGACGTGCAGGTGGTGCGTGTGATCCAGGAAAGCTGCCCTGGTGACGTGAGGCTGATCCTGCTTCAGTGACAAGCTTCCGGGTGATCCCAGAACAGGATAGTGAGACGGATCCTGTTAGAAGAAGGTAAGTGAATCCCCCCAAGAGGAGGCTCTGCGAGCTGGCCCGGGGAGGGGGTGAAGGGAACAGGCGTGGAAGCTGCGGGGAGTGGGCAGTCCCCCTGGGCGGGCAGCGGGTGCAGACCCCGCTCCGTGGTCCCACAGCTGTGCTTCCGGCTGCATTACTTGGCTTCTCGGAGCCTCAGCTTCCTGCTCTGCTCGTGGGGTGATGGTAGCATGGACTGACTAGTAATTTGCTCCGAACAGGGTAGGAAGGGGTCTAGTGGAAATTTCACGGAACACCGTCAGTGTGGGAATCGCAGGCCCTGTTTCCCGCAGGTCTGTCTTCAGGATCGGGAGAGCAAATCCGAGCAGACTTGCAGCAGAGCTTGGGGACGGGCTCCGTTTGGTGGGTCCCCCTGTTTCCTGAATCTCGGAAGGAGCAGCTCCAGCGGGCAGTGGCAGCTTCATCCCACACCTGGAAGCATCCAGACCGCAAGGCCCAGCAGTCCAAGCCCTGTGTCTGGGCCCCTGGGAAGCAGGCGGGACAGACCGGCGTCCTCCTCGGCCCTCTTCCTGCCCAGAACATTCGGGTCCAGGCCGTCATTAGGGAGAAGCAGGGATGGGGGTGTCCCATGCGGGAACAGGACACGGAGCGGCTTGTGCACGTGGACGTCCACACCGGGAATGTGGGTCGGTGGGACATGGGCACAGGGAGGGGCAAGCGGTGGGCCTGAGGAAGCAGGGCAGGGCCGGGGGTCCCGGGGGGTGTGCTTTGCCTGTGCCGGGCCTCATACTCCACGGGGCTTCCCTCCCCTGGTCACTGGGGAGGAGGGGCCGAGCAGCGTTGGTGGAGGGACCCGTCGCGTCCCCAGGCCCTGGCAGCATCAGCCCTCCAGGCTCTGGGTCGGGGAGCGTGAGGGGCGCAGGTCCAGCTGTGCCCGCAGGGAGGCCTGGAGGGGTCGGGCGGGAAGCACGGGTGTGGTCTCTCCTGTGCGGAAGCTCCCGAGCCAGTGTCCAGGGGGAGCCCTCACCTCGCACGTGGGTTTCAAGTCCACGGCTCAGATCACCTTCTGGCCGCTTGGTTTGTTTTCTAGACACAAAGTCCTAATATCTCCTATGTCCCCTGCCCGTGAAAAGGCACGTCTCACCTGGCACCAGGTGCTGCCTCTGGTCCCCCCTGACTGGAGGCCCAGCAGCCAGTGTCACCGCGTCACGACTGTCAGGGGTGTCAGGCGTGGGGGGACGAGAGCACACGGTCCAGGCCCACGAGGGGCCATGCCATCCACGGAGCTGGTGCTGTGGCTGTAGGTGTTCCCTCCCCACCCCGTGGGTAGAGACCACCGTCCCCTTACAGACTGTTACCAAGTGAAGTCATGTGGATCCTGCTCGGGCCCCAGCCTGCAAGGCGCTCTGCCTCAGCGGGGGAGGTTTCCCTTTTCCACGTGGGTTCAAGTAGGCAAATAACAGAACCAAAGCCGAGACCAACACAGCACAGGCTCTATTCAGCGGCCAAAGAATGGAGAAGCGGGAACTAAGTTCACAGATCACCTTCTGGCCCCCCTGGAGAGAGTGGTTTAATTTTAAAGAGTAAAGACAGGGAGGAGGAGGGAGGCTAGTGGTGGGATGAAGAGGCCTTCGGGGGAAGGGGCGGGGCTTTTTCCAAGGGGCTGGGGTACCACCTCCTTTTACCCATTTCTGGTCCTTCATGTCCAGCCATGGCCGCCGGTGGGTGTGTCACTTAATATGCTGATGTAGTAAATTCAACATGTGATGAGACTCGGGGTCGGTTGGAGGTCCCACTCGTTGCCATCCTGGTCCCAGTTGGTTCCATCTGTTCATTTGTTTGTAGCGTCTTTTCTTACCTCTGGACCCCTTCACTTAAATACTTAGGGGAACTCCTGCTGAAGGTGGGGGTGCAGGACAGCCCTGTGAAAGGTGGGTGCACGGGTTTGAGCAGGGCCCGGAGCAGCTCTGACAACAACAGGAGGCTGAGACGGGCGGGCAGTCTGACGCCCGCACTGGGGCCTGTGGTCGGCATGCAGAGGGGGTCAGCCGGGGGCATGTGTCAAGGAAGGTTCTCGGTGCGTACACAGAAGACGTGAACTTGGGCCCAGACGCACAGCTGCCTGCAGACGCTGCTACAGAAACCCCTGATTCTTTCCTCAGAAAACTGGTGGATGATCATTCAGGCAACAGGGCAAACTGCTTGCTCTGGAGGCTCTTGTGAGATAGTGGGGACTTAGCAACAGGGGCTCAGCCTGCATAATCCCAGAAGCCCTCCCAGGACAGCCCCAGAACCGCTTCTGGAATGGCAAGGAGAAGTGGGTCTTCCACCTACTAGACGTGGAGGAGAGGGCTGGGGTCTGCAGGGCCACCCTCACCTTCAGGTATCGGCTGGGAGGCTCACAGGACCCAGCACATGCTTGTGACTTGTGTCCTCACAGCTGAGATGGGTCACAGCACGCAGTAGGGATGCACGGGAGGGAGGGCCCCTGCTCCGGTCACCTCTGACCCTTCGTGTCCCCTCCTTCCCTCGAGGGTCTCTAGGGTGTCTCTTCCCCCAGCAACAAGGGCAGAACCATTACAGTTACCCCCACCCCCGTCCCCCCAGGGAAGCTCATTAGAGGCTTGGTACCCGGCTGGGGGCTGGTCACGTGGTGTGCTCTGCCCTCACCCTCCAAAATGCCGGTGCCCAGAAGAGGAGCCGGGGTTCAGCATGAACCACATGGTTTGTGCACACAGCACAGGCGCAGGCGCAGGGGGCTGCCCCTAACGGGAGGCGGGAGGGTTTAGATCAGGCCAGGGAACTGCTCACCAGCTGCATTAGCTTCCCAGGGCAGCTGTTGACAAACGACCACAAACGGAGGCTCAGAACAACAGAAACCTGTCCTCTCTCAGTCCCGGAGACCAGACGTCTGAGGTCAAGGTGTCCCAGGCCCGCGCTCCCTCCAGAGGCTCCAGGGGAGGGTCCTTCCCGCCTCTTCCAGCTTCTGGGGGCTCCAGGCGTCCCTGGGCTTGTGGCCTCATCCCTCCCGTCTCTGCCTCCATCTTCACATGGTGTCTCCTGTGTGTCTGTGTCTCTCCTCTAGTCTCTTAGAAGGACACTGTCACTGATTCAGGGCCACCTGGATCCATGATGACCTCATCTCCAGATCCATAACTAATTATACCTGCAGAGACCCTACTTCCAAATAAGGTTCCATTCTCATATTCTGGGGGGCATGACATGGACATAACTTTTGGGGGGACCTCCCCATTCAACCCACCATAGCACCCAGTTCCCAGATGCCAGCCGACCTTCTCAGGACAGCATCAGGCTGGTGATGTTCTGTCTTTCTGCATGGAGTTGTCTCTTGTTTCTTGTGGTAACAGTGAGGTTGGGTGGGGGGCACTTCTGGCTGACCTCCCGGTCACTCCAGGGACCGTGCTGACGTGTCCTTCCCGGGAGAGTGCGAGCACGGCAGGGTTCCCTGGGAATACTCCACACAGACCGCTCGGTGGTCAGACACCTGCATGGGCTGGACCGGTCCCCGGACCTCTGCACCTTCTACCACATCCACAGCTTGGTGGACTCTGTGCGGGCCTATGACCGTGAGGTATGGACCGGCAGGGTCAGTGGGAGCCCTCCTGCCTGCCACGAGGCCTCCAGCCCACCACAGACCCTCCAGTCCTGCCATGGACACCCCCATCCCATTAGCCCCCAAGAGGGCTTCTGGGAGGGGTGAGAACTTGGCCATGAAGAAGACAGGGCAGGCCCTAACTGCAGCAGGTGGAGGTAAGTACTGGGGGTGCTTGGCTATTTGTCCCCCAAAGACCCCGAATGTGGGCTCTGACTTGATGGGTCCACCTCCACCTGGGCTCACCTGGGGGGTCGCTGCAGGGATAGTGCGTCCTTGGGTGATTTCCAACTCTCCCCACATCAGCCTCGCTCCCTGGGCCCCCCTGGCCCCATTAATAGTCTTTAACTAGTGTCTCTCACCCATCAGGCCTGCGTGGGAGATTTTAATATTGTGTGGGAGTCCAGCGACCAGCGTCCATGTGTCCTGTGTGTCCTGGGAGGGGAGGGAGCCTCGCTCTCACATTCCTGCCCCAGTGCACCTGGGTTCGGGCGCAGCAGACCCAGGCTCTGTTCCGGCAGAAGCTCCCTTTCTGTGAACAGGTCTTCCCCCACTCCCGTTATCCTCCCTGGAGACTCAGGAGGCCACAGCATCGGGGCACCTCCAGCACCAGGACGCCACCCTAGGGAATCTCTCAAGAGCAGGGACCAGGCCTGCAGGCGGAGGGGAGGAGGGAGCCGGCCGCTTCAGGATCCCCGGGGCTAGGAAGCCTCCTACGCAGGAGGGCCTTGGACTCAGCTTAACTGCCACCCAGGGTCTCCTACCCCTCCCCTGGTAGGGGGGCCCTTCAGATTCCAGGGCCCCAAGATCCTCCCCACCGACTTCTGACCCCAACTGCAAAGTCGGGGACCCAGAGACCCCCTCCCCGGCTTCTTTTTTCTTGGAGGCTCCCAGAATTCCCTGAAGCTGTTATACCCAGGGTATATTATGGTGAAGGATGCAAGTTAAAATCAGCGAGGACAGGGGGATGAGCAGGGTCCAGCTTCCTCGGCTGTGGCAGCCCAGGGAAGCCCACCTGAGTCCTGAGGTGCAGGGCTTATTGGGTCTGTCAGGTCGACGTCGGGGACACCATATGCCTGGTCTCCAAGCCCCCAGGGGGACCCAGGAAGCCCCACCAGGCCTCATGCCATCAGCACAGACCAGCCTGGAGCGAGGCCCATGGAGCACAGACATTCCCGTCAGACTCAAGGTGACCTCTGGAGCCATGACAGAGGCCCGGCCTCTCTGTGGGCAGGTGAACCCACACCGCACGGGCCCTGGTGCAGTGCCCGTTCCGCGTGGTCAGCATGGGTGCACGCGTGTCAGCCAGTGTCACTGTGCTTCAGCCTCTGACCATTGACCACACTGTCCCGCTCTGCTCACAAGAGTGAGGCCAGTGAAGGGACAACAGGGGTGGGAACAAAGCCAGGTCACGGTCCGGCTGGGTGAGAAATGGTCAAATGAGCGAGACCCCGGCTGCCCTTGCCTGGTGAGCGGAGAGCGGATGTCCGCCCTGTGGTCGGTCTGTCTCCCCACATCCCGCAGGAGGGCTGGTTTTCCTGCACCCTGGGGCAGGGTCATGCCTGTGTATACAGCAGGACACACAGCAGAGCATGCAGCAGGCCTGATGCCCGCCCTTGCCATGTAGTTGGGGGCTTGGTGAGGGTGGAACAACCTGACGGGATATGGGGCCGGCCCTGGGGAAGATGTTGGGGTGAAATGTTTGGAGCTTCCAGAGGGAATATTCACCTGTCCCCATGGGAGGACTGAGGACACAGACCAAGGGTGGGCAGGCGGGGAGCCCAGGGAGGGTCCTGGGCCATCCACGAGGCAGGACCAGGGGTGTGGAGCTAGGGTTGGGGGCGGTGGGGATGAGAGGCTGATCGCCAGACAGTGAAGGGACGGACCATCCGAGGCAGGGGGGAAGATGGAGACCGTGCCTGACGGGAGGACGGAGAGACCAGCAGGTGGCGCTTTAGGCGCGGGATCAGGGCTGCTCCCTGCTGGGTGGCCCGAGCCCACACCGCTGGAAACCACCCGGTGCCCGGCCAGACACCCAGAGGATGGGGGACCGCGTGGGCGGGAAGAGATTGGAAAAGTCACCCCATCTCCACATCTGCTGGTGCTCGGGTTCCCCCTCCAGCCTCTTTCCTTAGAGTCTCCCCACCTGGGGAAGTCAGCACCTTCAACAGCCGGATGCATGGCTTGGAATTTGTCCAGGGGATGGAGGGGAAGGTGGGGAAGGAATGAGACAAAATCCCTACATGTTTGGACAGGCACATGCCACTCTAAATTCCAGTCAGGAAGAGGAATTTCCCTAAGGCTCAGGTTGCCCCAGTAACCAGAATGGGGATTGAAGCAAGATTAAGGAAAAACCCTTACACCTTTTTGGGCCAACCAGACATGCAGGAAATGCAAATCAACACTACAAAGAAGTATCACTTCCCACCAGTCAGAAGAGCCAACCTCACAAAGTGTAAACACAAGAAACGCAGAAGAGGGCATGGAGAAAAGGGAACCCTGCTAAGCCGATGCTGGGAGTGTAAATTGCTAACAGCCACCCTGGAGAAGTGTATGGTGTTTCCTTAAAAATCTAGAAAATAGAGCTACAGCACATACGGCACTTGCACTCGTGGGCGTATACGTTGGGAAAACCATAAATGGAAAGGACATGTGCACCCCCACGTTTAGGGCAGCCCAGTTTGCAAGAGCCTCGACTTGGGGGCAACCTAAATGTCCTTGGAAGGAAAATAATGGATAAAGAAGATGTGGTACTTACGTACAATGGAATAATTCTCAGCCATGAAATGAATGAAATAAGGCCAGTTGCAGCAACTCGCGTGGAACTAGATAGGATCATACTAAGTGACATAAGTCAGACAGAGAAAGAGTCTTATCATATGATATTACTGATAGGTGGAATCTAAAAGTGGATACCAATGAACTTACAAAACAGAAACAGAGCCACAGATTTAGAAAACAAACTTATGACCACCAAAGTGGAAAGGTGGAATGGGGCTAGGCATAAACAAGGAGGTTGAAATTAGCATGCATATCCTTCCATAGAGAAAATAGATCATCGATAAGGACCTACTTGTATAGCACAGAGATCTCGACTCAGTACACTGTAATCCTCGGTAAAGAACATACCAGAAACAAACACACAGATACAGAAAACAAACTTGCGGTTGTCAAGAAGGGGGTGAGGGAAACATTGTGAATTTTGGAGTAGCAGATACACACTATTATCCATAGGATGGATAAACCCAAGGTCTTATTATATAGCAGAGGGAGCTCTATTCCATATCCTGTGATAAGCTATAACGGAAAAGAATATATATATAACTGAATCACTTTGGTTCACAGCAGAAATTAACATAACATTGTATATATGCTGGAAAGGGTGTGGAAAATAGGGAACCCTCCTGAACTGTTGGTGGGAATGTAAATTGACACAGCCACTATGGAAAACAGTACCGAGATTCCTTAAAAACTAAAAATAGAACTACCATTTGACCCTGCAATTCCACTATCGGGCATATACCCTGAGAAAACCATAATGCAAAAAGATACATGTACCCCAATGTTCACTGCAGCACTATTTACAATAGCCATGACATGGAAGCAACCTAAATGTCCATCGACAGTTGAATGGATAAAGATGATGTGGCACATATATACAATGGAATATTACTCAGTGATAAAAAGGAACGAAACTGAGTTATTTCTAGTGAGGTGGATGGATCTAGAGTCTGTCATACAGAGTGAGGTAAGTCAGAAAGAGAAAAACAAATACCGTACGCTAATGCATATATATGTAATCTGAAAAGTGGTACTGACGAACCTAGTGACACGGCAGTAATAAAGACACAGATGTAGAGAACAGACTTGAGGACACAGGGGGCAGAAGGGGAGGCTGGGACGTAGTGAGAGAATAGCATTGACATATATTCACTACCAAATGTAAAATAACTAGTGGGAAGCTGCTGCATAGCACAGGGAGATCAGCTCGGTGCTTTGTGATGACGTAGAGGGGTGGGATAGTGAGGGTGGTAAGGAGGCTCAAGAGGGAGGGGATATGAGGAATATATGTATACATATGGCTGATTTACTTTTTTGTACAGCAGAAACTAACACAACGTTATAAAGCAATTATACTCCAAAAAAATATTAAAAAGAAATTCAACATTGTAAATCATCTATACTTGAAAATATTTCCTAAATGTAAGTTTTTTGTGTGTAGGTACCGAGGGTTCAATATATAAATTATGCCAAATTGATTACATTGTTTTTCAAAGTAAAGTGTTTTTGACATTTTACATCAGTTTCATAATATAAATGCAGAAAAACTATATTATTTTTTTCTTAAAGTTCAGAAGTAGCCATTTTGCTTATTCTGTATACTATAAGCCACTAACTTTATTAAAAACGGATTCGTGACCTCTTCCCTCCAAAGAAATATTTCTCTACTCTCGCAAGTTTAATAGAATGTTCCACTAGGAACTGACTTCCCACCTTAGAGACATGAGATTTGCATCCTGAAATCTCTTTCTTGCAAAAATGCCCAATTTGCATCCAAGCATTACAGAAAGGAAACACTTTTTTACAGATCTCAAATTCCATGGAACTTTACTCAAGACACCATGTATTTTTAAATTATCAACACTCACTTGAGGTCTTTAAAAATCAACAAAAACATAATTTTGTGTTCTCTTTCATTTATTCTGGTTCTAAGTTGCCATTTCTAAATGAAAGTATTTAAGTATGTTAATGTCACCTTATAACATCCTATTTCAAATGACCACCGTCTCTCCAAAGATGAAATATGAGGAACTCATAATTGGGCTCTCCAAAGTATTACTCTCTGAATCTGTCTTACCCTTCTGCTGAACTCCACATGGTTCATTATTCTCCGAGAATAGTCTTTTTCTTGTATGGCCATCTCACATGGTGTTTCATTTCCCGTACCTTTTTGCTACAATTTTATGCCTAGTTTATTTCTGGGAAAATGCATTATTTCAAATTGATAATTATAGACATAAAGACTTCTCTATTATTCCCTGATTGTTTCAAGAACTCCTTTTTTTTTTTTTAATACCTAGATTCTGAGGCTCTCCACAAAGCATTACTAAAATTGCATCTACATAAGTATCTATATATTAATCACACAATAATGCATTTACAATTGTATTATGATTTATTGCTAATTTTGGAGCATAAACGTAGCCATCTTATTTACCACCCTCTTGTAAATCACTTTACTATTTGCACTTAGGACTTGAAAGAGAAGATAAATAAACTGAAGAATATGCAAATACAATTTATATATTTCTCATAAAATTAGGTGATTGTCTAAGCTTTATCCAGAAAAAAAGAAGAGCCCCGATATTCTGCAGGCATGATACTTGAGAATGGAGGGTCTTACAGCAGGAAAACATACAATAATCCATGCAGCAGAGTTTACCTGTGACCAGCTGGGGTTAGTGACCTATGCATTCCTTCATGAAACATATCAGTAGTGGAAAATGGAATTTGTCAGTTGTGAAAATAAGTATAACGAAATATTGTAGCAGGTCATGCTCAAACGTTCAACACAGGTACAATCAAAATTATACTCAATTCTAGTAAATCTAAGTCTGTATCTGTTAGTCTTTAACTATGAAATGTCAGAACTGACTTACAAAAAAAAAAGGTGTTTGTTTGTTTGTTTGTTTTAATTACGGTCTTGGTAAGACATAGCCCAGCACTGCTAATGTGACTTAGTGATTCTCTCATCAGGAAACACAGTTTCTACTTCCTTGTTTACTCTCCACATCCTGTAGTAAGTAAAGTTTCAATGAAAGATAAATCTACATGGCGAAAAGAAAAGAAAACTTACATGTGTTGATAAGATAATTTCTGACAGGTTTTACCACCTGTCAGTAATTCTGGGGACGGACACAAGCCAGAGTTTGTGACATTTTCACTGATGTCATTCCCCTTGATCCTCAATGTGAAAGTGGATAAAAATGTTTTCTATGTTTTCTTCTTTAAGAAATTAATCTCTCCTGATTAGAACATTTCAAGGTCTCTCCATGTGCTAATTTAGTAAAGGTAAAAGAGAAACAAGAAAGAGCAAACTATGCAGGAAGCAATATATAGGATTCCTTTACTTAATGTATTTATCTGATATACCCAAATATTGAGAAACATAGATCCATTTCATAATGGTCAAGGAAAGAGGAGGAGGGACCTCCATGCCAACAGTATATATAAAATGGAATCAATATTGCATAAGCTCCAGCTTAAGCTTGGCTACAAGGTACTAACTCTTCTCATAAAGAAGCAATAACTCTCCGTCATTTGAAGCACACTGAGGACTCAGACAGCTGGACTCTGAGGGTGTAGTCTCCTCACTCGAATTCTGTACCTGCATCACAGAGCAATGAAATATTCCCAAAGAATTATTAAGGATGAGGTGGGGAGCCGAAATAAGAAAGATGAATCCACAGTCTGCCCTACCATCTGTTCTGCAGGATATTACCACCATCGTGGCCCAATATGACCTTCCCACTTTTCTCTGGGCCTCCCTATGTTCCACCTCCAACCTCTCATTATATCTTACGTACACTTGGAAACGACTCTAGTTTTTCCACTGATCTTTATCAACAAGTAATCCAAATAGCAACTGAATGTATAACCGCTTAGAAATCTCAGGTCTGACTCAGTAATCCCTGACCTTAGAAGTCTAAAGTTTTCCTAATTCTCTTTATTATTTTTTTCCTAATTTCCATGTACTTACACTCTCAGGGTCTCCACTGTTCTCAAGTTCGTCTTCCCTGCAAAATCTGTCAACCTAGACATAGACTTAAGTACCACCCTCTAATTATCCCATAGGGAATCTAGTTTTTTAAAAAGCGTCAGCAAGCCTTATGGACTTTATTAAAGGTTCTTTAAGATGATGCATGGCGGCTTCCCTGGTGGCGCAGTGGTAGAGAGTCCATCTGCCGATGCAGAAGACACGGGTTCGTGCCCTGATCCGGGAAGATCCCACATGCCGTGAAGCGGCTGGGTCCGTGAGCCATGGCCGCTGAACTTGCGCGTCCGGAGCCTATGCTCCGCAACGGGAGAGGCCCCAACAGTGAGAGGCCCGCGTACCACAGAAAAAAAAAAAAAAAGATAACGCATGGGAGATAGCAGTACACCCATAAATATCTATTTAATACACCCTCAGAGTAATATTTTTTTTTATAAAGTCTCTTCTGGCCAGTGAAACTCTCAGCTCTTCTTCTTCAACATAGGCAATGTCTCACCCTTCTGACTACTCTCTGCTCTACCCCAGGTCCACTCCTTTTCTTGATAGTACATTCTTTCCCAATTTTTTATGTTGGTAAAATCAAATAACATCAAATATAACATGTTTATTATAAAGTGCACTGTTCAGTGATATTAAATACATTCACATTATTGGGCAACCAACATCACCATTTATCTTTCTAACTCTTTTCTATCTTTTAAAATGGTAACTCTATAACCTTTAAACATAACTTCCCTTTTTGTTCCATAACCACCTGAAAAGCATCATTACCCTCTCAATTTCTGTGATTTTGACTACACTAAGTGCCCCATATAACTGAAATAAGTAGTTGTATTGTAATGACTCGCTAAAAGTCACAAAAATGGCATTTTTGGTAGCTAGATTTTCTCAAGATTCATCCATGTTGTAGCTTATTCCTAGGTCTTTTCATTCTTAAGACTGAATAATATTCTATTATATGGGTATACCACATTTTGCTTATCCAGGAACTGGTGGATAAACACTTAGGTTCCTTTCGTATTTTAGCTACTGTGATTATTACTGCTATAAACATCGGAGTACAAATATTTCTTTAAGACCCCGATTTCAATTCCTTTGGGTATACCTCATAATAAAATTACTGGATCATGCAGTAATTCTATTTTTCAATATCTGAAAAATTGCCATACTGTTTTGCAAAGCAGCTGTATCATTCTACATTCCCACTGACATAGAACAAGGGTTCCATTTTCCTTCACATCCTCACCAATACTTGTTTTCTGCTTGTGTGTGTGTGTGTGTGTGTGTGTTTGTGTGTGTATGCATGCATACAAGTATACAAACATGCATTTAGTGATATGGAGCATCTTTTCAAGGGCTTAGGCATTTGTACATCTTTTCTTGAAGAACCATCTATTCAAGTCTTTTATCCATTTTTGAATCAGGGTGTTTGCTTTTTGTTGAGTTGTAGGAGTTCTCTGTATATTCTGAATAGAAATCTCTTGTCAGATAGATGGCTTTCAAATATTTTCTCCCATCTTGTGGGTTGCCATTTTATTCTTTTTACGTTTCTTTGATACACACTTGTTAAAAAAAATATGTACTGCAAATTGTTTATTTTTTCTTAGCTGTGGCTTTGTTGTTCCTTCGTATTGAGGGAAACACTGCCAAATCCAATGTCATGAAGCTCTTGTGTCCTGTGTCTTCCTCTAAGACTTTTTATCTTATTAGGTCTTATATTCAGTTTCTTGATACATTTTCAGTAATTTTTTGTATATAATGTTAGCTAAGGGTCCATCTCCCTTCTTTTGCATGTTGACAACAAGACTTCTCAGCACCATTTGTTGAAAAGACTATCCTTTCTACTTTGAAAACCTTTGGCAACTTGTCAAAAATCATTTGGCCATATATCAGGGTTTATTTCTGGATGTTCTATTCTGTTCTATTGGTCTTGAATAAGGGAGAAAATAGTATAATCTATCCAGGTTGATGAAGAGCATAAAGAAAGACCAGGACTGAGAATTAGAAGGGCAATATAAAACAGCAGGGAGTAAAAGACAGTGTGAGAGAACATCTTGTACTTGCAAGTTCATGGAAATATGATCACACTAAAACCACTAAAAGCCTGACTTTGAACAACAGAGTAAATGTTTTAGCAAGAAACATAACATTTACCCACCTCTGGGAAATATAATGTGGGCATAAATATAAACCACACACAAATATATTAAAAAAGGGAAGGGTTTTCATGGTGTGAGAATATTGTGGCATTTGAAATACAATTTAATTCTGTTCTACCACTGTCTCTAAAATTTATCAAAGTGTATATACAAGCAATTCCAATTCTGGTGATGTGTTTAACAGGTTTATATCTGAACTTCAGCAGACCAGTAAATGTACATTTATAGTACGACTATTCCCTAAAGAAAAAAAAAAACCTGGAAAGACTATAATTCACTTCGTCAACACACATACAGATGTAATGATGGTTAACAGTCCAAAAACAGAGGGTGAGCATGGGTGCAAGAGGTTAACTCCCAGGCTGGGTTTGGGTGCAGAGTTTGAGGGTAACAGGTAGAAAAGGCTTTTGTCATATCCTTGATTTTTGAGGTATGGAAATTCACAGGTCACTACCTTCATTCCAAAATGAATGAACGCACTCCTCAATTTTTTAAAACAGACAAGTAAACATGAGTTATAATAAACTTCAAACTGTCACAAATCAAATAGGATACTATGAAAAATTACATAATATGGTTTAAGAATGAAGTGGAGAGATTGTGCAAGATGGTGGCGTAGAAAGACCCAGCGCCTGATGCCTCTCACGGGTACACCAAAGTCACAACTATTTACAGAGCACTGACTGATGAAAAAGGCCGGGACCTACCATACAACATCTTTTACAGCTAAAGACATAAAAGGACACCACAACAAGACAGGAAGGAAGGGCAAAATCTAGTATAGTTAAGACCCATACCACCAGGTGGGTGGTCCACAAATGGGAGAATAATTACAATTTCAGAAGTGTTCCCAGGTAGCAAGGGGTATGAACCCAACATTGGGCTCCCAAGCCCAGGGATCCTGTGCTGGGAAGAAGAGTCTCTAGAAAGTTGGGCTTTGCAGACCAGTCGGGCTTATTTTCCAGAGAGCCAGAGGACTGTGGGAAATGGAGATTCCACCCTTAAACGATGCCCACAAAATCCCACATGCTCCGGGAATCAGAACAGAAGCAGTAATTTGAAAGGATCCCGGGTCACACCTACCTCCTGATCTTGGAGTCTCCCGGAGAGGCAGGAGGCAACTACAGCTCACCCTCAGGTCACAGACAGTGGCAGCAGCCATTTTTGGGAGCTCCTTCTACCTCGTGGACACTGGTACCAGCAGCTTAAGTTCAGAATCCTCCCCCTAGCTTATTAGCCTCGGGACCTAGCCCCACCCATTTCCACCAGTCTACAGACACAAGTACTAGCATGCTGCAGGCCAAGCAACTAACTGAGCAGGGGCACAGCCCCATCTACCAGCAAACAAGCTGCCTTAAGTCCCCCTCAACGCACAGCTGGTCCTGGACATGGCCCAGCCACCAAAAGCCCCAGGACCAGCCTCCACACCTCAGTGCACAGGCACTAGACCCAGGACCTTCCAGCCAGAGACCCTGGATCTCAACTCCACCCACCAGTGAGAAGGCACCAGCCCCAGAATCCCTGGTCACTCCGACAAGTGAGCCTGCTCTGGCCTTGGAATCAGCCTCACCTGTCGGCAGGTGATTACTGCACAGGGACTGGATGGAGCTTTGACCTACCCAACAGCAAAGCTGCTCTAGCCTTGGGATCAGCCTCATACACCAACAGGTACACACCAGCTCCAGGAATACCACAGCCCAGCAGCCTGTGTAACCAGGCCACTCAATTGCAGGGCAGAAACAGCCATGGAGGACTCAGCTGGGTCCTGACCCTGCCCATCAGAATGCCAACACAAGTTGTGGGATACCCCAGACCCTGCAGATAGCTGTGTCAGGAACAGCAATCCAACATCAACTCTGGGACTCCTGGGCCCTGCAGCCAGAGCTCAGGACCTGTGTCTTCCTCCCAGTAGCCAGCATAGCCCCAGGACCAGCGACTGGGCACTAGCCCTGATATCACCTGGACTGCAATTCTACCCATAAGTGAACCAGCACTAGATCTGGTGTCCCCCAGAGTTGTGCAGCCAGCTGCCTTAAGATTTAGCCTCACCAAGCAGCAGAGACAGCCTCCATACATGGCAGAGTCTAGCAAACAAGCACTCTGGGGGCAGCCAAGCCTACCAGACCACCCACAGGAGTCAGCCCACCACAACAGAAGAGCCCAAGCAGTCCACATAGGGGGTACACCTTGAACATATAGTTCTAGTGACCAGGAGACAGTGGGCTGCTGGGACACATTGGACCTCTCCTACAAAAGGCCACTTCTCCAAGGTCAGGAAATGTAATGAACCTACTACATACATAGCAATAAAAACAGCAGGTTAAGAAAAATGAGGTGACACAGAAACACGATCCAAATGAAGGAACGAGATAAGAACCCAGAAGAAGATCTAGTGAAGTGGAGATAGCCAATCTACTCAAGAAAGAGTTCAAGGTAAGGGCTGTAAAGATGATCAAAGAACTCAGGAGAAAACCGATGACCAGAGCAAGAAGTTAGAATTTTTTTAAAAAGAGTTAGACCATTAAAGAACAACAAAACAGAGATGAGGAATACAATAACTGACATGAAAAATACACTAAAAGGACACTACTGTAGACTAAATGATACAGAGGAATGAATCAGAAAACTGAAGGACAGAGTACTGGCCATCACTGAAGATGAACAGTAAAACAATAAAATAAAATGAAATGAGGAAAATTTAACAGACCACTGAAACAACATCAAGTGTACTAACATTTGCATTATACTGGTCCCAGAAGCAAAAAGGAAAGAGAAAGGGGTGGAGAACACACCTGAAGGCATACAAGCTGAAAACTTCCTTAACCTGGGAAAGAAAAGAGACATCCAAGTCCAGTGAACACAGCAAGGCCAAAACAGGATGAACCCAAAGAGGACCACACCAAGACACATTGTAATTAAAATGGCAAAAAAATAAAGATAAAAAAGACACTATTAAAAGGAGCAAAGGAAAAACAATACAAACATGGGAACTTGCTTAAAGTTATCAGCTGACTTTTCAGGGTAAACTCTGCATGCCAGAGGGAGCGGCATGGTATATTTAAAGTCATGAAAGGGAAAATCCTATAACCAAAAATACTCTACCCAGCAAGGCTCTCCTTCGGATTTGATGGAGAGATCTAAAGTTTTACAGACAAGCAAAACTAAAAGAATTCAGCACCGCCAAACCAGCTTTATGAGAAATCTTAAAGGGGCTTCACGAGGTGAAAAAGAAAAGGCCACAACTGAAACATAAAACTAATGAAGGGAAAATTACTAAAGGAAAAACTTCATTGGTAAAGGCAAATATATTCAGTAAAGGTAGTAAATCAACCATGTACACAGCTAGTAGGAAGGATGAAAGAAAAAAGTAATAAAATCATCTATATCCACAATAAGAAGTTAAGGGACACACAAAGCAAGTAGATGTAAAATATAATGTCAAATTCAGTAGTTGTGGTGGAGGAGAGTAAAAATGCAGCTTTGTTAAAGTGCATTTGAAATTAAGAGATCAGCAACTTAAAATAATCATACACACACACGCACATACACACACACACAAAACTGAAAGAAATCCAAACGTAATATTAAAGATAGGACTCCCCTGGTGGCGCAGTGGTTAAGAATCTGCCTGCCAATGCAAGGGACGAGGGTTCAAGCCCTGGTCCAGGAAGATCCCACATGCCGCGGAGCAACTAAGCCCGTGTGCCACAACGACTGAGCCTGCGCTCTAGAGCCCGCGAGCCACAGCTACTGAGCCCGCGCGCCACAACTACTGAAGCCCGTGTGCCTAGAGCCCGTGCTCCACAACAAAAAGAAGTCACCACAATGAGAAGCCTGCACACTGCAACAAAGAGTAGCCCCTACTCACCACCACTAGAGAAAGCCCGTGTGCAGCAACGAAGACCCAACACAACCAAAAATAAATTAACTAATTAATTAATTTTAAAATATGTATATTAAAGATAGTCCTCACATCACAGATGAAGGGAATAAAAGGGGAAGAAAGGAACACTGAAGAAATGAGAAGACAGAACAATCAACCAAGACGGTGAATTTACTGAGAAACAGTCATTCTTTCTCCCTCTTCCTTTCCTTTTCCTCCTTTTCCAGGTCTCTTTCGGTTCCAATCGAGAGAAGTCTTGAGGGTTCTGAGAATAGTCCTTTGAGGGCTTCAAATCACCATATCTACATCCTCTGCCACAACTACACATACAGGAACAAAAATAATCCTCTGCTATCTACTGTGTAGGAGGGATTCATGCAAAATAAACTCCTACGTGGAGATCGACAGGTGAGTTTTCCACCTGTTCTTTATAATGTCCTTCCATTATAGTGAATCCCACACATTATGAGGCAGAAGCGGTTATGTGGACTTTTCCTTGAAGTCAAAAAACTTGCAGTCATTTCAAGTACCTGGTGATCATAGGGTACAGCCAGGGAGGGTGCCGTCCCCCTGGGGGGCAGTGAATGGGCGCCCGCACCTGCGCACCCTCTGATGTACAGCTTCTGGAGAAACAAAGGGTGGTCACACCGCAGACAGCCTGTCAGGCTGCCGGGCCACTGGGCAAACCGACCAGCCTGGAAGTGCCCCATCGGATGCTGAAAGCAAAATTCTGTCCCCCCTGTGAAGCCAGGCAATTTGGGCCAGAAGGTCAGAGGAGAACGGTAATCAACTCCTCCTCTCTGCTCACCTCCTTGGGGTTACAGCAACCCCATCTCCAAACCCAACTCTGATCCTGGGGTGCCAAAGTGGGAGTCGCAGGTGGGCTCTGCCGGCACTTCTGTGCCCTCTGGGGGCTGTCTGCTCTAATGGCAACTCTCAGCCCCTCCTCCCGCCTCCTTCCCTAGTCCTGGGGGCTGCATGGCTTCTTGCAACTGCTGGCCTGATTTCATTCCTCTTCTTCCTCTAATTGCAATGAAGTGTCCTACAGAGGTTTAGAATCTCTTGGAGAAGGAAGATCTTTTAGTCAATACACCTTAACCGTGAGAAGTTGCTTTAAAGAATGAACCTGAAACACTGTATTTTTCTCCTGATGGTTCCAAGGAGAGACAGCTCATTTTCTAAGTCATAAGAATAACCAAGTTATAAATATGATATTCCAAGCCAGAGATGAAAAAGAAGTTTTTAGCACCCTGCCTCATGTCATATGACTGGGATTTAAATCGATCAGCTGCCACTTTTTTTTTTTTTTTCTGGCTGTGTTAGGTCTTCGTTGCTGCATGCGGGCTTTCTCCAGTTGTGGTGAGCGGGGGCTACTCTTCGTTGTGGTGCGTGGGCTTTTCATTGCGGTGGCTTCTCTTGTTGAGGAGCACAGCTTTAGGCATGCGGGCTCAGTAGTTGTGGCTTGCGGGCTCTAGAGCGCAGGCTTCAGTAGTTGTGGTGCATGGGTTTAGCTGCTCTGCGGCATGTGGGATCTTCCCGACCAGGGCTTGAACCCGTGTCCCCTGCATTGGCAGGCAGATTCTTAACCACTATGCCACCAGGGAAGTCCCCTGCCACTGGTTTTTAAATCACATGACCCGACTTTAAATCCATCAGCTGGACAAAGAGGAACCTGAACCAAGATGGCAGAGCAGAAGGACGTGCTCTCACTCCCTCTTGCGAGAACACCAGAATCACAACTAGCTGCTGGACAAACATCGACAGGAAGACACTGGAACTCCCCAAAAAAAGATACCCCACATCTAAAGACAAAGGAGAAGCCAAAATGAGACGGTAAGAGGGGTACAATCACAGCAAAATCAAATCCCATAACTGCTGGGTGGGTGACTCACAGACTGGAGAACACTTATACCACAGATGTCCACCCACTGGAGTTGAGGTTCTGAGCCCCATGTCAGGCTTCCCAACCTGGGGGTCCAGCAACGGGAGGAGATTCCTAGAGAATCAGACTTTTAAGGCTAGTGGGACTTGATTGCAAGACTTCGACAGGACTGGAGGAAACAGAGACTCCACTCTTGGAAGGCACACACAAAGTAGTGTGCACATCGGGACCCAGGGGAAGGAGCAGTCCCCAGGGGGGACTGAACCAGACCTGCCTGCTAGTGTTGGAGGGTCTCCTGCAGAGGTGGGGGGAGGGTGCTGTGGCTCACCGTGGGGACAAGGACACTGACAGCAGAAGTTCTGGGAAGTAATCCTTGGCGTGAGCCCTCCCAGAGTCTGCCATTAGCCCTACCAAAGAGCCCAGGTAGGCTCCACTGTTGGGCTGCCTCAGGCCAAACAACCAACAGTGAGGGAACCCTGCCCCACCCGTCAGCAGTCAAGCAGATTAAAGTTTTACTGAGCTCTGCCCACCAGAGCAACAGTCAGCTCTACCCACCACCAGTCCCTCCCATCAGGAAACCTGCACAAGCCTCTTAGATAGCCTCATCCACCAGAGGGCAGACAGCAGAAGCAAGAAGAACTACAATTCTGTAGCCTGTGGAACAAAAACCACATTCACAGAAAGTTAGACAAGATGAAAAGGCAGAGGGCTATGTACCAGATGAAGGAACAAGCTAAAACCCCAGAAAAACAACTAAATGAAGTGGAGATAGGCAACCTTCCAGAAAAAGAATTCAGAATAATGATAGTGAAGATGATCCAGGACCTCGGAAAAACAATGGAGGCAAAGATCGAGAAGATGCAAGAAATGTTTAACAAAGACCTAGAAGAATTACAGAACAAACAGAGATGAACAATACAATAACTGAAATGAAAACTACACTAGAAGGAATCAATAGCAGAATAACTGAGGCAGAAGAATGGATAAGTGACCTGGAAAACAGAATGGTGGAATTCACTGCTGTGGAACAGAATAAAGAAAAAAGAAAGAAAAGAAATGAAGACAGCCTAAGAGACCTCTGGGACAACATTAAATGCAACAACATTCACATTATAGGGGTCCCAGAAGGAGAAGAGAGAGAAAAAGGACCCGAGAAAATATCTGAAGAGATTAGAGTCGAAATCTTCCCTAACATGGGAAAGGAAATAGACACCCAAGTCCAGAAAGCACATAGAGTCCCATACAGGATAAACCCAAGGAGAAACACGCCAAGACACATAGTAATCAAACTGACAAAAATTAAAGGCAAAGAAAAATTATTGAAAGCAGCGAGGGAAAAATGACAAATAATATACAAGGGAACTCCCATAAGGTTAACAGCTGATGTCTCAGCAGAAACTCTACAAGCCAGAAGGGAGTGGCATGATATATTTAAAGTGATGAAAGGGAAGAACCTACAACCAAGATTACTCTACCCAGCAAGGATCTCATTCAGATTCGATGGAGATATCAAAAGCTTTACAGACAAGCAAAAGCTAAGAGAATTCAGCACCACCAAACCAGGTTTACAACAAATGCTAAAGGAACCTTTCTAGGCAAGAAACACAAGAGAAGAAAAACACCCACAAAAACAAACCCAAATCAATTAAGAAAATGGTAATAGGAACATACATATTGATAATCATCTTGAATGTAAATGGATTAAATGCTCCAACCAAAAGACACAGACTGGCTGAATAGATACAAAAATAAGACCCATATATATGCTGTCTACAAGAGACCCACTTCAGACCTAGGGACACATAGACTGAAAGTGAGAGGATGGAAAAAGATATTCCATGCAAATGGATATCAAAAGAAAGCTGGAATAGCAATACTCATATCAGATAAAATAGACTTTAAAATAAAGAATGCTACAAGAGACAAGGAAGGACACTACATAATGATCAAGGGATCAATCCAACAAGAAGATATAACAATTATAAATGTATATGCACCCAATATAGGAGCACCACAATACATAAGGCAACTGCTAACAGCTATAAAAGAGGAAATCGACAGTAAACACAGTAATAATGGGGGACTTCAACACCTCACTTACACCAATGGACAGATCATCCAAAATGAAAATTAATAAGGAAACACAAACTTTAAATGACACAATAGACCAGATAGACTTAATTGATATTTATAGGACATTCAGTCCAAAAAGAGCAGGTTACATTTTCTTCCCAAGTGTGCACGGAATATTCTCCAGGATAGATCACATCTTGGGTCACAAATCAAACCTCAGTAAATTTTTAAAAATTAAAATCATATCAAGCATCTTTTCCAACCACAACGCTATGAGATTAGAAATCAATTACAGGGAAAAAAAGTAAAAAACACAAATACATGGAGACTAAACAATACGTTACTAAACCACCAAGAGATCACTGAAGAAATCAAAGAGGAAATCAAAAACTACTTAGAGACAAATGACAATGAAAACACGACTATCCAAAACCTATGGGATGCAGCAAAATCAGTTCTAAGAGGGGAGTTTATAGCAATACAAGCCTACCTCAAGGAACAAGAAAGACTTCAAATAAACAATCTAACCTTACACCTAAGGGAACTAGAGAAAGAAGAACAAACAAAACCCAAAGTTAGCAGAAGAAAAGAAATCATACAGATCAGAGCAGAAATAAATGAAATAGAAATAAAGAAAACAACAGCAAAGATCAATAAAACTAAAAGCTTGTTCTTTGAGAAGATAAACAAAATTGATAAACCATTAGCCAGACTCATCAAGAAAAAGAGGGAGAGGACTCAAATCAATAAAATTAGAAATGAAAAAGGAGAAGTTACAACAGACACCACAGAAATACAAAGCATCCTAAGAGACTACTACAAGCAACTCTATGCCAATAAAATGGACAACCTGGAAGAAATGGACAAATTCTTAGAAAGGTATAACCTTTCAAGACTGAACCAGGAAGAAACAGAAAATATGAACAGACCAATCACAAATAATGAAATTGAAACTGTGATAAAAAATCTTCCAACAAACAAAAATCCAGGACCAGATGGCTTCACAGGTGAATTCTGTCAAATATTTAGAGAAGAGCTAACACACTTCCTTCTCAAACTCTTCCAAAAAATTGCAGAGGAATGAACACTCCCAAACTCATTCTGTGAGGTCACCATCACCCTGATACTAAAACCAGACAAAGGTACTACAAAAGAAGAAAATTACAGACCAATATCACCGATGAATATAGATGCAAAAATCCTCAACAAAATACTAGGAAACAGAATCCAACAACACATTAAAAGGATCACACACCATGATCAAGTGGGATTTATCCCAA
The DNA here is from genome assembly GCF_963924675.1 of Phocoena phocoena. Taxonomy (NCBI): domain Eukaryota; kingdom Metazoa; phylum Chordata; class Mammalia; order Artiodactyla; family Phocoenidae; genus Phocoena; species Phocoena phocoena. The sequence goes on along the minus strand of NC_089219.1, from coordinate 186,746,502 downwards.
GGATGCAAGGATTCTTCAGTATACGCAAATCAATCGATGTGATACACCATATTAACAAACTGAAGAAGAAAAATCATATGATCATCTCAATAGATGCAGAAAAAGCTTTTGACAAAATTCAACACTCATGTATTACAAAAACTCTCCAGAAAGTGGGCATAGAGGCAAACTACCTCAACATAATAAAGGCTATATACGACAAACCCACAGCAAACATCATTCTCAATGGTGAAAAACTGAAAGCATTTCCTCTAAGATCAGGAACGAGACAAGGATGCCCACTCTCACCACTATTATTCAACATAGTTTTGAAAGTCCTAGCCACGGTAATCAGAGAAGAAAAAGAAATAAAAGGAATCCAAATTTGAAAAGGAGAAGTAAAGCTGTCACTGTTTGCAGATGACATGATACTATACACAGAGAATCCTAAAGATGCCACCAGAAAATTATTAGATCTAATCAATGAATTTGGTAAAGTTGCAGGGTACAAAATTAATGCACAGAAATCTCTTGCATTCCTATATACTAATGATGAAAAATATGAAAGAGAAATTAAGGAAACACTCCCATTTACCATTGCAACAAAAAGAATAAAATACCTAGGGATAAACGTACCTAGGGAGACAAAAGACCTGTATGCAGAAAACTATAAGACACTGATGAAAGAAATTAAAGATGATACCAACAGATGGAGAGATATGCCATGTTCTTGGATTGGAAGAATCAATATTGTGAAAATGACTATACTACCCAAAGCAATCTACAGATTCAATGCAATCCCTATCAAATTATCAATGGCATTTTAAATTGGTATGGAGACACGAAAGACCCCAAATAGCCAAAGCACTCTTGCGGGAAAAAAATGGAGCTGGAGAAATCAGACTCTTTGACTTCAGATTATACTACAAAGCTACAGTAATCAAGACAATAGGTTACTGGTACAAAAATAGAAACATAGATCAGTGGAACAAGATGCAAAGACCAGAGATAAACCCACACACATTTGGTCAACTAATCTATGACAAAGGGGGCAAGGACATACAATGGAGAAAGACAGTCTCTTCAATAAGTGGTGCTGGGAAAACTGGACAGCTACATGTAAAAGAATGAAATTAGAACACTCCCTAACACCATACACAAAAATAAACTCAAAATGGATTAGAGACCTAAATGTAAGACCAGACACTATAAAAAACTCTTGGAGGAAAACATAGGAAGAACACTCTTTGACATAAATCACAGCAAGATCTTTTTTGACCCACCTCCTAGAGTAATGGAAATAAAAACAAAAAGAAACAAATAGGACCTAATGAAACTTCAAAGCTTTTGCACAGCAAAGGAAACCATAAACAAGACAAAAAGACAACCCTCAGAATGGGAGAAAATATTTGCAAACGCATCAATGGACAAAGGATTAATCTCCAAATTATATAAAGAGCTCATGCAGCTCAATATTAAAAAAACAAACAACCCAATCCAAAAAATGGCCAGAAGACCTAAATAGACATTTCTCCAAAGAAGACATACAGATGGCCAAGAAGCACATGAAAAGCTGCTCAACATCACTAATTATTAGAGAAATGCAAATCAAAACTACAATGAGGTATCACCTCACACCAGTTAGAATGGGCATCATCAGAAAATCTACAAACAACCAATGCTGGAGAGGGTGTGGAGAAAAGGGGACCCTCTTGCACTGTTGTGGGAATGTAAATTGATACAGCCACTATGGAGAACAGTATGGAGGTTGCTTAAAAAACTAAAAATAAAATTACCATATGATCCAGCAATCCCAGTACTGGGCATATACCCAGAGAAAACCATAATTCAAAAAGACACATGCACCCCAATGTTCCTTGCAGCACTATTTACAATAGCCAGGTCCTGGAAGCAACGTAAATGCCCATCGACAGACGAATGGATAAAGAAGATGTGGTATATATATACAATGGAATATTACTCAGCCATAAAAAGGAACGAATCTGGGTCACTTGTTGAGACGTGGATGGATCTAGAGACTGTCGTACAGAGTGAAGTAAGTCAGAAAGAGAAAAACAAATATCGTATATTAACGCATATATGTGGAACCTAGAAAAATGGTCCAGATGAACCGGTTTGCAAGGCAGAAGTTGAGACACAGATGTAGAGAACAAACATATGGACACCAAGGGGGAAACGCCGTGGGGGCGGGGGGGTTGCTGAATTGGGCGATTGGGATTGACATGTATACACTGATGTGTATAAAACTGATGACTAATAAGAAACTGCTGTATACAAAAATAAATACAATTAAATTTAATTTTTTTTAAAAGTTACAGAACTCTAAAGGTGATTTTACCATGTGTAAGTTATATCTTAATTTACAAAAGGGAAAAATCCATAGTGAGATACCAGCACACACCTGCTAGAATGGTTAAAACTGAAGGACTGAAATACCAGGTGTTGCCAAAGATGTGGATGAGCGTTGTTGGTGGGAATGCAAAGTGGTGCAGCCAGTCTGCAAAACAGCCTGGCCGTTTCTTACAAAATTAAATCTGTACCTACCACACAAACCAGCCATCCAACTCTCACTTACCCAAAAACTTGCCCATGAATTCTTAGAGCAGCTTTATTCATTGTAGCCAAAAGCTGAAACAACTCAAATGTTCATCAGAAGTCATAAAGAGATTAACATAAATAAATTGTAGACAAGGCAAACTATACTGATAGAAACCGTATCAGTGGTTTTCTGGGACTGGGGATTGGGGGGGCCAGGGGAGGACAGAGATTGACTGTAAAGGACCACAAAGCAGCTTTCTAGGGGGACAGGACTGTTCTGTATCCTGAGGGTGGTAACGGTGGTTCCATAACCGCAAACATTTGTTAAAATTCAATGAACTGTATGCTAAAAATGGTTTGTAAGTTATATGTCAATAAAGCTGACTTTAAAACTAAAAAAAATAATAAATTATTCTCTTCACAACGCCATGGTTTAGGCACAAGGTTAGAAAACCATCCCTGAGAAATAGGGATGTAGAGAAACCTAATTTATCATAGAGATGGTGCTGCAAATGCCTGGGGAGAGCAAACAGCACCAGGATGCGTAGTCATCCACATGAGAAGCTAGGATGACTGAAACCCTAACACACGTTCCTACTGAAAACTCCATCCTGCGTAACTCCAAGAAGAACACACAGGAGACCATCATTATGACCTCAGAGCTGGGGGGAGGGGAGATGATGTGATACTATTCACAGCGTAGTAAAGAAAGGTCGGTGGAAATACATAGAGTAAAACTAGCCTCAGGCTTACACAGTTACTGGATTTTGACAAGATGCCAAGGTAATTCAGAAGGCAAGGGAAGCTGTTTTCCAAAAATGGTGCTGAAACAACTGGATATCAGTGCAAAAAAAATGAACCTCAACCCCTACCTCACTCCATATGCAAATATGAATTTGAGATGAACGCAGACCTAAAGGTAAAAACTAACACTATATTCTGCACAGTGAAGGAAACATCAACAAAATGAAAAGGCAGCCTACTGAATAGGAGAAAATGTTTATTTGCAAGATATTTATCTGATAAGGGGTTAATATCCAAAATATATAAGGGACTCACTGAACCCCATAGCAGAAAAAAATAGCCCAATTAAAAGTGGACAAAGGACCTTTATAGACATTTCTCAAAAGAAGACATACAAGTGACCAACAGGTACATGAAAAGATACTCAATGTCACCAATCATCAGGGAAAATCAAACCAAAACCACTATGAGATATCACCTCACTTCTGTTAGAATTGCTTTCACTAAATTTTTTTTTTTAAGTAAGCGTTGGTGAGGATGTGGGGAAGAGTGAACGCTTGTACACGGTTGGTGGGAACATAAATTAGCACAGCCATTATGGGAGTTCCTCAAAAAATTAAAAATAGAACTAACTTCTGATCCAGCAATCCCACTTCTTGGTACTCATATATCCAAAGGAATTGGAATCAGATTATCCAAAATACATCTGCACTCCCATGTTCATAGCAGCACTCTTCACAATGCCAAGGCAGGAAACAACCTAAATGTCCATTGACAGAGGAATGGATAAAGAAGATGTGGTATATAAAGGTATACAGTGAAGTATTGTGCAGCCTTTAAAAAGGTGGAAATCCTGCCATTTGTGACAACATGGATGAACTGGGAGGACATTATGCTAAGTGGAATAAGCCAGACACAGAAAGACAAACATTGCATGATCTCATTTATGTGTGAAATCTAAAATAATGAAACTCAGAGAAGCAGAGTAGAACGTTGGTTGCCAGGGGCCAGGGGAAGGGAGAAGTGCAGAGATTTTCTCAAAGGATGTGAAGATTCATAAGCTTTGGGGAGCTAATGCACAGCAATGTGACTATAGTTAACATTGCTGTATTTTACACATGAAATTTGCTAAGAGGGTAGGTCTTAAGGGCCTTAAGATTAATAACAAAAGAAAGAATACAAAAGAAGAGAAGAGAAAAGAAGAGAGAGAGAAGAAAGGAAAGAAGGAAATGGTAACCATGAGAGGTGATGGGTATGTTATTTAGATTGTGGTGATTATTTCACAATGTAAATGTGTATCAAAATGTCAAGTTGTACACTTAAAACATATATAATTTTTATTTGTCAGCTGTACCTCAATAAAGCTGCGGGGAGAAACCAAAATTGTAAAGCTTCTAGAAAGAAACATAAGAGACTATCTTTGCAACCCTGTAGTATACAATATTTCTTAAACAGGATTTTAAAAATCACTGACCATAAAAGGAAAAAGTAATAAATTGTACATCAAGGTTACACATAACTGTTAATTTAAAAAAATGTTCTAGATCTTCTCTAACCATCCTAACTTCAATACAAAACTTTTAATAGTTTTTGTTTGTTTGCTTTTTTGTTTTTTGGTTCCCAGAGGAGAAAGAGGGAGGGAAAAGAGAGCAAAAATTGGGAGAAGATTCAAAGTGGGGAAGAGAGGGGGAGGAGAAAAGTTTTTAGTTCAAAAAGTTATGCCCTGTTAGAAGGCTACAGTTTTTAGATAGATGGCCTTGTCGAAACAACACTATTATGGATAAAGAAAATGTGATAAAGAAATAGATAGGGGCTTCCCTGGTGGCGCAGTGGTTCGGGGTCCACCTGCCTATGCAGGGGACGCGGGTTCGTGCCCCGGTCCGGGAAGATCCCACATGCCTTAGAGCGGCTGGGTCCGTGAGCCATGGCCGCTGGGCCTGCGCGTCCCGAGCCTGTGCTCTGCAACAGGAGAGGCTACAACAGCGAGAGGCCTGCGTACCGCAAAAAAAAAAAAAAAACATAAATGAAGGGACTTCCCTGGTGGCATAGTGGATAAGACTCCGTGCTCCCAATGCAGGGGGCCCAGGTTCGATCCCTGATCAGGGAAGTAGATCCCACATGCATGCCGCAACTAAGGAGCCTGCCTGCTACAACTAAGACCCGGTGCAACCAAATAAATAAATATTTTTTTTAAAAAAACATACATGAGGAGGTTTGTAGTCTTTTTTTGGTTTTGAAATATTTCCTAAATTTAAACTTATGAAAGAAATCTTTGAATATAACTAATTGTCTCTCACTGGGATATTTATTCTCCCATTTCATTAGAAACAGAATAACATCATGGGATACCATGTATACATCTAAGAGAGATAAAAATTCCCATGTTCCACGCATTTTGTGTTGACCAGTAAAATGAAAGCAAAGTCTTAGGGTGAGGTTTCCATTTAAAAATTCCAAAAAGAGCTTTTTCAGCTGACAAAAACCTTTTTTGCATTGGCCTGGTAACTCTTCTTTACCTTGTTATTTTGCTATGGCTCTCAACCAGACGCTATGTATATATTTGTTCAGCTGTTCTAGTTGTCTTCACTGAGAAGTTTCAAATTATCTAGATTGCTATCATAAAAAAGCTTTTATGTACGACTTGAAGAGATCTTCAAGACACAACCATTAAATGAAAACACTCAGGCTTCAATACAGTAGATTCACTACAAAATTATTAATTAATGCAAAAAAATCTACACATTTCTGTTCAGTGTAATTACAGATAAAGAAACTACAGAAGATTCTGTTACTGGTGGTTTGTCTGACTATGAACCCTGTAAAAACTCTCCTGATTAAAACAACTAAATATGCTACACACAACACTTAAAAGCCGTTGTTATGTGTATCACTGGAATGAAAACAATATGAGAAATTCTCAGAGACCAAAAAACTAAACAAAACTAGGACTCCAGATAGGTAAATAAGGCCTGAAACTGGCTTTTGTCCTGAGGGAATTAGTCAAGTGCCTGTGACACTGGGCTGAGCAGGGTGCAAGGGACGGGAAAAGGTCAGGATAACCTAGGATTTCAAGATACGGGAGACAACCACGTAAAGACGCAACAGCAAGGGCTGCACATTTCAACAGAGAGAACTAGGGAAAAATACACACCACTGAACGGGACAGAAACAAAATCTACTAGAGGGGAAAATACCTCCCCTGATATTCCCAAATACAAGCTGTCCCTTGTGTAGATTTGCAGCCACCTGAATCAACACTACAAGGTGATCTCAAAAATCTCCAGCCAAAATAATATTTTCAATTGGCCACTACTCAAGTTGGTAATTTCCGCCAAGATGCCCGGAAAAGGCAAATACAAATCTTTTGAAGCATTTAGGACTCAAAAAAAGAATCCTCACAAAGTTCTAAAGAATAGAAGCTCATAGTAAAAAAAAAAAAAAAAAAAAAAAACCACAAAACACACAAGGAAATAAGACACCATAGTGAGAACCAGAAGGAAAAAAAATCATTATTGTATTAACTTCAAATATTAGGTTAAAATATTCACGTTAAATTTCTAGGATAACTCCAAAGGCTAGAAAGAGTGTTCACTGCCAAAACCAGAGAGAGGGAGAGAAAAAAAAAAAAAGTAATGAGAAAGAAAAGAAAAATTCAGCCAGGTCTCCTGAAAGGCAAAAAGAGAGGGAGAAAAAAGAAAAGTAGAAGATACTTGATGTAATAGCATAAATTCATAAATATAAATATTACCTGATAGATGAAAATGAACCAAACTCATTAGCTAAAAAAGATTGTCTTAATTTAAAAAAATATACAGCTTTTCCTATTTATAAGAGATAACAGAAAACCTAATAGAGAGATAACCTAATAACAGAAAAGAGATAACCTAATAGAGATAACCTAATAACAGAAAAGAGATAACCTAATAACAGAAAAGCTGGAAGAAACAGCATGGAAAAAAGATATACCTGACTAATACAACTAAAATACATGATATCCGACAAGACAGACATTAAGGGGGAGAAAAAAAGAAGCATCAAAAAGAAGCATCACCAGAGATAAAGAAGATCGAGACATATCTTAGGGGTTGTTTGATGAAAGATGAACCTTATTAGGGAGCTAAAACAATGTATTTAACTGTAGACTTTACCTCAAGGAGACAAAATTAGTATTAACAAAGCACCCAAGGAGAAATTGCTAAATTCACCATCGTAGTGGGAGATTCTAACATATCTCCGTAACTGATAGATCTACAATACTCTCCCCAGCCAAAAAACAAAATTAGTAAGGTTGGAATACAATCAACCAGCTTGATCCAATGGGCACATATAGAACATTGCATCCTTTATATTTTTTTAAAGGCATACATGGGACATACATGAAAATTGACTGGGAAGCGTCTCAACAAGTCCCGAAGAATTGAAGTGACACCCCAAGTTCACTGACAACAATACAATTAGCTTCTAACCTACCTGTTTTCTAACTTAATGATAAAAAGAAAGATTTTTAAACCCATATTTTTTAACATACACACATATTTCTAAATAATTCATAAGCTAAAGAAAAATAGTAATGGAAGTTAGAAAATATTTAGAACTGAACCATAATGGAATTACTAATAGGAAAAGTTGGGTCATGCAGTTAACCCTGTTCTTGAAGGAAATTTATAGGCTTAAGTGAAAATAAGTGAGACTATAAATTATAAAATAAACAAGACTAAAAATCAAAAAGGTAAGCATCCATCATAAGAATTTAGTAAACTAGAAGAAACAAAAAGCAATGAAAATATAAGGAAAGAAATCTTCAATATAGGCTGAATTTAATGGCATATGAAGAAACATCACGAAGAGAAAGAAATGGCAAGCCACGCAGTGGGAGGAGTATTGTAGTACATAGAACAAGGAACGTCCACCCAGAAATGTATAAAGAACTAGTACAGATGAATGAGAAAAAGGCAGGCAACCCAGTGGGCCAAAAACTTCAACAAGGAACTTTGCAAAAGAAGAAGTGTTTCAAAAGGAGCTCATCTCATTTCTCCTCAGGGAACAGCAAATAAAAATTTAAATGGCTAAAACGAAAAAGACTGAAGTGCCGCATGTGGGAAAGGATGTATCAGAGAACAAGGATTGGTAAACTATGGCCCATGGACCAAACACAGTCCACCAACTGCTTTGCAAACACAGCTGTATCGGAGCACAGCCATGATCACCTGTCTATACATTGTCTAGGACCGCTTTCATGCTGCAAGGCCAGAGTTGAATAGCAGCCACAGAGGCTGTATAGTTCACAAAATCTAGACTATTTACTGTCTGGCCCTTTACAGAAAATATTTGTCAACTTCTGATGTAAAAAAGCAAGACTTCTCATCACTACTGGTGGAAGTGCAAACCGGCCCAATCACTTTAGGAAACTGTTTGCAGAATCCACTGCATCAAATATCGTGCACCTGATGATGGGGCAATCCCATTCCTAGGTAAACACTCATTCAAGTACCTGCGCCCCAGGAGACATGTACGACAGTGTATATAGGAGCATTATTTGTAATGGTCACAAATTGGAGGCAACCCAAACGAACGTCAGTAGTAGACCGGGTAAATAAATTTGATCTCATCATACAACGGACCGGTACTCAGCAATGAAAATGAATAAACTGCTCTCACAACAATACGGATAAATCTCACAAACATAACGCAAAAAACAAGCTAGATACAAAAGACCACATACTGTACGATTCCATTTATATAAATTCCTATAAGAGGCAAAACTAAGAGTCACCTCCACATTATTTGAGGCCAAAACCCAAGTCTTACCTACTGTGGAAGTTTCTCCCTACAGTCACTTTGCTCAAAGGAGAAGCCGAGAAGAAAGTCACCTAAGAGAAGAATCAATGGGACACAGAGACAATCAATGTCCTTCAGAGTCACATATATAGTTGTTTTAATCAGGAGAGTTTTTACAGGGCTCAGAATCAGACAAACCACCAGTAACAGAATCTTCTGTAGTTTCCTTATTTGTAATTACACTGAACAGAAATGTGTAGATTTTTTTGCATTAATTAATAATTTTGTAGTGAATCTACTGTATTGAAGCCTGAGTGTTTTCATTTAATGGTTGTGTCTTGAAGATCTCTTCAAGTCGTACATAAAAGCTTTTTTATGATAGCAATCTAGATAATTTGAAACTTCTCAGTGAAGACAACTAGAACAGCTGAACAAAATATACATAGCGTCTGGTTGAGAGCCATAGCAAAATAACAAGGTAAAGAAGAGTTACCAGGCCAATGCAAAAAAGGTTTTTGTCAGCTGAAAAAGCTCTTTTTGGAATTTTTAAACGGAAACCTCACCCTAAGACTTTGCTTTCATTTTACTGGTCAACACAAAATGCATGGAACATGGGAATTTTTATCTTTCTTAGATGTATACATGACTGAGAAGGGTGGTTGTCTCAGGAGGCTGGAATTAGGGGGCTCTTCTGAGCCTGGAGCTTCACCACGCATTGTCCAGTCTGGTGAAGACCATTCTGAGCTGGCCTGGAACATGGCTGGATGGTGGTGGATGGGGCCACGTGCAGGCCTGGGCAGGAATCAGGTGACTTCTCTGGTGGGTAGGCTGGAGGTCAGTGCTCGTCACCTAAGCAGTGTCCTTTGGGTCACTTGGGGGTGTCTCTCTGTGTCCAAATCCAGACTGGAGAGTCTGGACGGCCTCCCAGAACAGTCTCTGAGTACTTTTCTGTGGGTCTGTAAGGGGTTGTGTATCAGCTTATTTGAGGGATTTTGGCAATCCTGCATGAGGATCTACTACCTGTTTTTGTAAGTAAAATTTTATTAGAACGTAGTAACTTTTATTCATTTACATACTATCTATGGCTGCTTTCATGCTACAACAGCAAAGCAGAATAATTGTTACACAGGCCGTATGCCACCAAAATATTTACCATCTGACCCAAACAGAAAAAGGTTGCCAACTCAGACACACACAGAGCGAAGACCATGTGAACGCACAGTGAGAAGAAGACGGGCATCTACAGGCTAGGGAGAAAGGCCTCAGGAGAAATCAAGAGCAAACGTCAGGGTTTCCCTGGTGGCGCAGTGGTAGAGAGTCCGCCTGCCGATGCAGGAGACACAGGGTCGTGCCCCGGTCCGGGAAGATCCCACATGCCGCGGAGCGGCTGGGCCCGTGAGCCGTGGCCGCTGAGCCTGCGCTTCCGGAGCCTGTGCTCCGCAACGGGAGAGGCCAATGAGAGGGAATGGGCATCTCGGCCGATGTGTGGCTCCTGGCCCTCAGCACCTGTTACCGGCTCCTCCTGTCCCCCGCCTCTGCTGCCAGCAGGGCTCAGCTCGAATCTCTAGCCGGGCATCATCACGGTCCGCAGAGTCATTGTGGCAGCTGGTATCTGTCGAGTGTCTTGTTCTATGACAGGCCACATGTTAAGCACATTACATGTCTCACACCACTTATCTATCTGTAGACAAGAATCAGAAAGAAGTTGAGGAAGTCGTCCAGGTTCCGATTCAGTCCAGTCTTTCCCCAAAGCCAGGTCTTTGGCCCCGGGGGCTGGAGAACCCAGATCCAGATGAGAAGCTTGATCTGGACCCAAAAGGAGCTCCTGAATGAGCCTGATGGCGTGAGGGCCTGGCCATGTGAGCAAAACCAGTCACGGAAGCAGGAAATGAAGATGCCACTGTCATTCCCGAGGAGACTTGGCCAGCCTGTGAATCCTCTGGTTGAAAGTCTGCCCTTTGAAGAACTAAGGCGACAACACAATGATCAGTTTCAGGCCCTCCTGCTCTACTTTGAGCCTGTCTCTCTCTGAACGCCAGATTCCTCCCTGCTGAGCAATTTGCAGGCTTGGAGATTTCCAGCTCCAGCTTGGTGTGGTTCTACGTTTGACAGGACTCCCTCCCTGCTCGACGCTAAGTGGTCTTAGTAGCAGGAACAGAAGGCTGGAGAGGAGGGTCTGGAGCTGCAGCCCCTCCTTTTGGGAGTACCTGGGAGCCGAGTCCGGAGGAAAGAGGTGGGGCGCGGAGTGACTCCGCCCCCACCGGCCCCCGCCCAACCATGCCCCGCCCCCTCCATGCCCCGCCTCCGGCCCGCCCCGCGGCGCATTGTGGGATCTGGGCGCTGGCTGCGAGGTGGAGGACGCGGCTCTTGAAGATGGGGTTGCAGCCGGTGAGACCCTCGCTCCGTATCCCGTACCAGGGGACTCCGCCCCTTCTGGTTCCCGGCACTCAGGTCCGGACCAGGGGCTCTCACCGCCGACCCCGCCCCGGATGCCGGGGTCTCGGTACCGCACGCTCGCGCTGGGGACCCCACCCAGGCTGCCCCCTGAGCTCGGCTTGCTCCTGCGCTGGAGTTCGGGGTCGCCACCCGGGGGGCAGGTCGTAGGGGCCCGTCACCGCCCACGCCCTGGGCTCTTCCCCGGCGCGACGGTCACGCTGCCCCCTCTGCCCGCAGAGCCCAGTCCTGCTGGCCTCCCTGGGGGTGGGGCTGCTGACTCTGCTCGGCCTGGCTCTGGGCTCCTACCTGGTGCGGAGGTCCCGCCGGCCGCGGATCACGCTCCTGGACCCCAATGAGAAGTACCTGCTGCGACTGCTAGACAAGACAGTGAGTTGTGGAGTAGCGGAGGGGACCGGAGTTCCGCTCGGCTGTGGTTGGGATGCCCCGGGGAGTTGGCGACACCAGACCTGCCTGGTGAGACGCTTGTCATCCATCCTCCAGACCGTGAACCACAACACCAAGAGGTTCCGCTTTGCCCTGCCCACCGCCCACCACGTTCTGGGGCTGCCTGTGGGTAAGAACTGCGGCGCGGGCTCCTTTCCCTGGTATTCTAATAGGGTGAGCCCCCTTCTGGGGTCTCCTGAAACGCGCTGCTTCAGTCTTGTGCCTCCCCACCCCATCACCCTTTCCCCACCAGGCTGCATATCCTCCAGGCTGTGAGGTGCCCTGGGCCACTCTAGGGTGTGCCTTCTGTGCCCCCAGACATCTTCAACTCTCAGCAGTCCTCCCTCCTTCCTGCAGGATTTGCTTATATCCCCGCTGAGCAAGCACTAATCTTTTCCCCATTGCCCAGACCCTCAACTCACTGCTAAGGTCCTGGGCAGTCATTGATAAGAATCTCAGCAGAGGGGAGTTTATGAGGGATCCAGCTGGGGGCTCAGAGGGGTGAATCCTCCCTGCTTGGTTGCTCACTGGGACCCCAGCACGGAGCAAGACGCTTCTGTCCTCTCAAACCTCCCAGATTATTTTGAAAGGTAACAGGAATGCAGCACCTCCACAGGAGCCCTTATGTAGCTCTGCATGTGGTCCCCAGGCAAACATGTCTACCTCTCTGCCCGGATCGATGGCAGCCTGGTCATCAGGCCGTACACTCCCGTCACCAGCGATGAGGACCAAGGCTATGTGGATCTTGTCATCAAGGTAAGAAGGTTGGAAGGAGCCCCAGGAGCCCCTTATCCTCCTCCCTCTGGGATCTGTAGAAACTTCCAAGATGTGTTTGATAGGAGGAGATGCGTGTCCTTTGTGGACATGAAGAAAGTATGTGGAATGGGAAGAGAGAGCATGTGTGTCATCCCTGCCCTGCTTCAGGCAGGTTCAGTCAACAGGGGGCTCAGAAACCAGGGACATTCCAAACAAAGTACTTTCCATTCTGTCTTATCAGGTCTACCTGAAGGGTGTGCACCCCAAATTTCCTGAGGGGGGGAAGATGTCTCAGTACCTGGATAGCCTGAAGACTGGGGACGTGGTGGAGTTTCGGGGGCCAAGTGGGTTGCTCACTTACGCTGGGAAAGGTAACGGCCTAGCTCCCACGTCTCTGGTGCCCGGCGTCCTCTCCACACGGTGTGGTTCTGTGTGTCCATGTGTGTGTGTGCACATGGGTAAGGGCCAGCTGCCCCTCCTGTAAACACAGCCCTGACGTTATAGAAAGGCGTGTTCCTCAGCCCCTCTTGACACAGGGATCCGTTCTCCATCCACATGAATTCACCCACTGTGACAGCCCTGGAGATGACTAATGCAAACACGGGCCTCTCTTTCTCTCCCTCAGAGAGCCGCCCCTCAGGCCGAGCTATGCAGAGAGCCAGAGATTACGTTCAGCCCTTCCAGTGGGAACAGCCGGGTGCATTAGCAAGCCTGGGAGCTGCTCTGTGCCACTTGGGAAAATAGATTCACACCTGGCCTCATGCCTGTCGCCCTGAGCAGGGAGTGACCCTCTGTGGGAGTCAGCTTATGACTCACTGTGTGTTCCTAAACTGACTCGTAGCTCATAATATGGGACAGACAGTCCTGGCCCCATTGCCCCTGAAGTGTCTTGTTGTCAGGGCTGGCTCAACACCTAAGCTCCAGGATCAGATTCCACAGCAGCTGCAGAACTGGCCTGGGACGTATTTTCGATTTTGCATTTGTTTACTTAGTTCCCTGAATTGACTGTTCTTTCACTCCTCTCTCCACTCGACTTCTCAGGGATGTTTAGCATTCAGCCCAACAAAACGTCTCCACCAGAACTGCGAGTGGCCAGGAAACTGGGAATGATTGCCGGTGGCACAGGTTCTTGTCCCCTGCTCCCTCCCACCATTGTGACTGTTGCCGTGGCAGCTTCCAGGTGACGCTCAGAAGGTTTGGTAATCATGGCCAGATTTAATCAGGGCATTCCCAGCAATGCCTAGAGCTCCCCAGTTGCTGCAAAACAAAATCATAATCAGGTAGAAACCCCCCAAAATCTATTTTAACTGACAGAATGAGAGAAACAAATCATGTGGGCTCTCCCGAGACCTCAGATGGAATGCATCTAATAAATTTTAGGTGAGAACGGAGAAGCAGCTAAGAATAGGACAGTGGAGAAGATAGAAAATTAACATTGGACATTTCCCTATGTTAGACACTCTGCTGGACTCTGTATGTGTCTATGACATAGGTACAAGCCTTCCCATTTTACGGATGGGAACACAGAGGTTCAGAGAGGTTGAATCGTTTCCACATGGATAGAGGCAGGGTTAGTGTGCAGCTCTGCTCAGTTCCAAAGCAAGTGCACTTAACCTGCATGTCCAGGGCTCCAGGCATCTCAGCGTTGAATCAGTAGGTACTTGCAGTCATCTGTGATACTGGAGCCTTAGCCTCCAAGGGACTTCCAGAGAGTCTTGGATTGGTTCCTTAGAAGGATTTCAGCAATACGAATTTATGTGAACTTTGAGCACGTGACCACAATTCACCTACCAGATATAAATTGTAGTGAGTTTGGGGTGAAGGGCCTCTCTGTCCAGAAATGTAGGTGCTGCGAAGACACGGGGGGAATGTAGAGACTTAGGACACAAAGGAAGACAGAGTGAAGGGGTGAGTGAGTAGAATTAAGATGAAAGGCTTGGGCAGCTAGGGAGCAGGGATGGGGAGGGTGGCCACCGCATCTCACCGTGGGGCATCTGTGTGCAGGAATCACCCCAATGCTGCAGCTGATCCAGGCCATCCTGAAAGACCCAGAAGATCCAACCCAGTGCTTCCTGCTTTTTGCCAACCAGGTTGCGTTGCTTTTCTCAGTCCTGGGACTTCAGAGTTACTGTGTGGGGAGAGGTATGGTACCAGCGGGCAAAACTAGCCCAGTGTCTGGCTCAGCCTCTGGCCAAGGCCTCCCTGCGGGTAGAGGGTCCTCTTCCACAATAAGGAGGACAGAGCACTGAGCCACATTCCCTCCCTGGCCCACAAGGAAAGAAAAAAAGAAAACGTTTAAGGAGTCTAGTCCTGAGTATGGAAACTTGCTCCTTGCGTCTCCTTTGTTAAATATTCTGTCTTTATTCCTTCATACTGTGTAAATAAAGGCTGTTCCCCTCTCCATCCCCTCATCCTAACTCCCTAAAACCCTTGCTTATTCCCTAGAACTTCAGTTTTCTTTTTCTTTCCTGGTTGGAAAGTTGTTACAGCAGAGCACTTTATGTTGTTATGCTTACGAACCTGAGAAGGTTCCTAAAGACTTCGCTTCTCCTCTTCATTTCAGACTGAAAAGGACATAATCTTACGGGAGGACTTAGAGGAGCTGCAGGCCCGACACCCCGACCACTTTACGCTCTGGTTCACTCTGGATCACCCCCCAGAAGGTACCCTCCCCATTTCTGGACATCCCCAAATCAGGGCCTCGCCCATCTGTGGGTTCTGGTTTCAGTGAAACCGACCCTGCCCGACACTGCCAAACTCGGAGCTCATGGACACAGTGGTCTCCTGGACTCTTCCCCGCGGTTCCTGTTTACCGGGTGGGTGCAGGGCTGGCCGTGCCGCTGAAGCAGGCTGAGTAGACCCGTCCAGCTGCCGCTACAGCTCTGTACCCTCTCAGGAGCCTTTCTGGACTGCCACCACCCCACCCCGGCCCCGCGCTGCACCCCCCTGCCAGCATGGATCTGGAGTGTCATTCTCTCCTCTCCCCATGCAGATTGGGCCTACAGCAAGGGCTTTGTGTCTGCCGACATGATCCAGGAGCACCTGCCCGCCCCAGGGGAGGATGTGCTGCTGCTGCTCTGTGGGCCACCCCCGATGGTGCAGCTGGCCTGCCACCCCAACTTGGACAAACTGGGCTACTCGCAAAGGATGCGATTTACCTACTGAGCATCCCCTCACTTCCCTGGTCCCGCTGCCGGCACTTGCCGCCAGTCAGCCCTCAAATGCTGTAAGCCCTAGATGCCCTTCCCGACAGTGTCAGCCTTTTTGTCTTTCTCCGGAGCTGGAATCTGGATGGTCCCTGCGGGAACAACATCCTTAGAGCCGTGGAAGAGGGCCAAAGCCGAGTCATCCCCTGGAAGGCTCCCCAGTCTCCCTGTGATGAAACATCCAGGTCAGGCTCAAGGAGCGGACTCTTCCACGGATCAGAAAGAAGGGAGCATGTACATTTGTTCCAAGACTGGCCAGTTCCTTCGTGGCATCACACTCTTCTTTGTGTCTGTGGTTAAAGAGCAACCTGTTTAATGGGTTTGATTTAACATTTGGTGCTTAACCCATAGCAGACTCTGTGTGTGGTGGGGGGTGCAGACTTAGAAAGCTAATCTTTTAGAGGCAAAAAACAGGAGAGGAGGAGATGGTCTCTTCAGACCTCAGAGAAAGGGATCTGAAAGACGTGTTTGTGTGTCTGTCTCCTTCTGCCCCTGCCGAGGCTGGAGGGAAAGGGCTCCCCACGATCTAAGACTGTTACTGTGGCAGAAACCTCTGGCTTATGCAAATAAATGGGGCTAAGGCCCTTGTGTTCTACCGAAGCGGTGGTTGTGTCTGGGTCCTTTTTTCCAAGGCTTTTCATGCCTGAGAATCTTGGGAGGAAGGGTTTCCCAGCACAGAATTTCCCCCGGGTCTTCCAAAGAACCTTTGAGCGGTTGTACCCTGTGCTGAAATGTGAGCTGCCACCAAACTCCACACTCATCTTAGCAGCTGTCTCTGCAGAGCCAGAAGCTCAACTTCTCCCTGGAGGACTTTTAAGGTGGAGGAAGGAGAATACAAGTGAGAGGGAAGCTTTTGGAGCCCAGGTACCCCTCACAGTGGTCCTTGGTTTGGCCACTCCTTCCCTCCTTCCTTCTCCTGGCCCTTTCTTCACTGCATTTATCCTTCAGGGTACCTGGCAAATAAGTCAAAGTATTGTCTTTCTATTTGGAAGAGAAGCCTTGTCCTTTAAAAAGTAACCTGACACCACCAGCCCTAGCCAGACTGGTTGGTGCCTGGACAGAGTTGGCCCCCAGGTACATCTGTCCTGACCGCCCTTCTCCTGCTGCAACAGCCTGGCCCTGGCCAGCGTCACACCAGGGCCACCTCTTCAGCTCTTCTCTTAGTCACACTGGAACAGAACAATGCATCAGGTCAGGAGGAAGGTCGGCATTGTTTTTCTGCATGGAACTGTATACTGCTTCCCCTGGGGCCCCTGGAAGAAAGGCTTGTGGATGCTCCCCAGGGTAGAACCATCACTAAATTGTGTTACTGGTATTCCATCAGACATGTCTTGATCAGCTGGTGTGTGTGTGTACTGGGCTCTGTGAGACACACTCGGCTACCTCACCTCCAAAAAGGAAAATCTTGCCTAGGGTTGTTGGGCTCACACAGTGAAGCAGCCCAGCAAAGAGAATTTCCCACACAGAAGCTCATTCCTTGTCTCACACGGGTTCCTGCCTTATCCACTCAATATACAAACATTAAGGAGCTGCCACGTGCCAAGCACTGTGCTAGGTCCTGAGGATTCAACCATGACCAAGACTGTTCTTAGACCCCAAACAACTCATCGTCTAGAGTAAGACAGCGATAAATAATTACAACACAGTGTGGTTAATACTATAGAAGAGATACAAGGTGCAGATGGGAAGGGTTTGGAAAAGATTCTGAGAATGAGGAAGAGAAGAAAAAAAGTTTTTTAGTTAACAGCCTCGTAGCAGGCGCTGTGCTAAATGATCATTATGTAATTGAATCCTTATTATAATCCTGTGAGTCTGAGATTAAGGATATGCAGAAGGTCATACAGCTGGTCAGTGGCTGGCAGAGCCTGAATATGAAGCTAGGATTGTCTCAATCCAAAGCCAAACCTACAACTGGGAATTGTAAGTTGCTTGGATCCTTTGGCAGAGAATGGGGGCATGAGCAATGCAACAGAAAGACCAGCACGTGCAAAAGCCTGAGAAGCAGAAGAGAAGTTCACATGTGGAGAACCAGGCAAGTTCAGAGGCCCAAATGCCAGAGGGAAAGTGGAGGAAGACGAGGCCTGGGAGCAGGTAAGAGCCTGGTAACGCCATGCTGAGAACACTCAGTCCTGTGGACAGCACACGTTTCTGAGGGTTTTATACAGCGGGCAGCACATCATAGCTAAGGTTTGTGAAGCATTTACGATTTGCCAAGCATCAAACTAAGAGCCTGCATAAATTATCTCGATCCTGACAAAGAGCCCGTGAAACAGCACTATTTTATTTCTGTTTTTCAGACGAGGTACTTATGATGTGGAGCGTTCGGTAACGTGCTCAAGGTGAGAGCCTGGCCAGGGACAGAAGCCTGGGTCTATGTGAGTCCAAGAGCCTGCTACGCTTTTAACCAGCACCAGAATTAATCCCACTGCCTTGAAGCATCCATACAGGATCATACTAAAGTACCTTCTCTCTGCATCTAGAATAGACTGGTCACGTACCAGCCTTGGGAGAAGTGAGAAGTGTCAGTCGCCCAGGCGAGGGCTGCAGCACCCCGCGGTCCCCCTCTGGCCGCAGCGGGAGCCCGGGGCGGAGCAGGAAGTCCCCAGGAAGACCAGTCAGCGCCGCCGCGCTGTTTCTAGCCAGGAGCCAGCCTGCCTCGTGCCTCGCACACGATTGGCCCTCAGTAAATATTTACGGAAGGGAGGGAGGAGCCATGAGGTTGAAAAAGAGAAATTAAGAAGTGCCCATCCTAGAGGACAAGGTGCAGGGTAGGAAATTCGGCATTCCTTCGCAGGGTTCGGTCTAATTCCCTGAAATTCCATCCCCATCACGCGCCCTAGTTTGCAGCTTGGGGGCGTGGTCCCCGCAAGGCCTTGAGAGGTGGTTTTATGATTGGAGCAGAGCGAGGGGGCGGGGCCCGAGCGCAGGAGGCGGGGCCGAGGGGAGAGGACCTGCGACGATTGGAACTTGAGGCACCGCCGAGCCGCGGAGGGGACGGGGGCCGTCCGGAGGGGCGGGGACCGTCAGGAGGGGCGGGGACCCGCGATGGGGAGGCGGGGCCGAGGGAGCGGGCCTGTGATTGGGACTGAGGAAAGATTGTCGGGCTGGAGGGAGCGGGGCCAGATGGAGGGGCGGGTCCCGCTCGGGGCAGGGCTGAGAAGCCGGCCTGTGATTGGGCCTCGCTGAGGCCAAGGGGGCGGAGCGCCCGTGAGGACGGTGACGCTCCCGCGGAGGTGACGCCGTGCGGTTGCGCGCCCCTTCCGGCGCGGGGAGGGCGCAGAAGATTCGGGCCGCTCGGCCAAAGGCCGTCTCCAGCACCGCGGGATGTAGCGCGGGGTCCGCGGCCCCGAGCAGAGTCCGCCGCCTGCCGTAAGTTTCCCGGGGCTCCGCGGCGAGCGGGTGGGAGGGCGGGGGGCGAGCGGGTGGGAGGGCGGGGGTCGACCGGAGCGCGAGGCCCCCCGGGAGCCTCGGCGTGGGCCTGAGGCGGCAGCCGTGGAGCCGGCTTGCCCGGGCGTCCCGAGGGCTCCGAGGGCCCCGAGACCCCCGCCCGAAGCCGGCCGCGCCTCCGGCCACTCCGCGTCAGGTGTCCACGTTCGTGGCCCCTCCTGTGCGCGCCGCGTCCCCCGCTGCCAACAGCCGCGGTGGCTGCCGTGCCTCCCAGTCGTCGGGGTGAGACGTCCGGATTTGGGCTCCGACTCGGGCCCGCCAGGCCGGAGCTGAGCCTGGTCCCAACGCTGCGCGAGGCCAGCGCGGAGGGGTTGCAGGCCTGGGTCGCGGAACCGCCTCTCGGCGGGGAGTACCCGCCTTTGGTGGCCTGAGGAGCTCTAGGGTTCCTAGACCGTGAGTGTGCGCCCACCTTGATGGGGGAGAAGGGGACGTTGGTGGACAATTTGCCTTTGTTTAAGGTAGTCCCAAAAGCTGCGATGTGAGCAAAATCTAAAGTACGTTAGGGAAAAACGAAATTTCATTCCCTCAGAAATCTCTCATTGATGCCATCCTATGTTTGAGATTTTTGGTCAAGCCTTCGAATTTGAAGAAAATAGGTATGTTTCTCCTCGGTTTCTGGTGCTACATTGGCGAAAGGGAAACTGACAAGGCGAATTTCATTTCCATAGTTTCAGGTGTCAGAGGAGCAACAGGAGGCTTACTAAGTACTTAGCTGGATTAACCAGTTTCCCCCCAGTATGTAGAAGAAAGGCTAGAAAACACAGCAGGGACTATATAGGCCACTGACTTAACTCAAGCGAATGCTATAATGGCTGGTTCTTTTCTGAAATGAAGTGATCGTGGGATCTGTCTCCAGCTTTTCTCTCTTTATAGGGGTTGTGTCACCGGTGATGGAGCAACTGTTGTTCCTTACGTTTTGTAGCATCCATACAGTACTAGGAACTTAGGCAGGGTGGTGTCAAACAGGTTGCAGCATCAGGGTAATAGTTCCCAGCTTGCAGCCACTAAGTTTCTTTATCCCAGGAGTAACTTCTGTGTTACCTTATAGTGGTTGATACTTGGGGAATCAATCTTGTTCCCTGTGAGCAACGTCTTAGGGTTAGACCTCCACAAAACTATACCTAACTTCTGAGTAGAATCTGAAAGCATTCCATGCTCAGTGGCCAAGAAATTACATGATCCCCAGAGGATAAGCAGAAATTTTAAGCAAACACTTTGCCTGCAACTAGGAAGGAAACTCAGACAAGGGCGCAGCCTTAACCCAGTAGGCTCCCCATTGCTAATAGGTAAAGTGCACCACCGTAGGTAGGCTTTTAGGCTGTCTCCAGTTTCTTAAGTCTGGCCTCATTTTACCTTTCCAAGACTTCCTTATGGAAGGTGGATTATTCACTGCCCTGGGGGCTTTGTTCTTTCAAGCCTGCCTAGGTTCATAGCACTACCCTTCTGGAATGCCTGGATCGCATCTTTACCTATCAAGATCCTTTCTTAAAATCTTCCACCATACCTTTCCTGATTATTCCAACTAAAATTGAGCTTTTCTTCTGAATTCCTCCAGCACTTTATGGCATTTAGCCTTGTAGTGGTTTTAGTAGAAAACAGAAGTTACTGCCTCCTCTTAAAATAGAGGCCAGCAGCCATGCGAAGCCACTAACTGGTCTCTTTGCCTTCTCTGTAGCCTGACAGTGCCACGCGTGTTGTGTATAATCAATGGTATTCGCAGATGGATAAAAGATATTTGCACTTCGTTCTCGGCCCGAAAGTTTTTTCTCTATTTTTCCCTAAGAAATCTCCTTGACTCCTTTACTATAAAGCCACACGGAAAGTCTTTAACGCACTTGCTACAGTCTCCTGTCCCATGTACTTGTGATCATGCTGGTGAACTAAACAGTCATCTTTAAATCCAGAAGCTTTATTAATACTGGTGGGGTATTTTCTGGTGCTGGTACTCCTCAGAGTTGTTACATTTTGTCCTTAATGTCCATTTGTCCCTCATGGCACCCACTGGACTTTGTTACTCTCACTGTACTCAAAGTTGATTCCCTTTTCCCGCTCAGAAATGTTGGGGACGTGATTAATGTTCATAAAGTTTTAGCTATCTTGGATTGAAGAGATCCTTGAAAGTGCCCTCTAGGCAAACTGATTCCAAGTGATTGGCTTTTTAGACGTGCGCCTAGTTTGCTTTTGTTTCATCGGGGCTTTCACAGTATAAAGTTATCGCTATAATGTGTAACTATAGTGGCCATATATGTGTAATTTACTTAAAAGCCAGGTATTAAAAACAAGGACTGGTACGAAACGCCTTCATATTCCTGTATACTTCACTTTTTTTCTTTTTGTCATGGCATTTGAAAAGCTTACCTGTCTCTGGGATCAAAAAAAACAGACCCCTTCTGTTGGGATAGCTTTATCTGGAGAAGAGCTACAAAGAAAGCTACGTTGTGATTTTTCACTGCAGACTCTAAGTCAGTGACACTGTGATCAAATAGGAAAGCTGAGGCTCCCTTACTGCAATTTGATAGTTTTCAAACATAAGCCTTTGCCTTGACTCATTTACCCCCCAGCAGTGCTATGAAAGCACCTTCCCTAAGAAAGAGAGCAGATAGAGGAGAAGATGGCTGTGTTCTTTGTCTTTACTGCTAGGCTAGCCTTGCTTTAGAACAACGTGAGTCATGTAGGCCTAAGATGGAGCTTACCCATGGAACCTCTGAGCGCCCAGGGACCCCAGATTAAAAACTCCTAGAAGAAGTTTTGTGCCTTTGACTCCAGGGAGGGAGTGTGCTATAGCCTGGAAAACTTGGGAACTGGTTCACAAAATAAATGTCTCCAAAAGTGTGAGGGAAATAAACTTACCAGTAAATGCTGGCAGTTAAGAATCAGTCCTTTCCCTAGTTTGGCACCAGATGATCTTATTTATAGGAGCACAAGCACCTTCCCGCCTCCACAGCTTTATTCTCTAGTGTCATAGGGTTATCCAGCTGGAAAGCTTAGTGGTAAAGATTTATCAGCGTGAATTGAAGAAATCCCATCAAAAATGCACTCAGTGCAGTCTGGCCCAATTATAATTGCTATATTGGGTGTGGCGAGTTTGAGGGAAAATGTGTTTCCTCTAAAATAGGTAAGGATAGGAAAGCTAGTAGAAAGCTGAAGTACCTTCGGCTCTCCTGAGGTTCCCAGAGTCAGTCTTAACACTTTAGGGTCGGAGGCTGGTGGTATATAGTAGAAACTGAAACGCTTGCTTGCAGTTCATTCCCAGCTGTTTGTGAGTGACCCACGCTGTCAAGTGATATTCTCAGGTCCTAGCATTCATCATTGGCTTTTCTTTCTTGCCACACCTCCGACCCCTCTCTCTCCCTTTCCTGTCCCTGTGTTGTTGCAGTTTAGAAGACCCAGCTGGACAGTGGACTTTGCTCACTGTGGTGACATGACAGCACTCAAAGTAACTGAACTTAGTGTGTGGCCATCCTAGTTTAGGGGTTCTCCGTCCACTGTCCTCCTGGAGCAGTGCAGTTGTATCACTGGTTTTGTACATATCACAGATTACCTTATGCCATCTGATTACAGGCTCTTCCAAGACAATGACTTAACTTGTTCAACTTTGTATTTTGCACAGTACCTTAAAGTGCCTTAGGGTGCTGGCCCTAAATACATTTGTTAAGTATTCAGTGAATGTGTTGGCTTACTCTGGGGAGAGGGACAGGAGGAAGCCCTACAAGCACAATTCCATAAACCCCTAGCTAGCAACAGAAGCTAATAGGTCGTATGCTTCTTGCTGGAATGCTGCCTCATTCATTCATTCATTCATTCATTTTGAAATACGTGTTCTGACCAAGATCAGGGATATGTATACATTTGTGATCCATGTAGTGTGGTATCCCAGAACCCGAGAATATCTGTATCTATATATCTGGCTTAAGCCTTAGTGGCCACCCCTCAAATACTGGCAGCAGTATTCTAGAATAGCTGAGTATATTCCCCTTTTCAGACTTCTCCAAGATGCCCAAAGCTATTTATGTTTTTGCTCCAGTATAAATTATTTCTTATTTAAGCTGTTTATTCAGTAGTACTTCACTTTGAGGACATATGTTTTGTGGTCAGCTTATTGAGAAAGATTTCCCAGTGTTTCTGCTTACGTGGGTTGCCTATCTCTTGAGGTTTCAGAGGCCTCCAATTTCCTGTTCTCCTTGGGCTCAGTTGTTGGCTATGACTATGGACTGGCGTCTCTCTTGTCAGAGTCTTGCACGTTTGGAGGAAGAGGAACTGCCTGTGTGTTGACACCGAAGACAGGTCTGCGTGCACTGAGTTATGGGCGTCTGTTCTCTTGAACCAGCTCTGCCAGTAGCTTTCAGCTGTGCTTGTGTGTTGAGAGTAGCATGACTGTTTTCAAGCTTGAGGATTGCCCTCACCTGACTGCATATATCGCACGATAATCCCTGAGAAGGAATTGAGATCACTGTTGGGTTAACAAAGAACTGGTACACGATGCCAAAGGTGGATGTCTGTGAACAGCCACCGGGGACGGACACGGTGCGCAGGGCTGTGCTGACTGCCCAGAGGAAAGGTGTGGGTTGCCCGAGCTTCCGTTTCCTCCCCGTCATGCAGCTCGCCCCGAGTGCAGGTGTTGCCTGGCCCTCTTTGCACTGCCCTGTGCTTTTCGGGGCTCAGGTGACCCCAGTGCAAGAAAATGTGGATATTCTGGCTCCTCCTGCTGCGAGCAGGAAACGCCTTTGTTGCGGGGCTGGAAATCTTGGGGCACTTTTCCCCTCCTTTCCCTACGCCTTCATCTCCCTGGGACCTGATTAAAGACTACTTCCTTACAGGATCTATGTGCCTGTCTCAGGTCTCTGAAAAACTCGTCTGAGTGGGGCATAGGTCATTAGCTATGGCTACTGGGACAACTCGCTGAGCCGGTTGTTTGGTGGCAGAGGGCAAGGCTGGGCTGCCTCCTGCCTTCAGCCTCTCGCATCCAGGCAAGTTATTGCTGCTGTGAGGGGCGGCTGTGTGGAAAGCTTGCTGTCCAGGTGTCGAACCCGGGCTGTGATCCTATAAGAGAAGTAGTAGACCTGGCAGAGAAACTAACCACTGGGCACCTAGCCCACAGCCGAGTTCCTTTTGTGTGCGAGGCACACGTGTCAGCATTCGTAGGTAAGGCCCACCGAGTTCAGTCGGCAGTTAGCTCATGTCTAAGCCGGGGGCCTCGCAGCGGTCACAGCAGGTGTCGGCCTCCTCGTCTGCCTCCTGAGTCTCAGGGCCGGGACTTTGTAGGGCAGACTAGCTCTGGGGCTGGTGGGCTAAACTCCGCTCCGTGCGCGTGGGAGGGACTTGCGGGTGGGTAGCTGTTCTTCTGTGGTGACCGTTTGGTGCAAAAAACAAATCCTTTGGAGGCAAGCAACTAGGTTTTCAGCCTTATCTTTAAGATTAGTGAGGTTCCAAGTAAAGGGTGATAGTTAAGAGGAGAACAAAAGCACTTAACTGGCCTCTAGGACTGGAGGGGCTGTGAGTCCAGGGGCTGTGTCTTAGTCCCTGTGTATTGCCTCGTAGAAATGAGATGTAAGAGGAATAAATTGTCGACACCCTTCGTGTTTGGTGTTTGTGTTTGCTTTCAGTGTCTTCCATCACAAGGAACTCTCTGCCCCCTGGGGCCGAGAGACCCCACCCTTTCCCCAAGCTGAAGCCGCAGAGCATTGAGGTACCAGCCAGATGTCTTCTCACAAAGGACCTGTGGTGGCCCAGGGCAGTGGGGCCCCTGCCGGGAACAGGGAGGCGGACACAGTGGAGCTGGCTGAGCTGGGCCCCCTGCTAGAGGAGCAGGGCAAGCGGGGCGTCGCCAGCCCAACCAAAGTAAGTTGTCCCCCCAGGGCCCGCCTCTCCCCTTAGGCCTGTTGGTCTCCCAAAGGGACTGTCCCTACCCCAGTCCTCATCACGCTGTAGTGTAGCTCTTTTTATCTGTTTCTCCCACTAAGCAGTTGCTTATACCCCAGTGCTTAGCACAAGACCTGAAATCCTGCAAGTGGCCAGTGCCTGTCTGTGGTTGAAGTAAGGAAGCAGTCAGGCAAGATTAGGCTGGGCTTCGTATAATGAACAAACAAAAACCCCTGTAGCGAGTGAAGTAAGCCAGAAAGAGAAAAACAAATACCGTATGCTAACACATATATATGGAACCTAAAAGAAATGGTTCTGAAGAACCTAGGGGCAGGACAGGAATAAAGACGCAGACGTAGAGAATGGACTTGAGGACACCGAGAGGGGGAAGGGGAAGCTGAGACGAAGTGAGAGAGTGGCTTGGGCATATATACACTACCAAATGTAAAATAGAAAGCTAGTGGGAAGCAGCCGCATAGCACAGGGAGATCAGCTCGGTGCTTTGTGACCACCTAAAGAGGTGGGATAGGGAGGGTGGTAGGGAGATGCAAGAGGGAGGAGATATGGGGATGTATGTATATGTATAGCTGATTCACTTTGTTATACAGCAGAAGCTAACACAACGGTGTAAAGCAGTTATACTCCAATAAAGATGTTTTAAAAAAGCCAACGTGTAGCTTTGACAAGGTAGAAGTCTCTCTCGTAGAGAGAGAGTTCTTGGAAGTAGCCGCCACAGGCTGGTATGGACGCTGCACCCGGGAGGCACCTGTCCTGCTCTTCCATCTCATTCTTACTGTGTCACCCAGGGGCGGGGCTGGGGGAGCAGGGCCCACCCTTCCTGAAAGCACCTGGCAGCGCTTCATGCACATCGGTGTGGTCTTTTCATTTTGCCTGAGCAAAATTGCAGTAGCATTGCCACCCTGAGTGAAACCAAGGACTCCGTTACGGAGGGGGAGAGGGGTCTGCATCAGTCTGTGTCGCGAAATCTAAGAGGAAGCATCGCAGGGGAAAGAACAGCCGGGAGGAGGAGCTGCTGTCCGCACACGGCCGGAGCCTCTGCTTGGGAGGCAGGGCTGTCGGGCTGCACACTTCGGGAGGGCCTGCAGCTTCTTTCGCGGAACCAGTTCTGAGGCCCTGCTTCTCCCGGGAGCTGCTGTGGATGCAGAGTTTCAGTCGCCGTGGCATCCCCAGAGCCAGTGAACAGAGAACTGCACAGATTTAAATTGTTAGGGGAATCTCTGAAACTCCGTCTTTTCCATTCTTTTGAGCATTCAGTGATCTGGAAGAGAGAAATATTCGGGAAAATGGGGCAAGTTCGGAACCGCTGTGTTAGCGATAAGGGTGGGATCTTGGGACTTGCAGAGCATGTAGGCCTGGTGCACTAGTCCCGTGTGCCTCGGGTGCCAGTCTCCATCCGTCTGTCCCCCATGTGCTGCGTTGGGCTTTCGCTGCAGCATTTACAGAGTTGTAAACTGGTGCACTGTCATGCCGTAGGAGAAAAGGCCACAAGGCCGGTGTGTGGGAGAGGGGCTGGGCAGAGAGCAGTGAGTTGGGGTTTCTCTGGATCGCTCACTCTGGACTAGGGAACTCCTGGGGTGTGTGTGTGTTTCCTTCGTTCCTGCAGGCCGAAGAAGAGCGGGCACGCGCAGTGCCTCAGGAAGAGGAGGAGGAGGTGCGGGTGCTGACGCTGCCCCTGCAAGCCCACCATGCCATGGAGAAGATGGAGGAGTTTGTGTACAAGGTCCTGTCCTGGAAGGGGGAGGGCAGGCTCACCTGGGCTCCCCGCACCTGGCGGGCACGCTCTGGGGGGAAGAGCTTTCGCTCCTGTGCGTGGGCTTGCTTTCCTTTACGGTGAAGTAAAGCAAGGGGAATCTGGCTAAATTTTTACCGCCTACTCTGTTGGCGTTGCTCAGAATATATTCTAAAACAGGAGTTCTTACCTGTTTTTGCTATCAGTCCCTTTGGCAGTCATCAAAATGTTAGAATGTGATATAGTAACACGGCACCTTTATTGATACATTAGCTATGCATGACAAGCATGACAAGCTATAATGTATTTTATTAGAATTTATCATTTCTAAGTGGTAATCAGTAGAAACAATATTTTGATATCTGCAAAACTAGTGTATGAAAATATCTGTGATTTCTATTGGTGACAGAGTCACAAATTCTAATACTAGACTTGCTCACACTTACAACTGAGGGAAATGTTAAATTTAGTTAGAAGTGATTGAAAATAAAAATTTTTTTCCATCCAAATTTCCAACACTGTCCATTGTCCATACGTCCCAGGTTAAGAAGCCCTGCTTTGAAAAGTCATAGGCTCAACCCAGTGAGAACGTAGTATCTAAAGGGGGGAAAGGATGGACAGGTGGCCACCAGAGTCTCCGGGGGCAGAGGGCAGAGGGGTAAATGTATATTTTTAAAACCATATATATAATTTCTATTTCCTTGTATTCATTCACTACATCTACTGAATTTTAAAACTCAAGTAGCTGAAGGGAGGTCCTGCCATATTCTCTTTAAAGACTGAGAAACACTTATCTACTTACCTAAGCGTATCCAGGTGAACTATCGTGACACGGAACAAAGCCATTCACGAGCCGTCGGTCCTGGGGCGGCCTCGCTCGTGCTGTGTCTTGGCTTCTCTGGCCTCAGGCCGGCCCCACCGTTCCCTGGGCCCCTCTGGAGCCAGGCTGATGCTCTCCTTCACCCCTTGTCCTTGGGTTGGCTCGCGTCCTCGGGGCCCCGCTCAGAGAGTGTGTGGTTGCAGGTCTGGGAGGGGCGCTGGAGGGTCATCCCGTACGACGTGCTCCCCGACTGGCTGCAGGACAACGACTACCTGTTGCACGGCCACAGGCCACCCATGCCCTCCTTCCGCGCCTGCTTCCAGAGCATCTTCCGCATCCACACGGAGACCGGCAACATCTGGACCCACCTGCTTGGTGAGTGGTGTGGGTGGAGGATCGGACGTTTTGTCTCCTTAAACGCCAGCACTTGTACAGCCTTTGTCCATGGGAAGGAAAAGCAACGTTGTTGCGACAGTTTGACAGCTGGCATCGTGCCTTTAAACTACCAGTGAGCTTGCTGGGCCCTTTGTCGCTGGTCTGTAAGGCGGGGATGGGGGGGCCTAGAAGCGGAGGAGATGACGTCCTCTGTGGTCAGAACCATCCCCGGTGCAGGCAGCTCCTCCCACTTCACAGTCCCCGCGGTAGAAACAAAACGCCAGCATTTCAGAGGATGCTCTTTCTGTCTGGGTTTGCGTGACGGGTGCCATTTTCTCCGGAAGCTGTCGACTGCGGTGCCCACAGCTCAGCCTGTAGCTTGAGTGCTGGCTTAAATCATCACACGTTCCCTTTTTCCTCAGGCCTCTTTTCTCTCCGTCCTGTAGGTTTTGTGCTGTTTCTCTTTCTGGGAATCCTGACCATGCTGAGACCAAACATGTACTTCATGGCCCCCCTTCAGGAGAAGGTGGTGTTCGGGATGTTCTTCCTGGGCGCGGTGCTCTGCCTCAGCTTCTCCTGGCTCTTTCACACCGTCTATTGTCACTCAGAGAAGGTCTCTCGGACCTTTTCCAAGTGAGTGAGAAGAACGTCGGTAGGGACACCTTGTGATCCAGGTGCTGGCAGGGTCCTGGAAACTCCAGCAACTCCTAAAGATTCCCTGATGTGCCAGAGGAAGGCCTTTCTGTTTTGCGGGTATAAGAGGATCAGGAAACTTTTCTCAAGTCCTTCATGAGAAGTTTCACTGCAGCCTCCTCAACAGATGGAGCCCAGTTGTGGGTATATTTTCTCCCTGTGCAGTGCTGCCCTTTGTGAAACTTGGGGTACCAGTGGGCTGCTCTCTCGGACCGAGTACCCAGTCCTGTCCTACCTTCCTGGTGGCCCAAGCCGTTCAGGGCGTGGCAAAGTTTCTGTGCTCCGTCCTGCTGAAGCTCCAACCCACTGGTCCAGTGAAGCTTATCTTTGCTGCCCACATACTGCTGGAAGCCCCAGATGTCCATCCTCTAAGGCTCTCCTTATTCCCCAGTTCTGAGCCTGGAGTTCTGTTTGTTTGCTTTTTTTGTTGGTGGTGGTGGTGGTTTTGGAGGTGATGGTGAGTTATTTTGTTTTTCTCAGTAACACCAGTAACAAGAATACATTTTTATCTTTAAGAAGTCGACTAAAACAGAACAGTACACCTTAATAATACTCCCAATTTAAGGGTTTTGTTTTTAGAGCTCAACCTCTCAGAACTGGGGAGTACTCAGAGCCCTTCCTGCGTGGAAGCTGGAGACTGGCTGGAATATGGTGGAATTCCTGAATTTAAGTATCCGTGAGGGGGATGTAGCTGTTCACAGCCAGGGGAAAGGGATACAGTTCAGACTTTTCCACCGCAAAATAGAAGTGCTTGACCTCATGGGGTTTTGATTCGGGATACAGGACAGATCGTATGGGCAGTGAGGGGCTGGGGGCGGTCACGTCTGAGAGCCGCTGGCGAACAGAAAGCCCTGGGAGCTCTTCACTCCTCCCACCGCTCCGCTCATTCTGTGGCTGTTTTCAGGCTGGACTACTCAGGGATCGCCCTGCTCATCATGGGAAGCTTCGTGCCCTGGCTCTACTACTCCTTCTACTGCTCCCCGCAGCCACGGCTCATCTACCTCTCCAGCGTCTGTGTCCTGGGCATCTCTGCCATCATTGTGGCCCAGTGGGACCGGTTTGCCACTCCTAAGCACCGGCAGACGAGAGCAGGTGGGTCGGGAGACAGAGCGGAAACCTCATAGGTGTTTGGACCTTGAGCCCAAGGGGGTCAGCCCTGGGCCCCGACCTGTGTTTGTTTAGAACTTTCAAAACAGCGTGCATTTTCAAAGCTCAGTTCTCCCCCAGGTTTCACACTATTTCAGTAAAATGTTAATAGGACAGATAATTACCAACCTGGTCAATGAGCTACAAGTATAGAAATGGCTGCTCTTATATTTGGTTTGAGGAAGTTAAAAAATGTACAAAGCAGTCATTTTAGTAACCTGAGGGTCGCTGAGCTCCAACCAAGGGGCTAAAATTAAACCACCCAAAGTTATTTTACTAAGGAATGGAAGGCTTGGCTTGGTAAGTAAAATACTTTGGGCGTAAACACTGTCACCAAGTAACATGATGGCTGTGAGCATAAACATCTCCCTGTTGTCTCATCCAGACTCAAGCTTTATTACTCGCAGCAACACATCGATTAGCACTAGTCTTCGGTCCCTTTAGACTTAACATCTGCTGTGTTTTAACCTTCATTTAAAATAATTAAGTATTCATCAAGTGCCGACCACGTGCCAGACTGATGCTTTACCGAGGCCGTCTGCAGAAACAGAGAGGCAGTCCCTGCCCTGCAGTTGCGTGTACGGCCATGGTGTTGAGCCGGCGCCCGTTCTGTCCGTCCGTTTACTTACTTTGTGTCCAGTGGCCACTGACGACTTCCAGTCTGGGTCTCTCTGTCTCCTCAGGAGGTCAGGGTCCTGACCTTAATGGGAAACCTGTCTTGCTCCTCCCTGGCTGGCAAACTACCTGAGGCCTCACCATGTCGGTTCTGTACCCAAGGCAGCCATCAGGAAGTTCTGACCTACATGGTCTCCTCGGCTGCTTCACGGGTAGTGAAGAATGTGAGACGTTTGTTCTTGGCGCTCCTTAGGAGGGAATAGCTGTATCACCATCTACACAGCCTTCTTCCCATTCTGAATGTTAAAGAAGTGTCTGCTGAGTGTTCTCCTTCTTGCGCTAAATTTCCAATAAACATGTACTGTTCACCAGAAAGTAGCTCATCAGAGTGAGACAGCAGTGCCTTCCAAGCGGTACTGTTTCCATGCCTGACGCTCTTGTGTCTGCTTTGTTCAGGGGTGTTCCTGGGGCTTGGCTTGAGCGGCGTCGTGCCCACCATGCACTTTACAATCGCGGAGGGCTTTGTCAAGGCCACCACGGTGGGCCAGATGGGCTGGTTCTTCCTCATGGCTGTGATGTACATCACCGGAGCCGGCCTTTATGCCGCGCGGATTCCTGAGCGCTTCTTCCCTGGAAAATTCGACATATGGGTAAGAAACGACACTTCAGTGGGGCCTGTGGTGGTGAGACCAGCCCACAGGTAGAGCTCGGAGTCAGAGGCAGTGAGAGACATGGGTCAGGTAGTGTCTGGGGGTGCACACGAGTTCCTACATGCATGTCCATGCATGTAGGTGGGAGAATGGCGGGGAGGGGAGTGACCGATAGTAATATTTTGGCGTATCCCTGACAGGGCTTAAAAATTTTTTTCTCCAACAAATCTATCACTTTTATGATGTAAAAAACTTTAGGGAGGAACGAGGAGAGGCAAGTGCCTTCTCCACTGCCTCCAGCCTTCCGTGCCGTCACCCTGAGGCCCCTCTCTTGTGTCCCTGCAGTTCCAGTCTCATCAGATCTTCCACGTCCTGGTGGTGGCAGCCGCCTTCGTCCACTTCTACGGGGTCTCCAACCTTCAGGAGTTCCGATACGGCCTGGAAGGGGGCTGTACTGACGACTCCCTCCTCTGAGCCGCCCCGCAAGGGCACAGCAGGAACTTCCCAAGTGCTTTTAAAATAACTTCTTTGCTGAAGTGAGAGGAAGAGTCTGAGTTGTCTTGTTTCTAGAAGAAACCTCTTAGAGAATTCAGAACCAACCGAGCTTCAGCCCACTTCACACTCACTGGGCAATAAACTCTCCATTCCCTCGCTGAGAGCAGTGGGGATGGGCAGACATGGCCGCACGCCCCTCGGTAAGGCGACTACTGTCCCCTCACAGAGACGGGGCTTTGAAGCTCATGTTAAGAGTTTACCCCTCCTCCAACCGTTCTGGGGAAAAATGATGGACTGGGACTCTTCAGAAATTCTGTTTCTGGAAGAAACTGTCCCTCCCTCACCCCTGTCTTGACTTTGTAACCTGGCTTATAACAGGCCATCCGTTTTTGTAGCACACTTTTGAGAAACAGTTACAACCTCGCCCATCTTTCTAGGGCCTGGACTTGCTCACACAGCAGGAAGAGCAAAGCCACCAACTTTTACACAGCCGGCTAATCATGGAAGTGTGTCCAGGCTTCAAATAACTTGAGTTTTCATGTTTTCTTGGCAGAGTAATGTAAAATTAAAGTGGGGAAAGATATTTAATATTTAATACTAAGCTTTAAAAAGAAACCTGCTATCATTGCTATGTATCTTGATGCAAAGACTATGATGATAATAAAAGAGTACAGAAGACACTTGGCATTCAAAGATTTAACATGTGTGGTCTCAGCTATTTGCAAAGGATTAAGTCCAAAGGATTAAAACCAGTAAAATCATTGCAGATTCTGCAGAGGCACGAATCTGAATCATAGGTATTGACAGGCTGGCGTGTGCGGGCCAGCGAATGAGCCTAACTGAACTCCTAGCACGTGCTGCTCCAGGCCACTTTACGTGTCTCCACTTAGCGCACAGACATTTCCTGGAGAAGTTGGTGTCATGCTGCAGTAGAGTTCAGTAATTAGAAGATGCCGGGCTTCCCTGGTGGCGCAGTGGTTGAGAATCTGCCTGCTAATGCAGGGGACACAGGTTCGAGCCCTGGTCTGGGAAGATCCCGCATGCTGTGGAGCAACTAGGCCCGTGAGCCGCAACTACTGAGCCTGCATGTCTGGAGCCTATGCTCCACAACAAGAGAGGCCGCGATAGTGAGAGGCCCGCGCACCGCCATGAAGAGTGGCCCCCGCTCACCACAACTAGAGAAAGCCCTCGCACAGAAACAAAGACCCAACACAGCCATAAATAAATAAATAAAATTTAAAAAAAAAAAGGAAGATACCTGCCTTGTGAACATCAAAGGTCTACTACATGATATTTATACTCTAGACTTTAGTTCTTTTAAAACTGCCCTGATTAAGGTCTCTTCAAGAGGTTATTCCATGCCTTTTTGTGCCTTTGCAAATTTTCCCCAGCCTCACAACGAGTTCTGTTCATTGGATGCAAAAGGCCTGCAGTAGTCACTTCTGAGCTAATGTAGGCATTGGACGGGAATCTTTTTTTTTTTTTTTTTTTTTAATTTCTGGCTACGCCGGTCTTAGTTGCAGCACGAGGGATCTTCGTTGCAGCATGCAGACTTCTTAGTTGCAGCATGTGGACTCTTAGTTGCATCATGTATGCGGGATCTAGTTCCCTGACTAGGGATCGAACCCGGGCCCCTTGCATTGAGAGCGCGGAGTCTTACCCACTGGACCACCAGGGAAGTCCCCAGATGGGAATCTTCTTGAGTTACAGAGTTGGGTTCACTTTAAGGGTCAAGTCTGTACAACTAGGAGAACAAGTGATCCTTTTAAAACTAATCCAACTAGGCCAACAAATCTCTACCTCCGGTGGTAATCAGGGAAATGTAAATTAAAACCAAACTGATACACCATTTTACTCCTACCAGATTGGCACAAATTAAAAGTTCTAAGACTGAGTGTTGGTATGGATGTGAAGCTGACCAGGTGCTGCTGGTGGAACCGTAGGACCACTTTGGACATGGTGGGGTATACATGTTACAACATTCAAACATTACATGAAACAATACAATGTGAGATGCATCTGATATCTATCCTGGGTTACTTCATTTAAAAAATGGTGATTCTGGGGTTTCCCTGGTGGCACAGTGGTTGAGAATCCGCCTGCCAACGCAGGGTACATGGGTTCGAGCCCTGGTCTGGGAAGATCCCAGGTGCCGCAGAGCAACTAAGCCCGTGGGCCACAACTACTGAGCCTGCGCTCTAGAGCCCGAGAGCCACAACTACTGAAGCCCGCGCACCTAGAGCCCGTGCTCCGCAACAAGAGAGGCCACCGCAGTGAGAAGCCCGTGCACCACAATGAAGAGTGGCCCAGTGCTCGCTGCAACTGAAGAAAGCCCGTGCACAGTGACACAGCCAAAAATAAATTTTTTTTTAAATGCTGGTTCTGACGCACTAAGTTTCATAACTCATTAATGGGTCACAACTCACATTCTGAAAAACATTACCCTTGAGAAACTTAGCTTGTACTAACAGATTCATTGTAGCTTTGCCTTGTAGCAACATACTGCAGACAAGCCAACCGTCCAGAACTTTGAGTGGAAAAATAAATCTTGGTTTAGTCTTATGATGAAACACTATTTAGCAGTGAGAGCTAGTTACAGTGATGACAACATGGTTGAATCTCAAGATTCGGAGCAGGGAGTGGGGCTGCTTGGAGTAATATATCTGGTGTGATTGCACTGATGTACTGTTCAGAAATGTGCAAAGTTAATGATAGCTTAAGGGTATAAACATGGTAAATACTTTAAAAAAGGAAATGTTAATTCAGAAAAATGGTTACCTCTGAAGGGGAAAGGACAGGGTAACATACTGGATATTTCTAAAGTAAAGCTTATATTTATTAAAGTGGAGGTGCATACCTGGGTATTCTTTATACTGTGATCACTTTTTCTTGCATATATAATAAGTATATCTGTTTAATACAGAACATTTTTAAGTTTGAAAAAGTACTTAGGGGGCTGATAGCAGAAGTCTCAAACTGCTGGCCTGCAGGCCGCAAACATTCACAAACGTGACCTGTTTGGAAACAGTCAACCTCGGACCGATAGCGGCTGTGTCTTTACAGAGGGCTGCACTCTCAGGTTCATCCTCGGCCCCGCCCAGCGGTGTGGTCACCTGCTTGGCCCCCGGAGGCATCTGAGTTTGCAACCACCAGTATAGAAAGAACTGGAAGGAAACGGACCACATCTGGTCCAACTCCATCCATGTTGTACTTGAGGAAATACGAGACCCCCAGCAATTGGTGAGACCCCATGTGTATGTGCTTCATCATCTTCCAGTAGACAGGACCAGGGAAACAGTCTGAGCGAGACATCTTCTTTGATGTCTTGAGCATCTTCTTTGTACTTTTCATGTTATTTTATGTCTTTATTTTTAACCCTGTTAAGTAGGTGGTATTATCCCATTCCACAGATGAAGAAATTAAGGCCCCAAAAGACCAAAACTTTTTCACAAGATGACAGGATTGCAGTATCTGAATCCAGATCATTCTGACTTAAACCCCAGATTCTAAAGACTCAGATCATTTAAAAATCCTGATTTCACTATCCCTTACATTTACCAAAACTGCTAACTAGCATCAGGTGAATATTACCTTCTTTCTCTAACTGCATGCTATGGTTCATGCACTTCCTAAATACTTGTTGAGGACCTGCGGTGTGCTAGGCAATAGAGGAGAAAAGTAAGTGATGACAGAAACATTGATAAGTTTTGATTAAAGAGAGGCCAAGAATAAAAGCTAAGAATCTGACTCTATCCTCTTCCTATCAATAAGTAAACAATCAGGGAAGAGACTAATCTGTAGCTATAGAACATCTATTGTCTTGCAATCTAAGAAAGGTTCAGCACCTTCGGAGAAGAAGTCCTTGATGTAAAAGCGGCTCACAGAGGAGTCCCATCTCCCCCAGAAAGTGCCTTCCTTAGTATCTGTGTTATCACTGGTCAGGGGCAGGAACCAGCCCTTGGGAGGCATGAGGTAGGCCTGGGTGCAAATTCACGATGAATTTCAAAGCAGCAGCTGGGTCCCTGCTGTGATTACATTCAGTAATTAAGAGGCGCATTCCCATTTCTGCCATACTCTGGTGGCACAAAAATGCAATGCACTCTGCCTCGCTGGTTTAGAGATTTGAGCTATATTCTACGTACTTGATCTAGAGTTCCACAGCACATCCCCGTTTTCCCTTACTGAAACCCTTCAGTAGCTGTAAACACCCAGAGTCATCCCTGGAGTCCAAATAAAAAGGCAGGGCAATGTGTGGAACCTGGGTGATTTGACTCACCTCATGCAGACACAGCCCTCCAACAACGGACTTAAGAAACTCAGAATCACTCTGGGCTGTAGCGTACTGAGTCAGATGTCCAAACGAGTAGAAATATTCTCACTTGAGGACCGTGTTCCCACAACTTAAGCACTCAGAACATGCTAGGGCTGTACTGTACCCTTGAAGAAAACAGAAGCCTGAACTAGTTCCCACAGTGTGCTGGCTTTCTTGCTAGCAGTTTCTCCATCTTTTACTCTCAGGACAAGGAGTGCGCATATTCTAAACAAAGCCTCTTTTATTAAGTTCCTTCTCATATTTGGAAAAACTCAGTTTAGCAGCCAGGAATTAGGCAATATCATTAAAGCATCTGGGTGCTATTCTGCAACCAGAAAACAAGAGATTATTTTTATTTAAATTATACATATTTTTAGTTCACATGATGCAAAATTCAAAAGGCATAAAAATATACAGAGGAAAAAATCTCCCTCCCGCCCTGTCTCCCAACCAACCAGTTCCTCTCTCCAAAGAAACTAATGTTACTACTCTATTTTGTATTATTCAAAATGCAATTTTTATACATATACAGGCAAGTACGACTATTTATATTTCCCCAACCCTTCTACACAACTAATAGCAAAGTATGCACACTTTTCTCAACTTCATGGTATTGAACTGTATCGATGTACTATACGTTACTGAACCAGTCCTCTACTGATGGGCGTTATACTTGTTTTCAATACGATCTACAAACAACCTTGCACACACATCATTTTACATGTGTGTGAATGTATACACAGGATAGATTTATTAAAATCGCTGTTAAAGGATATCTGCATTCATCATTTCGGTGAACTTTTCCAAAATGCCCCCCATAAAACTTGTACCAATCCTGCACTCACAATATGTAAATCAGAGAATTTTAGATCAGAGATACGATATGAGAGATGGAAACACTACGTAAAATTAGACTGCTACCCACTTGGCTATAGTTTTATTATCCCTAAAGAATCAAAGGCCCCACAGAGGAAAACAGTACAAACACAACTGGTTTGGACCTTCACATGAACTGAATCAAGGAACCTCATTCCCTTCTGAGCTACTGAGATAAGTGTGCCGAAATCAGTGAGAAGCTCCGCATCCAAGAGCTGTGAAAGGCAGCAGAAGCGGAATAGGGAGATGAGGACTCCTGGGACTTCGAAGAAGATCCTTCGCAATCTCCCTCGCAGGGTGCAGCTTCTACAGACCGCAAGTTCCTTCCACTTAACTGTCTCGGAGTGCAGAAGCAGAGGAGAACCACCCAGTGGTGATGACAGGCCCGACTGTGATGCAGAGAACGCTGAAGTCCATGGTCGAAGGACTCAGAGGATTCTCACCACAGCGATGGTCGGCCCGAAAAGGCCATTGTGGACAATGGAAGTGAAGAAATTGGAAGCCTCCGTGGGTTTTCTCGATGTAAGAGGGCTCCTGAATACCTGTCATGTGAAACACGCCCTGCAGTCAGCCCCTTAGCTTAGAAATCTCTGGAATCCTCTCAGTCCGCCGCGCCTCGCGGCCCTGGGGAACATCGTCTCAGCCGGTCACCTGGCTGGCACCCAGGCCCTCGCGCCCGAACCCCCCTCCGCCCCCAGTTCCCCGCCCCCAGTCACCCAAACCCTCCTCGCTGCTTTCTCCAGGCTCGCAGAAGCCGGCAATGCACACCCGCGGGTCACGTGACGTGGCCACCCACGTGACAGTGCTGGCGTGACGTCATCACCGCGCGCGGCCGCCGGGACCGCGCCGGAGCCTCCGGGTCGGGGCGGCGGCGCTTGGGTTCTTCCCGGGCCGCCTGCTCGCCCCGCGCCCAGCCCACGGGCCGGAGCGCAGGTGAGTGTCCCGGGGGCAGCGGCCGACGCCCTTCCCTCCCGCCTCTCCCACCGTCGTCCCCTCCGGGCGAGGAGGAGTCTACTGGCGTGCAGCGCCCCGACCTCCGCCTGCAGGCTGTCGGGTAGGACAGCATCGCTCCTCGCCCGCCGGGAAGGCGGCCCCTCCGCAATTCGACGCCGCCCAAGGCTTCCGCGGCGCAGCCGCTCCACCAGGAGGCTCGCGGGAGCCCTGGGCCAGGTCACCTCGGGGCGGAGGTCGAGAACCCCGGGAGGGAGACCGAGCCGCGTTGGGGTAGCGTTGGTTTGACAGGCCGAGCCAGGTCGTAACCCCCCGAGAAGGTCTTCACCGTAAAGGGGGGGGGGGGGTGTCTGTGCAGACCTTTCTCACATCTCCAGAGTTGAAACTAAGTTGACTTAAGGAAAATCTTTTTGAAAATCATCTTATGCTTTGATGAATCACCTTTTCTGTAAAATGGGTCTTGCGGAGTGGTTGGAGCTCTCACAGAATAATACGCTAAGTATAAACAGGAGTAGATGAGAATTTAGGATCTCGTTTTTCCTATTCATATGAAATTATGGTTGTGAGTTGTGGACTCTTGAAAACTATAGACTGATTTTATTTTCTTGGATCCTTTCAGAAAGTTTTGGATTCCACATAAGACAGACTCTCTTAATAACCACCCCATTTCATTCCCCAGAAATTGTCCTGGAAGCAAATAAACAACAACAACAAAAAATAGTGTGACTAAAACCTGTCAACAACCACGAAAGTACTTCTTACATTGATTCTTTTTTATATGTAACCTGTTGATATTACTGAGTTCATTTAATTGATGCATACAGGTGAACTTTACAAGTGACTGGCTATGGCCGTATAATTAGTAGTAGAGTTTTGATAGGTTTCTATCCTAGTAAGTCTCTCTCTCTCAGTATAGAAGAATTACTGCAAATATTGATTTGTTAATGCTGATTGATGTTTACAAATAGAGTAGGGAGACCCTTCTATAGAAGAGCTTCAGTAGCTTAAGAGAAAGTTCATAAATAAGCTTGCATGGTTTCCATTATTCAGTATAAGTATTGGGTCCTCATTTGAAGTTTCACTTTAAGAAGAAATCTAGATATAGTTGGAAGTCATCATAAATAATTATTTGTGTGCTTCTTTAGAAAAAAAGTTTATTTTTACTGATACTGGCCTTTATTGCCCTAGGTTGAATATGCAGTTTTTCTTTTCTTGTGTTCTATTACTAACCATTTATTATACACTTGCTAGGAGAGAAAAAAAATATATAAAACAGGGTCCCCACCCTCTAAATATTTACCTACTTAATCTAGTCAAGGGTTAGGGTTATATTAAAAATAGCGATGTCACACCGTTAAGAAATTTTATCTTCTCACCTTATCATGTGAGACAGCAGCCTTGTGAAGATAGGCAGAAAATGTATAGTCTCTTTCTACTTACAGTACAGTTGCATACTGATTACAATAAATGTCAAGTGGTTTGGGCACTCGATGATAATGGAATTCAGAGGAAGAAGAGAT
Source organism: Phocoena phocoena (assembly GCF_963924675.1). Classification (NCBI taxonomy): domain Eukaryota; kingdom Metazoa; phylum Chordata; class Mammalia; order Artiodactyla; family Phocoenidae; genus Phocoena; species Phocoena phocoena. Next base: position 186,707,091 of record NC_089219.1, on the reverse strand, counting down.
CATTTTTACTCGGGATAATTAGTGGCTAGATTGTGTTGGTAATACCAGGAATAGGAGTGCTTCCTACTTGTGGATGTTTGAGTCTGATGGAGCCTCCTTAATTTGTAAAGCTAATTGAATATATTTAGTTTCTCCAGTCCTTCAAATATGCTCATTGTTTTTTTTTTTTTTCTCTCTCTCTTGTACCTGCAGAATCCAAGGATCCCTTTCATTCTCTCTCCATATTGCCTGATGGGAGGCATTATGGCCCCCAAAGACATAATGACAAATACTCATGCTAAATCCATCCTCAATTCCATGAACTCCCTCAGGAAGAGCAATACCCTCTGTGATGTGACACTGAGAGTGGAACAGAAAGACTTCCCTGCCCATCGGATTGTGTTGGCTGCCTGCAGCGATTACTTCTGTGCCATGTTCACCAGTGAGGTAAGTGGTGAGTCATCTCTTCACAAGTGGAACCTCACACGTCACTTCACAGTTGTCTCATTTCACTGAATAAAATAGTAGAAGTTTGATGTAATAGTGAATTTGTGTAGTATGGTGTTAAGTGGGCCAACTCTGGATGAGATCTGCCACTTAGTTTTCTCATCTCTGAATGAGGGATAATAGTAATACACAATAGCATACGGTTACTGTTATAGTTACTTGAGAAAATTACATATGACGTGCTTAGAACAATGTCTAGCATGTAGTAAAACAAATACCAGCTATTGGATTTTACTTACTGCCTTTTCAATTTAAATTTATTTATTTATTTATTTTTGGCTGTGTTGGGTCTTCGTTTCTGTGCGAGGGCTCTCTCCAGTTGTGGCGAGCGGGGGCCACTCTTCATCGCGGTGCGCGGGCCTCTCACTATCGCGGCCTCTCTTGTTGTGGAGCACAGGATCCAGATGCGCAGGCTCAGTAGTTGTGGCTCACGGGCCTAGTTGCTCCGCAGCATGTGGGATCCTCCCAGACCAGGGCTCGAACCCGCGTCCCCTGCATCGGCAGGCAGATTCTCAACCACTGCGCCACCAGGGAAGCGCTACTTACTGATTTTTAAATTTGTTTTCCTTCTTCTAAAGTTTAATATTTTAAAGTGAATACTGGGGAAGAGGGAGGGGGGAAGGAAGGAGGAGTGAGCCTCAGTCCTCATCCCATTCCTTCTAACAATATGTGGAGAAAATCAGTCTTCATTCTACCAGTGAAGGCTTTAGAGTAATTGCAAATGAGAGGGAGAGGGCTTAGTGCCTGACTCTGTGGGTGTTTGAAGTATCACCTAGAAAAATATGCTGGCTCTGGAGCACAAGCCTTTAACAAGGGAATTAGAAACAGGTTGGCTTGGCAAGAAGAGAGGTAGTGCTCTCAGAGTACTAGGAAAAAGACTGCCTTAGTAATTGCCTGGCCAGACAGCCAAGATGTGAAGGAGGCTGCTGGGTGAATCGTGAGGGACTCAGCTGAGCAGAGGGGACCACTGCAGACCTCAGCTCCCAATATCTCAAGTCTGATTTTTTAATTTTAAATAAATTGTCTTCATTTCTTTTTAAGCTTGAATGGTGAGTACACCACTTGATTATATCGTTTATCTCTACTTATATGTATGGCTGACATATTTCATCACAGTTAACACTTTTTAAAAAATCCTCTCAACCACCAGGGTTTTTATCAGTGCGGGTGTTGCTGCTGACCTGAGTGGGAGAGATCGCGTCATGAGAATGTCAGTAACCGCCTTTTACGGGCAGATGCTGTGTTAGGTGATTGTCGCCTCCCACCCACCCCAGGGGTGGTTGTTACCATCTCATTTTGCAAATGAAGAAATAAGATCTCAGGTGCTAAATGCCTTACAGCTTGTAAATGGTAGAGGGGATTTAATCCTAAATTAGCTTGATTCTGATTTCGCTGTTCTAGTTGTAAAGCCAGAGTCGTGTGTGTTGCTGAACCAGCGCTCAGTCACATGGCTGGTAGGGAGAATGCGGAAGCCTGACACGTCGCCCCAGCAGACCCAGGCTAATTTTTTTCTTTTAATATTTATTTATTTATTTTTGACTGAGTTGGGTCTTAGTTGCTGCACGCGGGCTTTCTCTAGTTGCAGCGAGCGGGGGGCTACTCTTCGTTGCGGTGTGCGTGCTTCTCATTGCAGTGACTTCGCTTGTCACGGAGCACGGGCTCTAGGTGCGTGAGCTTCAGTAGTTGCAGCACTTGGGCTCAATAGTTGTGGCTTGCGGGCTCTAGAGCGCAGACTCAGTAGCTGTGGCGCGTGGGCTCTAGAGCGCAGGCTCAGTAGCTGTGGCGCACGGGCTTAGTTGCTCCGCGGCATGTGGGATCTTCCCAGACCAGGGTTCGAACCCATGTCCCCTGCATTGGCAGGCGGATTCTTAACCACTGCGCCACCAGGGAAGCCCCAGGCTAATTTTAAAGTGACCCTGTGCAGGGCGACATTACAGACCCTGTCCTGTACAGTACCCCAAAGAGCACCAGAAGTGGTGGTATTTATTTAACTGGGCGAATGTCATGGCTGCCAGCAGGAAGCACTGAGGACTCGGACTGCTGGCTGCTCACTACATGTTGTGCATCCTGTCTTCACTCTTTCTCTGCACGTTCAGGAATTAGTGTGGAGTTCTGTAAAAGAACTCTCTTTTATTTTTTTTCTCACCAGTGATTATTTTATAGTCTTTCTTTAAAAACTGACATCAGGCAAGAAAGTGTCAAATGGTCTTGTCTTTTTCATCTGAAGTATAATTAACCTACAACACTGTGTTTGAGGTGCACGACATAGTAATTCATTATTTCTATACAATATAAAATAATCACCGCAACAAATCTAGTTACCATCTGTCACTGTTCAAAGGTATTACAGTATTATTCACTTTATTCCTCATGCTGTACATGTCATCTCTGTGACTCATTTATTTTGTAATTGGAAGTTTGTACCTCTTAATCTCCCTCATCTGTTTCACTCATCCTCCTATCCCTTTGAGGTTTGTTTTTTTTTTTAATTGAAGTATAGTTGATTTACAACATTGTGTTAGTTTCACGTGTACGGCAAAGTAATTCAATTACACATGTGTGTTGTATATTCTTTTTCAGATTCTGTTGCATTATAGTTATTGCAAGATATTGAATATAGTTCCCTGTGCTATAGAGTAGGTCCTTGTTGTTTACCTATTTTATATATAGTAGTGTGTATCTGTGAATCCCAAACTGCTAATTTTCCCTCCCCCCAACTTTGGTAACCATAAATTTGTTTCCTGTGTCTGTGAGTCTATTTCTGTTTTGTAAATAAGTTCATTTGTATCACTTTTTAAGACTCCGTACAGAAGTAATGTCATATGGTATTTGTCTTTCTCTGTCTGATTTACCTCACTTACTATGATAATCTTTAGGCCCATCCATGTTGCTGCAAATGGCACAATTGTTTTTATTACTATTTTATGGCTGAGTGATATTCCATTGTGTGTGTGTGTGTATACATATATACACACACACAATATATGTATACACACCACATCTTCTTTATCCTTTCATCTGTTGATGGACACTTAGGTTTCTTACATGTCTTGGTTATTGTAAATAGTGCTGCTATGAACATTGGGGTGCATGTGTCTTTTCAAATTAAAGTTTCCATCTTTTCCGGATACATGCCCAGGAGTGCAATAACTCTATGTTTAGTTTTTTAAGAACCTCCATACTGTTCTGCATACCCTTGCATTTAAGTTGTTTAAAGGAGTGGTTCCAGAGACCTGGATTTTTTTTTTTAACATCTTTATTGGAGTATAATTGCTTTACAATGGTGTGTTAGTTTCTGCTGTATAACAAAGTGAATCACAGCTATACGTATGTATAGCTGAATAACAGCTATACATATACATATATCCCCATATCCCCTCCCTCCTGCGTCTCCCTCCCACCCCTCTAGGAGGTCACAAAGCACAGAGCTGATCTCCCTGTGCTATGCAGCTGCTTCCCACTAGCTATCTATTTTACATTTGGTAGTGTATATATGTCCATGGCACTCTCTCACTTCGTCCCAGCTTACCCTTCCCCCTCCCCGTGTCCTCAAGTCCATTCTCTACATCTGAGTCTTTATTCCTATCCTGCCCCTAGGTTCTTCAGAATCTTTTTTTTTTTTTTTTAGATTCCATATATATGTGTTAGCATACAGTATTTGTTTTCATCTTTCTGACTTACTTCACTCTGTATGACAGACTCTAGGTCCATCCACCTCACTACAAATAACTCAATTTCGTTTCTTTTTATGGCTGAGTAATATTCCATTGTATATATGTGCCACATCTTCTTTATCCATTCATCTGTTGATGGACACTTAGGTTGCTTCCATGTTCTGGCTATTGTAAACAGAGCTGCAATGAACATTGTGGTACATGACTCTTTTAGAATTATGGTTTTCTCAGGGTATATGCCCAGTAGTGGGATTGCTGGGTCTTATGGTAGTTCTGTTTGTAGTTTTTTAAGGAACCTCCATACCGTTCTCCATAGTGACTGTATCAATTTACATTCCCACCGACAGTGCAAGAGGGTTCACTTTTCTCCACACCCTCTCCAGCATTTATTGTTTGTAGATTTTTTGATGATGGCCATTCTGACTGGTGTGAGGTGATACCTCATTGTAGCTTTTTCTTGGTTTTTTTTGTTTTTTTTTTTGCGGTACGCAGGCCTCTCACTGTTGTGGCCTCTCCCGTTGCGGAGCACAGGCTCCGGACGCGCAGGCCCCGTGGCCATGGCTCACGGGCCCAGCCGCTCTGCAGCATGTGGGATCCTCCCAGACCGGGGCACGAACCCGCGTCCCCTGCATCAGCAGGCAGACTCTCAACCACTGCGCCACCAGGGAAGCCCCTCATTGTAGCTTTGATTTGCATTTCTCTAATGATTAGTGATGTTGAGCATCCTTTCATGTGTTTGTTGGCAATCTGTATATCTTCTTTGGAGAAATGTCTATTTAGGTCTTCTGCCCATTTTTGGATTGTGTTGTTTGTTGTTTTTGATATTGAGCTGCATGAGCTGCTTGTAAATTTTGGAGGTTAATCCTCTGTCAGTTGCTTCATTTGCAAATATTTTCTCCCATTCTGAGGGTTGTCTTTTTGTCTTGTTTGTAGTTTCCTTTGCTGTGCAAAAGCTTTTAAGTTTCATTAGGTCCCATTTGTTTATTTTTGGTTTTATTTTCATTTCTCTAGGAGGTGGGAGAGACCTGGATTTTAGGTTCAGTTCTCTTAGTAATTCTGTGTGAACCCTGGTGACCATCTAACCTCACTAGGTTGTCTGTAGAACAGGGTGATTGAACTTGATGGCTTCTTCGTTCTCTTCCATCCCTAAATTGTTCCTTAAATGTGGTGCAACTGAAAGAGCACAGTGTGAGGCAGGAGGCCTGGCTCTGATCTGTCGATTAGTTGAGGCCTTGGTTAAGTCACATAACTTCTCTGAACCTTAGATCCTTTATGTCTTAAAGGGCAGTAATATCGGACCTAACTGCCTTACCAGGTTGCTGTGAGAATCAGATGAAATAAGAGTAAATGAGAGGCACCCTGAAAAGTTGTAAAGCAAATATTAATGCAAAATACTACAGTTACTCTAAGTTAGTACACAGTGATCTCATTTATGTATTTAAGCTATTTGGCTAATGGGAATATAGTTTATTGACTAAGAAATTCCTGACATAAATGTACTCATGTTTCTGTTTGTAAATACTTATACTGTGTTAAATGTTAGTAAAATGTTTTTCCAAAATAACGTACTGGTGACTTTTTGTATTGTTAGGGATTTATTTTGTTCTTGGCTTTGGTAGAGAATACTTTCTGATTATTATTCTGGGCTGATGATAAAGACATTTAGTTCATAATGGACGTGCACTGGAATTTTGTAAGTAATTGGAATCTCTAAACTAAGATTACAATCTAATAAAATTTTTGTAAGGTAATCAGTTTTCAGATAGTTTACTATCCTGTAAAACTGAACATTTCTACCCTCAGCTAAACCATTTTCTATGATTATCTGGCCTCAACTATACTCATAACTCCAAGGATATAGTCTAGACTAAATGTACCACCAGTAATTCGGTAATCCTAAAAGAGAGTCAACCCAGTATTTGAAAAAGCATCAGACAATCCTGTTGTCTTCAGTGGTACAACAGAAGCCCTCTCAAGATGACCTGTGTGCTGTCTAGGGACAGATAGGACAGTGCTGGCTCATCCTGGAGGGTCTGGAGCTGCAACTCCTGGGGCATCTACAAGCATGAAATCTCAGCGAAGTTTGTATTTCATCTCAGAAGCTCATGGACACTAGTGGCATGCTCATGGCAACTTTTGGTTCTATCTGGTGTTACGTCTGTATTTGTTTTAATATGAAAGCCGCATTTAAAATTAGTCACAAGTAAAATTAATATTCCAGGAAGGTGTCACCTCTGTATCTTCTTGGGTTACACATAGCTCCCCCCATTTGAAAAGCTACAAATATATGCCGTGTTTGCTTTGTACAAATCAAACAAAATAGTCGAGCTTTTTTTTTAGCTCTTTCAGCACATAGACAAAAATAGGATTTGAATTCCCAAAGCATAAAATTTCTAATCTGATTCTTAGGCGTTGAGCCAGGGTTCCTCCTATATTCAGTTAATATTGTTAACGTCCCTTCAAGCTCTTGTATATGAGACTCTGCCTTAATCTTGTGGAATTATAACCACCATGATTTCATACCCTTTGAACTTTCAGCTTTCAGAGAAGGGGAAGCCGTATGTAGATATCCAGGGTTTAACTGCCTCGACCATGGAAATCCTGTTGGACTTTGTGTACACAGAGACCGTGCACGTGACGGTGGAGAATGTCCAGGAACTGCTCCCTGCAGCCTGCCTGCTTCAGCTGAAAGGTACAGATGCTAAAGTTGTTCGTGCCACAGTGACCCTGGAGATGTTTAAAATTCGTGATGTAAACTTAATCATGAAAATTAAGGAGACAGACTGTGGGCCTCATGTTTACTGCCCATGGCACAGAAGTTGAGATTTCAATTGCAGTATAGAGTAGCCTCCAAATGTGAGTCTTTGGCTCTTTGGGAGAGAGCATTTACTTTTTGTTTTTAAAAAAGTGGAGGAGGGGATAATAGATGCCTTTCCTTCCATGTACACAACAGTCCTGCAGGGAGACACAGAAAACTGATACGCGTCGTTGCCTCCGTGGAAGGGAACTAGATGGCCAGGTGGGTAGGGAGGCTAGGGGGACTATTCATATAAACCCTTCTGTACCTTTAGTTTGTTGAATCATTTAAATTATCTATTAAAAATTTAAATTGACACACAAAAATGAAAGTGTAAAGTTTTCACAGGATTGGAGATGATCCCCCTTCCAGTTCCCAACCTGTCTGTCCTAACCTCCAGTTCTGTTTCTGTTATTTTCAGTTTTTGATACATGATTGAAACAGTGTGAAGTTTTTGCATTAGTGCACAGCTCCAACATTAATTTTATACTCTGAGCTTTTCAGTTAGACAAATATGAGATTGTTATCCGTATCTCCTATTTTTCCTTCACCGGAGTCTCTTAGTAAGTTTTCATGTGGAGTAGAAATTAGGTACACTGTGCTAAATTAAGTTGATTTTATAGCTTGCTTCCCAGGAGTTCTGTAGGCATGCTTGTTTAATTGTGGTGGTGTCCATAGAAGCAATTCGTCTTGCCGTACTTGTTCTAATGCAGCAGCAGACGTTTGGAAAGTCCTTGCAGAAGGCCACACAGCACATAAGACAAAAATAGGATTTGAACTTCCAAAGCATAAAATTTCTAACCTGATTCTTAGGTGTTGAGCCAGGGTTCCTCTGATACAACGTCATGTTGTGATCCAAGAATATAGGCCCATCCACCTGGCCGAGTGTCCTCAAGGACTCACTGTTTCTGTCTCTCCTAGGCGTGAAGCAAGCCTGCTGTGAGTTCTTGGAAAGCCAGCTGGACCCTTCTAACTGCCTGGGTATCAGGGACTTTGCGGAAACTCACAACTGTGTTGATCTGATGCAAGCAGCTGAGGTTTTTAGCCAGAAGCATTTTCCTGAAGTGGTGCAGCATGAAGAATTCATTCTTCTCAGTCAAGGAGAGGTGGAAAAGCTCATCAAGTGTGATGAGATCCAGGTACAGACTTGGCTTGGCATTAGCTCTCTTCGGGACTGGGCCAGAAGACCACAAAGCAAGGCGGAGTTGTACTTCTGTAGCAGGGCCCATATTAAACTCTGAGGTTTCATTAAATGTCCCTGAAATTGCATGCCAAACGTATTTGCCTATTTACGGAAGGGAGTTCGCTGCCTCCCTCAATGAAATTTGTGATCCCAGCGGTTAAGAATCACTATTAAACAGTATGGAATAAGCATTTTAAAACATTTACCAAGAATGTCTTACTGTATAGCCGTCGCCACGCCAGGTGCTGGGGAGCCAAGAGCGCGTAAGAGACAGTCTTGTTTCCAGAGAATTCCCAGTGTAGTAGTGGTGACAAACAGGAAGACAAAAATGATGACTGAGTGTCAGGAGAATGAGCCTGTTCAAGGGGAGGAAGTTCCATAGAGGAAAGAAGAAAGCCTTCTGGATTTAAACAGGATCGTAAAGGGAGCGGGTCAGAAAGGACGGGGCAGCAGGTTGGAGGTGGTGAGCCAGAGGCAGCTCATCAGCGCCCATGGGAGGAGAGGGCCCTGCGGACCGGGCGTTGAAGCGGTAGGGTCCCACCTCCGTGTGCCGAGCGCCCAGGGACGCGGCCCAGCAGGGAGCGAGCCTTCGTCCTCCGCTGAGCAGAGCAGGGGTGGGGGGGGGTGCTGCGTGTGGATCTGTCGTTAGGCTGGGAGCTGCAGTGAGTGCGGCGGGCGCTGTGCGTGTCGCCGCAGCCAGGCATTCCTCTCCAGGGCTCCAGCCCTCTGGTTAGGAGCTTCTGGAAGACACCTAGCAGAGCCAAGTGCTGGGGAGGAGTCCACCTATTGGGTTTGTTTTCCCCAGTGAGGAGACATTCGATTCTCTAAGGAGGCGAAGAGTTATTTTTTTTTCCTCTCTCATTCTCCTGAGATAATAATGAGAAACGACTTTAAACGTTTACTTATTTATTTGGCTGCGCCGGGGCTTAGTTGCGGCATGCAGGCTCTATCTAGTTCCCTGACCAGGGATCGAACCCGGGCCCCTACATTGGGAGCACAGAGTCTTAACCGCTGGACTGCCGGGGAAGTCCGGCATTTGTAAATCTTGTTCAATTCTCAGAACTGTGTCCATTTTTCAGAGGAGGAAACTGGCACTGTGATTAGTCACCACCCTCACACAGCTGGGAGGGGCAGGACTTGTGCCGCCCATCTGCATCCAGTCTGTTCTCTTCACCACGGAGCTGTGAGCTCTGTTTCTATTTGACCAGATCTGGAAGTAGTCACAGCAACCATTTATTTTAGAACAGTGGAGACTGGGGGATAAAACCAGATGGAACAGGGAGGGCAAACAACTGACCTCTGCAGAAGCCGGTTTGAGCTCTTTCGTACGGTCTTCCTTAAGTGTCCAGTGAGACTGGCCTTTGCTTTTTTTCAGCAAATGACATTTTTTCTCTTTCATATACCAGCCAGAAGCAGGAACCAGATGTCTGGCCCCCGGGCTAACGCTTCCTCTGGACCATGTAAAACAATGGTACTTGAAACAATGGAGGCAGCGTGTCACGTTGTTTAAAACAGCACGGGCTTCAGGGTCACGCTGGGGTTTGGGCTTGGCTGTGTGACGCGTGTCCCCTAACCGCTGACCTTCAGATCCCTCTCCCATAAAATGTAGATAATAGTCGTACTTACTACATAGGGCTGTTCTGAGCATTAAATAAGAATGTCAGTGCCTGATACATAAACGAAGTCTCTGGGAAAATTTATTATGGAGACTATTTTCTCCATAGTGAAGCATTAGTATTGGGGTTTTTTTCTTCCCAGTTTAGCTGTTTCTCTGCAATTCTAGTTTATTCTGTCCTCAGTAAGATCGAGGATCTCTGCTCACGGTTGAAAAACCCATTTTAAATGGATATATCTAATTTAAACCTAGAATGTGTCAGAGTGTAGCACGCAGCTGTTCAGAACTATTAGCCTGTCATCCTTGCCTTTAACCAAAGTTTATCTAAAAAATCATGACCACCCTTCTGCACCCTCACCTGCATGTAATCCGTGAGTAGGCTGGGTTAGTTTGACCTCCCATAAGTTTGCTTACACAGATTCTGTCATCACTGTCGTAGTCTAAGCATCATCGCCTTTTGCCTGATGGACCAGAGTAGCCTCTAACTGGCCTCCCAGCTCTCAGCCCTTCTAAACCACCCTCCCGTGGCTCTCGGAGTAATCTTTACCAGACATCAGTGTGGCCCAACACTGGCCTACTTGAAGCCTGTTAACGGTTTAGAGTGAAATCCAGTCTCCTGATGCTCTGTTTACTTCTCCAGCTTGACCTTTCTCGTCCCCTCCCTCATTCATTCTGCCACACCAGCCTCTGTCGTTTCCCAAGCTGTCCAATAGAGAGTTCTGTGAAGGTGGAAAGGTCCTGTGTCTGTGCTGTCCAGTTCACTGGCCACTAGCTTGAAATGCGGCCAGTGTGGCTAAGAAGCTGATTTTTTTTTTTTTTTGGCCACGTTCATTGCTATTAAGGACAGACTTTGGGGGTTTTGGGGGGTATTTTAGCCGCACCTCACAGCTTTCGGGATCTTAGTTCCCCGACCAGGGATCGAACCTGTGCTCCCTGCAATGGAAGCGTGGAGTCCTAACCACTGGACCGCCAGGGAATTCCCGAAGCTGAATTTTTAATTTAACTTCATTTTAATTAACGTAGATGTAAATAGCACATGTGGCTCATGGCTACTGTGTTGGACGGTGCAGTTGTAGGGCTTTTCCAAGTGCTTTCTGTCTGCCCCGAGGCTAACTGCTACTCTTCCATCAGGTTTAAACCTGTTGCTCCTGCAGGGAGGCATTCCCTGTCCCGTCAGCCTAAATGAAGAAATCTCGTGTTATTCTGTCTCATAGCCCCTGTACTTTTCCTATGTGGTACATAATGACAGAATGGGATTGTTCGTTTTTCTGATTTAACAGTTATCTCCCCACTTAAGAGGAAGATTCACGTCTGATTTGTTCACCGTTGTATCCTGGCACTAGTAGGTGTTTGGTAAATCCATCAAATGAATGAACATTCTGAAACATTTTCTGTATTTTCAGTTCTTGAGAGAAGTCCACAGAGTGATGTCTTTGGGCACTGTCACACTCTGAAAGTTATCTCAGAACAGACACACTCCAGAGGCTGATGGAGGGACACAGGCCTAGTCCTCAGGTGTCAGTCTCGGGGAGGTACTAGGTGTTACTGTACCTTGTGCTTATCCAGGGACATGTGTAATGTAGGTTTTCTAGGATGTGCCTTATCCAGTCTGTCATATGTAGCTTAGACCTAAGTTCACCAAATGATTAATTATATGTGTCATCTCAAATAGCACGGTGCCTGATACAGAGTAGTTGCTCAAATACTAATTGACGGTGCTTTGAAGACCCTGCACTCTTTACGATGCCGTAAGGGAAGTTCCTGCTCACAGCCTTGGCTGAGGGGTCCCAGAGTGAGCATGGAGGTCCTTAGACAACACCTATGAATATAAGTTATTTTAGGAGCCAGTTTCGGGGGCTTCCCTGGTGGCGCAGTGGTTAAGAATCAGGCTGCCGATGCAGGGGTCACAGGTGCAACCCCTGGTTCGGGAAGGTCCCACATGCCGCGGAGCAGCTAATCCCATGTGCCACAACTACTGAGCCTGTGCTTTAGATCCCGCAAGCCACAACTGCTGAGCCCGCGTGCCACAACAACCAAAGCCCGTGTGCCTAGAGCCCGTGCTCCGCAACAAGAGAAGCCACCGCGATGAGAAGCCCACGCACCGCAACGAAGCCTAGCCCCCCACTCGCCACAACTAGAGAAAGCCCACGTGCAGCAGCGAAGACCCAACACAGCCAAAAATAAAAATAAAATTAAAAAAAAAAAAAGAGCCAGTTTCAAATAGGGCAGCAGATTCCCCCTTCCCCTGCTGAAGTTTCAGAAATGACCAGAAAAAAAATCAGGAATGGGGAAAATTCTGAATTTAAAGCCAATTTGTGACTGATGGTCTATTAGGTACTCTCTCTCTTAGGTTTTTTCCACCGAATCTGACTATAACTCTCTTCATGATATCAGCAAGTTGTGTGTGAAACGATTGTTTTTCCAAGAGCCTACTTATTTCTGGGAGATGGGAAATAACGGTGGCGGGAATGGGGCGGGAAGGGAAGGGAAGCGAGGTTACAGAGCAGCCCCACCATGTGGTCACGCACTCACAGGTGGATTCTGAAGAGCCGGTTTTCGAGGCCGTCATCAACTGGGTGAAGCACGCCAGGGAGGGGCGGGAAGAGTCTCTGCCGGACCTGCTGCAGTACGTCCGTATGCCCCTGCTGACGCCCAGGTACATCACGGATGTCATAGATGCCGAGGTGAGCCACACAGGACCCAGGGCTGTGGGCGTCTCCTGTAGCTTCGTGTCCTGAACTCAGAACTGGTCACCTCAGAGGAGGCACGAGCGTCCTGGGAAGCATGTCCCGGGGGGCCTGGGGCGGGGAGTCTCCTGGCAGAAATGAAAGTCTATGGCTTAATTTAATTTTGTGCTTTGTTGTCTTTTCATTTTACGTGCTCCTCGGTGTTTTGCATAAGCAACTTCGGATGATAAATTTTGTCCCCTTCTCTGTTAAACAGAAATTGTTCCAAATTGCCTTGGAAAAGATGCTTTGCTTACCTAGTCTATTTTTGACTTCTGGTGAGGCCAGCATGAAAGGAGTTTGATGCATTTATTGGGTTGGCCAAAAGTTTCCTTCAGTTTTTAAGTAAAAATAAAAGACACATTTTTCATTTTCACCAAGAACTTTATTGAAAGACGTATTCACCGTTTTGTTCCACTACCTTCTAACGTTTTTCAGGCAAATTCATAATTCCGTCTTCCCAAAACTTTTTATATTTTTGAGCAAAGAACTGTTCCAGGTGCATTTTACAGTATTCCAGGGAATTGGAATTTTTTCCATTAAGAGAATTTTGTAAAGACCAAAATAAGTGGAGATCCGAAGGTACAATGTCTGGCAGGTGAATCAGAACTTCCCAGCCAAGCTGTAACAGTTTTTGCCTGGTCATCAAAGAAAAATGCAGTCTTGCGTTATCCTGATGAAAGATTACGTGTTTTCTGTTGACTAATTCTGGATGCTTTTCATCGAGTGCTGCTTTCAGTAGGTCTACTTGGGAGCAGTACTTGTTGAAATTAATCATTTCGCTTTCCGGAAGGAGCTCATCATAGAGGACTCCCTTCCAATCCCACCATATACACAACATCACCTTCTTTGGATGAAGACCGGCCTTTGGTGTGGTTGGCTGGTGCTTCATTTCGCTTGCCCCACCGTCTCTTCTGTTCCACGTTGTTGTACACTATCCACTTTTCATCATCCATCACAATTTAAAAACGGAACATTTTTGTTACCTTTCAGTAGAGAATCGCTTGCGGTAATCCGGTCAAGAAGGTTTTTTTCCACTTAATACTGAGCCCAGACATCAAAGCAGTTCACGTAACCAGGCTGGTGCAAATGATTTTCAGTGCTTGACTTGGATATTTTCAGTACGTCGGCTGCCTCCCGCGTGGTATAACGTTGATTTTCTCAATGAATGTCTCGATTTGATCACTATCAACTGGTCTCCCAGACCGTGGAGCACCGTCCAGTGAGAAATCTCCAGCACGAAACTTCGCAGGCCACTTTTGACACATTTGATTAGTCACAGCACCTTCTCCATACACTACACAAATCTTTTTCTGCGTTTCAGTTGCGTTTTTAACCTTTCTTGAAATAATAAAGCATAATATGCCAAGAATGTTGCTTTTTTTCTTCCATCTTCAGTATTAAAATGGCTACAGAAAAATTCACCGATTTTGATAAGTGTTTTTTAATGCACGCTATGACAGCTGTCACAATACAATCTAAAAATATTGTTTTGAATGAAGTTAAAGTCAGCTAAGTGCTACTAGAGCCAGCTTAGGAGAAAACCGAACGAACTTTTTGGTCAACCCAATAATATCAACTTGGATCATATCGTGTTTGTTTATAAGTGTTTCTCCAGCCTGAGATCTCGGTGGTGCATTTTCTGACCTTCACCATGCGCATTACCTGGACTCTACCCTGGGGGCCGCTGATTTGTAATGTGTAGGTGAGGCCCAGATGGGCGGGCGGCGCATGTGCTCCTGCTTCTGGCCAACCCTGGTCTCTTTGGAAGTTAATTACAGACACAGCTTTGCAGTCGTTTGCATTAGAAAAGATGCCAGTGCTTAGTGTCACATCTCAAATTCTTTGCCTCCTGTTTGTAATTTCTTCCTCAATAGTCCACTCACATACCCCACACATACCTTTGAATCGTGTAACGTCTATTCAGAAGATCTTTTTTTAATCATTCCGGAAGCCCATAGCATAATTATTACCAGCAGCCCTCCCGGAACCACAGGGCTTTGGAAACTGGTTTTCTGTGTTAAGAATTTAATTCTTTATATGTGCCATTTATGCTTTTATTAGAGGTGGTCCTGCAGCTCACTCTCCTACCTGCTGTATTGCAGCCTTTCATCCGCTGTAGTTTACAGTGCAGGGACCTCGTCGACGAAGCAAAGAAGTTTCACCTGAGGCCTGAGCTGCGTAGTCAGATGCAGGGACCCAGGACCAGGGCGCGTCTAGGTAAGCTGGCCTCTTGTATTAATTGTGTCAATTTGTACAAGTCCCTTTACCACCCGGGGCTTGCTTTCCTGTAAACCAAGGATATCTTCCCTTCTATTTCACATAACTCTTTGGAGGATTACATGAGATAAAGTGTGTGAAAGCACTTCATAAATTGTCAAGTATTATGCAACATACGTTATCACTATTATTTCAGTATATTTGGAGCCTGTGAATTAGAAATATCTCAAATGCCATGTAGTGAGTAAGTGGTCCGCTTCCCCCGCCCCTGCCCTTCTCCACGTGAAGAGGAAGGGGAAGCAGCAGCGTGGTGAACTGCAGAGGAGTGCAGGGTGGTCAGAGGCAATGGCATGCAGTGGTCAAGGGCCTGGACTCAAGCCAGACTGTGGGTTGGGTGCAGGTCCCCATTTACCACTTGCCAGGTGTTCGGCAGGAAACTCAGCCTCTCTGTGTCAGTTGCCTCATCTGTAAAATGGGGGCCATCATAGCTCCTCCCTTGAAGGTTGTCGTGAAGAGCAAGTGAAAGGCTGAGAACGGCTCTCGGCACACGTGAGTGCTGTGCGCGGAGGCTGTCGTGTCAGCAGACAGACCTGGGTTCAGATCCCAGCCCAGCCAGTGACTGGCTGGTTGTGAGCCTGGGCAGGGTATCCACTTGTCTGAGCCAATGCTTCCGCCTCTGAAATGAGGACGCTAATGTCTTATCACACTGGTTGTTGTGGAGGCCCAATGACATCACGCATGTAAGATGCCTGACATTGCAGCTGGCATGTAATCTGTGCTCAAATGTTACGTCACTTCCATTTCACTGTCCCAGGATCCTAGATAACTGTATGTAATAGCATTTCATAGGTTATAAATTACTCTGTGTATATGGGGTGGTATCTTCCTATTTTTGCTCTTATCTGACTGTGGACTCACGTGTGCTAAGGTGTTAATTGATAATTAAGCCTTTCATTGATAGATTTAAGTAGAATGATGATTTATCTCATTTTTTAATCGCATAAGTAGTACATATCTGTAGAAGTTTTGGAAATACAGAGAAGCAAAAAATAAACAAATGAGTCATCCATAATTCCACCACCCAGAGATACTACTTTTTGTTATTGTTGTTTTTAAAGGGATACTGTTCTGTTAATTCCTGGGAGATGACAAAATGTGATCTGTATCGCTTGTTATATACAGAGATATGTAATCAACACAAGATAAATGGAAAAAATACAAAAGGAAATTTTTTTTAAAAGATTGAAGGGCTAAGTGAAAAATCATGAAAATATTAGAAGAAATTATACGAAAATTATTTGATTAACTTCTGGGTGGGAGCCTTTTTTTTCTATTTTTAATTGTGGTAAAATATACATAACATAAAATTTACCATCTTCTCCATTTTAAGTGTACAGATCAGCGGTGTTAAATACATTCACACGGTTGTACAACCCGTATCCAAAACTCTTCTCATCTTACAAAACTGAGATTCTGTATCCATGAGAGAGCAACCTCCCTTCTCTCTACTCCCCTTTTTTAACTAAAACAGAGAAACCTAGAACTCTTCAAGGTTACTTGACTGCATCAGTTTTTTTTTTTTTTAAATTGATGGCAAAAGACGTAAAGTCAGAAGACGGGGACTGGGAGAAAATATACTCAATATGTATGACAAAAGATTAACATTTCTGCTGTAAAAAGAACCCATATGTATCAACAAGAAAAAGAGCAGTGACCCCACAGAAGGCGGCACGGGAGGCGCACAGGTAGCACACAGAGGAGGACGCGTGAGGGAACACCGTGTGCTTAAAAGATGCTCCACTAGGAGGTCTGGAACCACAGATTAGAACAAGGTAGTCACTGGAGTTTAAAACGGGCACACCCTGTGTGTCCCACCTCCGGGAATCTGTACTGTAGAAACAGCGTGTCAGTACAGACATAAGCACATATGAGGAAAGACATATGCCTAAGAACGTTTACTATAAATTGCTAATATCCAGAAAAAAATGAATACAACCTGAATGCCAAGTAAAGGGGGATTAATGGTTGACTGAATTATAGCACAGCTGTACCATGGAATGTCACGAAACTGTTAAAAGCATTGAGTCAGATACACGTAAGATTAATTGTGTACGCTGAGTGGGGGAAAAGAAGGAAGCAAAACCTCCTACATATGTGTGTTTGCCTGAGCATAAACAAACGATATGTATACAGGATAAACACTAAACCTTTAATAAAGTGAGATTGCGGGGGAATATTAACTACTAGTGTTTTGTTTCTATACCTCCGTGTTATTACCATAAGCTGACAGAGAAGATAACAAATATATATTCTGTAAGTAGCAGGTGAGCCGGTGATGTAGAGGAAAGAATCTGGCACTAGGAGGTAAGACATTTCGCTTACTTTGATGTTTTCCTCCCGGTTCTGTTAGTCTGCTAACGTGCCGTTTGAACTTGGACAAGTCCTTCAGCTTCTCTGGATTACCATTTCTTCTTCGGCATATGAAAGGAGTTAAATTCAGCCACTAGAGTTCTTTCCAATACAGAAGATGTGTTTCTTTCTTGTAGAGCCAGAAGTGTCCCAACCAGTACATAATTGCTTGTTAAATCGAACTAAGTCCAATAAAAATTTGTGTGAACCACCAAACCCAGAAGGTTCTTTAGAGTGCATTTCCCGCTTTTCTTTGAACAGGCAGCAGAAAGCGCCTACTTGCTCAGAGAACTTGCTTATTGTCCTGACCTTGAGGGATTAGAATATGATTCTACCTGCCCTCATAGTTTTGAGGTCATTTTTTCAAAAGTTCTAGGAAGGAAATAATGAAACTGTTCCCTACGAGATGCTTAATTTAGCATCTCCACGTTAGTACCTTAGAAGTAAATTGTTCCAGCCATCCTGTCCTCTGCCCGTCTCTATTCATAGAGGTTGCTAAGTCAGTTACCAGGATGATGGCTCTTTGCATACAGCATAAGGAAATTAAATATACAGCTGAGGAAAAATAGCATGCCAAATAATGTGTGGGGATTTTGTTTTAATTGTTAATCTTACCTATTACTCTCTCATAAAAGATGTAATAGAAATTGTAGTTCCTCCTTTGTCACTGGCTTCTTTTCTGAGCACGTGGAAATGTCGGTCCCTGAACCTGTTCTTAGCAGTCCTGCAGCCTGTCTGCACTTTCCTCCAACAAAACACCCCAGCGCACACACGTTCCCCTCCCCCCCCCAAAAAAAAAACAGTGACTGGCACTGTCGGGAGGCCTCCGTGTGAGTAATGTGCCTTTTCACACTGCTCTTACCAGGTGTTTTAGACAGATTTTCCTCATCGTAAAGATAAAAATCTAACTTGGCAAGTGCCCCATTCCTTGGCAGAGAACAAACAGGCTTCCTTCTGGTCAGCCCTTCCCCTGGCTCTTTCTCACATTAGTAAGTCTGCTGGAGTAGTGGTCCCAGCTGAGGGTCTAAAGACAGTGAAACCCTAGGAGTTCCTCTGAGGGAGGAAGACTTTCTAGGCACAAAGCAATAGAAGAAGTTGCAAAAGAAAAGGCCAGTGTACTTGACTAAATAAAAATCACGTACGACATTGTAAGACAAATCAGGAAAATAAATCTGCTGCAGCCACAGCAAAAGGTTAAAGTCGTTTGCATGCAAACAGCTCATAAAAATGCACGCAAGAAAGAAACACTAGAGACTTGAGTGTACGGCTCATAGAAGCGGAGTCCTGCTAAATAAAAGGGGCAAGATTAAGCCGAAGTAGTTATAAAGTCTTAGCAGTGCTAAGGCAAGAGTTAAAACAATAAATACAATTTTTTGCCCACCAAAGTATCAAAGAATAAAAAGACAATACCGGTGCTACAGAGAGTAGAATGGATTGGCGCCTTTAGAGTGCTGGTGGGAATGGAATTTGTTTCAACCTCAGTATCTTATAATATAGATCCAAAGACTTCTTTAAGGTTCATGTTCTTCACTAGACAGCCCTCCCATTACTGTGTTAAGAAAATGGGAAAAGTTTCATATTCAAGGATGTTTATCATAGGATTATATGTGATTATTTGTAACCCCAAATCATGAACTCCTGAAATGCCTAAGAATATTAAAATCATATATTAAAGGATTTTGTTAATATTTTGAGAAAATGAAATAAAAACAGGACGCACTACAGTATGGTCCCATTTATGTTTTATAAACATTTAGAAACAAAGCTGGAAGGAAATAATCTTATGTTTTGCTGTGTCTTTGTATTGTGGAATTATAAATTTTTTCATAACACTTTCTTTTTAAGCTTTTTAACAGTGAAAATGTATTTTATATATTATATGTTTTATAATCACAAGACATAATATTCTTAAATCTTTTTAACCAAAGGGTGGGTAACATGTGAGTGAGGATGACAGTCATACTAGCCCTTGAGTTATTTTTTAAACTTTTTAAAAGAAAATCATTTTTGTGCTAGAAAAAGCTACACAGGCTAAACAGACATCAGAATTGACTAAAATTACACGTTTTCAGTGTTAAAACACTGGCCCTCTCGTCCTTATCAAAAGCTCTGTTGGCACTGACATGAACTCCGGCCGCAGTGGGGAGGTTAACCACTTAAACTCACGTGGCAGGCAGTCTTTCAAAACACAGGATCTTTCAGGGAAAGTAATGAAAGTAGGCCTTCCTTGCAGAGAGGTTCAGACACCCCAGCCTCTAGTGGTCTAGGAGCCCCAGGGTTCAGAGCCATAAGTCGCTGAGCGACTCACGCTGACACCCTGCCCACGTTCCTCTGTGGATGCAGGTTACCGGGACGTTTACTGAGAAGCCTGGAGCCAACGGGAGTGCTATTGGTCCTCCAGAGTTTGAAATTAAAGCTGAAAATCAATGGTATTTTTTTTAATGTGCGAAGCATAGAAAATCCCCTCGGTTGTTGTGGGTGCTTTCGGGACTCATCACTGTCTCACCTCCTCTGCTCAAGTCAGAGGGGGAGAAAGGGGCAGATGGCGGGGAAGTGCTGCCAACGCAGGCCCTGGCCTGCCCCAGCTTGGAGGGATTTCAGAAATAAAATCTGCATCATACAAAAGGGCCCTTTGTTCAAATGCTTTGTTTTCTAAAAGAAGATGGCTGCTCACGTTGGAGAAGGGGCCACGTACTTTATTTGGTAAGTTCACAGACAGGTGCCCTCTCAGAGGGGGAGGTTAAAGTCCGTGCTTTATGTGTGGGTTTAAGAAAAATTTCAAACATGTATAAAAACAGAATAATATAAGGATTTCCCCCATACCTATTGTCCAGTTTCAACAATTATCAACTCGTAGCCTACGTATTTTGAAGCAAATCCCAGACAGGATAAACTTCCATCCATATATATTATGCTTTTGTATGTATCTCTAAAAGATAAGAAACACACAGCCAAGTATTTATCTTCATCAGATATCAAGTACACATACACACTTCCTCAGTTTTCCCGTAATTGATTTTTCTTAGTTTTTTATACTTCAGTTGCTCCAGTCAGGATCCAGACAAGGCCCACACATTGCACTGAGTTCATAGCACTCTTTCGTCTCTTTTATTTTATTTTGAAACTATTTTTTTCCACATATTTTTTGTTGGGCTTCATTTATTTATTTTTGGCTGCGTTGAGTCTTCGTTGCTGCGCGTGAGCTTTCTCTGGTTGCAGCGAGCTGGGGCTAGTCTTCGTTGTGGTGCGTGGGCTTCTTGTTGCAGTGCGTGGGCTTCTCATTGCAATGGCTTCTCTCGTTGCGGAGCCCGTGCTCTAGGTGCACAGGCTTCAGTAGTTGTGGCACGTGGGCTCAGTAGTTGTGGCTCGCAGGCTGTAGAGCGCAGGCTCAGTAGTTGTGGCGCACGGGCTTAGTTGCTCCGTGGCATGTGGGATCTTCCTGGACCAGGGTTTGAACCCGTGTCCCCTGCATTGGTAGGCAGATTCTTAACCACTGCGCCACCAGGGAAGTCCTCTTTAGTCTCTTTTAATCCATAGTTTTTTCCCTCCTGCTTTGGTTTCCCTTTGCAATTTATCTGTTAAAGAAACCTGTAGAATTTCCCACAGTCTAGATTTTGTTGACTGCATCCGGGTAGTCTCATTTAACACATTCTTCTGTCCCCTATATTTCCTGTAAACTGGTGGTTAGACTAGACGCTTGATAAGATTCAAGATTCAGCCTCAACTTTTTGGCGAGAATACTTCGTAAGTGATGGTGGCGTGCTTCCTGCTGAGTGTTCTGAAGCAGTATGTGAGCTTTCCCCTGATGGTCATAGCATCTGTGGATGACTGTCAGAGCCGTGACTTCATTAGGGGCTTGTCTGTATTCCTCGTCAGTTTAAAGGTACTGCATTTGCTCTTTCAAGTCCAGGTCAACAAAATGCCCTCCTGGGACTGAATTTCCCTAAATGCTCCAGCTAAGTGTTCTCTCCAGTAGCACAATACACGGGGGATTTCCTCAAAAGAAATATTATCAGAATAAGATTATCCAAATTAAGTCCTTAGGGGAAAGGGGACGATACAAAAGCTATCAAAATGTCTTGTTTGGGAAGATAGTAGAGAACAAGACTCCCTTTAAAAGCCTAGTCTTATGATTACCTGGCAGTTTTGACGAATTAGCAGGGAATGTGGTCGTATAGTCGGCAAATTTGGAAAAATAAAAGTCATGGAAAAGATTTTTTTAATCTATCATTTGGTTCCTAAGCCACAACTCTCAACTTTTTGGGGACAAGGTTAGGAGAGCATTCTTTGCCATGGCAAAAAAACTCCCCTTTTGAGTTTTACGGGGTGAGAAGGGCAGAGAGAGCTCCTCCAGCCTCCAGCCTGCACTTGGAGCCTGTTGTGAAATCAGCCAGAGTTGTCTAGATGGGTTGAAATGGTGTAGGGTGTGTTCACGCTTGCCTTCCGGAGTTTTAATGTTGTCCAGAAATTTAAATTTCAGAGATTCAGGTTCTCAGGAAGAAATAGTTTCCTATTAGGCAGGCTTACGATGAATCTCCTATTTCAGATGGCTTCTCTGGGCTGCAGAGAACAAGGTATCCTAGCCCTGTTTCTCCTCCTCCTTCCCTGGAGGAGTTACCCAGCAGCGATGGGGAAGTGACCTCTCTCCTTCTCCCTTGTCCTCAGGAGCCAACGAAGTGCTTCTGGTGGTCGGGGGCTTCGGAAGCCAGCAGTCTCCCATCGACGTGGTAGAGAAGTACGACCCCAAGACTCAGGAGTGGAGCTTTTTGCCAGTAAGTAGTGGTGGAACCAAGCCTGGGGAAAGAGCTTAAATGCAGTCCCTGGCTCCAGATCATAACTAATCCAGCCCTTAGAGTAGAAAAGCCTAGTAGCAGCATCGTGTTCCTTACAGCAGTTAGTTTCAGTAGTTAGTTATTGACTAATTAGACATAAGAAATATTAATGACCCTGTGCCAAGTTACACTCCGCTGGCCGCCACCATTCCCGCGCCTTCCCAAGCTGCCTGTGCAACTCGCAGGGTGCTCCCCTCGCGCCCTGTTAACCTGAACACTGTGTTAAACTGTGATAAGCTGAACTGGCATCCAGTGGAACTTGGAAGTTTGTATCTCTCTCCGTTGGTGTGTCTCTGTTTCCGTGCTGGATGAACAATAGTAATTCTGAGAAAACTTGGAAATCTTTTGATCATTTCTCGTAACTTTTCGGGTCTTCGGGTCCTGGCCCTTAGATAGCACTGTGGTAATCGCTTTCTACTTTATGGAAGGATACCGGTCTTTAGCCCAGTGCCTTATGGAACAGAGAGGAATCGGATACTGGATAACAGAAGGACATTAGGTCCTTTGGAAGCCTTGGAAGGAGGCAAGTGTACCGAAGGCTTTAATCTGTAAGAGCGTCACAACAAGCGAGAGGTTTTCATCCAGACAGCAGATGAACCTCTGCTCAGGAGGCTTCACAGTGACAGGTGAAGAAGCAGAGGTGCACAGATAAACAGGAAGGACAGCAAAAGGTGAGGCCTAAGACTGGCATGACTGAAATGACAAGAGGCACCTCTTCCCTCCTGAATCCTAGAGCATCACTCGGAAGAGACGCTATGTAGCCTCAGTGTCCCTCCACGACCGGATCTACGTGATTGGCGGCTATGATGGCCGTTCCCGCCTCAGCTCAGTGGAGTGTCTAGACTACACAGCAGACGAAGATGGGGTCTGGTATTCTGTGGCCCCTATGAATGTCCGACGAGGCCTGGCTGGAGCCACCACCTTAGGAGGTAGGCTGGTGCACAGGGCAGTGTTTGCATTTTGGGGTGGCTGGATCGGGGTTCATACCTCTCTATGAAACGTGGAGGCTACTGGTAAGATCAGATACGCCTTTCCGCTTTCAGAAATACTCATGGGTGTTTCAACGCTGACAACAGAGTTGGTAAATCAAGTTCCAGTGTGCTGAGTGGGGAATTGGCACTAGTTGTATTTTTGCAAATTCCCATCTAGTCTTGGAATGTTTCTGAAGATTCCGTCTTACCCCATTCTTTTTACATGTCTCGATTGTGCTGTCCTCTTTAAAAAGGACTTACTTGACTTATCCCTTAAAAAAACACTTGTTTTTGCCCCCAAACATTGGAAAGAGTTGTGGGAGATTTGTAGAGAAAAGAGTTACTAGAAGGCTCTCGTTCTCTAATAGCCGTGACTTGTTCATTCTGAGCAGATATGATCTATGTCTCTGGGGGCTTTGACGGAAGCAGGCGTCACACCAGTATGGAGCGGTATGACCCAAACATCGACCAGTGGAGCATGCTGGGAGACATGCAGACGGCCCGGGAAGGCGCAGGCCTCGTGGTGGCCAGCGGGGTCATCTACTGCCTAGGTGTGCGGGCTGGGACGCGGGGAGAACTGATGGGCGGCAGCCTCGGGGTGGGATCCTTTTTACCAGAATGAAGTTCGTAGACTTCCTTCCACTAGAACCCCGGTCTGTCGCAGTATATTTTTCATTAACTGGGATTCTCCTTTTCATGGAAGCAGAAAACAGGGTACTGCCAGATTTATTTTTGGATTATTGGAACCCTTGAGGGAGAACTGGAACTAAAAGACTTAGTTGAAACACTCGAGAAAGGCAGAATGGGAATGGGCATCGGGACTTACCATTCTTTCTGGAGTGGTCTCTGCTTTGTCTTTCAGGAGGATACGATGGCTTGAATATCTTAAATTCAGTTGAGAAGTATGATCCCCATACAGGACACTGGACTAATGTCACACCGATGGCCACCAAGCGCTCTGGTAAGACCAGTCAGATCTGGGGGCGGGGGGCGGGCAACAGACGGAGCTGTCCAAACCTTGTATGTGCAGTGAGGGTGCAGCCACAGGCCAGGCATCGGACCAGGGCTGCAGCCCCGTCTTCACTGGAGACAGAGGGGAACACGAGTCAGGTCCATTCTCCTCCAGCCTGTTGTCTCTAAATACAGTGAGACTAAAGGCAGTCGAAACTTTGACTAGGGTACAGTTTGAGGGTGAGGGCTTCCTGAGCCCCCAGGCTGGGGTAAGGTAAGGAGAGCACCCCTCCTCTGGGCAAGACGTGCTCCAGAGCCAGTCACAACCCCTCTCCTCCCTTTACTGCCTTCGTTTTTCCACTTCCTTCTTTTCTGCGGATAAGGGTTGGGCTGTGAATTAACGAAGGTGAAGATGACAGCCAGTTCAAGAGGGTTTACAGGCGGGTAACCTGTGAGGACTAGATTCTTCCAGGCCTGTCTGGCCCCGTCCCCGTCCCTCGGCCACTCTGGAATTCAGCTAGCCGTCAGTGACAGTGTTTTGTTTCTAGAATTCAGATCCTGAGCTTAGCGGTATTCGTTTGCTGTACCTTTTCTTCCCCAGGTGCGGGAGTAGCCCTGCTGAATGACCGTATTTATGTGGTTGGGGGATTCGATGGTACAGCCCACCTTTCTTCTGTCGAAGCGTACAACATTCGCACCGATTCCTGGACAACGGTCACGAGCATGACCACCCCGCGATGCTATGTCGGGGCCACGGTGCTTCGGGGGAGACTTTATGCAATTGCAGGGTGAGGGTTAAACCAGGCATCCAGAGCGGTGTGATCCGAGCCGCGTCTGGGGTGGAGATGGGGTTTGGTTCGGGAGGGAGACGCCTTGTGCGGGAGGGGGCCGTGCGGCTGCAGAGCTCAGTCCCGCCTCTTCCCCCTCAGCTACGACGGGAATTCCCTGCTGAGCAGCATCGAGTGCTACGACCCCATCATCGACAGCTGGGAGGTCGTGACCTCCATGGGAACCCAGCGCTGCGACGCTGGCGTGTGTGTTCTCCGCGAGAAGTGACCAGTCCGACACAGTTCGCAGGGAACCGAGGATCCTTTCCAGAATGTCTGCTTCTCACTGTGTGCACAGGGTGATTACAGGCACCGGTGCCGCGATGATTGTGCTTATTTGACGCCCCTCGCACTGGCACTGGTGGTTTTCCCCGAGGAGGGGGGGCGGCAGACCCTCAGAGGAGGAGGCTGCACACTGAGTGGGTGTGGGAGGCCAGACCACCTCTCCTCCCGGCCGCGGGGGCACTCTCTCCTCGTTTCTGACTCAGCGTGCGCTTGGGAGAACATACATTTAAGTTGTGCCTCGCGTGTTGCAGAGAATTAAGGTATGAGCGCAGCGCCGGGGTGTGGGCGGTATCCAACCTCGATCATTGGAAGGGTACCAACTCTTGTTTCACAACAATAAATATCTTTCCTAGTCTACAGGTAGCAGGGGCAACACAGTTCCGATCTGGAGGGAAACAGAGGGAAGAGCCCTGTCAAAACTTTGGGGGCCTGCGGACAGGGGGCCAGGGTTGGCATCAGAGCCGGGTGGAGAGTGTGGGAAGGGAGCTGGACGTGGTGGGATGTGAGTGAACCTGCGACAGCCGGAAGGCTGAGGAGGGAGTGTTATTTGAGGGTCTTTCCATGGCCCCCTGGTATTTGTGGGCCCTGGGGACTGAGAGACAGAGCCAGCACATGTTAGGTGAGCAGAGGTGGAGGAGAATGGGCCCTCAGTGGGCCAGGGATAAACCCGAAGTTCTTGTGATTTCACAGTAGTCCTCCCTTCCGTGACTCATCTATACAGGGAAGGTCTTCCTCTGTTGAAGCAAATGCTACTCACTCCACTGTTATGCATCCATACTGTTTGGGGGGGGGGCAGCTGCCTCGAAGTTCAGCTGCCTCATTACTCCCTCATTCTTTTAAGGACATACTTCTGCTAAGGTGTGGTTTTTACTGCTGTGTTTTGTACGTGTAGTTCTTTGCTATTAGAACCCCCCTTCCCTGTCTTTAAAGTGGATTTTATTCATCCCAGGACAGAATAATCAACGACAACTAAAATCCTTTTGTTAGTTTCGGTACCCGCTGTCCCTCCAAGGCTCCCCTGTGCTGTGCAGTGACATTCTTGCTCTGTGGGTATTGGGAGTGTGGGGACGTGATCACCTAAGGAAGGATGCATTTTCCCTTTGCTCTGAAATTCCTTTTTTTCCTCTTTCCCTGAGTTGTACTGACCTCAAGTTCATTTGTTTGTATTTTTTTTAAAGAAAATATTGAAAATCAGTGGTCTCCAGTGCCTGTCTTGCAGACATTTGGGGGGACCAGGCATAGGGATCAGCTGCAGGTCCTGTCTCTTCAGCCCGTTCACCTGTGTGTTTGCCAACTAGCTCTGCTGTGTCTCTGTTAGACAGGTAAGAGATCTCCGGAGACTCCCATCAATACAAGGTTATTTGAATTTTGCATATTCATGGACTCTCACAGTTGGACTTAGAAACCACAGGGGATAAAGAAGAGGCAATCTTGGGCTCGTTTTGTAACCACTTGAATTTTAGGGTTTTAGTTGCCCCAGTCCTTTTTCCGTTTGCCTCGATTTGTGCCACAAACAGCTGTTTGTGATGCAAACAGCTATGCGGAAGGCTTGCAGAAATGCAAAAATCTTGATACTCCCAGAGCAAAGGGAAGGGGGAGCCAGAGAGGTTCAGCAAAGAGGCCGGCCGGCCTTTCTCTAGCAGAGGGATTGTGCCTGCCGATTAAATCGAACTGTGAGACATGTGACTTGTTCTCTCAGGAAGAGCCCAGGGGAGGCAGAGGAGGGGAGGGGGTGAAGAACCCATGGCTCTGGGCTCTGGGCTGTCTTCACGGCTGACTTCTGAGTTTCAGACCAAATTCCCAAATAGTTCTTCGATGGCAGCCACAGCTGAATAGCCCCCTCCATCCCTTTCCACTCTTTCCCCAATCTTCTGGGCTTTCCCCCGCTCATGGACCTACACACAGCTACCCCTTATTTGGTGGTTCCTCCTGTTTTTCTAGCTCCCGTTAACTGGCAGGCAGCCACTAAGTTATGCAACCTCTGAAAGCTAAAGCCACCTTCATCTTGTGTCACCTGTCACCTCCACCACAATACAGACATCCGATTCGTTTTTAGGTTGTACATGAGTTTAATTGTTCCAAATCCATTCCTGTATTTTTTCCCCCTATCTTTTGCCCAGACTCATGGAGCATCGTCTCCTGATACCCTTACCTCTACTCTTCTCTTGCTTTCCAGTCTAGCCCCTCCATTTTGTCATCAGTTATCTTTCTAAAGCACGGACAGGGCCATTACAATACCGAACATACAGCACATTTTCAGTAAATATCAAACAGATATTTCTGGCCTAAAAGTCCATAGATTCCCGTTGTCCATGTTATAAGGTTTGAATTCCTTATAATGACATTAGACCCATGGTGATCTGGACTCGCAGCACCGTTCTGAACTTGCCTCCTCTAACACCCTCACTTCCCCCAGGTATCACGTGCTTCATCCACAGTGGTCTTAACCATTCCTAAATCTGTTCTCACCCTTGTGGATATATTACACCGTTCCTTCTATATGAAATAATCTTGCTGTCCCGGCAAAATCCTACTCACCTTTTAATGCCCAATTCACGTGTCACCTAGGTAAAGCCTTTTCTGACTCCCCATATGGAATTACCCCTGATCTGTGCTTCCATTTACTTTGTTCCCTGGATTGTCTTTATCACATGTCCTTGGGTTTGGGTCTGTCTTCCTGTTTAAACTGTGTTCTCCAGTACAAAGTGCCTATCGTCGTAGTATCCTCAGGGTGTAGCATATTCTGTAATTGCTCAGCAAATGTTGAATTAATGAAGGACAAAGAGGAAGAAGAAAAACGTGCCGCCGACAGGGGGTGGTGGGTAGATGAGACGTTTCTCAGGCGGCTTGGCTCCCCTTCTATCTGCCTCCCCTGCCATCTCAGGAAGGCCACGCCTGCCGTACTACAACTAGTAAGCTAGACATCTGAAGACGAACCGGAGAGAGTGAGACGCAGTGTAACGACCCAGCAGTGGCTCTACGGCCGTGCCTGCACCCGTGGGCCCTGGAAGGCAGCCTTTCCGACTTCTGCCGCTTCACTGCGCTACGACCGACCCATGGGGAAACTGGGACTCGAGACGTTTCTGGAAGCGCGTCAACACCAGGTCTTGCCACGTAGTTAGTGGTCAGTATGATGAGAACAGAGAGCAGCAACTGAAGCTTCCAGGCGCCTGCCTCCGCCCACAAGGCAGGTGTCCCTGTAGGTCGCGTCCCGTGTGAGCCACTGCGGCTGAGATTTGCTGATGGGGGTCTGACCCCAGGACGTCGCCGTCGTTCACGGGACTAAACGCACACCTGGACTGGCTCAGGTTTCACTCAGTGTAAGGGAAGTCCAACGCCCAGGCGAGCCTGGGCAGAAGCTCTGTCACATCCCAGGAGGCATCTATAACAAAACCACGCCGACACCCGGCCGCCTGGGCGGCGGCGAACGGCCGCGCCTGCGCACTGGCGTCCGGGGGGGGGGGCCGGGAAGCGGCGCCTGCGCTGAAGGAGAGCCGCCGCGACCGCGCCTGCGCGGTGCGAAGAAGTCGCCCTGAGACCGCGCCTGCGCGTCGCCGCCAAGGGCCCGGGTAGAGGCCATGGAGCCCGCGGCGCCGCCGAGCGACCTGGTGTCGGCGGAGGGCCGGAACCGGAAGGCGGTGCTGTGCCAGCGCTGCGGCTCCCGCGTGCTGCAGCCGGGCACGGCGCTCTTCTCCCGCCGGCAGGTGAGGGGACGCGGGGGCGGGGGTGGTGGGGGGGGGGGCGACGACACCGGGTCCAGTTCGGCTTGTACCCGGACACACGACCGGACACTGGTGCCCCGGGGCCGCGCCTGCCGACCGCGGGGGGTAGAGGCCATGGAGCCCGCGGCGCCGCCGAGCGACCTGGTGTCGGCGGAGGGCCGGAACCGGAAGGCGGTGCTGTGCCAGCGCAGCGGCTCCCGCGTGCTGCAGCCGGGCACGGCGCTCTTCTCCCGCCGGCAGGTAAGGGGACGCGGGGGTGGGGGGTGGGGCGGCGACACCGGGTCCAGTTCGGCTTGGACCCGGACACTGGCGCCCCGGGGCCGCGCCTGCCGACCGCGGGGTCCCGACGCCGGGCCGCTGCAGACCGACCTTCTAGGGAGCCTGAGCGTTACTTCCTCAGGCTCAGGTGTCGGTGCCCTTCGTCCAGCTGTCGCGTTCCGCAGCCTCCTTCCCACTGCGCCGCCACGCCCCGCCCCGGGAGTGGGCGCGGGGTCCCGGGGGGGGGGAGTGGGCGGGGAAACTGGGGGGCGGTTCGCAGGGACTGGGCGGGTGGGCACGGGGCGGGGGAGGGACGGGACGCGGGGGCCGTTCTGGGGGCGAGGCCCGAACCCTCAGACCGCTCGCTCGCTCCCGGGTCTGTGATCCCCGCCGACGTCGTGAATCACTAGGAGTGTCGTTCACACCGCTGCACAGATCCCGTGTCCCGCGCCCGCTACCCCGAGACTGCGCGCGCGTGAGGGAGGACACAGACTTTCGGATTTAAGTAAATGAGGGAGTGAAGTTCTCAGTCCGTGAGACTAAGGGTTAGAGCAGGCGGAGCGAATCCGTGTGTCGCAGGCGCCATCGATCACCCGACGTGTCCTTTTTTTTAAGTCCTGTGAACGGTTTCTTTAGAAAATGTTCAGACCCCCGACTCGGTCCTTTGTGAAATCTCACGTGCAGTCTGGGGCAGAGAAAATTACAGTCACAGAGGAAAGAAACACCAAAGAGCTTGATAATGTAGGGAAAGGGTGATGAGTTAGAGAAGGGAATAGTTGCTTTCTTACCTTTTGAGGGAGAGGGCAGTTGGGGCAGGAGAGGGGGGTGGAAGATGAGATTGTGGGAGAGAAAGGATAGAGCACTGTTTGGGTGAGAATGAGAGCAAACCGAGACATTATTCTCAAACTAAGCATGCACCTAACATAGGACCCAGCAAGTGTTCTCCGGGCCTTTATCCCTGGCGGGATGAAAACATGTTCACACAAAACCTGTGCACAAATGTTCACTGCACCTTTATTCCTAAGAGCCGAAAACCAGAAACAGCCCAGCAGGCATTCTGCTGGTGAATGATGCCACACCACGGGCACCACAACTTGGATGAGGATGAATCTCCAGGGAATTATGCTGAGTGAAGAAAGCTGGTCCCGAAAGATTACTATTGTATCATTCCATTTATATGACATTTTTGAGTTTTAGAAATGGTCGACAGATTAGTGATTGCCAGGGTTTAGGAAGCAGGGGCGGGTCAGGGGTGTTGGCAAGTGTGGTTATAAAAGGGTAGACGGATGGTGGCGATGGTTGCACAATAATGTGAACGTACTTAATGGCACCAAACTGCCCGCTTAAAAATTATTTAAATGGTACAGTTTATGTTATGTATAGTTTATCACAGTGAAAAATCAGGAATTAAAATGGAACATGCCTCAGGTGTGTTGGGCAGTGTTGTTCTAGTTATTGCTGCATAAAAAAATCACCCCAGACAGTGACTTAAAACATTAACGTTTATTTTGCTCACAAATTTGGGGGTTGGCAGGGCCCAGCTCGGCAGTTCTCTCATTCATGGTGTTTCACGGGGCAGCGGTTAGAGGGGTCATCTCAGAAGCTTGCCCACTCCCGTGTCTGCCTGTGGACTGAGAGGATTCGGGCACCTGGGACAGGCTGTGATGGGCCGCCCCTCCCGGTATCCGCCAGGAGGCCTCAGGGTAGCCATGGTTCTTCCAGGGTCACCAGGGCTCCCAGGGCAACTGTTCCAAGAGCAACCTGCAAAAGTGGCCCAGCCTTCCCTAACCTAGCCTGTCCCACCCACCTTGGCCTGCCCAGGCTCAAGGGGAGAGGCACAGTCTCCACATCTTGGAAAGGTTGTCAGAGAATTTGTGGACATTTGTGTGGTTTTAAAACCACTACAAAGGACTCCCCTAGTGGCGCAGTGGTTAAGAATCCGCCTGTCAGTGCAGGAGACACGGGTTTGAGCCCTGGTCCTGGAAGATCCCACATGCCGTGGAGCAACTAAGCCCGTGCACCTCAACTACTGAGCTTGCTCTCTAGAGCCCGTGAGCCACAAGTACTGAGCCCGCACACTGCAACTACCAAAGCCCGTGCATGTAGAGCCCATGCTCCACAACAGGAGAAGCCACTGCAATGAGAAGCCCGCGCACCCCAACGAAGAGTAGCCCCCACTCACTGCAACTAGAGAAAACCACGCACGGCAACGAAGACCCAATGCAGCGATAAATAAATAAATAAATAAATAAATAAATATATATATATATATATATATATATATATATATATATATATATGACGGGTTCTTTCCCCATGTCAGTATCTTTAGAAAATAATAATAAAAAATAATAAAACCACCACATGTACTCACTGAAGGGGGAAAAATTACAAAAAAGGTTAACAGAAGCTTACTTTGTACTGTGACAGTTTTTATTCTCATCTATAGTACAGCATGCTTGCCAAGTTCTCTATAATGAGAATGTATTTTTACAAAGAGAAAGAAAGTATTTTATTTTTTAACGGGTACTGTTAATAGTTCTTGAAGAAAGCAAAAGAAGTTTCAGTGAGACATCAGCAGAATCTCAGCGTCGTGGTGTTCAATGCGTCTCAGAGAGCTGGCCGGGATCAGGGGTGCTGGCGGGGCACTGGCCGCACAGCTAACCCACCTCGTCAGGGGTCTGGCGACTTTGGCCCCCAGACAGCCGAGTTGGCCACCTCAAATTAGGTATTAATTTCTAGATTTCCACCCCAGTAGTCTGTCCAGAAAGCATCATTGTGTCCCACGTGATACATCCCACAGCGTGACCCTAGCGTTGTCCTCTACTTTGTTGAGATCCAGGCACAGATACACAGACAAGTGCGAATACATGGGTCTGACTTAACAGGATTTCAGTAAAAATGGGCATGTTGAGGAAGAGCGGGAACAGGACCCAGCGTGACTCACCCCTTGAATGAATGGCTAGTAATAGTCCTGCCCTTTAGTCACTAATCAAATGGGAGACAGCAGAGGTGGCCTTATGCACTGCGAACGGGGACAATGTGGGGGCTTCGTGCTCCTTTGCTAGACATGTCCTGAGGGCTAACGCTTATATAGTCTTTGATTTTCTCCCCTCACATTTCACTCCTCTTGCATTTAGTTAAGATGTGATTTCACACCGACAGTATAGGAGGTAGGCTGGAAATGTACATAGGGACGTTTAGGCCCACAGAAAATTACTCATAGGACTGGAATTCAGGTTTTCTGGTTCCTGAATTTTGATTCCTACCTCTCTTTGCCTCTGCCTGTTCCCATTTTCACTCAGGGTAAAACAAAGCATTAGGGACTCATTTAACCATCAGATGAGGCAAAAAGAGTGGCTGGAATGACAATATAACAGGAAGAGGGACTATCGTATTTTATGATGTCCTCAGATGAAGCCTCAGGTGACACAGCAAAGGGAAATGCACAGATGTGTTTTAACAAGCCGAGTGCTCGGAGGACAGGGCGGGGGAACCTTCTGGATCAGAGCTCCCTCCTCCCTGCCAGGGATACCCTACCAGCGTCTGCAGGCCTGGAGTTCAGAAGTGCGGGCTCCAGGGTGTTTCACACACTGGCGGCTCTTGTGGCCTTCCTGACGTTCTCATCCCCACCAGAGCATCGATGTCAGTCAAATTTTTAAAAAACTTTTTAAATTGTTTGCTTTTGTCCTCATTGCCAATGCTAGGCTAGCACATTAAGGCCGTCCTATTTTATTAGAGTTTGGGGGTGCGTTGGAAGTGAAACATGGGGTGGGAAATACTCCGCGCATTGGCGGCAGCCATAGTGAGGAGCAGGGAAGGAGCTTGGCTGACGTGTCCTGCAGTGGGCGGGGCAGCTGAGGCGTCCGCTAACCACGTGGAAGAAGTCAAAGGGATTGCGTGCGTGTGTGCGCATGCTTTCTCCTCGTGAATGGGAGATGCAAGGGTCCTAGAGATAATATTCCAAATTCTCGAACTAGATTTTCCTTTTTAATATTCCTTTTATAAGATGAACCCAGTATCTTCGTAACAACAGTGGTGGAATAGCGTGAAGCCAGACATCCTGTGTTTACCCTTGTCCCAGATATTTGCGTTCTGCTCTGTGTCTCTTGCTGTTCCAGGCAGTGGGGATGTGGTAATGAACAGGAAAAGTGAGCTGGTGGAGGGAGCCCCCTGGTAAGTAACTGAGCCAGTAAACTGATAAGATGATTTGAGAAACGACAAGTAGGAAATGGAGCAGCATGAGGAAATTTGGGGGTGACGAATATGCTCGTTCTCTTGATCGTGGTAAAGCTTTGTTGGTGTGCGGTATACGTGTGCCAGAATGTGTCAGACTGTGCACTTTGGATCTGTGCCGTGTGCGTCAGTTATGCCTCAGCCGAGCCACTTTAAAGAATACACATGCAGTGGGCAGCATGGGAAGCTCGTGCAGGTTGTCGGGTTGGGGGAAACCCTGAGGGGGCCACGTGGGAGACGAGTGTCCGGGAGGAGCTGGCCCTGGAGGGAGCGGGGGCGGGGAGGAACCGGCTGGTCCTGAGGACCCAGGGCGTCCCGGTTACCGCGGCAACCAGGCAGCGCCTCTCCCCCTTCTCCTGAGAGGTGGGCGAGGACCGGGGCAGCCTGGGGCTTACTGCCGGGCGCCTGGGCTGGGGGAGCTTCGGGGGCCGGCCGTGCGGAGTGAGCAGGGCTCTGCTGTGTTCTGTCCACGCAGCTCTGCCTCCCGCCCATGAGGAAGAAGCCGGCGCTGGCCGACGGCGGCAGCCCTGAGGGCGACCTTCTGCAGGACCACTGGCTGGTGGAGGACATGTTCACTTTCGAGAACGTGGGCTTCACCAAGGACGTGGGCAACATCAAGTTCCTGGTCTGCGCAGACTGCGAGATCGGCCCCATCGGCTGGCACTGCCTGGACGACAAGAACAGTTTCTATGTGGCCTTGGAACGGGTTTCCCATGAGTGACTGAGGGGAGGGGACTCAGCTCCACCCCCACTATAAAAGCTACTCCCCACAAGGACGGCCGTGTCGCCTTCTCTGCACTAACGTCAGTCATGGGCGTCAGCCCGCCCCGTCCAGCACGCGTCCACGTGCTTCCTCACGGCCTCAGCGCCGGCCTCCTGCTTAGTTCACAGGCGTTACCGCCTTTGCTCAGCCCCCTTTCCCCCCGGGTTTAGGACACGGGGCGCTTCCACAGATCTGCTCCCCTCCCGGCCTCCTGCTGTCCTGTACCCTGGGGCTCTCACCCTCCGAGCAGTTATGCAACCTTTTAGCCGTGATGACACGTGACGGATGGTGCTCATGAGGTGCTGACGGTTGAAACCCGCCTTTTTCTCGTTCAGGAAAGTGCACGGACGTCTGTTGTGTGGCTAACTTTATTTACAGTAATTTATTCTTTCTAAAAGTAAAAACATTTCCCAACTGCAGTATTTAAACCACTAATCAGAAATACATTCCTTTGGACATGCCTCTAAGACCACATTTAGGGGCCTCTCCTCTAGGCTGACAGTGACTTTATTGTCAAGGTGGGTGTAGCCACTCTTCCCTTCAAATCTTGATGTAGTTTTTCTTTGTATTAGCTCCGCACTGCTATATATAGCCTGTGAAGCTGAAAGTCAGATTTCCAACCCCATCTGTCAGCTACCCCGAGGAAAACTCAGCCCTGGCTGTGTTCCCAAGATCTCCTAGAGTCAGCGGAGAGGGCAGGACGTAGGGGGCGGGCCTTTGCCACATCATACATGACTTCATTGGTTTGTCTTACGCGGACTCATATAACTCTCATATAACTCTCTCTTTGCTCCTAGGACAGACTTCTTAAGTGGATGGTGGCATCATTACTGTATGCGCTGGGCGTGGTCCTCACAGATTTCTGATTCAGTTGGAATCTCTAGACTAACCCAGAGTACAGACTTTGCATCCACATGCCTCTCTTTGTAGCTGTGGGGTTGCTCTGACAGTTTGATGTTCAGTACGATTCTCAGTTCTGTCATTTCTCTTCTGAAACGACTCACCATCTCAGAAGGAATCTGTGAAACCAGGTTCCAGGTATCCTCCCATCTTCCATGCCTCTAAGGCTCAGGAGACCTAGAATGCAAATGAGGGCTAAGTGGAGACCTTACAGGCATTCCTTCGGACCTGTTTTCCAGTTGCTTCCTCCCTCCTTCTCCCCAGAACTTGGTCTAAGGGCCCCCCAACTAAAGTGTGGGCCTTGGGCACAGTTTTGCCACCAACCTCCTCCTCTAGAAAGGTGGTTTCCGTCCCCGGCCGTAGCCTCACAAGCTCTGGTAGAAAATGAGAGAACTGTTTTCTAGCTGGATGGTCAGATGTCCATGATTATGGCATTTGCAGAAAAACTGTGAGAATATCCACTCAGGTCAGAAGGAACAAAACCACGTAGATGCCTCTGGGGACATGTGGCCCCTCATGTCATGAGCCAAAACCTGGGCAAGGTGTTTTTTAAATTAGACTTTGACTTTTCTTTCCTTTTTTAATCACAGAAATAGCAGGTAAATACAAAAGTAGGTACACGGGGATATGTGTATACGTATAGCTGATTCACTTTGTTGTAGGGCAGAAACTAACACACCATTGTAAAGCAATTATACCCCAACAAAGATGTTAAAAAAAAAAGTGGGTATAAAAATGTTTCTAATCATTCATATTTTCACCATGCAGAGATTGCCGACGGTAGTGTGGTGTTATGTTCTACTCAGTGTTTTTCAGTATGTACCGTATAAATAAACGTAGGGTTTGTAAAACAAATATGAGATCACGTGGTACTCTCATAACTTGCTTTTTCCATTTAACAAAATACTGACTTGCCCCGTAGGTGACGTCCATCTCCGCCGTTGTATTTCTGTACTGTAATTTATTTCACAGTCCACTGTTAGATTGTCTCCAGCCTCTCCTAAACCATGTGATATAAGGTGCAACCTTGTGGCTGAATCTGTCCAGGCTTTTCTACTGTTTCCCCGGCTGCGTCAGCAGCAGCGGGCTTGCAGGGTGTGTGCGTCTGCGCGGCTCTGCTGACCGACGCGCAAAGCTCGGAACGGCTGTGCAGCTATACCCTCCTCCCCAGCAGTTCCTAACACTGGGTATTTATTATCTTAAATGAATATGTTGATACTTTATTAGTAGGAAAAATAGCGTCTCGTTGCTTTAATTTGCATTTATTTTATTTCTTATGAAATTTTTATATATTTACTGGTCACTTGCGTTTCGTTTCTTGAGAATCCCCAAACTTTGTTCCTCCAGTAGCCAAAAAATCAAGTTGTTATTCTGCCTTTTCAGCTTGATTTGAAAGAAATAAAGGCATTTAAGCAGTGGCGATTAGATTCTTGTGCGTCCTTGGGAAGAATGTATAACTGGAAAAAAGATGAGGGCTGAGACCTGCGCCTTAGGATTTACCCTGGGGTCTGTCGGCTGAGGAATCAGCCCTTCGGTGTCTGTCGTGGAATGAAAGTCGTCTCCCTGCCCCCCACACATGGTGGGCTCTGGGGAAAGCCTTGTGAGTCAGGTCGCTGTGTGCGCCGGGGCACAAGGGGGAGCCCACGACCGCGGCTGTGAGTCTCGACGCTGCAGCTGCAGTGGGGGAGCAGTTGATTTTTCCAGGGCCTTCCTGTTTTGACACAGAATTAAAGGTGGACGGCGGTGTACTGACACTTTACTGCTGTTAGCGCACTGTATGAGGCTCCTCAGAACTCCGCCATGTGGCTATGAGGACCTCTGCTCCCAGTACTGGTGGACTGACCATCCCAGTGAGGGCAGCTCGAAAGGCTGGATACGTACTTTAAAAGTCCGGAGGCATCGGGGCGCTAACACAAGTTTGGAGAATTACTGGATCTGGACCACGGAGAAGATGGAGGCCCCGGGCAGTGGGCTTAGTGTGATGGACGCTCTCCTCCTGGGGGTGTTTCCCAGCTTAGAGGAGGCAGTTCGGAGGGTGATGGGTGGTCCTGACGGCCTTGCAGAAGGCAGGGACAGGGCCTGTCACGGGGTGTGGACCAGGCGGCCTGCCCTCACTTCGGGTTGGTGCCCTCGGTCCTTTACCCCCCCCCCCCCGGAAGCAGGGCGAGGCAGGGTGGGGAGTAGAAAGTTTCTAAGATGGATTGCAGCTCAGCTTCAAAATCTCAGCCCTTGAAATTGGATTAAGGTGATCCCAAGTGGTCGTTGCCCCAGGCCTTTGGCATGAGCAAACAAAAACCCTCTCTAGAGGAAGATGTCACCATCCTAAACTTCAAATTCTTTCTGCAAACAATTTTGCTAATACAATATACTGAATATAATAAAATGTAACCAAGCATATGAGACAAGATGATAAAACCAGTAAAACAAAAGGCCATGGGAACAGGCCCACTGAGGCTGGGGAAACAGGAGCTTTCAGAGGTAGACGGTAAAGTAACTGCTTACTCTGCAAAGGAGATACCAGACATGTGAGAAAAAAAAAAAAAGTGAATTCTAGAATCTAAAAAAATCCAAAACCAAAAGTGAGAATTCACTGGAAGGTTTTAATAGAAGATTAGACACAGCTGGAGAGAGAACTAGGAAACTGGGAGCTGCCAGATTTGCAAGCCCACAACGCAAGACCTCATACGGCGTTACCCAGAGAAGTTGAAGGAAAGCAAGCAAATTCACAGGGCCAGAAAACCACAGCCCAGATCCATTCAAGCTGACATCTGATTTATTGAGATTCAGGAGCCTGTGAATTAAGGATGGTTTTTGCCTACATAAAATTCTCAGTTTTGCCTCTTAGCCCACAAAGCCTAAAATATTTATCTGGTCCTTAAAGAAAAATTTTGCCAACTCATGACTAATTGTAAAGATGTTGACTTTTCCCCAAACTGATGTATATAAATTTAATAAAATCCCAATCAAAAACCCAACAGGTTTTGTGTGTGTGAAATTCAACAAACTGATTCTAAAAGTTATATGTAAGGGGACTTCCCTGATGATCCAGTGGCTAAGACCTCGAGCTCCCAATGCAGGGGACCCAGGTTTGATCCCG
The DNA here is from genome assembly GCF_963924675.1 of Phocoena phocoena. Lineage (NCBI taxonomy): Eukaryota > Metazoa > Chordata > Mammalia > Artiodactyla > Phocoenidae > Phocoena > Phocoena phocoena. Next base: position 186,669,139 of record NC_089219.1, on the reverse strand, counting down.
GGTCAGGGAAATAGATCCCACATGCATGCCACAACTAAAGATCCCGCACTCAGCAATGGAGATCCCGAGTGCTGCAACTAAGACCTGGCACAGCCAAATAAATAGATAAATATTTTTTAAAATAAAGTAATAATATAAAATAAAAGTTATATGTAAGTGCAGAGGACTAAGACTAGCCAAGACGGTCAAGGAGAAAAAGCAGATGCGAGAGTTTCTCCTTTGGAGAGACAACCAGACGGGAGAGTTTCTCCTTTGGAGAGACAACCAGACGGGAGAGTTTCTCCTTTGGAGAGACAACCAGACGGGAGAGTTTCTCCTTTGGAGAGACAACCAGACGGGAGAGTTTCTCCTTTGGAGAGACAACCAGACGGGAGAGTTTCTCCTTTGGAGAGACAACCAGACGGGAGAGTTTCTCCTTTGGAGAGACACCACAGTTTGTCACAAGGGTAAAACAAAATCTCCCAGAAACAGCACCATGCCTATGGATACTTGATTTATGACAAAGGTGGGGGTCGTGATCTGGAAGGGCAGGGTCAGGAGGGCTTCTGCAAGGTTGGTAACGTTCTAGTTTTTAAATATCTGCATAGTGGTTATGTCATAAATTAAGCTGTACGTCTTGTATGCGCTTTTCTGAACACGTTATGTTTTCATAATAAAAAGGTTTTTAAAAGAAAGTAACTAATGGTCCTATACAGAGCCCACTTTTGTAAGTAATTCAGTCGTTTGAAAGCAGGAACCACCTGCACAGCCTTGTCACTGGCTCAAGAATGATGAGCCTGGGCATGGCCCTGGTGTCTCCCTGGTACCTTGATTGTTCACCAAGAGGATAATCTTGTTCCCACAAAGACTCTCCCTCTTCCTTTGCCCCTCCCCTGCCCAGGCTCACCGTGTTTGTCACTTCAGTTACATGTCATTTTGTTGCTACATGATGGGGGAGCATGGGGAAGGGGTGCCGAGAAGAAAAGGATGCAGACTTGTCAGGATTCTTCAGATGGCTTGAAAACTAGAGTTGACCGTGGGCCTTCCCCTCCAACCTTGGGAGTATTTTAAATTCCTGGAGCTGAGATGAGTGTGTGTGGGCGGGGGAGGTGAGAAGAAATCAAGGAACCTCATCTTACATGGAGTGGGGAGGCCAGAAGGGGGGCCTTTCACGCCCGTGCCTGCATCACCAGCAGGAAGAGGGAAGATAAGATGTTGCTTTTTTCCCTCTGGTACAAGGGAGGGCATTTTTCACATAGGCAGTTTATCTCCTGCTTTAAAAAAAAGGGAAGGAAATTCCCTCCCTGCCCAGTGGTGGTCCCACTCTGACCACCCCTGGCAGCCAATGAGAAGCCTCACAGCCTTGGACCCCTGTTCTTCCCCTGTGTCCTGTTCAGAACACATGTCCCCAAGCTCCTCCTAAACCTGGTGAAAGCACGTCCCTCTGCGCTCTCCCAGCTTACCTGCGATTCACCACAGCTTGCCTGTCCCAAGTTGAAATTCTCTGCCATTCCTGAATAAACCCATTTTGCTGGTAAAATAACTGCCTCTTCTATTTTTGAGGTTAACAGGAGATATAGAGAAAAGGAGGAGGAAAAGTCAGAAATAAAAATCTAAACTTGGAAATAGTCTAGGTAGTAGAAATAAATCCAAATACCTTGTAAAAAGGACTAATTTTAATTGGTGTGATGTAAAGAAGCATGGTGTCAAGGGGGCAGTGTCATTTCCACAGGTAACACTGAGGATGTCACTGTTTCAAATGTATTTATAATCCCTGGGTCAGAGGGGCTCTATCCAGTAGGGGGATGGAAGGACTGTAACTCGGTGACTCGGCCAGCAGGTGGGATGAATGCCAAAGAGGCAAAGGGAGAGACGATGGTGTTGAGTTCATGGCCAGGCAGCTTCACTTTGATCATTGAAGTGCCCACCTTCAGCAGGACACCCCGTGAAAATTGTTTTGTTCAAGGCAGTGACAGGCAATAGGTCACATCTGAGCTTTGTACACATGAGGTTTCAAAGCACTCACTTGAATGTCCACCCACACATTCTCCCCTTATCCCTTGACCAGAACATCCACTTTAGAGTTGGCAGCCTCAGAAAACCCCACAGTTGAGACCAAATGACACTTTTCAGAGTTCCAGGTTCAGCTGGGCACCCTGGACTTAAGCCACCCGAGACACCTGGGCATTTAGTTTTTTGGGGTTTTTAAAGTTTATTTATTTATTTATTTTTGGCTGCATTGGGTCTTCGTTGCTACTAGCGGGCTTTCTCTAGTTGTGGCGAGTGGGGGCTACTCTTCGTTGTGGTGCGCGGGCTTCTCATTGCGGTGGCTTCTCTTGTTGCAGAGCACGGGCTCTGGGCACGCAGGCTTCAGTAGTTGTGGCACGTGGGCTCAGTAGTTGTGGCTTGAGGGCTCTAGAGCTCAGGCTTAGTAGTTGTGGCACACGGGCTTAGTTGCTCCGTGGCACGTGGGATCTTCCCAGGCCAGGGCTCGAACCCATGTCCCCTGCATTGGCAGGCGGATTCTTAACCACTGTGCCACCAGGGAAGCCTGGGCATTTATTTTTTTATTTTTGTTTTATTTTTTTTGCAGTACGCGGGCCTCTCACTGTTGTGGCCTCTCCCGTTGCAGAGCACAGGCTCGGGACGCACAGGCTTAGTGGCCATGGCTCATGGGGCCCAGCCACTCCGTGGCATGTGGGATCTTCCTGGACCGGGGCACGAACCCGTGTTCCCTGCATCGGCAGGCAGACTCTCAACCACTGCGCCACCAGGGAAGCCCACTGGGCATTTAGTTGTTAAATATTTCAGGATACTTTCAAATGACATGGCTAGTGTCTTGTGGGTAAACAGGTGCAGGAATCCAGGGGCACTGGTGGGTGACCCTAACTTTGTCTTCCTGAGCTCTACCAGCAGGAAGTCATTACCGCTGCAGGTTTTCCAAGGCAAGAATCCAAGCCTCCAAGCCCGACCCACATACACTGGGTGCAGTCACCTGTCCACAGGAGATGACAGGTGCGTGAGGTCCTTTGGACGGCGCTGCACAATAGTGAGGGGATCATTGCGGGGGCCCCGATCATCTTATAAAACCAGACAACAGGGGCTTCCCTGGTGGCGCAGTGGTTGAGAGTCCGCCTGCCGATGCAGGGAACACGGGTTCGTGCCCCGGTCTGGGAAAATCCCACATGCCGTGGAGCGGCTGGGCCGGTGAGCCGTGGCCGCTGAGCCTGCGCGTCCGGAGCCTGTGCTCCGCAACAGGAGAGGTCACAGCAGTGAGAGGCCCGCGTACCGCAAAGCAAACAAACAAAAAAACAAAAAACAAAACCGGACGACAGCCAGCCTCTACAAGCCAGCCTCTACAAGCCAGCCTCTACAAGATGGACCAGCGAGTTTCACTTAGGTATTTAGAAGTAAAACCTCATCTCAGAAGTCCCTAAGTTGACAGCTTGGGGAGAGGGAAAACGTGTGTATGCCCTTCATCATGGAAAAATACGAAACCACTACTGGGGGGAAAAAAAGTACATCTGTGTACTGTCTAAAATGCTTCTCTGATCACATCACTCCTCTGATCAAAACCCCTCATTGGGGACTTCCCTGGCGATCCAGCGGTTAAAACACCACGCTTCTAATGCAGAGGGCGAGGGTTCGATCCCTGGTCAGGGCACTGTGATCCCACATGCAGCGCGGCCGCAGCCAGAAAAAAAACCCCAAAAACCTCAATGGCGCCCCATCGCCAGTGCAATGATGTGCATACTCTCCCGACTAGCATCCAAGGCCCTTTCCATCTCCAGCCACGAGTCCTCTTGCATCTGCTTCAGGCAGCCTGGATCCCTCGCCCTTTGGGGGACTGAAGTCACCTGAACTGGAGCAGGGGCCCCAGTCAAAGGGCAGGTAAGGATTTAAAAAAAAATTTTTTTTTTTAATTAATTGATTTTTGGCTGTGTTGGGTCCTCGTTGCTGCACAGGGGCTTTCTCCAGCTGTGGCGAGCGGGGGCTACCCTTCGTTGCTGTGCAGGGGCTTCTCATTGCCGTGGCTTCTCATATTGCCAAGAAGGGCTCTAGGCGCGTGGGCTCAGTAGTTGTGGTGCGCGGGCTCTAGAGCGCAGGCTCGGTAGTTCTGCAACACGGGCTTAGTTGCTCCGCTGCATGTGGGAATCATGCCGGACCAGGGCTCGAACCCATGTCGCCTAGCATTGGCAGGCTGATTCTTAACCACTGCGCCACCAGGGAAGCCCCCAAGGGCAGGTAAGTTTCAGTCACTTGCACCTGCGATGTTCTCCCCACACCTGTCTGCCACCCCTCCCCCAGCCACATTCTGTCCCGCCTTCGAACCTCCCCGCACCTGGTTCTCATCACAGTATCTCTCCCTCTCTGGTGGTTGCGCACCTCAAGTCTGCACCACCCTCCGGTTACGCACTTTTCCGACAGGTCTGCGGTGTTACCCTAAGATAAAAACGGAACGAAGGCTCTGCCCAGCGCTTCAAGCTCTCAGCCCGGCACACAGGCCACCGGGGAAGTGGGTCGAGCTGGCCAGAGGCACTCGACGCTCGCGGCTTTCCCTCCCTTGGGCTACAACCTGCCCAGTGACCGGCGGGGCGGGGCTCTTTCATAATCGGCCGCCCAATAGCGGCGCGAGGGGGCCTCGTGTGGGCGGGCAGCGCGAGAGCGCGGGGTAGGGGCGGCAAGGCGGCCGCTGGGGGGAGGTAAACCCCTCAAGGCAGCCGGCGCCTGGCTTGGGGGCGCCGCTCGGGGTAGCGCGTCTGCTTTGAGGTTCTCGGAGTCCGCGGTGCGGGGCTGGGGACCGTCGGGCGTCCGCAGCGACTGCGCGCTGCGCGGAAAGGCATGTGGCGTGGGACGCACGCGCCGAGGAGCCCGGGCGCAGCGTTGGGAATTCGCAGGACCTCTCCGCCCCCGGGTGGCCGGGGCTCCCGCGGGCTGTCCAGTTCCGAGCCGGCTATTCTGCACTCCGGCCCGAGGTCAGAGGCGCCCGAGCTTCGGCCCAGCTGACCAGGGTGTTCCCGGAGGCCCTGTCTCCGCCGTCGGTGCCCGAGACGCGAAGTCCCTCCGTGGAACGAAGAGCCCGGGTGTCTCCCCGGGTCCCGGCGCGTCTCGGGAACCTGTGATCCCACCCCGTGCCGAGGCCCTGCCAGGGCCCTGAGGCCGTCCTGAGGGAGCTCCTAACTAAACGGTTGAACGGCTGCGGGTGTAGACGACCCGACCACCTCCAGCGGGCTGCGCGCAGGACCAGAAGCGGGAGTCCGCCCGGCTCCGGACTCGCTGGAGTGAGGAGAGCTGACATGCGGGGTGAGTCTTCTGCCTCCGCGGTGACCCCCGGGCAGTCCTCATCTGGATTAGCTCTTCTGCATTGCAGGGGACCGCGACAGGTGTCCAGAGTATAGGGGCACAGCCCCCGAAAGAGGACCGTGTGGGCGAGCTTTCAAACCGGTTTCACTCCGGAGCCTCTGCCTCTGTTAGCCCACGGCCCTGAACTCAGCCCTCTGCCCCTCGAGGTGTAGGGGTCACAGGGTGCCGGCGTGGAGACCCCTCTCCGAGGGGCCCGGGGCTGGAAGCACGCAGGGCTCTGAGCCTCCCCAGCCGCTCCAACCCAGCAGACAGGGAGGAGGGCCGGGCCGGGGGGCGCTGCTTGGTGTCGGTTTTCTCTAGTTCCTGCCCATGGAGACCTCAAGCCCTGAGCGCATGAAGAGAAAACGAGGGCCTTAAAGCAGGGAGGGGGGCCTGGAAAGGGAGTCCAGTCTCTGGGTTTCAGACCAGGTAACGCACTAAAAGGCGTCAGACTCCTGGAGAATCTCAGGCCCCCCTCCTCTCCCCACGCCCTGCTCGGATTCCCCCGCCCCTACCTCCACCCGGGGGCGGGGCCCAGCGGGCAGTGCCAGCCCGAGGGCGCCACGCCCAGGCACACGGCCTGGGGACCTAAGAGGCCCCTCACCACCCTGGCCAGCCCCGCACAAAGCTGCCTCTGTGGACCTGGAGCCTTCTGTCCTGGGTGACTGGGTGCTTGGGGGTCCCCTCCTCCAACCCAGAGTCAGGGGAGCTCTGCTTGGGGGAGAAGCTCTTGGGACTCGGGGGGCCCCTGTCAAGAACAGCACCGAGGCCAAGCTTCTGTGACACTGCGGTCCTGGCAAACAGCTCTGCCTGGAAACAGCCAGATGCTTGAGTCGGGGTCCAGTCCGGAACGGAGACTGCAGAAAGAGCGGATATAAAAGCAGAACCTGGAAACTCTCTCTCCTACCCTCAGACTCTTGAGCATAGCGTGGCCGAAGGAGAACATTCCCAGGGGCCCCTGCTCGGCCTGAACTGAGGCGGCCCTGGTAGGATGTGCCGCCAGCTCCCGGGGTCCTGGCCGTCTCCCTTCTGTATCTGGATCCTCCTCAGGTTCCTGTTCCTGGAAAACCCTCCCCGTCTTTCTAAAGACATGTTGTAGGTGTTAAGCTGTGGCCTGGGCTTTCTACGTTAGCCTGTGTTCTTATCCCAATCAAAAGTCAAGTGAGGGACTTCCCTGGTGGCGCAGTGGTTGAGAGTCCGCCTGCCGATGCAGGGGACACGGGTTCGTGCCCCGGTCCGGGAAGATCCCACATGCCGCAGAGTGGCTGGGCCCGTGAGCCATGGCCGCTGAGCCTGCGCGTCCAGAGCCTGTGCTCCGCAACGGGAGAGGCCACAACAGTGAGAGGCCCGCATACAGTAAAAAAAAAAAAAGTCAAGTGAGATCTCCCTAAACACCCTGATTCCTCACCAAGCAGGATTAGGTGTCTGTGATCTGAGGGACGGCTGGTACGGGACCCCCGAGTCCCCCTCCCTGCACAGGCAGGAGGCAGGACTGGCTGAGAAGTGGGCCTCGGGTCCCTCACGCCCTGTGGTGGGCTCCACCTGGGGGCTTAGCCGCACAGTCCTCGTGCCCCGTGTCCCCGTGGGGGATGGACCTCGCTTCGCCTCTGGATGGGGTAAAAATTGGCATTTACAGGCACCCACCCTGAGCCGCTGGCGTCTTGTGAGGAAGATGCAGCCAGCAACTCTGCCCGAGGCCACCGCACACAGGGAAGGAGATGCTCCAGCCAGTGCTGGACCAACTGGACATTGGTGAGTGGACCATGTGCCCTGGGCACCTGCAGGAGATCAGCATGTCTGGAGCCTCCTCTCTGGCCCAGGAGGCTGGATGCATGTGGAAGCAGAGGAACCACAGGATGTGGGCTGTGGCCGGTGCCAGTGGCATCCACATGCTTCCTCTGGCCTGTCTGTCCGCTCGGCTTCCCCTGGGGCTGCTGTGTGTCCCGGGTGTGGGTCAGGGACAGAAGCCTGAGCTGCCAGCCCTGCCCTGAGACGGTGGACGCAGGCCGTGCCGGCCGGCTCCTGGCTTTGCCGTCTGACTATCTGATCCGAGCCTCCTTTGAACTCTGGTCCGTGTCTAGCCCAGCAGGTGGGAGGAATTGGCCGTGGTGCTCTGCTTGTTCTTAGACTCCCGAGCAGGGCTTTCCAGCTGGGAGGGGCTCCTGCTTACCTTCTAGCCCCTTCTCCAGTTCACCCCATCCCCTGCCCGAGGCCTGGAGAGCCAGGGGTGAGGCTGGCTGGGAGCCAGCGGTTGGCACTGGACCTTTAGAGGCAGCAGGTTGGTGCCTCTGTCTGCTGCTTGGTGACCTGAGGACATAACACATCCCTAGGCTTAGATCTTTCTTAAAAGGAGAATTTTCTTTCTTTTTGGTCAACAACTTGCATAAAACCTGCTTTTCTTTCTTTCTTTCTTTCCTTTTGCTTTTCTTTTTTAAGATTTATTTTTACTGATACACAACGGGCAACATTCTGTTAGTTCCAGGTGCACACAGCATAATGACATGGTGCGTGTATCTACTGCGAGTAAGTGGAGAACTTTTATACTGTCACTACTGTGTGTCTGCTGTAGATTGGGCTTTTCTAGTCCAGGGGGCACCAAGGGCGCTTGTTAAACCTGCAGGTTCCTGGGTTCCCGTCGGAGGCGGGGCCTGGGAATCTGCATGCTCTACAAGGTACCCCACCCCCACTCTACCGCAGCAGGGTGGGTGGCCAAGCTCTGACGACATGCCCTCTGTCCCCCAGCCCTCATCTCCCCTACCTCAGCTCCCCCATCTCACACACACACACACACACACACACACACACGGCCCGGCCTTCCACGTCGTATGTCTCCCCAGGACTCCAAGCCCCTGCAGGCATTCTCTTGTCACCTCTGAACAGGTGAAGCAGCACAGCATGAGAGAGAGGGATGGGGATTTCTATATCTTTTCTGCCTTGTTCTCTAGGTCCATACATTTGTCGTATCGCTCACTGCACATATAGTAAAGCATAGGCACTTAAGTGTAAAGTATGCTTCAAAGTCTTGTTTTTGAAATACAGAAGTGGACACAGTTGTATTAGGTCACAGTAGTTTCCTAGACAGAAAAGGGCCCTGTCTGGAGAAGAGGGCTGGGCAGGTGATGTGCCATCTGCATCCTTACAGTGTTGCTCCCGCCTTGGATGGACTGGGGCACCGGCTTCAGGGTTTTCTGTTTCCTGACAACTCTGGGGGCGCTCAGGCCCCGAGTCCCTGCTGGTGGGAGTGGCTTTCTGCTGACAGGACAGGAGGTCCAAGTTGAAGTTTGATACTTAACCGGCCCCCAAGTGTCTACAGCAGTTGTAGAACCCTTCCAGCTCCATCCTGAGCACCCAGACTCTGCCCTCATGGTGGGCAATGAGATCATCCATGATGCCCCGACCTGGACACCGAGTTCCCCACCTACACCAGCCTCGACTGGCTCATCTCTGCCTCCCTGCTTTGAGGATGCCCTGACCTGGACCTCACGGAGCTCCAGGTGCCTCTGGTCACTGACTCACCCGTTGTCTTGGCTGCAAAGGCTGACCAGAGGAGCTCTCGGTGTCCGAGAACTCCAGTGCCTGCTTTGAACCCTCCAGCCAGAGGGTCGAGTGCGGCCCCCGCCATGGCAGATCCACGGTGGAGACCCGGTGCCCAGGATGGGAGCTGCCGTGGCTATGGTCAAGGGCAGGCACCCGTCCGGCTGGGCTGGTGTCCCACGGCTTTCAAGGCAAGTGGGAATGAAGGGAGAGATTGGCGGCGGCCTGTGGACCCCCTGAGCGGGGCAGGTCCTGCAGAGCTGGAGGCATGAAAACAAACACACTAGGGATGGGAGAGTCCTGCAAATTCAGCTTCAGAGGCTGTCTTTCACTTAACAGATCCCACCGTGTCTGGAACCGAGGTCTTTGGCCTGTGCCACAGGGTCGAATCTATCCGAAAGTTTGCCTTTGTGAAAGGAAAAGCGTTTCGTGCCTGTTAGCCTGGCAGAGAGGCATCCCCGGGCCTGCCAATCAGGCTGGGGTGAGGACCTCACCGGTCACATGCCGGGGACACACCCGCTCACTGTGGCTCCCACAGGGGCCGGGGCGGGGTGGGGCGGCCGTGGGGGTAACAGAAAGGCCTCCATTCAGATAACGGACAACACGGGGTCAGAGGTCTAAGAACACCGTCTCTTCCTTTTGAGTAACTGGTTTCCCCTCCACCCTCTCGTCAGTTCACAGTCCCAGAGGGAACCTGGCGTTAAGACCTGGTGCAAGTTTTATGGGTTTTCTTCCAGGGTGAGACTCTAGCAGCTGTGGCGTTTAGGAAACAGGCAGCTTTGCCACCCCGATACCCTGCTGCCCGCGTGAGCGTATGAAGGGAGGGCAGGCGGGGCTCCTGATCACAAAGGTAATAATGAAGAGGTGTCTGTAGCTCAGCACGAGGGCAGCAGGGCAGCGTGTCTGGGAGGCTGCACGTTAGGAAAGCTGTGGCTTCTCGGGGCGGAGCAGCTGCCCTCAGGAAGTAGCACCCTCGCCGTCCTCAGAGGCTTTGAGGGGAAGATGCCCTTTCTTAAAAAAAAATTTTTTTATTGAAGTATAGTTGATTCACAAGGTTAATTTCTGCTGTACAGCAAAATGATTCAATTATACATATATCTGTCCTTTTTCCAATTCTTTTCCCATATAGGTCATTACAGAGTGTAGACTGTAGTTCCCTGTGCTACACAGTAGGACCTTGTTGTTTATCTATTTTATATACAGTAGTGTGTATCTGTTAATCCCAGACTCCTAATTTATCCCTTCCCCACCTTTCCCCTTTTGTAACCATGAGTTTGTTTTCTATGTCTGTGAGTCTGTTTCTGTTTCGCAGATAAGTTCATTTGTGTCGTATTTCAGATTTCACATGTAAGTGACAGCATATGGTGTTTGTCTTTCTCTGTCTGACTTGCTTCACTCAGTTTGATAATCTCTAGGTCCATCCATGTAGCTGCAAATGGCATCATTTCATTCTTTTTTCATGGCTGAGTAGTATTCCCTTGTGTATATGTACCACATGAAGTTGCCCTTTTTTAAAACACATTTCCTGAATAGGAAATGTATTTATATATTCTGAACAGAGCAGTGTTTAAAGTAGGTTAAGTTTAGATCCAATTGGAGGTTGTCACAAGGTTTTATCTTTTTTAAACTATTCATTTTCTAAACTACAGGAAAGTGGTGAGACTAGTGTAATTAATGCCCACATACCCACTACGTGGATTCAGTATGAGTCTACTGTGTTTATTTGGCTCTGCTGACCCACTTAAACTCACTCATAGCTATTACATAACACACAAATCTGTTTTTTTGTGACTAACGAAACTAATAATACTTGCCCAAATAACACCTAATCAGTATTCAAACTTTCCCAGTTGCCACAAAATTTGAGTCAGTTTTTCAAAGTCAGCATATAATCAAGGACCAAGTGTTGTCTTCATTTGTGTCTTAAATTTTTTGCCATAAAGCAGCCACCCTTTTTCTGGACTGTGATTTTGAAGGGACTCGTCTCACCGTCTTGAATGCCCCACGTTCTGGAGTTCTGTTCCCTGGTGGTGGGCAGCACGTTGCCTCCGTTTCTTGCAGGCTGGCAGACCAACCGCAGGTGACCGCCCTTCCCAGTTCTAAGAACCCTTGTACAGACAACTTCCAGGGAACACAGACGCAGGCACTAGTGCTACTTGCTGCTTCTCCTTAGCTCGACATCAGCCACCAGCCCCGCGGTGGCGCCGGGAGACAGCGGGGTGGGGGTGGGGGGTCTGCACGGTCAGCTGAGGCCCCAGCCACGCCCCTACCGGTGCCCAGTGTGTGGGTGCCAGGGGGGAAGACAGGAGTCCCCTGAGGACCTGGCCGCCTTGGAAGACCGTGAAGAGGGGCACAGGGTGGGAGGATGGCGAGGACGAGAGTGAGGACCCGGATGTTAAGCCGTCTCTCCGTACTTCTGCAGCCTCCATCCGCTGTTCCCACGCCCCGGGCGGGCGGAACTGTGATGCGGGATTCCGCCGGGCAGTGGGCCGTCTCCAACCTTCCAACGCCCTTGCCCTCCTTCCAAGGTAGCGCAGGGTGGCCTCCGCCCGCAGCGGCGCCCGTGGTCCCGGGTGAGCCCCACGGGTGTTAGGACCGGCCTCAAGGAAAGGTGAGCCGCGCCGCCTAGGGGCTCCGGCTGGAGCTGCTGCGGGTGCGCCTGCCCGGGAGCCGAGGGAGAGCGTCTCAGTCCCTGGGCCCAGGAGATTGTCCCCGCGAGGGCAGTGGAAGCCGAGGCCCTGTGCACTCGCAGGCCGGTCCGCGAGCGTCTTACCACGGCTCCACCCGACACCTTGTTAAGGCACGGCGTCCAAGAACCAATATTCCAAAAGACGAGCCCCTGAAATAATTTACAAAGTGCCCATGAGCCTCTTACGCGAGGTGGTCTATAGCTTTTATTCTCAACGAGGTCCCCAAAGAGAAAGGAACTACTTTTCTAGGGTCTGTGGTCCGAGAGATCAGTGTGTTGTCAGTGCAAGGGCACGGCAGGAGGCAAGGGCTGGGCGACGCCCTGCCAGCGCAGCCCGGGGTCCAGGCGGCTTGAGAGGCCCCTTCGGCAAGGGGCGCGGGGTCCCGTGCTCTTGGCCTGGGGCTCCCTGCTCTGATTTTTGGACACCCACTTCTGGCCTATAGCTCAGGATGTGTGTCTGCGCCAGTGAGCCCTGGGGCTGCCTAGGAATGTCACTGGAGGCCTTGCCTTGGGTTCAGGGGACGAGATACTAGCGTTAACCTAGGAACTGACCCCAGCGTCTGTGAGCCCTGCCTGATGGACCCCTGGGAGGGGATTGCTGAGAGGATGGTGCCCAGCCCCACCCCGTGACCCCCAGGGGGCCCGCACGTGCGTGTCATGGGGGCTGTCAGTCCCAGGCTGTGGCTCTGGCCCCCCAGCTTCCTCTGTCCCCACAGGTCTGGGGGCAGAGGTCTGAGAGTCCCCGCTTGACAAGGCCCTCAGCCTATTCTACTGGTTTGTCTTAATCTTAAAAAGCCCTGCTCTGGCCCTGGCCTGGGTCTTCCTTACCTGCACCCCTTTCTTCCATTTTAGGGAACAGAGTCTCCCTTGCTAGAGGTGTTAACTTTTTTTTTTTTTTTTTTATCTTTGGCTGTGTTGGGTCTTCGTTGCTGCGCACAGGCTTCCTCTAGTTGCGGCGAGCGGGGGCTACTCTGCTGTGCTGAGGCTTCTCATTGCGGTGGCTTCTCTTGTTGTGGAGCACGTGCTCTAGGTGCGTGGGCTTCAGTAGTTGTGGCGTGTGGGCTCGGTAGCTGTGGCTCGTGGGCTCTAGAGCGCAGGCTCAGTAGTTGTGGCGCACGGGCTTAGTTGCTCCACAGCATGTGGGATCTTCCCGGATCAGGGCTCGAACCCTTGTCCCATGCCTTGGCAGGCGGATTCTTAACCACTGTGGCACCAGGGAAGCCCCTAGAGCTGTTAACTTTCTACTTAAGAATCTTTTAACCTCCCGGTTCCTCTAGGACTCTGGGGGCTGGGATTGGAGGGGCAGTTAAGGAACAAGAGGAAAGGGGGGTGGTCAGAGAAACCTTCCCCGGGGACGCGTCAAGGATCTGGGTCTATGTTGGGTGGGTCCATCCAGCCTGCTCTGCTGGAATCTTACCTGGACACCAACAGCCGACATTCTCTTTCCTCTCTTCCTTTCTCTGCTTTTTCCCTTGCTGGGCACATGAATTCCTACATATCAATGTTAGCAGTCCTTCTGTTTGTTCAAAGCACCAAGGAGAGCGACCACCCCTCATCACACAGGAGCCTAGGCAATAGGAAGGAGGAAAGGCCAGGGAGGGTCGGACACGTCACCCTGCGCCGAGCCCCCCCCCCAGCCCCCGCCGCGGTGCCGTACCAGATAGTGAGTCAGTCACTGGTGGGCAGAGCAAGCCGCGTGACTCACCTGGATAAAGTCCCAGCTGCCGTCTCCTTCTCTCGTGGCCCTAAACTGGAATAGATGTGAGTCATGCTCTTTTCCCACCTCCCATCCTTTTCGAAGTTTTTAAATAAGCAGGGAGGATCTTTGTTAAATCTGTGCTGGACCCCACCTCCAAGACCCAGCTGGAGCCAAGTCCCTCGGTCCCCAGGGAGAGCCTTGCCTGGGTTCCTTTCAAAGTAGGGAGCCCTTGGCAGGGTGAGGACGGAAGGAGAAAGCGTTGCCTTCAGAGTTGTGGCCCGAACTGGAGATACCTGAAGCCAGTAGGTGCTCTGCCTAACGTGTGAGCGTGAAGTGACTGCTGCCCCGGTGCGGCTGGGATTTTCTCAGAGCTGCCGTTACTGGGCTGCGGTTGGAGCTGTAGGACCGCGGTCCTGGCCACAGCAGAGGTCCGAACCCAGGAGGCTTCCTGCAGGCACCACCACCTCCCCTGACCCGGCCCCCGGGGGAAGTTGGCGGTTCTCCTGCTGATGGCACAGGGCAGAAGACGACAGGGAATTAGCCCCATACCTGCGGGAAGGCTAGAGCACCTGGCCCGTAGCCCAAGCAAAAGCGAAAATTCCTGCGCTCGGAGACCCTATGGATGAGGCGGGTGGCAGTTCCCCTCTGTGGTGCCCAGTTTCAGGCTGGCTCTGCTCCTGAGCTGTGCCCGGGTGCCCGAGACCAGAGCCTTTAGATCTGACCCCTCTCAGGGGTAAGTTTGTCTTCTGTCGGACGCGTTAACAGGTTTCCGCACGTATAAGCTGAAAGACAGGCTCCCGAGTGGAACTGTTCCTTTGTGAAGCTTTTAACAGTCTTCCTAGTCTCATTTCCCCGCCTCCTCCCCGGGGACAGCTGCGATGTGAGAACCTGCTGGCTCTGTCCATCCTTAGAGCTCCGGCGAATTGCATGAGAACTGTGTGGATGAGCCTGGAGGGCACGGGGGGCCCCGGCCCAGCCCAGGGAAGGCTTCCGGGAGCCGGGTGCTGAAGGTGGCAGAGGCGGGTGTAGGAAAAGTTGTGGGAAATGTGGGCACACTTATGTTCAGGTGATACTGAGTCGTTTGTAGCTGAAACTCGAGGTGGAGGAAGAGGCAGCTAGAGAAAAGCTTACAGAGCTGGATGCCCTTGGCTTTGCATTTCTTTCTCAAATATTTATCGAGCATTTCTCCGTGCCGTGGATTTTTCTAGACGCTACGGGGAACCAGTGGGGAACAAAGGAGTTTAACTTCCTCCTGTGTGAAATCTTCAGGTGCCGCACTTGGGAAGAACCTGTCCTCAGGACAGTGGTTCTCAGCCTGCGGTGAAGCCACGAGATGTTTTAGGTTGTCACACTGGGGCATGTGGTAGGTAGAGTCCAGGGGCGCTGCTCTACACCCTACAGAGCACAGGACAGGTCCCCACCACAAGAATGATCCCTCCCCCAAATGTCAATAGTGCTGACATCAAAGGATGGCTTGGTGTTTGCAGGAGGGGAGCTTTCGGGGTGGGCAGGTCTCCGCGCACGGGCAGTGAAGGGACAGAGGCAGCTGTAGTGACCAAGGTGGTGAATAGGCTTCACTCGGAGCAGTGAGGTGGGGGAGGGAGGGGCTGGGGTCACGGCACTTGGTGGCCAGATGACGTGTCACGTGGAGTGGAGCGCGGTTGACTTTAGATTCCTGCCTCGGCCCTCGCGCGATGCTGTCCCTGCCATGTGGTTCCATCTGGATTTGGAGACGGATTCAGCTCTGGACATTGTATGACTCCCCTGAGGCTGCCATAACAGAGTCCCACAGGCTGGGAGCCTTCAACCACAGAAGTTAATTTTCACACGGTTCTGGGGGCTGGACGTCCACCATCAAGGTGTCAGCAGGGTTGGATTCTTCTGAGGCCTTTCTTCTCGCTTCACAGACAGCCGTCTTCCTCCTGCGTCTTCCCTCTGTGCCTACGTCCTAATTCTCTCTTCTGTAAGGACACCAGTCATACAGGGCTCACCCGATGACCTCACTTTGTCCTCGTCACCTCTTTAAAGGTCCTGTCTCCAAACGGTCACATTCTGAGGTGCTGGGGCCAGGACTTCAGGAGCGCGGTCCAGCCCCTAGTAGCTCGTTCAGCTCGAGGTGCCCAGGGGCTGCTCTGGAGCCTGAGGTCAGGGCGAGGTCAGCTGTGGGGAGTGTGGAAGGACAGAGGGGACGGTCGGGGTGCGGCTGTCCACAGCGGGAGAGACGCCCAGCCACAAGAGGAGAGCCACGGACGGCTAGAGCACAGGATGTGTTCTGGTGCGGAGTACGAGGCTCAAAGACGTGGTGACAGCTGGGTGCCTGGACAGGTGCATCTGAAGGTGGGAAGTTGGACTTCCTGGGGGAAGAATTCATTCTCTTTATTCACATGAACGCAAGACACAAGTCAGACAGTCTTCAAGACTTTCGATCTTCTGGGGGGAGGGGAAGAAACACCTGCAGCGAGACGACACCCCCCCCCCCCCGGCATCCTCAGGACCCATGACGTCAGCTCCTCAAGCAGTCCACGTGGCCCCACCCCCCGAACCCTGGGGCCTCAACACAGCCACTACCAAGGGGTCCCTGGCACAGGGGCTGTGACACATGCTGTGGAGTCTAAGCTTAGGAGGGAAGAAACAAAGGGGAGGAAACTCTGTGAACAGGCCACAGTACAATGTGACTGTGAACCTGGGCAGACAGTCCCTGTGGGGTTGACTGAATGGGTTTTCAAGGCTGCATAGGAGTTGACCAGGCCGATTGGAAGGAATGAGGCAGAGGGCACAGCCTAACATCTTAGAACTACACCCAGCTGTCCCTGGAGGAGCAGGGCAGAGTGGTGAAAAAAGGTGAAACTACGGATCAGGCGGTTCACGGGAGAGGGACCCCTGCCCAGACAGGAGCCCCCCTGGTCAGGAATGAGGGCCCTGGAGGTGGGGCCTAGTTGCGGCGAGCGGGGGCTACTCTTCTTTGCGGCGCGCGGGCTTCTCATTGCGGTGGCTTCTCTTGTCGCGGAGCACGGGCTTCAGTAGTTGTGGCACGCGGGCTCAGTAGTTGTGGCTCGTGGGCTCAGTAGCTGTGGCTCGCGGGCTTAGTTGCTCCACGGCATGTGGGAATCTTCCCGGACCAGGGCTCAAACCCGTGTCCCCTGCATTGGCAGGTGGATTCTTAACCACTGCGCCACCAGGGTCCCTGTGTGGGTGCATCCCACGAGGCACGTGGCCAGCTCGGAGCCAGGTGAAAGGTCTCGGGGCGAGGTGAGGGGGAGCTGTGGTGCTCGGCTATAGGCAGAGAAGGGCAGTGACCCCACCTGAGACCTCAGGAGTGCAGGGGTTAAGGTTCAAGGGGCGGTCATAAAAGTTGGTCCTCCCTGTGTCCCTGACACCTCAGCCCCACCTCACCGTGAGGCCAGCTCATCGCCCGGGGAGATGCAGCTGGTGGCCTAAAACCTGGCCAGAAGGACCCGGCAGGACCCAGCGGAGGGGCGTTGTGGGCCCCCCTGGGGTTTCCTCCTCTCTGCACCCCAGTCCTCGGGAAGAAAGCCCGGTGAGTGTGCCGCTGGGAGGAGGAATTCTTTCCTCGGGTCTCTCCTTCTCTGTAAACTGAGGGGTGTGGACTAGATCTCCAGCTGAGGACACCCCTGTGTCTCTCTGGACGAGGATGCAGAACCCAGGCAATGGGGGAGAAGTTGAAGGAGGGCTCGTCTGCGGTTCTTCCCAGCAAGTCAGGCCACTGCTGGCCTCTCCCGGGAAGGGCGGCTTTCCTGCCATCAGAAGGGCAGCAGGCGAGTCCCACGCAGGATTTCATGCAGCAGCAACTAGCGGGGAGGCGGCAGACCCTGGCCCATTTGGCCATCTTCTTCTAGAGAGCAGCTCGGGGGCAAGAGGCCCCACCCCTGGTGGCCGGGCCCCTCGGTGTGGATTTTATTAGCCCTGAGCACAAGTCACATCTACTTGCGTTTAAGGCTCTGCAGAGGTGTGAGGGGCCACGTGGGAACCCAGCAGTGTTACTCGTGCTTGAGAGCACAGACTCTGAAGCCGGACTGGCCAGATGTGAGTCCCAGCTTTGCTGTTCAAGAACCGTGTGTGGCCCCTGTCCAGTCGCTGGGCCTCAGTTTCCCATCTATAAACTGAGACCGAAACAGTAGGACCCGCGGCCGAGGGCCGGGAGGAGGATTAAATGCCTAGAACAGCACCTGGGGCACCTCGAGTGTCCCCGGTGTTAGCTGTTGTCAGCGTGGCCGTCAGCAGAAGCCCGCCCCCAACCCCCGGGACTGATCTGAGTGGTCACCTTCCATCGGTGAGCCTCTGTTCTGATTTGAAGGACTCCCTTCTTCGTGCGTCCCTGTAGCTCTTCCTTTCCCCCAAATTAAGCGCTTTTGAAGACACCTGCTGTCTGGTTAATTATCCCGATTTGTGCAGGCAAGGCCTCTCACCAGCCGTGCTCAGTGTCCGGAGCGGCGCGACTGGCCCCGAGCGTCCGGGCTCATGGCACGAAGTGGCTCCCGGCCCCTCCCGCTCGCGCTCTCACTACCAGACACGCCGCCCGCCCCCGAGCTCCCAGCAGCTTGGACGTAGGTCAGAGGGGCCATTCATTAGGTACAGGCAGAGCTCTGTCCTCATTCCCAGCCACTCCGCCAGCAGTGAGACCCGAGTGCTTCATCGGAGTGATGGGCCGGCGCTGGTTCCTGGCAGAAGGGCCTCCGACAGAAGGAATGCGCGTTAGCGACCAGGCTCCGGGCCTGAGGCTTGTGGCACTCGTCTCACGCTTTGTGACGAGCCACCCCAAATCTGGTGCCGGGCAACCACCACCGCGTATTCGCTCAGGACTGTGTGAGCGGGCAGGGCTTGTGGAGGTGGCCCGCCGCCCCCCTGCTCCCCAGGTAGGGTGGGCGGGGCCACCTCCACTAAGGTGGCTGGACCGTGGCGTGGCCTGGGCCTCCCTCCCTCTGCCAAGCCTCTGGGTCCAGGGCCCCCCCCCCTCCAGCAGGGGGACACTTTGTTCACGGACGGCCGCTTCCAGGGGGTGCACGGAAACCAGGGGGACTCGAAGGACCCAGGCCCAAGGCCCAGGTTCAGCGGGACGTGTTACACGCCGAACACCATCCCCCCTCCCCGCGGCCAAACCGCATGCTGAGGTCCTAACCCTCAGTTCCTCAGGACCTGAACGTCACTGGAAGTAGGGTCTCTGCGGATGTAACTGGAGGAGGGTGGACCCCGAATCCGACCTGACTGGTGTCCATATGTAAGGGGGAGTTTGGACACAGACACGTACAAAGGAGAAGGTCCGTGAAGATTGGAGTTATGCGCGCCCCCTCACCAGATCCTAGGAAAGAGGCCTGACAACCCCTCGACCTTGGAATTCCGGCCCCCAGAACTGTCAGACAATGAGTTTCTGTTGTGTAAGCCACCCGGTTTGTGGCGCTTCGTGACCACAGCCCAGCAAGCTAATACCGAAGGGGAATGACGGCCACGCTTGATGGGAGGGGTGCCCTCCGCGTCCAGGCTGGGGCACTGCGGTGGCTGTGTTTGCAGACCCCCTGCTGCCCGCCGAGGGCTTGCCGGCGGCTGTGGGGAAGCCGTCCCTCCTTCTCATCCTAGAGAAGACGTGCTTCTTCATTATCCAGCTTTAAAACTTTGTGCCTCCCTGAGGGTTCTTTCGCCTGGATCAGAATCTCCTGGAGGGCTTGTCCATACAGACTGCTGGTCCCACCGCCCAACAACTGTCCGACCCAGCAGGTGGGGGCCTGACGCTCTGCCCTTCTGCCAGGTTCTCTCAGGAGCACACGGGGAGCGGCCTGGAGGGCCTGGCGTCAGGGTCACTGGGGCTCACCTGGCGTCGCGTCCAGGCTCTGGTGTTGAGAGAGCTGAGCTGGGGGACAAGCGCTGCTCCCGGGGCCCCAGACCACGAGGGGCCTGCGCGACGGGACCAGGTCAGGGCACACCTTTTTAGAAAAACTTTCCTCAGTGACACACACAGCCCAAGCAAGATAGAGCTTTAATAAAACAAAGAGAAAAGTGTTCCCGGGAGTTCCCTGACAGAGTCCGGTGGTTAGGACGCAGTCAGTGCTCTCACTGCCGAGGGCCCAGGTTTGATCCCTGGTCGGGGAACTAAGATCCTGCAAGCCGCGTGGCAAGTGTTCCTGACTCCCCGAGGTTACAGACCTGACTGCCCTGCAAGTCCCTGTGTCCTCCTCCCAACACTCTGGACCTGCCTCCGGTCCCAGCGTCCCTATGGCCACCAACAGTTACAGGCCAAGAAAGGGCGGGGCTCACTCCTTGAAGCCAAGAAGAGGGTCCCTGCCTCGGACGCGGCCTCGCAGGGGCCCCACGTGGGCGCCGGGCCGCGCCCTTCCCACTGCGTCAGTGCCTTGTGGGCCAGGATCAGAGTCACCTGAACCGACCGTGGCCTGACAGGGCCAGCGTGCGGGTGGGAAGGAGCCCAGAGGACACCGACGGACTCTAAGGGAAACGGATCCATCACTGCCTGCGTGTCAGGCCGTCCAGCACCTCGGCAGGCAGTGATTGCGTCCCTCGAGGTTTCAGCTCCTCGGGGAAGTGGCATTCCTGTCTCTTAGGTGCGGAAACTGACTTCCAGCCAGGACAGGCCCTGCTCCTAGGTTGGCAGGGAGGGGAGGGAAAGCCTGGAGGTTGGCTGACGGGGCTAACGGTAGTGTGACCTGACGCGGTGTGTCTCTTGAGACTGACCCCTCACACGTGCCGCCTTCACTTTCTCCCTCAGCAGCCCTGAATGTCTTCGTCCTACAGATGAGACCATTTGGGATCACAGAGGTCCAGACCCCGCCCCGTGCTCCTGCCCTGCAAGGGAGCTGCCCCAGTGCCCCAGGAGCAGGGAGCCCTGGCTGCCCTGTCTGTCAGCCCTCTGGGTGACGGTACTGCTTCCAGGGATCCAACCAGATCCTAAAGCAGCCCAACCAGAAAGAGGAGGTGCGCGCCCTGAGGCCTTCTGGTGGGAAGTCTGCCCCTCCCCGCCCACCTGGGGTCAGGCAGGCAACGCAGTGGAAACCCCTACCTGCCCGGGCCTGCGGGGGCTCCCAGGAGGGAGGGAAGGAGCTCAGACCTGTAGTAGGAGCCCCCCAGACACTGCCTGGGAGTGAGTGGAGGCCTGGGGTCCTCCTCCGTGGGGGTGGGGGGAGGGCTGGGGGCTCTACATGCTGAGCCTCGGCACCCAGAGTGAACGGGCAGACAAGCTGATGCACCTGGGGGTCTGGCACCTGCCTCTCATGTTTGATTCCCTTTAACCCTCGTGCCAACGCTGTGCGGCGGGTGGAATCCTCGGTTAGAGTGGGGAGACGGCTCCGAGGGGTTAACAACGTTTTAAGATCTCTCAGCTCGGAAGTGGAGCTGGGACCAAAACCCAGGTTTGGTGACAACAAAGCCTCCGTCCGGGTTTTCCATTGAGGCTGGTTAACCCGTGGATAGAGCCCAAGGCTTCAGGAGAGGGGAAAGTTTGCACAGGTGCCTGGCACCCCTTGGGTACTCAGTGAAGGTTTGGATGAATGAAAAGCTGGAAGCAAAGGGTTGCCGCTGGGTCCTGGACTGGGGCCGGCGTGGGGGAATGGAGGCAGTGGGCTCTCCCCAGCTCCCTGGTGATGGGTGTCCAGGCCTCCCCAGTCTCACCAGGAAGCCAGGTCCTGTCCTGCCGGGCCAGCACTTGGGAGCAGGAGCCCAGCTCCCAAGACACGGAGGCAATCCATGAGGACGCAAAGCAGAGGATGTGGCAGGCGTGGAGGGAGGGAAAAGGTCAGCAAGGACTGACCTGAGGGGAGCCCGACGGGCTGCTGAGGGACCACTCGGAGGGCGTGGGGGCCTGGTGGGAACTTTCATTCCTCCCCACCCGCACCGGAGCCCCACCTAACGACCAAGATCCCCAAGAAGCGGGGAGCTTGCGGTGAAAATTAACAGAAGCCTCAATGAAAAGAGAGTCAGGAGGCCATCAGGGGATTGCAAAGCCCAGGAGAAGAAAAGAGCCTGAGTGGAGCACGGGCTCTAGGCATGTGGGCTTCAGTAGTTGCAGCACGCGGGCTCAGTAGTTGCAGCACACGGGCTTCAGTAGTTGCAGCACGCGGGCTTCAGTAGTTGCAGCACGCGGGCTCAGTAGTTGTGGCTCGTGGGCTCTAGAGCGCAGGCTCACTAGTTGTGGCGCACGGGCTTAGTTGCTCTGCGGCATGTGGGATCTTCCCGGACCAGGGCTCCAACCTGTGTTCCCTCATTGGCAGGCGGATTCTTAACCACTGCGCCACCAGGGAAGTCTCTTCTCTGCCCCTTTAATAAAGTATTTCACTTGTCTCTCTCTCTGGACTAGAAGCTCTTCAAGGCCAGAGTCCACAGGCTTTTACTCTGTCCCTGTGCCCGGGGCCTGACATGTAGTGGTCAGTCAGGAAAAGTCTGGACATGAGCCTAAGCGGCAGGCCTAGACTGGGGTGGATGGGAAAGTAGGAGCTTACGGCAGTTGAAGCACTTTGATGGGAGAACGAGCGAGGTTGGGTAAAAGCATTTTAAATAAGCAATTCCAGGGGATTCTGATGCAAGTCGTTCATAGACCATTTTTTCAAAGCACTGTTTTAGGATTTTGAGTTTATGTATGTGAGGTAACCATTGCCAGAAACACATACAAGCTAAAGAATTTGGTGTCAGACGTGCTGGGCTGAGGTGACAGTTAAACCCAAGTGGAGAGTGTCGTCATCAGCTGGATACGGGACTCAGAGGCTCAGATTGGACACCCCAGAGGGTGATGTCGACGTGGGTGGTGCCTCAAAGTTCATTCAGATAAGGCTCTGACCGTGATTGAAAGTCATCAAAGAAAGAAGATACGGACAGAGTGAAAGCCCTCGGAATTTTCCCACATTTAGGGATGGTGGAGATGGAGACCACGACTAGTCAGAGAGGTAGGTGGAAAAACAGGTTAGTTTATGATTGATTGGTGAGAAGAAAGCTGAGGGCTGGAAGGAGGAAGGGGAGGGAGTGCCTGTCCCGAGCCAAGTTCTCATCGGCTGCCTATCCTGACCCCCTGGCTGCCCCACCGGGATGCCTGGGGTGACCCCCCAAAGCACGAACAGTCACTCCGCTCTCCTGCTCAGAACTGCTCCGTGATTCTTTGTTGCCACCAGGGTATTCTAAACCCTTTCATTTGCTTCTACGGCTTTTAAACAACTAGCTGCCTTATTGAGATATAATTCACATACCCTAAAATTCACTCTTCTTGAAGTATACAATTCAATAGTTTGTAGTATATTCACAGAGTGCAACCATTACCACAATCAATTTTAGAGCATTTTCATCACCCCCGTACGAGTCCCTTTGGACTTGCTTATTGTGAACATTTCATACAAGTGGAATCATATACTATGTGACCTTTCGTGACTGATTTCTTTCACGTAGCCCAGTGTTTTGAAGGTTTGTGCATGTTGTAGCGTGTATCAGTATTCCATTCCTTTTTGTAGCTGAGTAGTATTCCATTTTCATCATCTGATAATACCACATTTTGTTTATGCATCCATCAGTTGCTGGACATGTGGATTGTTTCCACATGTTGGTTATTATAATGCTGCCATGACCATTCATTTGTAAGTCTTTGTGTGGATATATGTTCTCATTTTTTCATTCCTTTTCATTCCTACAGACCTAGGAGTGGAATTGCTGGATCATCTGGTAACTCTATCTAACATTTTGAGGATTGTTCAGTGGTCTTCCAAAGTGGCTGCCCCATTTTACAACCCCACCACCATGTATAAGGCTCCAACTTCTCCACACCTCACCAACACTTATTTTCTGTTATTTATTTATTTATTTATTTAATTTATTTATTTTGGCTGCATTGGGTCTTCGTTGCTGTGCGCGGGCTTTCTCTAGTTGCGGCGAGCAGTGGCTACTCTTCACTGCGGTGCACGAGTTTCTCATTGCGGTGGCTTCTCTTGTTGCAGAGCATGGGCTCTAGGTGCACGGGCTTCAATAGTTGTGGCACGTGGGCTCAGTAGTTGTGGCTCGCAGGCTCAGTAGTTGTGGCGCACGGGCTTAGTTGCTCCACAGCATGTGGGATCTTCCTGGACCAGGGCTTGAACCCGTGTTCCCTGCGTTGGCAGGTGGATTCTTAATCACTGTGCCACCCGGGAAGCCCTTATTTTCTGTTTTTTAAATAGCTGTCCTAGTGGGTGTGAAGTGGTATTTCACTGTGGTTTTGATTTGCATTTCCCTAATGACTAATGATGAGTGTCTTTTCACCTGCTTATTGGCCATTTTTGTATCTTCTTTGGAGACATGTCTATTCAGATCCTTTGCCCATTTTTAATTGGGTTATTTGTCTATTATTGTGTGTAAGCTTTCTTTATATATTCTGGATACCAGTCTCTCATCAGACATATGATTTGCAAATATTTTCTTCCATTCTGTGGGTTGTCTTTTCACTTCATTGATAGTGTGCTATGAACCACAAAAATTTTTAATTTTGATGAAGTCCAATTTATCTATTCTTTGATGACTTGTGCTTTTGGTGTCATACTTAATAATCTACTGCCTAATCCAAGGTCACAACGATTTACACCTGTGTTTTCTTCTAAGCGTTTTATAGCTTTTAGCTCTTACAACTAGGTCTGTGATCCATTCTGAGTTCACTTTGAATACAATGTGAGGTAGGAGTCACACTTCCTTCTTTTGTACATGGGTATTCAGCTGTTCCACCACCACTTGTTGAAAAGACTATTCTTTCCCCCACTGAACTGTCCATGGTCCTTTGTAAGCAGGTCTTTTCTTAGTCCTGTGGCCTCATCTTCTGTCCCACCACTACTCCAGCTTGCCCTCCATCGCCAGCCCCACTAAATGATTTTTTTTCCCCAAATGAGCCAGGTTTCTTCTCACCTCTGGCCCACTTCTCTACATGCTGTTTCTTTTACTGGAAAATTTCCCTGACCTTCTTTCCTCATCACCTGGCTATCTTCTCCAATTATCTGGCAGGTCTAGGCTTACACGTCTTCCAAAAAGCCTTTCCTAAGCTCCCAATAAAGTTTCAACACAGGTCTGTACTCCCCCAAGGACCCTGTACTTCTTAAGCCCAAGAGGAACTTTTTTTGTCCCTGGCACACAGTGGGGATTCAGTCATTCTGATGAATGGATGAAGCCCAGAAGTCAGGGAAGAAGACTGATTTGTACTGTGTACCTGCTCCAGAGAGTGAAGGGAGTGAGATCTGAAAACAAAAATGCCACTAGGTTTTTGACTATTTTTGTCTTTACAGATAGGAGTTTCAGCAGCGCCGGGATGCAGAAGCCAGAATGCAGAATGCGGAGGAGAAAGTGAAGCTTCGGTTATAAGCTATTTGTGCCCGAGTTCGTTTGTGAGGGAAGAAGGGAACTAGATTGGCGCCACGGAACAGCTTAAAAGGACAGAGTCAGGGGCTTAGTTTTATTGGTACGCGTCCATCTGCTGCATTCCAGAGCCTCAGAGAGTTCGACTTCTGATGAGAGGCCCTTCCTTGGCTTCTTATGGTGTAAATTCCAGGGCCTGGCCGTGATTTCCCCTCCTGCTACCCCTCACCCCGGCCTCTAACTATGTGCGAACACACACACCAACACCCTGTATTTGTGCTGATCTCAGCATCCCAGGGATAGATTCTGGGAATGACCAAGGCCTTGTCCCAAACCGGGCTAAGCTATATCCAGCCCAGAAAAAGACAACCTATAAGAGTCGCTTGTTTGGGTAGGAGAGGGGAGGAACAGGTCTAGCATCTCGGTGGCACCAGAAGCATGACCACGTCTTCCCTCTCTGCCCCTCATTCCCTGGCATCCCCACCCCACCCCCGGGTCACTCAGATAGGCTAGAATGACAGAGCTGCAAGATTTTCAGTTTTCTTCGCCTTACTGAGTTACTTCCTCCTGAGCTGCCCCCATGTCCCTGGCATGTTCCTCCCAGAGGCAGATGTGCCTGACGCTGAGCCCACCCACCTGGTTAGCGTTCGCCACCGGCCTCACGCAGCTCACCTCGTGCCCCACGCTCTGTGGGACTACCTCCT
This sequence comes from Phocoena phocoena, assembly GCF_963924675.1. Lineage (NCBI taxonomy): Eukaryota > Metazoa > Chordata > Mammalia > Artiodactyla > Phocoenidae > Phocoena > Phocoena phocoena. The sequence goes on along the minus strand of NC_089219.1, from coordinate 186,643,881 downwards.
GATCCGGCTGCCCTTCCAGGAGGTGGCCCAGCAAGGCGAGGCTGGTGCAGCGCTGCGGTGTCCCCTCGGGCTCGTAGCCCAGCTCCACCTGCCCCTTCTCCAGGGCGTGCTTGCCATCCACGATGGTGCCCGGCAGTACCTGCACCCTCCTCAGGTCCGCTGGGTGGTTCAGGATGACAGTCAGGTGGTTCCCTGCGCTGTGGGTCCAAAAGGACTCGTCCAGACTGTAGGCCTGCCAGGGGAAATGGACCTCAAAAACCTTCATGTCTGTGAACACGGCTCCTGGTGGGTTGTCAGGGGCTTAGGGGCTCTTTTTCGGCATGCCCGAGGCCTTCTGGCTGTGTCGTTCGGCGCATGGTAGGGGACTCGGTGGTAGAACAGGAACGGTCTGCAGAGGATCGGGTCCTTCTGGGCCAGGAGGGTGCGGAAGTGAGGGAGGAGCCTGGCGAGGGGCTTCTCCCCGTAGAAGAGGAGGAGGAAGTGGGCCAGCACCGGGGGTCCCCGCTGCGGAAGAGCCTGCCCTGGAAGCCCAGGTTGGAGAACTCCAGGAGCGACCAGGGCTGGGACCCCAGGGTGTCCGCTTTCCACTGAACGTGGTGATGAAGTTGGGGGCGCACAAGGTGCCGTCCTCCAGCAGCAGGAAGTACTCCGAGAGCTTCGCGGCTCAGCTCAAGAGGAAGGCGTGGTCCGTCGTCCGCTGGGAGTAGGGCTCCCGGCGAGAGGCCCCGCCCCGACGCCGCCCTCGGGGGAATGGGCCTCCGGCGGGGCGGGAATCGGCGCCGCCCCGCCGAGACCTGTGGGCCGAAGAGGCTGGAAATGCGGAGGCCGGCCTCCCTGAGCCAGGCCAGGCCAGCGCCCGCCCGGTGGGCAGCAGCGTGTACGGGAGGCCGCTGCGGTCCGACCGGGGCCTCGAGCAGGTGCCGACCGTCAGCCACGCTGGGGCGGCCAGCAGCGCGGTCAGCGTGCAGGCAGGCCGGGTGGATGCCCTGCGGCACCAGCAGATGCTCGTCCCGCCCTCGCTGCTTGGCTATTTCCCACCCCAGGGGGCAGTTTCAGATTCTCGCTCCGCAAAGCGTGGGCGGTAGTCCAGCAACATCGCCCCGTTTGGAAGCTTATTAGACGTGCGGAATCTCGTGAAGCAGAGTCTGCATTTTAACAAGTCACCAGGTGCCGGAGCTGGGGTGCTGCGTCCCCACGGGCCCCTGAGGCTTCTTTGAACTGGAATTGCGTGGCACGTGGTTTAAGTACTCAATAAATATTAGTTTTTTTTTTAAATTTTTGTCTGTGCCACTCCGCTTGTGGAATCTTAGTTCCCCCACCAGGGATCAAATCTGTGCCCTCGGCAGTGAATGCGCCGGGTCCTAACCACTGGACCGCCAGGGAACTGCCAATATTAGCTATTTTTATAGTCATTTTCATTCCTTTTGATTTTACCCAGCTCATCTTCCCAAAGCTCTCCTTTAAAGAAGATCTACTAGAAAAAGCCCTTCTCCTGGGAGTCAGGAGTCCAAGACTATTGTCTCAGCTCTGCCACTGACTGCGTGGCCTCCAGCGGGTCCCTGTACCCCTGACCTTAACGCTGGGTGAACTGGACACGTGGCCCGAAGGCCCCCTCGCCCCCCAGGGTTCTCTCACGCCGTGATCCCACCCTCCTGGAGCGGCCACGTTACCTCTTCCCTCCTTCCCCCTCCACACAAAGGCCTTGGCGGGGAGAGGACTGTCTGCCGGGCCCGATGCCCCCCGCCTTCCCCCCTTCTTCCCTCTGAGCCCCTTCTTCTCCTGATGCTTCTTCCCCCCTGGGGAGCCCATTCCCCTCCTCGGAATGCACTCTTCTTTCTCTGCTGGATTTTTTCCAAATATTTGAAGGTGAGATTCTGCCAGTCTTCTAGTGGCTCCAGATCCTTCCTTCTCCTATAACGGCCCTCCTGCGGCCTGGGCAGAGTCAACTCCTGGTCCTCCTTTCATAAAAAGAACAGGGTTTAACCTCTACTGGTTTCCCATGAGCCTTTCCAGGGAAATAGCGGGTCAGTCTCCCCAGAGCAAGCCCAGCACATTCTCAGGATGTCTGACCACTGGCCAGAGTACCCAGGGCTCAAGCAGTATTTGTTGTCTTCCTTGCCTTAACAGATATGGGGGGGAGTGCAGCTTCTCTGTGGGCCAGTGGGTCCGGCCAGCTCCGCACCCACCCCCTCGGAGTCTCCTGCTCTCCAGTGAGAGGTACAGGGCATTTCCGAGACTCTACCTGTCCACACCCACCACACACCCTTAATCCCCACAGTGAGAGCAACGTTGCTACTTGGGCTTCAATAGCCATCCTGTTCTGGTCGTCTTCAATTTCCCTGGGGACTTTCAGAGTGAATGAGAGCCACAGGAACCCACCGCCCACCAAGGTGACGCAGCAGCGCCCGACGGAAGCCTGCATAGCAGCTCCTACAGCAAGAGGGCAGGAGGGCGACAGGATGGCAGGGGGTGCTCCCCGGTCCACGCCTCCACCTCCCCGTCTCCTGGGAGCCTGGCCCTCCCGACGGCCCTATTCCAGCCTTCATCTCACTACGGTTAACTCACTTCCCAGGCCCGCCTTTCTGCCTGACCTGGGAACCTAAGCCTTCTTCCCGGCCTCAAGACGGGAGGCCACCTGTCCTGGGACGTTTGCTGCCTTCTCTTTGTAGGTTTGTCTGGAGATTCCACTTCCCCAGGGCTCTCCCTGCTCAAATGATAACAGCCTGCTGGGCCTTCAGTGATGAGGGCCGTTTATCTTAGAAAGATGGTCACCACCCACCCCTACTTTTTTATTTTTATTTTTTTTGCAGTACGCGGGCCTCTCACTGTTGCGGCCTCTCCCGTTGCGGAGCACAGGCTCCGGAAGTGCAGGTTCAGCGGCCATGGCTCACGGGCCCAGCCGCTCCGTGGCATGTGGGATCCTCCCGGACCGGGGCACGAACCCACGTACCCTGCATCGGCAGGCGGACTCTCAACCACTGCCCCACCAGGGAAGCCCCCCTACTTTTTTAAACAAAAGTCAAACAATTTATTAAAATAGCTGAACTTGAAGTGTTGCTAAGTAATTTGGTGCCTTTCTTACTTCTTGTAAAGGGCGTCCTTAATTTATCCCAATCCTTAATCTCATTCACAGACCTTGATTAGAACATGATTCTGGGACTTCCCTGGTGGCGCAGTGGTTAAGAATCCATCTGCCAGGGGCTTCCCTGGTGGCGCAGTGGTTGGGAGTCCGCCTGCCGATGCAGGGGACGTGGGTTCGTGCCCCGGTCCGGGAAGATCCCACATGCCGCGGAGCGGCTGGGCCCGTGAGCCATGGCCGCTGGGCCTGCGCGTCCGGAGCCTGTGCTCCGTGGCGGGACAGGCCACAGCATTGAGAGGCCCGCGTAACGCAAAAAAAAAAAAAAAAAAAAAAAAAAAAAAGAATCCATCTGCCAATGAAGGGGACACAGGTTCGAGCCCTGGTCCGGGAAGATCCCACGTGCCGCGGAGCAACTAAGCCCGTGCGCCACAGCTACTGAGCCCGCGCTCCACAACAAAAAAACAACATGATTCTGTTAACTCAGAGTAAAAAAGAAAATCCTTTTGTGAGTGGTGGGCTGCTGGAATTCAGGCTGGCTCAGACTCAAAAGCACTTGTGGGCTGCTTTTTCCCTGTTAGTGTCTTTTCTCCGGAGAGAATGTGTTTTCCTGATTGTCTTTTCTCCGGAGAGAATGTGTTTTCTGTTTTGCTGATTTTCTGATTAAATGATCAGTGGAAAGGCTCTGATATACCTTGTCTCCCACTCTTGGTCATTTGTCTGCCTAGTCAGGACACAAAAGGAAAGAAATCGTAGTAATTTCTATGCCCCCAAGGCTATACTATTCTCTAATTTCCCCATTTGCATGGTTCCCTGCCAGTGTAATATTTTGGTAGAGGTTACCATGCTTCCCTCCCTTAACCATTTAGCCTTTTGATAAGAGTTACAAAAACAGTACTTATATATGATAGGAAGGCTTAAACTTTCCTTACCTGGTTTCCTTAAGTCAGATAGGTCATTCAGATACAAACCACTACATGTAACAGAAATAGGCTTCTTTTTTCTAGAACATAAATACATGGATACATATACTGACTGAATAAAAGGCTCTACAACTATAGCCGGAGGAATTCACCCTCAAGGGAACAGCCCTGTTCCCTCTGCCCCTCCTGTGCGGTTTACCTGTCACACCAGCGGGAGCGCTACCCTCGCTGAGCCCTGAGTTTGACAGGCTCCTGGGAGACCAGGAGAGAGAGAAAGAAGAGTTGGGGTGCTGAGGACCCGCACAGCGACTGGGCCCCTCCCCCCAGCTCTCCAGCCTTGAGCTGAGCTCCTCTGTGACGTTGCTCTGTGTCCTGCCACCTGTCCCATCATCAGGGCTACACCCGGCCAGGACTTAACCTGTGGGCGGTGCTTACCTGAGAAGCACGGAACTGCCCCCCAGCACGCCCTCCCTCTACCCCGTCCCTCCCGCCCTCGGTGGTTGGCTGGCTCCCGACTCTCATTCCCTCTCACCTTCTGACTTTGTCACCCTTGCAGTTACCCTTTTTCACTTCTGCGACGTTGCCACTTTTCCCGGTCTCCTGGACCATTCCCGTCACTGTAAAAAGGACGTCTGCTATCTTCCGGTGGGTAAAAAAAGCAAAAAGCAAATCCCTCCCTGAATTCATGTTCTCTCCAAATCCTGCCCCGTCCCTCTGCAGCCCTCAAGAGCAACACCCCTGGAAAGCTGTGTCGTCATCATCTGTCTCACTTCGCCGCCATTTCCTCCTGCATCTCACTCAGCCCCTTCCTCCCTGAGACACCCTTCCCGTGCAGCGCTCGCCAGCCTGGCCTTCCTTCCCTGGTTCTTTCCCTGGCTTCTCCTCTTCCCAGCCAGTGACTGTCGAGGGTCCCAGGGTTCTGACCCAGTCCCGTGGCTTTAAGCGCTGTGTACATTACAGGCGTGTGCATACACGTGTGTACATACAAATACATATAAGGTGTGTGCATATCTACATATATCCTTTCATATATACGTACGTTTCATATATACGTGCACGCGCACACACACAGACACACACACACACACACACACACACACGCACGCACACACTGAGAACTCCTAGGGCTGATCTTACCTCTAGCTTTGGCCTCTGTCCTGAGCTCCAAATTACCTGACTCTTCACCACCTCCTTTTGGATTACAGGTATCTCAATTTTAACAGAGCCAAATAGAATTATAGACTCTTCCTATTTCCCAAATCTTTTCCTCCCCAAGTTTTCCCCATCTCAGTAAATAGCACCACCATTTTTCCAGCTACTCATGGGAAAAGTCCTCAATGCCTCTCTCTCCTTAACACTCCACGTTCAATCTACTCAGTCCTGTTACCTTTTCCTCCAAAATGCACCCGGAATACGACCCTTTCTCTCCATCTCTGCTGCTGCAACCCGAGTCCACACCATCATCACCTGATGCCTGGACCACGGCCACCACCTAACTGGTCCCTCCTCTCCACCCGTGTTCTCCTGTAACCTTCCCTCCACGCGGCAAAGAGGTCTTTTACATCGTAGACCGAGTGATATCCCTTCGTGAACTCCAGACCACAGCCTCCTGGGTCCTGCCTGACTGGCCATCTGTCTCTTTGACTCCATCTCCCGTCCCCCCCACTCCCCGCCCCTCCTCCCCCTCGCGGGAGGGGGCATCCCTCGGACAAACCAAGGTGTTTCTCAACTCAGGGCTTTGCATTTGGTCTTCTTCTTAGAACTTTCCTCCGGAGACTTTCCGAGAGCCGACCCCTCCCAATACCCACATCAGAGATCAGACGTGCTGTCTCTGGCCTCCAGTCATCGTGGCTAAAGTCGCCTCTCGCCACCTCTCCCGTCCTCCCGTTGCGCTACCACGCATTCTATTTTCTTAGCATTTCTTGCTACCAGAAGCTATCCTCCTCGCATGTGTCGCTGTCTGTCTCTATCCACTAGGCTGATGGCCCGGCCTTTGTTTTATCCGATGTCACATCCACAGCACTTCGCACAGTACCTGGCCCAGAGAGCGAGCTCAACAAGTATGTATTAAGTCACTAGTTATCGGGATGATGCGATACGGTGAGTGGTCATCTACCTCTTCCACAAACATGTGCTAGGTGCCAGGGACACAGCAGTGCCAGGAGGACCGGGCAGTACAACAGAGAAGGGCAATACGTGTGCAATGGTTAAGAGCTCAGATTCTCGACTTAGACTCAGACTCGGGCCAGAATGTGCTTCTGTTAAACTTACTGGCCGTGTGACCTCGGCCAAATGACTCAGTCTCTCTGAGCCCCAGTTCCTCATCTAGAAACTAAAGATAACGATGGCTACTCTCAGGTGTTCTTATGAGGATGAGAAGAAATCATCCACAGGAAAATGCCCAGCATACAGCAAGCACTCAATAAATGTCAGCGCTTTTGTGCTAACAATGACTGTTTTTCAAACACGGAGACCAGCAATGCCTTCCTTTCTGTCATATTTGAGACATCCATCTCCCTTTATTGCTAAATCCCCACCCAAATGTTTACTTTTAGACTCTTAAACAGACGCACAGCACTTTGAGAACACTTCTGCATCTTGGCACCTGATTCGCACTCCTCTGAGGGCCTTAGAGGGGGCAAACAGTGGAGGAAGAGGGGAAAATAGGTATTTTTTAATTGAAGCACAGGGGATGTAAAATGAAAATAAATACTAAACAAGCCCTGGCAGGTCCCTCGGCAGCAGCGCAGACCGGGGTGAGCCGTCTGAGATGCTATGCCTGTTGCCATGGTGTGTCCCAGGTGTGGGCTCCAGACTTTGCTGGAAGTTAGAGCTCTCCTTCCAGCCTAGAAGCATGAACTTGAGCCCCGGCAGGGAGGTGGGGAGATGGGCAGGAGCTCACCTCTATCCCTCAGCGTCTCTCTCTGGTGCTCCCTTGGTAACCATTGTTCTCCCTGAAGGTCAGCAAACTCATCACCCCACCAGCCTCTCCAGGGAGGTGGCTCCACCCAGAACACACTCGGACCACAAGCACGTCTGGTTGGGCCACACACTGTTTTTTAGAAATTTGATTGAAGATTGAACATCTAAAAATTAGGAAAGATTGTATAAATAATTAGACTTCTGGCTTCTCTTGAAAATTGCAACTTGCCGCCACCCTGGCCTGAGCAGTGATGGCCCCGGTCGCCGGATGTGCATTCTCTTCTTCAGCGTCCACCTGGCTGGTTTCTCTCATTTATTTCTGTCCCCTGAAGGCATCTGAGTCTTTGGCCTTTGCTCTAAGTCAGGTCTTGGGAGACTTGAAGACTATGCTAGGTCCTGGTCTTATACTGGGCACCTGAAAAGATGGGGCACAAAGTGACCCCTTGAGTTGAAGGACTGTGGGCAGAGGTAGGAGGGAAATGAATAGAAGATTGCAGCCAAGTGAATAATAAACAGTACAAAACAGACCGAAGAGATAAGCAATAGGGATTGATCTTGTATGTGATGTGGACAGCGTTCTGGAGGATGTAGGGAAGACATGGCAAGGAGCAATGGCCAAACCTTGAGGTGAGGTGGGTGTGAAGAAACTACTGCAGCTACATCTTCTTGAAAGCTAGCAAACAACAGGAAAAACTAACCTCCAAGCAGCATTTTTCCAACTGAGGGTCAGAATCCATAATAGGTTACAAAGCCAACCTCGTGAGTCTCAACTGGCACGTGCATCTCTGTATAAGTGCAAGTATTGTTTTGTGAAACCGTTAGAATGTAAGTGAAGGTACTATAGATGACAGTCCAGAAAGTGTGAAACCAGCGTGGCTTAGAGGGGAGAGAATGGACACATGTTGGCAGCTGCAGGGCCAGCTGGTGGTCAGATTTGGGATGGGGTTTCCATGTTCTCTTTCCTCAGCTTGGTGTTTAGGGAAGATCACAGGCTCCAGTGTTCCCATTCCAGTCCTAGCTCTGTTGTTACCTGTGTGATTTTGCCTAATAAACTCTTCTGAGTCTCAGTTTCTCCATTTGAAAAATGGCGGCAGTATCACCCATCTACTTCACGGGGTTGGTATGTCCCATAGACTATGAATTACTCCCAGCCACTGGTGTGGTCCTATTCCTGGTCGCACAGTATCTCTAGGTGCGCAGATAGCATCCCTTCCTGCCAGGGGAGAGAAGAAAGGGACTCAGCGTTAGGATTTTGTGTCAGACCCTGTGCCGGACATGTGACAGGATTTGGTTGAACACTGGATTTCAAACGAGCACGGTGGATTCGGGAGTGCTCTGGGAAGTTCAGATATAATTAGTGTAGAAGTCCTTTTATTCCTGTTGCAAGACTTTCATCCTGGATGCAGAGAATTTCAAACATTCCAACCATCCAAGGCCCTAGAGCATGCTGAGAGGGGTCCTCAGTCCAGAGACCTTCCTTAGGGGTGACGGTGGCGGCTGCAGTGTGAACAAGGAACTTGAGTTCTTCTCTCTGCCTCTCACCTTTTCCCAGCAGAGTCCAGAACCTCCAAAGTGGCCCAACCTGAATGGGAGGGAACACCCCGAAGGGAGTGTGGGTAACGCTGCTACCCTGCCCCAGCCCTATGGGCAGGGCTGGCGGCACCAGGACTGAGCCTCCCTGGGGAGGGACCCACACACCCAGGTAAACCAAAGTCCTGATCCTGGATCCCTTTGGGCTGAGCCAGAGAGAAGGGGGTCCCATGACTGGAGAGGAAGAGAGGATGCTCCCAGAGACAGAAGCCCAGGGATGAGACCCTTGTCTCCGTGGGAGCTGATCTGCAAGGGCAGCCCCCATAGCTGCGGCTGGGGCAGAACCGGGAGCACAGAAGTCCCACCAAAGAGACATCCAGCAGAGCAGGAGGGGTTGCTGCTTCCAGGGAAATAAGCAGGGCAGGGGAGCTGGGGAATGTCAGGGGCGCATCCCAGTGCGTGCCCCCCCCGCCCCCCCCCCGCCCCCCCCCCGCCCCCCCCACTGATCTGTTGTGAGACCTCTTCCTGCTTACCCTGGGCAACCAGATTCTTCTCCTTGTCCGGTCCAAAACTCCATCCTCAGCCAGACAGAGCCACAGACACTAAAGGCCATTTCCCTTCCCCTTCAACAAACGTGTGGAGCTCCTACCACGTGCCTGGTCCCCGGCTGGAGACCGTGACTCCCTCCCTCCAGCGGTTTACAATCCGGTGGAAACCCTTGCCTGTGTAGGGCACGAGGGCAGGGACGGCAGTGGAAAAAGACAAATGCCTGGTTAAAGGAACAGGAATAGAGAGACGCCGTGGGAGTGCACAAAATAAAGCAAAACACGGAGGCCACCAAGGCGGCAGCTCATCCTGAGATCTCAAGGTCTGTGGGTCTGTCTCCACAGGGGACATCTGACACCAAGCATTCGGGCCCCCAAAGGGGTGGGAGAGGACGACAGTGGACTAGAGGGAGGGGCCGAGCAGGATCGTGAGGAGGCTAAGGAAAGGCCTGTGCGTCGGTGAAATTAGGCGAAAGGAGAGGAGAGAGGAGGTCCAGCAGCGTTGGGGAGGGACGAGCGCTGTGCAAGGGACGCTCGCAGAGACCGGGGGCCGCGCGGAGCGCAGACGCACGCCCACCCCGCGCGCCAGGAAAGCAGCCGGAGGCGGCGGCGGCCTCGGGGCGGGAGCTGCCCTCCACGTGCGCTACGTGCCGCGCGGGCCGCCCCCTTCGCGGCCGCCGGGGAGCCGGCCTCCCCACTCCCGGAACCCAGTCCGGAGGTGGGCGCGGGACCAGGTCGCCCCCGAGTTTGCGAGTCTGCGGCGCCCGGAGGAACGCGGGGGCGCCCCATCACCGGGCGGCCGGCCCGGGGTGCAGGATGCAGAGCCAGGGGCGCGGGCCGGGTGGGGTCGGGCAGGCTGTTCGGGAGGCCTGGGGGCTGAGCGGGCAGGAGGAGGATAGAGACCCCAGGGACGTGTGCGAGGCTCCGGGGCCGCACACAGGCGGCGGCTGGAGACGGAGCCCGGCGGGGCGGGGTGTCGTCCCGGGTGAGGAGGGGTTCCTGGACACGTGGCATCCGGACAGGGCTCGGTTACGCTCCGGCCGCCGGGACTGCCACCCACCGGCCGCGGCCCCGGATCCGGCGGCGACGCTGGCCCGCCCCTGCCTCGCTGCCAGCTGCCCAGAGACCCAGACCTCCGACCGAGAGCGCAGCACAGCCACTGGGGAGCCCTGCGCCCGCGGAGCAGACAATGAGGCGCGTGCCCCGCCCCCAAGCGCCGCGCCGTTCGGCCAATCAGCGCCCACGCCGGCCGGCCAATCAGCGCCCGCGGCCGGGCTCTTTAAAAAAAGAAGGACCGGCGCGGCGCCGCTGTCAGCTGGGTGGATCCCTCCGCGCATGTAAACACACATCATAAAGGGCCGGGAGCGTCTCCGCCTCCCCGCGGGAGGAGCGGCCGCGGGCGCAGCACCTTTTTCCGGAGGAACTCTATGGTCCCCTCGCCGCCTGGCGGCCGACCCTCTCTCAGCGTCACGACGCGTCCGCGGGGAGCCGACAGCCGCTGCGCAGTCTGGAGCCACGAAATCCCGTGGCTGGGGTCGCTACCGGAAGTTGGGGACGCGAGGCCGGGAGGGGCGGGGGCGGCCCGCGGGCACCTGGGGACTGGAGAGTTTTCCGTGGGTTCGCTGTCCTGCATCACGGTCGTAATCCGTACGTGTCTAGAGTTTTCCTCAAAGTTATGCCTACCTGGCTTAGCGGATGCCAATGCTAAGTGTGAAAATAGTCTTAACGTTGCTCCTAGGAAAGAGCACATGACAGGAAATCAAGTCTAGCGAGACCCTCTAAAGCACAGACCGCCCACGGCAAAGAGCAACAACGAGGATTTTTTTCTCCCCAACGTTTTACTGTGAAAAAATTTGAAAGATTCAGAAAAGTTAAAACCATTTTTTGCAGCCGACTCCTCTATCCCCTGCACCTAGATTCTAACTTGCTATCTCATATCCTTCTTACACCGATGACTTTTTCTCTACTAGGATGCCAGCTGCCCTTGGCCTCAGTCTCCATTGTCATGGCTTAGGTAGGTCCCAAAGCCCTAGACAAATAAGGCCTGCCTTCTCCAAGGACCTTTCGGTTTACTTAAGAGTTTACTGAAGAGGAGCTTTCTCCCCTCGCCGGCCTTTTAGTCGAAGAATCCTCAAGGATGATACACCTCCAGGTGTATCTAAAAGCAGGGCTAGAACTGTGTTGACACCTACCTACGAAGGAGGCCCTGGCAAACAGTCCTTCCATGGGTTTGGCTGCTCTCTGGATAAAAGAGATCTTTTTTAATGTTGAAGTCCTACTTTTTGAGTTCTCTCCCCTTTTCTGGGGAAGGACATTACCTGACCCCCACCCATGTGTCAAAATTGTTCTTACCTCTTAAAGTGCCTTCATGATCTGCTCTGCAAAATGGGGGTAATAGCAGTGCCTTCCAAGCCGGGTGGGAGTGAAGCTTCAAGGAGCGAATATACCACTACACACAAGGCATTTACAAGGATGTCTTACACACAGTAAGCATCAGATAAAGAAAGGCTCTCATTCAGGCTAATCACTCCCAGATTTACATCTCCACTTCTGATCTCTCTCCTTCTGATTTATATGCTGAGCCTGTTGGGTATCTCCAACTGTACCAGACACCTCAGACTCAACATGGCCAGAAGTGGACCCACGAGCTCCCTCCCCAGACTGACTTCTTGTTCCCCAGCGATGCCAGTGGCCGCACCCACTCAGGCATGTACCTATACCCCTGAATCGCTCCTTCCCAACTTGTCACTTTTATGCCCTCCATTTGCATCCCTCCCTCCTAATGAATTGCACCACTGCCTTAATTTAGGCCCCATCATTCCTCATCTGGATTATTTCAAGGCTCCCGCTCTTCTCACATCCAGTTTCGCCGTGTATTGCTCGCGGACCACACTTCCCTGCAACACCCTACCTTCCAATAAGTGAAGCCTCCACCACTTGTTAACCTAGGAATTTGGGCAAATTTCTTAATCAACCTATGCCTCTCTGTCGTTATTTGTAAAATGGAAACGAGTACCTGCCTCGTAGGGTTGCTGTGTATATTAAAGATTAATCATGAAAGCCCGTGGCACAGGGCCTAGGAGATGAAGTGATCAGAGTGTTAGTTTATTATCCTCCTAACTGTTGTTTTCTCACCTACAGGCTGTTGTCACGTTCAAGCTCTTCCCTCTATCTGGAAAAGCCTCCTCCGTCCCCGACACCCTGCGCCCCTCGGGTTCTGACCAGGTGTCCTTGCACTTCCACCACGGCGCTTCCCACGGGGCGGGACGGGACGGAGCGTACACCCGTGGGCCCGGCTTTTCCCTCAGACCCGTAACTTCCCGAGGGAGGGAAGGGGTTCTGGCACGTAGTCAGTGGTCAGTGGCTGCCGGCTGGGCTGGACGGTGAGAACGAGCTCCGTCCCCCGGGGGCCGCCCCGCCCGGCCCGGAGGCGGGCGCTCAGCACGGGCCGGGTGGGGGTGGGGTGGGACTCCTTTTCCTCGCCGTGGCGGCGGAGGCGCACGGCGTGGCTGGCGCGGCGCGGCGTCGTCGGTCGGTGTCGGCGTCGGCGTCGGAGTCGGAGTCGGAGGAGCCGGAGTCTGAGGAACCGGATCCGAGGCTGAGGAGGAGGAGGAGAAGAGGAGGAGAAGAAGAAGGAGAAGGATTAGAAGGAAGGCCAAGGAACCGGAGGAGGCCAAAACCGTCGCTCAGCCGCGTCCGCGGCGCCGCGAGGATGGAGGCCCCTGGCCCACGCCCCGCGCCGGCCCTCGGCGGCCCCGGCCCGCTGGGCGAGTTCCTGCCGCCGCCCGAGTGCCCGGTCTTCGAGCCCAGCTGGGAGGAGTTCGCCGACCCTTTCGCCTTCATCCACAAGATTCGGCCCATAGCCGAGCAGACAGGGATCTGCAAGGTGCGGCCGCCGCCGGTGAGTCTCGAGCGGGGCTCGCGGCCGGCCGGCGGGCGGCTGGGCCTCTGCGCGGGGCGAGGGGACAGCGGACGGAGCGCGGCCGGGATTCGTATCCGGACGGAGAGGCGGCAGCACCACCGGCACCGGGGTCGCGGCCGTGCGCCGGAGCCCGCGGGGAGGAGGGCGGGCTGGCGCGGAGGCCCCCGGGTGCGGGTGCGGCGGGTGCGGGGCGCCGGGGGTGCGGGGTGCGCGCCCCGCGAGTTGTCGCGAGGAGGAAAGTTTTCAATATGGCGGCGGAGCCCCTGGTCCTTTGTGTGGAGGCGGCGGCGGCCCGGGCGGCTTCACCTGGCGCCCCACCCTCCGGCCCCGGACCCCCCGCCCCGGCCCGGACCCCTGGCGGGCCCCCGGGCCGGGGACTAGGCGGGGCGACGGAGCCAGACGGGGGCACCGCGGGCCGGGCCGAGCGGACGTGCTGAGGGGGCGTGAGCGTGGGGTTCGGGGGGCGGCCGCCCAGAGGCTCCCCGGCCCCCGCCCCGAGAGCTGCACGCGGCGGGCGGTGTCAGCCCCGAAGGCGGAGGCCGCCCCGCGTCCCGACCCGGAGCGGAGGCCCCAGCGCAGCCCCCTGCCCGGGTGGGCGTGAGGGTGGGTGTTCCCGAAACGGTCACCAACGGCTGCAACGTCGGCGGAGAAGCCCTGCCGGCCCCTGCCCCCTCCCCTCCTCCTTTCCTCCCCTCCCCCTTCCCTCCCCTCCCCTCCCGTCACTTCCCCTCCCCCAGCCCCCGGCCGCAAACTCCGGACCCCTGGGCTGTGCCCACCTTTCGGACCGGCCGAGGCGGCCTGAGCAGTTGGATGGGCCGGGACCGTTGGCCGGAGGTTTAACTGCTTTTCCGACAGTTTGAGAAGCTTCTCCCCGCTCCGCCCCCGCTCCCTCGGAGGAAGCCCCCCCCCCGCCCCTTTCTTTCTTAGGCTTGTTCTTTGTAATGACGTTGGAGTTGAGGGGTTCTGTGCGTAACCGCTCAGCCTGGAGAGCTGTGTCGAGGGAGATCCCGACTGAGTCTGTCTGATCCCAAGTCCCCCCTCCCCCCGAACTGAAATGCGGACTCTATATTGGAGTTTTTCTTGGACTAGTTTGAAATGGAGATGAAATACCTGTCTCCGGGAATAACTGGTCAGTTAGGATGGGGGAGATGATTGAGAATAGACGCCTTTCTCTCAAGAAGTAGACAAGGTTGATTGTCGTTGCTCAAGGGAAGTGCTTGTCGGTTGGAGCGCAGAGGCCTGCAGAAGTTGTGCGGTGATTGGGGCCAGGGTTTTAGTTGTGGAAGAATAGGGCATGGACAGGTAGCAGCGGAGCTTTGTGTCAGCGTTAGGGACGGGGACTGTGAATAGTCCGCGTTCGCATCCACGGGCGTCCATTCTGAAACTAGGCAACTTGAGCAAGTTCTCGGTAGCCCAAGTGTGCAGTCGGTTCCTGGGGGGGAGTTGTCCTCCATGTTGGTATTGTGGTGCACTAGGGCTGGGGTAAACCCTTTATCTACTTTCTTTTCCTATTCCTTTTGTCGAGTTCTGTTCCTAGAAAGATAGTGTTGCTCTGGTTAGGTTTGGCTACTCATTTCAGCGTCTTGGCCAGAATATTAATGGTAAGCTCTGCAAAATGTGTGATCTTACTGCCTTTCCCCATTCTGAATGTCAGACAGACGTGATGGCCACCATTTTGTATTGAGAGTGGTACTTACTACAGCCGAGGAAGGGTATTAAAGAGGCACAAATAAATAATCCACAAACATAACCAGTGCTCTGTTTTGGAGACCTCCTTTGTGTGGAGGAGGCTTCTTCCTCCTTTGTTTAACAAACTCCTGTGCCAATTGGAAAGAGTTTGGGAGTATTTCTAGTAGATATAACCGCAAAAAGGGAAACCTGTCCAGAAGTTGTAGCTCTTGAAGAAGGGTCTTGTTGGAACAAAGGGATCTTAAGAGATGGAGATGTAAACAAGTCTTTGTTTTAGAAACCGTTTTCTTTTAGAAAGCTGACTGTGAACAAGTGGTTTCATATAGTTGAAATAAAGCAACAACAAACCAAGAGATAAGAAATATTTTCCATGGCGATAGCTATATAATGCCCGTGTTTCTAGATGATTTGTTACCACTAAGTGTTTGGAATACAAGTGACTGTATTAAAATGGGGATTGGGTTTATTGGTATTTTATTTCTCGGAAGAATTACAAAGCATTTCTATTTCCTTTTGTCCTTAACTTTGCATCTTTAATTAATGGTACTTAACGTAGCTTCAATTTATAGCTGCTTCTTAGTGATGGTCCTAAACTGCTTTGCTACTGAAACTTGAGGTTCACAGAAATTTGTTAATGAAAATATAGTAAGATAAATATGATAAAAGGTAATAAAATCAAGAAGATGATATTCAGATCCTGAGTTATAAGTTTAAAGAGGGTAGTAAACAAACCTATTTTCAAATTACATCAAGTATGTAGGATAACTAGGCTTGTTTCCTGGACTTTTTTTTTTTTTCCAATTTACAATTAATCTGACTTCTGGTTTGTTACCTTTAGATGCAAATTTTCATTTCCTTCTTGATGTACTTAGATTTCTTTTTAAGGACACATTTTCCATGTCACTTTGTGGTGTTTGCGGATGATTAATTTTAGGGGTGTAACTGTTAGGCAAAAAATAGTGGACTGCTCGGTAAATACTTTTCTCAGTCTCTCGAGTTTGATAGGAATATATTTGATGGCTTCAGTAATTTACTCTGTTGCTCTCAAACATGTAACATTTGGCCATAGGTAGGCAGATTCCACAAATTTCTTCTCTGGAGGTGTCCAGACATTAGAGATTTAAGTCAAACCCCAGATGGCACAATAGACACATTTTTCAACTCTAACTTCCTGCGGTCATTAGTTTGATCCCTTAAGCTTCATAGCCAAAGTGTAAAACTTTCAAATGTTCTAATCCAGTCAGTGTCTTAATCCAGTCAGTGTCTTTGATTGAGCCTGTTGGTTCCGCCCTTAGAACATGAAGGAACTTAAATATACTTCTCTTTGTACGGGGGGAGGTGTGAGTGATACAGAGCTCTTTTACTCTCATTCCAGCCCATCATTCTCCCTAATGTTAGGTTTGCTTGACTGTGGCCTAATCCTCTCTGTTGTTTTTCCAGTTTCTTTGGTGTCATGAAATTTTTCTCTAGTTGTGATTCCTTGCCACCTTAAACCTTTTAATATTTGGGGGAAAAGCTTATCAATAGAAATATCCTTGAGCAAAGGAAGAACTTATAATTACTTTTTTAAAATAACAGATTTGTTCAGGCATGATATATTTACCATACAATTCATCGATTTAAAGCGTGCAATTCAGTAGTTCTCAGTGTTTTCATGGAGTTTTACAACCGTCATCACAGTCAGTGTTAGAACATGTTTATCACCCGCAAAAGAAACCCTGCACCCGATTGTAACTAGTTTTTAAAGAGAAATTTAGAACTATACCTCTCAAAAGAAGAACTTTTTTTTCTCACTTGGTGGGAGGCTGGATTAAGTCCTACAGTTTTAGTTTAAATGCGTCTGCCTTAAAGTAAAAACAAACTTCATTTGTTGTAGCCTTTGAATGGGTGATTGGCTAAATTTGACTTTGCCAGTGGTAGATTGGTCACACTCACAGACATCCATCTAGCTGTAACTCTTGGTGAACTAATCAACAAGTTAATAATAGGCTCTTAGAATGGAATGTGAGTGATATTGCAAATATATGAGACAGCTTTAGGTTTACATCCCCACCCCCACTGGAAAAGTTTCCTTTCCCGTGGTTGTAGGATTTGTTTTTAAACATGCAGTCTAAACCTTTTCTAAAGAGCAGAATGACTAGAGAATTGCCTTTGAAGAGTCTTAATAAATGTTCTGATTTAAAGCTGGGGTGTTGAGTTCATTATTGAGAGACACTGATAAGGAAAACTAGAGAAAATGATCAACCCTCAGTTTCATTCTTTGTCTCTAAGGTCCTTAATTTTTTTTATTTCCGATTGACAGATCAGTAGTAAACTCATTTACTTATTTGTTTAGTTTGGGAGACAATAACAAAGTTCAGGATGCTTACAATACTTTAATATAGGCAGACAGAAATCTGCCAGTGAGAGAATTTTCTTTTAGAAAGGCAAAAATATCATTGTGAACTATTCAATTTAAAATAAAAACAAAAAGGAATCTGGTTTATGTGCTGTAAATGGGAGCTTTTTGCAGGCTTTGGTAACCTCTCGTTTTAATTGGGCCACATTAAAGTTTGGTTGTAGAAAAGGATAGAGGGAGACCTTATGCCCCCAAATGAAAGTGCTGATTAATTAGGTTCCTGGATTTAGGTTCCACGAAGCCTACTTGTGTATCGCTTGGCAAAGGCCATCTATGGGTTTAAAAACCAGTAACCTGGAAAGACCTTGCTTTCCTCTTTGTACAGTCCTTGCATTGAGCTGGTGGTGTGATTTTCCCTTTCTAATAGAATTAGATATTCTTTGGAGATTATGCTAATATACCTGTTTTATGTGTAGAAGATCACTGCAGTCTCAAAAAAAAATTTTTTTTAATAATGTGGAATAAATGTTGGGAACTGAAGGACTGACTATACTTTCAGAAAGTTCTAAGTTTGGGTCCCTTGAAGAGGAATCATCAGAAGCACACCAGTGAGTCTCTTTGGGGTGAGTGGGTCTGTGCCATATCACTGGGCCACTCTCATTTACTTTCGATTACTTAGGGTTTGAGAAACTAATAACTGGATTTTAAAATCTGAGTTGTGAGAAACTCGTCTAAGACATGAGAATTGTATGCAGCTTAACAAGGATTTCTTAAGTATTTATCAACTGCTGTGTCCTAGCACGGGATTAAACAGAAAAATGAGACATTACCTTTGTACACCTAAAACAAATTCTTCTAAAAATGCTTTTTCTGTCATTAAATATTAGATGAATTCAGTGGTGACTTTGCTTTTTCAACCTCCAAGTTTATGAAGACTAATGGGGAGAAGCCTCCGCTAGGGCAGTGGGACATTTCTGTTTCATAACTGTAAGATGGAAGAATTTGACTAAATGTATTCTTGTCTTTTAAAATTTTTTTTTTAAACATTCAGAATTTTAATTGTAGACCATTCCTCTTAAAGCATTATTGCCATATGCCTTTGGACATGGCCTAGAGTCATCCCATCTGTTCCTCTGTTTTATTTCTTTTTTTTTTTTTTTTTTTTAAATTTATTTATTCATTTATTTATTTTTGGCTGTGTTGGGTCTTCGTTTCTGTGCGAGGGCTTTCTCTAGTTGTGGCAAGCGGGGGCCACTCTTCATCGCGGTGCGCGGGCCTCTCACTGTCGCGGCCTCTCTTGCTGCAGAGCACAGGCTCCATACGCGCAGAGCTCAGTATTTGTAGCTCACGGGCCCAGCTGCTCCGTGGCACGTGGGATCTTCCCAGACCAGGGCTTGAACCCATGTCCCCTGCATTGGCAGGCAGACTCTCAACCACTGCGCCACCAGGGAAGCCCTGTTTTATTTCTTTTAATCATTTAAGTTTTCTTTCTGGACTTAAGACCAGTTACTTTGCTCTGCTAGAGCCTTCATTTCCAGGGTATAAATGACATTTTTTAAATTATGAAAATAATTCAAGCATACACAAAAGTGTAGAGAATATAGTCCCTTTACGTATTTTCCTGGGTGTAAGAGGGCGGAAAGCAGAGCAGCAGTGTTGGAATTGAGAGCAAACTAGTAACCTCAGGTGTAGAGAGCAACTTGGCTTAGCTTTTGTCTTATTCAGGGTGAGTGAGATTTGGGCAATTAGGAATGAGGTTTCTAGCCTTTAGTGAGAGATGGCCACTCTTTGCCTAATCAGGATGGGGATTGGATTTCTCAGTCTTTCCAGGGCCTTTGTTGCTTTGTGACACGTTTGTTGGAGCCTGTGTGGGAACCTGACCGCTGTCAGGCCAGCTCCTGGATGCAGAGGCGTGGTGGTCAGAGGTGGTGGTTGGAGGTGGTGCCCGTCGTTCCCTTTTCTGCCCTTGGTCCATTTTCCTGTCTGATGTCATCTCAGCAGCATAGAGCTGGGAGTCGGGGGTGACCACGAAGTAGAACGAAGTCCCTTCTGGAAAAGGAGTTCGAAGGAAATGAGAGTCAAAGGGTCTAATGAGTGGCTGGTCAGGATGTCATTAGGTTCACTTTACTGTGAAGATGGTGGTTCCACTTCCAGCCTCGATGATGCAGTTCCCGTTTCAGCAGAATTGCTGATGAACATTTAGGTAGCCTCAGATGTTCAAAAGAAGTGATTTAAAAGTCAAGCCATTGAAAAATATTTTCTGTAAATAACCCCTTAACGTCTAAGCACTCTCCTCCCCAAAATAATAACTTCATTTTTCAGGAACTAAGTTAAACATCACTAGGCAGAAGGTGACATAATAAACAGATTTTTAAAAAACTTGTTGATTCCCTTTCACTTGGAAATGTTATTTTACAACTGATGTAAATTTTAAGAAATATTTTGCAGGGATAAAAATAAGCTTTATCAAGGGGAGTGTATGTGGATTTTTATTTTTTCTATTACGTAAAAGAAGGAGTCAGTGTTTCTAAATTTTTTTAAATGAGTGGGTAGAGTCTTGACTCTAATACCATCATGACCTTGGACAAAGTTATTTTTTTCCAGTGTATGCCTTCTTATCTGCTATAAGGAGATCTGACACTGACTTAGAGCTGTTGTCCAGATTAATTGATGGATTGCAAGGAGCTTAAATTCCAAAGCTTTTACTTGCTGCTAAGAAGGGTCTGGGGACAGATTTAGAGAGACGAGGGTTAGTGCCAAATACATATCCCTCACTTCTCCTACAGCGAAGGGATTTTTAAAAGTGAAACTTGAAAAGTCAAAAGCCCAACATCAAAACTAGAATATACAAAGTGGAAATTCTTCTGTTGGTTAAGATGAAGCCTTTCTGTACCTGGATGTTCTTTTAAATTAGTTGAAATAAAAAAGTTTTTTCAGGTAGAGCTGTTATAAATTACTTCAGAAATTTTGCAGTGTATGTGTGTTATACAGGCAGGAGGTTGGTAAGCTTTGTTTTAAGAAGTGTTTAAAATTATTTAATTTCCCCTAGTGTGGGAAGGCTGTGATGCTGTGGAAGCCCTGCAGATGGAGAGCATTATATTTTGTCTAACATAATTTAAATAGTCCCAATTCTTGCCTGAAGGGTTAGTAGATTGAGTCTTTAATAAGTTGCTTGTAAAGTGAGGAGAAAAGTAGAAGAGGTGTCAGGGAAAAGGTTTATTTTGGTCTTCAGGACAGAGCCCGATTATATTTTATTCTTTTACTAAGAAGTAGGCAGACTTTTTTTTTTTTTTAAATCTAATTAGAGTTTCTATATGATCATACAGATTTGGATTCACTGTGGGTTTTTTTTTTTTGCGGTATGCGGGCCTCTCTCGGCTGTGGCCTCTCCCGTTGCGGAGCACAGGCTCCAGACGCGCAGGCTCAGCAGCCATGGCTCATGGGCCCAGCCGCTCTGCGGCATGTGGGATCTTCCCGGCCCGGGGCACGACCCTGTGTCCCCTGCATCAGCAGGCGGACTCTCAACCACTGCACCACCAGGGAAGCCCCACCGTGTTTTTTTGTTCAAATATGTTATGGGATCTCAAACATTGCTTCTTAGGTGGACCCGTATATATTGTATTTCTACTATTGTGGCTTTTTTGTTTTTGTCTTGAATCAAGCAATTCACTCAATACGGTTTTCTGCATGTGTTAAAACACTGTCTAGTGGTGTACATACAAAGTTTTAAAATCTTTAAATGTTGAAAGTGTTTGTTTAATTGCGAGCATGTAGCTAGGCTGAGCTTCTCTTCCCAGCTATGTTCCTTGTGTGGCCCTAGGCAGATTTTTGTGCATTCCTACATTAATTCTTGCCACCTCAGAGCTTGATCAGATTGTAGTGTTAGAGAACTAAGTTAAACTTAACTGAGTGTGTCTTTAGCAGTTGGCTGAAGCTTTTGTTAAGCATGCGTTCCTATGAGGCATACAGATACCTGAACACGGCCATCTACTCCACTGCTAACTCCAGAGACAAAGGAGAAATCCTGTCAAAACCACATAATGTCAAGGTCTTTAAGGCAAGATCCTCCCAATTTTCTGTGCGGTTGTACCAACTCATCATTTGGTGATATTTAAACCAGATGGGAACATGTCACACCCTTGCCAGGCTTTAACTTGGACGGGGAGAGTGAGGATCTCTTAGGATTTGTACACTGGTGTCTTTTTATTTGTGGGACAGGGGTGAGGCCATGGAGATGAGCAAGGTCTAGAAAGAATTTTGGGACTATAACCTCCATTTTGTAAAATTCCAGATATTCCAAGCTTTTTCCTCTCCCAGAGAGGCTCTTATGCAATATTTTGGACAAATTGAGAACAGCCACCAGATTTTCCAGCGGAAGGCTGGCTTCGGGGATTTGTGTAGGGTGTGAGTTTGGGGTTTTTAAAGATTGTACTTAATGGCAGCCCATTCTCCTGGGTTCCTTTCTATAAGTACTTTTTTTCCCCACTGCTAACCTTGTGGCTTTTCCTGTCTTCCAAGTGTAAGATACATCCTTGACTTATGTTAATAGATAATTGCTCATCAGATTTTTTTTTTGAGGGGAACAGGGTTTAAAATTTGATTTAGGATCCAAGGTAATTTGTTTTTGGCGGTTGGTATTAGCTAGCTAGGACATGAAAACTTGCAGAGAATAGGGATTTCATGGAAAAATTGTGGAGCAGGAATCCAAACATTTGGCTTCTGATGTGTGTTCCATTATCTTCATGTTATCCTTGAGCTTCCAGCCTTGAGGTTGGATTTTCAAGGTTTTATTCCATTAACCTGCCTTTTTTTGTTTGTTTTAATAAATTTATTTATTTATTTATTTTTGGCTGCCTTGTGCTTTGCGTGGGCTTTCTCTGGTTGCGGCGAGCATGGCTACTCTTACGTGTGCAGGCTTCTCATTTTGGTGGCTTCTCTTGTTGCGGAGCACGGGCTCTAGGCGCGTGGGCTTCAGTAGCTGTGGCATGTGGGCTCAGTAGTTGTGGCTCACGGGCTCTAGAGTGCAGGCTCAGTAGTTGTGGCACACAGGCTTAGTTGCTCCGTGGCATGTGGTATCTTCCCTAGACCAGGGCTCGAACCTGTGCCCGCTGCATTGGCAGGCAGATTCTTAACCACTGCGCCACCAGGGAAGCCCTAACCTGCCTTTTAAAATGAGGATAATTCTGGCCCTGCTTTACATGATGAGGCATAAAGAGGTAAGTAAACATGCTCAAGGTCACCTGACTACTAAGTGGAGGAACCTGATACGAGCCCACACAGTACTCTTAACCGT
This sequence comes from Phocoena phocoena, assembly GCF_963924675.1. Lineage (NCBI taxonomy): Eukaryota > Metazoa > Chordata > Mammalia > Artiodactyla > Phocoenidae > Phocoena > Phocoena phocoena. The sequence goes on along the minus strand of NC_089219.1, from coordinate 186,621,643 downwards.
TATTTATATTGCCTATATCCACATGAAATTGGGATTACGTGAGACGGCAGATGGAAAGTTATGAATCTTTTTATTCTTCTTTTTAAATTGAAGTGTAGTTGATTTACAGTATTGTGTTAGTTTCAGGTGTACAGCAAAGTAGTTCAGTTATATATATGCTTTTTCATATAATTTTCCATTATAGGTTATTGCAAGCTATTGAATATTGCTCCCTGTGTTATGCAGTAAACCCTTGTTGCTTATCTATTCTATGTATAGTAGTTTTTATCTGTTGATCCCATACTCCTAATTTATCCCTCCCCGACCCTCCCTTTCCCCCTTGGTACCCCTAAGTTTGTTTTCTCTGTCTGTGAGTCTGTTTCTGCGTTGTACATAGATTCATTGCTGTTATCTTTTAGATTTCACATATAACTGATATCATATATTTGTCTTTGATTTACTTCACTCAGTATAATTTCTAGGTCCATCCATGTTGCTGCAAATGGCATCATTTCATTCTTTTTTATGGCTGCATAATAATCCATTGTATATATGTACCACATCTTTATCCATTCATCTGTTGATGGACACTTAGGTTGCTTCCATGTCTTGGCGGTTGTTAATAGTGCTGCTGTGAACATTGGGGTGCATGTAGCTTTTCAGAGTGTGGTTTTCTCCAGATACAGGCCCAGGAGTGGGATTGCTGGATCCTATGGTAACTCTGTTTTTAGTTTTTAAGGAACGTCCATACTGTTCTCCATAGTGGCTGCACCAATTTACATTCCTACCAGAGGCGTAGGAGGGGGTTCCCTTTTCCCTTTTGTTAACTTAGTTCTTGCTGCTAAGGTAGGATTTTTTTCCCCCCTGTGCTGTGCGGCTTGCAGGATCTTAGTTTCCCGGCCAGGGACTGAACTGAACCCGGACCCATGGCATTGAAAGCGCCGAGTCCTAACCACTGGACTGCCAGTGAATTCCAAGGACAATTTTATAGTTAAAGTTCAGTGTTCTTCTTTCTAATATGTGGTGGGCAGTGGCTCCTTTCGTAGATCCCAGAAATTAGCTGGGCTTTTTGGGAAGGAGAGTGTGATCTTCCTTTGCTTCTTTCTGGTTATCCTAACGCACTGAAGGAAAATCAGTGCCCTTATGTGATAACAAAGTACAGTACCATTTTGTTTTGTCTGTTATAGTTGCCTGTAAAATGTAATTATAAAATTTTAAGTAAACCGTGTGCCCTTATTTTTTAACTTAACAATGTGTATGAGCTTGGCCATTCCATATACTTTTGGTTGGTTGGCTCATTTGTGTGGAAACTCCTGGCTCATCAATTTCAGTGACCACTTAGCTTCAATTGGAAGAATATGGAAGAAGCTCCTCTGGCCGTTGGAGAAAGCTCAGCTAGGTTTGAGAGCTACTAGTTTAGGTAATTCCCTGATGAGGTTTAGGCAGCTGTTAATATAAGGAATTTTCTTACCTGTTGACTTTGAATTAATAGAAATTCTCAGCTCCACTACAAGAAACTAAGGAATCCTTTCCGTCAGCTCTGGTGAATGAAGAGATGGATTGGGTCCTTGGGGTTGGTTATGGGTTCAATTCAGTACATTTATTGATATGTCAGTAAGTGCCAGGAATTGTGTTAAGGTTCTGCAGTTTACAACTTTGACTTAAAGGAACTCATAGTCTGCTGGTGAGAAAGATCAGTAATTAGATGATATAGTAGGATGTGTGCAAGTAATGGAAACTGCATATAGAATGGTTGAAGATAATAGGGTTGGGGGAATATGGAGGTGGGTGGAGTATGGGGAGAGGGGGCTGCCTGGGGGCATCTGGGAAAGCATTGGGTTAGGGAGGAAATAGGAGTGTGGAATGAGAGTGAGGGTCATGAGAACTCGCAGAAACACCAACATTTAAGGACTAAAGAGGATCTAGTTGGAGGCCACAGGAAATGTGCAGGGAAGCCAAGGAGAGAAAAAAGCTGGTTTGTTGAGCCTGTATTTCAGACTTGCATGACTTCTTGGTGATGATTTTCTTAAGTCTCAACTGTAGACACAGCTGTAAAATCCTCTATTTAAAATCTGGGAAAGTAGGTAATAGAAGAGTTTTTATAGTGTGTCCCATTGATACCAGGCAGCCATTCAAATGAGGACCAGTTTTATCAGGCTGGAACTTCCTCATATTTTAGGTTAAAGTGGGTCATCTTTTAAATCAAATTGATTATTATTATTTTTGGCCGTGCCGCATGGCTTGCAGGATCTTAGTTCCCCCACCAGGGATTGAACCTTGGCCCTGGCAATGAAAGCGCAGAGTCCTAACCACTGGACCTCCAGGGGATTCCCCAAATTGATTATTAACTGTGGCAATAAATGTGAAAGAAATAAGATAGTGCTCTCTCTAAAACAGTAACACTGAGATACATTATAAATTTATTTTAAGAGTTTTGGACATGAGATTTATTTATCTACCATCCTAAATTGAGCTTTCCTGTGTGATAGTACACCCTTTTATCTTTCATACAGGAGATCTAGCCTTGAAGCACGGTCAGAATTAAGAGTATACTGAGTAGACTATCAGGTTGTCCTTGTGTAAATATTAGATGAGCGGCAGTGGGATAAACAGAGCAGCTTCCTAGCAATTCCAGTTCGGGTTCAAGCTTCAGTCTGTTACTTCAGATATGGCTATTAGGGGTCAAATTATTTCCACTTTTATTGCTAGACGTAGAGTTAATATATCTTAATTGCGGCAGGACTGAAGAGCTGTTAAATATTTGCTTTTAGTGAAATGTATGGCTTACTATTTGTTTCTTTTTCGTTTGTTTTTTTAGTGCAGTTGCAAATGTGTCTTGAGATGGAACATCAAACAAAACAAAGATTTATTATCTTCTCTGAGGCTCAGGCTGATTTTTAGTGTCACTACTGTCCCCTTCCTGACTTTGATTTTGAATCTCCAGGAGTGACCACCAGTTTGTAAAGTACTAAAGGTGTAGAGCAGCAAGTGTTTACAGATCTAATGAGGCCTTAAAGTTAGGGTGTGGGATGTTTAACTTTCCCTGCCCTTGGTGCCCAGGTGGGTTTGGGTGTTGCTGAGTGAAGGTTGAGGGGGCAGAGTTCAACCTTGTTCCTAAACCCCTTCCCCGACAAATCTTTTTTTTTTTTTTTGACAAATCATTTTTTAAAAAATATTTATTTTTGGCTGCATTGGGTCTTTGTTGCTGCGCGCAGGCTTTCTCCAGTTGTGGCAAGCAGGGGCTACTCTTCGTTGTGGCGCTCAGCCTTCTCGTTGCGGTGGCTTCTCTTGTTGTGGAGCATGGGCTCTAGGCACGCGGCCTTCAGTAGCTGTGGCATGTGGGCTCAGTAGTTGTGGCTCTTGGGCTCTAGAGCGCAGGTTCAGTAGTTGTGGCACACGGGTTTAGTTGCTTCGTGGCATGTGGGATCTTCCTGGACCAGGGCTCAAACCCATGTTCCCTGCATTGGCAGGCAGATTCTTAACCACTGCGCCACCAAGGAAGCCTGACAAATCATTTTTTGAACCTTTCTGAAGTATGTAATCTTTTCTTAACTTTAGCAGTCTCAGTTTTCTGTCAGAAAACTGCCTTTTCCTCACTGGGATCCTAGGTATGAAAGAAAACAATCAAAACTACTTACTAACTAATTTCCTTGCAGGGGGGAACCGTGGCACTGTAGCTACTTGATCATAATATGGTTTGGTGTAGGCATATTGAAGTAACGTTTGCACCAGTTATAATTGCTGTAAGGGAGAATGATCTGAAATTTCTTCTGGACTCATTCAGTGACCATAAGATGTCTGTGAATGGCCTGAAATGAATAATGCTTTCCTGTTAACTTTTCATGATTGACCATCATGTTGTCAGCCCATTTAAGTGGAAGATGATTCGTTCTAGGGATTTAGCTTTCTTAGAATCCTTCCTTGTGAATTTTATAATTTTTTTAAAAAATAAATAAATAAATTTATTTATTTGGCTGCATTGGGTCTTCGTTGCTGCGTGCAGGCTTTCTCTTGTGGCAAGCAGGGGCTACTCTTTGTTGTGGTGCGTGGGCTTCTCATTGCGGTGGCTTCTCTTGTTGCAGAGCACGGGCTCTAGGTGCGTGGTCTTCAGTAGTTGTGGCATGAGGGCTCAGTAGTTGTGGCTTGCAAGCTCTAAAGCGCAGGCTCAGTAGTTGTGGCGCACTGGTTTAGTTGCTCCGTGGCATGTGGGATCTTCCTGGCCCAGGGCTGGAATCCGTGTCCACTGCATTGGCAGGTGGATTTTTAACCACTGTGCCACTAGGGAAGCCCCCTCTGTGAATTTAAAAGGATACTTCCATTATAGGCTTGATGAGACTTTTGGGATATGCAAAAATCTGTATGAATCACTCCAGGTAACTTTGGCAGTTATCTATTAAGGACATTTTGGAAGAGTAAGATGGCCTCCATGTGATCTAGTTATTCCCTCTTACTGTTTATAAACCAGACTGTACTTAGCTTGTTCGTACAGAGGGGCTGGGGAGGAAACTATTTCTTTGAGGTTTGAGAAGCAGTATCAATGGGAGGACTGTTTTATATCAATATTTTCATATGGCTTTAACAATAATAAATTTAAGTCATTTAGAGGCCGTATAAATACAGATTATCATTTCCAAGATTTATTAAAAGTGGTGGAAAAGGAACTTATTGGGACTAATGCTTAATAAGTAAACACCATGACATGCCTCTTATGTATGTATTTATTTATTTATTTTTGGCCACGCTGGGTCATAGTTGCAGCATGCGGGATCTTTCATTGCAGCATGTGGGTTTAATTGCCCCACGGCATGTGGGGTCTTAGTTCCCCAACCAGGGATCGAACCCACATCCTTTGCATTGGAAGACGGATTCTTAACCACTGGACCACCAGGGAAGTCCCGACATGTCTCTTTTTTACTGGTGTATTTTCATTTACTAATAGATGGTCCATAGAAACGATGCTTTGCCTTCCCAAATACTTAATATTCAGAAATTAAAACACTCTTTTAAACAAGAAGTTGTGTAAAACTGAAAACTGGCTCTTACCAAGCCCCACCTATAGGAGTTAAAACTTTAACAAATGTTCTTATTCCTGGTACTTATTATCTTAGTACAACTATCAAAAGTCCGTGTATGTTTGCAAATGATTGCATTGGTATTTTCAGGTTCTTTTTGGTGGTAGGACTTTAGGGAAGACTGGGTTGCCATATGCTTTTATAAAAACGTTGGCATTACACAAGCAGGTCAAGAAATCATTGTTAGTGAATGGAGAAAACACTTGAAGTGGCCGCTTTTAAAATCTGTGTGGACAGAGTTCTCTGGAGGGGCAGATTGGATGGGGAACCCTGTAGGGGTCTGTTAGTTGTTTCCAAGGTTTGGGCTGTTGTTTTCAAGGTTTGGGCTGAGGACTTTTGGAGAGTTCACAGGACCTTTTCAGCAGGTCCGCGGGAACTTCCTCTTTTCAACTAAATGTTTATCTTATCTTCATATATTTTAACCAAAACAACATATACAACAACTGATTGACAGCAGAAGATATGAAACTCCAGCTTATTTCTATTAAGCCAGACATTAAAGAGATTTGCAAAATAAAACTCTTCTCACCAATTCTTTGCTTATTATTAAATGAATTTGTTTTTTTAATGTCTTTTAATTTCTAATGCAATAAAAATGAATGGATAGAACCCATCTGAAGTAAAACTCTTCGAAGCCGTCAATTTTTAAGAGTTTAAAGGGGACCTAAGGCCAAAAATTTGAGAGTTGCAGTACTAAAAAAGGAACTTACTTCTGCAAAGGCTTGACTCAGTAGGAATAAATCTAGGACCTATGCATAAGCAGTTTCTCTTTGTGCTCAGCCTTTGAAGAGGATATTATAACACCAGTAGAGGGTTTGGTAAAAACTTCCCTTATTCACCTATCTGTTGGTTCTGTGAAGTGAAAATTTTAAAGTGTTTTCGAAAAGGCAAACAGTAAGTTTTTCCACATAGCCAGTAACAACTGAACTGTCGAAGTGGGCCTTTTTGGTCTCATTTTGTCAAGTTTAAATTTTTTTATATTAAAGATATGATTGTGTTTCATTTATTGAGAGCTCTCTATTGGATTCAGAAGAGCTTGGAACACAAAAGATAAAAATTGATCCAAATGATTGACTTTTTATTTTGAACTGTTTTAGATATACAGAAAAATTGAGAAGATAGTTGAGTTCCCATATACTTCTCACCTCATTTCCCAGTGTCTTACCATTCTGCATTATCAGTATGACACATTTATTATAATCAGTGAACCACTGTTGTTATTAACCCAAGTCCATGAACTTACACAGATGAACTCAGGTTTTACCTAACATCCTCTTCTGTTCCAGGATCTCATTCAGGTCACCACATTGCGTTTGGTTGTCAGGTCTCTTTAGGCTCTTCTTAGCTGTGGCAGTTTCTCAGATTTCTTGGTTTTGATGACCTTGACCGTTTTGAGGAGGACTGACTGGGTATATGGGCAAATTTTTTTTCTTTTTTTTAAAGGGACATTTATTCTTGCAGTCTTTTCTGTTGGCTGTGGAATGATTTAAACACTAAAGCTGTGGGAGTTTTTGTATTACACTTAACTAAAGTAAACCCTGTGCTACAGTATGAACCTCGCTTGATACAGTTGCCCGTATCTAAATAAGGAGCATGATGTGTTTGTGTGTGTGTGTGTGTGTGTGTGTGTGTGTGTGTGTGTGTGTTTTGCGGTACGTGGGCCTCTCACTGTTGTGGCCTCTCCCGTTGTGGAGCACAGGCTCCGGACGCGCAGGCTCAGCGGCCATGGCTCACGGGCCCAGCCACTCCGCGGCATGTGGGATCTTCCTGGACCAGGGCACGAACCCATGTCCCCTGCATCGGCAGGCGGACTCTCAACCACTGCGCCACCAGGGAAGCCCGCATGATGTGTTTTTACTAAAACATTGTTCTCTTTGTTTCCAAATTCTTGTCACCAGGTTTTCTTCATTGGCAAATTTTTAGCAGAGCTTTTTTGATTTTATATTTTTTAATCTTTAGCTTTATAGAGACATTTAAAATTAGACTTTTTACTTGTTCAGTAACATTTATTGAACATCCATAGCACTGTTCTAGGAAGGTAGTTTTCATTTTAGATTCTTCCTTAATAACCATTTTTACACTTCTCTATAGAGGCAGAACACGCCATCATTAATAAAAGGCAGTTTCAGGCAGGCATCTGCAATCACTGTGATCATGTTGATTTCTTTTTTCCTGTAACTGCGGTATGTAAAATGTGACCCTGAACGGAGCTGAAACAAGCTTCCTAGAAGGTATAGATATTTGTTTATAATGAATAACATTGGAAAGTAAAGGAAATAGCCTAAATGTCTAATACTAAGAAATTTTTTAAGTATCAATACAATGAAATGTTAATGTTCCCAGTATAGTAATAAGTAGAAGGCAATATAATTTTTTTTGGTTTGAAATTATTAAGATAAGCAGTTTGGAAAAAATACTGGAAGGACGTGTAACAAAATGTAACAGGTTTTTCTCTGAGATTTTGGCTCATCTTTTCTTCCTTATATGTTTTTTCTGCAATTTCATCAGTAAGCGTTACTTTTGTATTAGGAAAAAAGTATTTTAGACCCATTCTATCGCTTATAGTCTTTGTCCCATAAGAGAACATGCAGTCAGGAAGTTTTATGTAGTGGATATACAGGAAATGGCTTGGTCAATATAAAATACTCATATGGGACCGTATGTAGGCTTGCCCACTAGAGTGTTGTTTTTTGTGTTACAGAAGCTGAATTCCATTGCCACCCTAGCAGCTCCTCTCTTGGCAGATCCATTGTTAACTGCCTCTACCCTTGGATTAATAAACCTAAGACAATCTTATAGGAAGCTCTTTTTTTTTTTTTTTTTGCGGTACACGGGCCTCTCACTGTTGGGGTCCCTTCCGTTGCGGAGCACAGGCTCCAGACGCGCAGGCTCAGCAGCCATGGCTCACGGGCCTAGCCGCTCCGCGGCATGTGGGATATTCCCGGACCGGGGCACGAACCCGTGTCCCCTGCATCGGCAGGCGGACTCTCAACCACTGTGCCACCAGGGAAGCCCTCTTTTTTCTTTTTTTTTTTTCCTTTTTTTTTGGCCACACCATGCGGCATGTGGGATCTTATTTCCCCGACCAGGGATTGAACCTGGGCGTAGAGTCCTAACCACTGGACCGCCAGGGAATCCCCTAGGAAGCTCTTTAAGCATGGAAATATGACAGTACATTCTCTGACTTTAAAAAGCAAGATGCATGTATCTCAATACTGGAAAAAGAGTACAGCAAAAAAATAGATTAATGGACCTTGAGTAGTATATATTAATGAAGTCTATCTTATACAGATTTATAATGAAGATTAGAGAATCAAAACCACTGTGTTAAACATAACCAATCAAAAACAAAAACAAGGTTGCAGTAGGCTTCCTGTAAACTACAAAGCTTTGCAACATGAACATTCCCTAATCATTATCATTTTTTTTTTTTTTTTTACCATTTACTTTGTAAATGCCAGGCACCTGTCTAAAGGCTTTGCCCCTATTATTTTATTTAAGCCTCCTGGTTTCCCCTTTTTACACGTACCTAAGGCACAGGAAGATGAACCTAGTTCAGACCCACACAGTAGAGTCAGGATTTGAACCCAGGCAGTGTGACTGAGAGCCTACCCTCTTTAACATCTGTTCTACTGTACAGGAGGTGGTAAAGGGCACCACTGTGCCTTAAAACTCAGCACTGAAGAAATGACAGATGAGGATGATACAGGGGAGCCCTTTTTTGTTTTTGCTTTTAATTTTATATAAGTTTATTCTGACTTTATTGAGTTAAATGTATAAAACAGCAATGTGTACACAGAGGGATTTAATACATAATATATATAATTATCTTTAAAAAGTCAGGATGCAAGTTAAAACAAAAAGTTATTTTCTCTCCCAAATATACTGTTATTTCTTTTTTAAAAAATGTTGCTTTTGGGCTTCCCTGGTGGCACAGTGGTTGAGAATCTGCCTGCCAATGCAGGGGACACGGGTTCGAGCCCTGGTCTGGGAAGATCCCACATGCCGCGGAGCAGCTGGGCCCGTGAGACACAACTACTGAGCCTGTGCGTCTGGAGCCTGTGCTCCGCAACGAGAGGCCGCGACAGTGAGAGGCCCGCGCACTGCGATGAAGAATGGCCCCCGCTCGCCGCAACTAGAGAAAGCCCGCACGCAGCAACGAAGACCCAACACAGCCAAAAATAAATAAATAAATATATTTAATTAAAAAAAATGTTGCTTTCTTCTTTTCTTTTAAAGGGAACTTTATTATATATTGATTTATTTTTGGCTACATTGGGTCTTTGTTGCTGTGCGCGGGCTTTCTTCAGTTGCGGTGAGCGGGGGCTACTCCTCCTTGCGGTGCGGGGGCTTCTCATTGCGGTGGCTTCTCGTTGCAGAGCACGGGCTCTAGGCGCGTGGGCTTCAGTAGTTGTGCAGGCTTTGGTAGTTGTGGCATGCAGGCTCGCAGGCTCTTGAGCACAGGCTCAGTAGTTGTGGCGCACAGGCTTAGTTGCTCCCGGCATGTGGAATCTTCCTGGACCGGGGCTTGAACCCTTGTCCCCTGCATTGGCAAGCTGATTCTTAACCACTGCGCTGCCAGGGAAGCTCTCTTCTTTTTTAAAGGTTATACTCCATTTATAGTTATTATAAAATATTTGCTTTATTTAGGGGAACTCTTTAACCTGTGTTGAAATTGCTATGATGAAAAGTGCTGGTTGGCCACTAGATGCTAACTAGAGTTAGGCTGAAAGGATGGGGTCCTTAAAGGTAAACTTCAGAGGTCAGTTGCTTCTTGAAAGTTGAGGTTGCATTCACTTCTTGTTAGAGGAAAATTACATTTCAGTGGTCAGAACTTAATGTCAGGTAATACTTGTTATTTTTGCTTTGTAATAAAACAAACTTTACATTTGTAATTTCAGTTCTTACCATAGTCCTGAAAGTAGCTATTGTTCATAGTTTACAGATGGAAAAGTTGAGATTCCTGAAGTAGTGGTAAGAGAAACGAATCGCAAATTCTGGTCTTCTGACTTTCAGTGCGTTGCTCTTTTTGTTTTTTTGTTTTTGTTTTTTTTGGTCCTGTACTAATCGCCTGCTTACATTCTGAGGAACAAGTGTCTTATCCATTATTATTATGCTTGGTTAAGTAAAAAGAGAAGGGATTGAAAGAAAGTGGGTTGGGGTAGTGAGATAAGAACCTGAAGGTGCAAAATTTTTAAAGGAAAGCCGGACATATTCTCAGGACCTTTGTTTGGTTACAGACCCCTTTGAGACCCTGGTGAAAGCTGTGAGCCTTCCCAGAAAAATCCACATACACTCAATTCTATTTACAATTTAAATGCCTAGGCTTTAGGGTATAAAAGTGTGGTTCCATAGTCTAAAAAGGAAATCCTCAAAATAAAGTGTTTTTACTAGTGGCTCACTGAGGACCCGAGATCTTAAACAGGCTTTGAACAAATTGGTGGCTAATTAAAGCTGCTTGGGGCCAAGTCTGCCCGGAGGGAAGTAAGAAGCGGCACTAGCATTCTATTTACCTTTTTGGGAAGACTTGGAACGAGGCCTTTTGTATTGCAGAGCTTTCCTGACAGACACCGCCTTCAGTGTTGTCAGGAGTGGCATAGGGTGCCTGGGGGTTCGTAAACAGTACGTGTGTTCTTGTCATTTATAAGTGGGAATTTATAATGATTATGCTGTGCCGTGTACTACCTCTTCCATTTGTGCAGGTGTCTTAAGGATATCTTACTGACAGACCATTTAATTGATGAGAAGGTAGTCTTTTAAATTGTATTTCATATATGTGTTACTGAAATCTTTATTAAGGTTGATAAATCTTAGGCTCAACAGAAAGCTTTTCTAACTTGCCTTAAAATACTAAGATAAATTCTTTGTTTGGATCCTTAAAAGTTTCCCCGAAGTTCTGTGGTAATGTTGATAACACAGAAACTATAAGAACCTGTATTAACAACACTGAGTTTACCTCTGCTGGCATTGGATTAAAATCCTGTGAGTGCATTTATTCAGTGATGACTGGGTTTGATAGAATATACGCAATTAGAAAAATGCTTTGGTTCTTAATTCATGTTGTTATTTGTAAACTAACCAGAATGTGCTTTTGAGGCTGATTTTTAATTGGTTTTGTCTGCAGGGAATCAGAGAACTAACTTGTAGTGAGCTCTGTAGCGGGTATACTTTCTTGTTTTGCTGATCGTTAGGTCTTAAAATGATGTCAGCCTCTAGAAAGATTAAAACAGTATTCCAGTATGTTAAGTATGTGGATGCTAACAGTGGATCATTTACAGAGTGAATTTTCATGGTGTTTTTGAAAAATCTTTAGCGTTCGATGAAAGTTATTTTCATACTGGTCAATTTTATAATTTCAAACATTTCTCTCAGTTAAATGTGTGGTAACTTATTTTTGCTTGGTTAGTGCTAGGACTAAGGAAAATGTTTACCTGGTGTTTCTCAGGCCTCTCTGAGGGTTTTTAAGCGTCGATGGCCTACTTAACTGCTTTCCCAAGGAATATGTTTTTTAATGCTCAGGAAAATAATTGAGCTTTTAAATAATATAGCTGTACTTTTATTTTGAAAGGGTTAAAATAAAACCATTTTAAAGTTTTTAAAGGAAATTAAGATGAATTTTAGCAGGGAATTTACATGGAACTCCTTGCAGTCTATTATCTTGTTTGTATGGAAATGCTGTTTTTTTTCTTTTAAAAAATTAATTAATTAATTAATTTTTGGCTGCATTGGGTCTTCGTTGCTGAGTGTGGGCTTTCTCTAGTTGCGGTGAGCAGGGGCTACTCTTAGTGGCGGTGCGCGGGTTTCTCACCGCGGTGGCTTCTCTTGTTGAGCGTGGGCTCTAGGTGTGCGGGCTTCAGGAGTTGTGGCATGCGGGCTCAGTAGTTGTGGCTTGTGGGCTCTAGAGTGCAGTCTCAGTAGTTGTGGCACACGGGCTTAGTTGCTCCACAGCATGTGGGATCTTCCTGGACCAGGGCTCGAACGCATGTCCCCTGCATTGGCAGGTGGATTCTTAACTTGTGCGCCACCAGCGAAGCCCTGGAAATGCTATTTTTATGTTAGGAAAAAAATGATTTTATGAACCGTTTTATTGGTAGAGGCTAAAAGTTTTGGTTAGATTACATGATATCCCTTTTAGATACTTAAGTGTCAAACCAAAAATTATCACGTTTCTAAATGGAGATTTTCATTATTTATTTGACTACTTAATTTGTTTTTTTGACTACTTAATTTGAGGATTATATTCCTGTTTGAAATTCTTCACTTCTTACAGGCTTTAATATGGTCTCTTTCCTTCTCTGATGACTTTTTTTTGTTGTTACCTCTTTATTTACTTTTTTTTTTTTTTTTGCGGTACGCGGGCCTCTCACTGTTGTGGCCTCTCCCGTTGCGGAGCACAGGCTCCGGACGCGCAGGCTCAGCGGCCATGGCTCACGGGGCCCAGCCGCTCCGCGGCATGTGGGATCTTCCCGGACCGGGGCATGAATCTGTGTCCCCTGCATCGGCAGGCGGACTCTCAACCACTGCGCCACCAGGGAAGCCCTGATGGCTTTTTTTTTTTTAAATTAAAAATCTTTTTATTGAAATTAGTTGATTTACAATGTTGTGTAAATGGCTTTTTTCTGCGTGTAGAAGTCATGGCCCAAAGAGGCCAGACTTTGCCAAGAATATCTTTGTTCTAATATGACAGTGAGCATTGCAAATAATATGTAATCGTTTTATTGGAGTAGAGCTTTACAGCTGACAAAGTCTCAAAACCGAATGACATTTATCCCATTTTCTCTCATTCTTTGTAACCAGAGGAGGAGACAGTTTGCAATGATTTGTGTTTAATGAAGGAATGATCTACTGACACAGTTTTAGTTTTAAACGTATTATACCCACTGTGTGAACTTCCTTAGTGACAGATACATAGTGTTTTCACTTTGATGTTTGATTTTTAGGATTTATTTTATTTGAAAATGGGTTCAGGCTAAAACAAGTATAAATTAAATAACATACATACATACAAAGACACAGCTCACCTTAATTTATAAAACTTTAATATGTAGACTTAAGATGAGATTAATTTTTGTATCGTATTTTGGGAGTAGAAGGCATATTTGATTCATTGGAGGATATCATTATACATTACTCATAAATCTTAATCTATAAAAATTGCAGGTCATTTGGACAGTATGTTAATCATTTACTTGTATATTCTGACACATTGTCTTTGATATATTTTTGGTCTAACCTTCAACCCAGATCAATTCATTTCAGAAAGCCTACAGCTTCTATAAAGTATTAGAGAGCAAAGCTCTGAGCAATATCAAGTCTTCCATTAGCCTGCCACAGAATATTAAGAAGCAATGGGATTTCCTTCTGCTACATTGTATTATGTATAATTAAACACATTGCTTTCTTTATCTTTAGTTATCAAGGTAAACAAAAATCACTGTAATCTTTTTGACCCAGGATGGCGTAGGTAGTATTTTTTTAAGTTTATTAGCAGTACAGTATATCTTTAACTGGCATTTAAACATTAGCCATAGTCTTTGTTGAAGAGGCTGTATGACAGCATTAGACACTTGAAGTCCTGATCTGTCATTGACTTCTTAAACTGTATTGCCATTTTTTCTTTTCTTTTTTTTCTTCCTATTCTTTTTTGGGGTGGTAGTAAATAGCTTTGTACCAATTTGTAATCTGCTTTTTTCCTTTGAAAAACAATTGTAAAATTTACTTTTTAACATAATATTTAATCAGGCATTGCTGGTGGACATTTTTACTTAAGTGTTTGTATCACAAAAACAAAACCTGTTTTACTTTTAAACTAAAAGCAGTGATAAACTCCAGCAGTGTAAATTTGCAGTAAATAACCTCTTTTCCCCTTCCTATTAACAAGTCTTTAAAATTTACATATGTTAACACAAATTTGCATGTTTCAGTTTTTTACTCATCCACTGTTGGCTATCTTTCCATGTTTACAACATCTAGGTATTCTTTATTACTGCTGCAGAGTATTTTATTGTTATTTACAGGTGTACCAACATTTGTATTAACTTGTTCTCTTACTCTAAAATAATTTATTATTTAATAGGTATTACTTAATGTATTTAATATATTTCTGATTGTATTTAAAATGGGTAAGGAAGCAAAAGAAAAATCACCTATAATCCTACCAAAGACAAACCGCTGTTAACCATTTTGCTGTCTCTTTCCAGTGTTTTATTTTTCTATTGCACAGCCTGTTTTTCTTTCTTTCATAAAATATATATAAGGAAAATTTTCAGTGTCAGTAGAGCTATATAACAGCATGAACGTTTCTGTCTTAAAAAATTATGTTGAAATATTAAAATACTGAATAATATAAAATATACCATTGTAACCATTTTAAGGGTGCATGCAATTCAGTAACATTAAATACATTCACAATGTTGTACAACCATCACCACTGTCCGTCTCCAGAACCTTTTCATTATTCCAAACTGAAACCCTACGTATTAACACAGCATAATTTTTATGCCTTTAAACTATTCTCTTATCATGAACATTTAAGTTGTTTCCAGTTTTCTCCACTTAAAGACAACAGTCTATACACATTCTCCTTCCTGTCTGTTTTCTCCTGATAGCAATTCTTCCAAGAACCTGTATCAGTAGATATGTTAAGGGTGATTCTTAAAATTGGTTTTGGATGTCAGTTTTTTTCTTTTCCCCCCACAGAAGAACTTATCCTCAATTTTATAATAAAAGTTAATGTAGGGCTTCCCTGGTGGCGCAGTGGTTGAGGGTCCGCCTGCCGGTGCGGGGGACGCGGGTTCGTGCCCCGGTTCTGGAGGATCCCACGTACCGCGGAGCGGCTGGGCCCGTGAGCCGTGGCCGCTGGGCCTGCACGTCCGGAGCCTGTACTCCGCAGCGGGAGAGGCCGCAGCAGTGAGAGGCCCGCGTACCACAAAAAAAAAAAAACAAAAAGTTAATGTAACTGGGTTACATATATTAAAATACAGTCTGTAGATAATTTGACATTAATATAGCTATTTTGTAGGAGGAGAGATACTTATGGAATAGAGGAGTCAAAGTCTTTTTTTGCCTGAGTTGATGATTTTTCAGCGGCAGTTGAGGCTCAGTGACATTGTTGGTTGGAGGAGTGCTAGGCGGGGTGTGTGCAGAATGTGTCATTTGGAGAAGGGTCATCATACATATTCTGCTGTTCTCGTGGAAAAAGAGTTAAGAAACTACTGTCCTGTGTTCTGTTTGACTCATTAGAGATAACAT
This sequence comes from Phocoena phocoena, assembly GCF_963924675.1. Lineage (NCBI taxonomy): Eukaryota > Metazoa > Chordata > Mammalia > Artiodactyla > Phocoenidae > Phocoena > Phocoena phocoena. The sequence continues at coordinate 186,606,341 of NC_089219.1, read as the reverse complement.
GCTTTACTTAACCAGGGTTTTAACTTTAAAACCATTTTTTGAATGTCAGAATTATAAATTTTTCTAATGAAAACCTTTGCTTCTCCACTAGGATTGGCAGCCACCATTTGCATGTGATGTTGACAAACTTCATTTTACCCCACGTATCCAGAGGCTGAATGAATTGGAGGTAATGTTTTAACTACTATGCTGGTTGCCTGTATTCCAGTGGGGGCTTCTTTGAAAGAGGCTGTGTCACAAATCTAGTGGTTTCAGTGAAGCGAAAACATGGCTACTGATAATCATGGTAAAACAAATGGTGATAAGCCTTTGCAACCAACCCAGTTTCATTAAAAACACTGATTTTTGTCAGTAATTGCCAGCCTATTAATTAATAAATGCATTTAAATCCTTCTCAATCTAGGTGACAACCAATAGAGTTTAGGTTTTGAAAGGCATGTGCTTTCAGAACCATTTAATGGAAAAGATTCTCCAGCTCTGATATTCTTCCAAAATACATGTCTTCAGTTAGATTTAATAACACACTTTACTTTTCCTAGGAGGAGTGAATAGCACAGGGGATTCTCTAGAGAAGAGGTAGTATTTCTTCTTTAGTCTGTGGGTGACTTAAGCCCTAAAGTGCTGGGTGAATAAGGCTTGGGTATTGATAGCATAGAGGTTCATTGTTTATATGAATGTTTTGCTAATCTGATTTTCATATTGAACCATGTTTTGTTTTTCTATACTAAACCAAACATTCTTAACTTAAATGGCACATATGCCCACTGGAATTCTGTGGGCATTGGCAGTAGTAGCATCTAGTGTATGTATTTTCAAGTATTTCAGTGTATTTTCATGTTGAGCTTGAAAGATGGGGAGGTGGGTGTTAACTTTGACGTGGTTGGGAATTTCTGAATATTGATCTCAATTTTGGTCTTGTGCAAGATAAAAGTCTTAAAACTGTCTGACTTAATTTCACAATGAGCAGAAAGAAAAATGACAAAATTTTAAAAAATGACTTGTAGGTGACATTAATAATCTGTTAAGGGAATAACATTTAAGAAAGTTTCTGGTTTTCTGTTATCTTTAAGTTATCAGGACTTTAAAGATAAGTGGTTCTGTTGTAAATCTGCTTTTAGATTTGTGTTTGAGCAAATCAGAAAATTTGTTCTCTTAGAGAACAAGACTTTAAAATACCCAAACTGTAAAAGGCCGAAAGGGGCATATAGAATCTTACTTATGATACTCCATAAATAAAGCACCTCTCAGGTCGCCTATTTATGTTACGAGAGGACTTACTGAGTGTGTAACTACTACTTACCTGGCACATGGTAGGGGCTGAATTAAATTTTTGTTGAGTTAACGTATAATTATTTAACCAGTTTTATTCTGTATATTTTGGGGAAGTTTCCCCTATTGAATTCATAAGTGGTATTGCACTTAAATAGTCTAAGAATGAAAATATCACATGCACAGGTAATACACAGGAGCTTTATAATAAGCTAGGTAAAAGTAAAACTCAGTTCTTTGTCATTTAGGCTCAAACTCGTGTAAAATTAAATTTCTTGGACCAGATTGCAAAGTACTGGGAATTACAGGGAAGTACTCTGAAAATTCCACATGTGGAGAGGAAGATCTTGGACTTGTTTCAGCTTAATAAGGTAAAAGCCTAATGACCATCTTTCTCATTGAATAATTTTTCTGACAGCATGAATTTGATCTTCTTTGCCTTAAAATAAGAAACGTACTGCTTGAAATATGTAAAATAAAATTCCTCATTTAGTTTTGTGATTAAATTGGTCTCTGCTTGTCTGGTCTGAAAGCCTTATCTTGTGAACTGTTTTGCTGCCACCTGTTTTTTGGTAATTTTTAAACTTCGTAATGGTCCTCTTAGATATTCCTGTCTGTTTTATTGCAGACAAGACAACAGAGGCTTTCAGTGTCCAAGTTGACCAACTGAAAAGGCTGAGTTATAATTCTATATCTTAAAGTTCATTTCAGTCTAAAGCCTGCATTATTTCCACCAGACATGCTGCCGTTCTTGCTACTCCTCAGTTTACTAGAACCTTTTCTTTATCAGAGATTTCATTGCTAATTTAATTCTTCCTCATGGAAAATCTTGGCTGCTTTGGGGAACTGAGAAGTAGCTTTTGGAGGGGTACAAAAAGTTTATGGAATATGCTGTTAAAAGCAGTGTTTAAAATTTCTAGTTTAAAATGAATAGTGCGTATATTTTACTTGGAAAATGTATTTTTAAAAGATGACCACAGCCAAAAACTAATTTCCTTTGCTGTTTTATTTAACAGCTAGTTGCAGAGGAAGGTGGATTTGCAGTTGTTTGCAAGGATAGAAAATGGACCAAAATTGCCACCAAGATGGGGTTTGCTCCTGGCAAAGCTGTGGGCTCCCATATCAGAGGGCATTATGAGCGAATTCTCAACCCCTACAACTTATTCCTGTCTGGAGACAGTTTGAGGGTGAGTGGGGCTAGCCTTAACCTGTTTTATTTCACTGCTTATTGGCACATGGTCTTTGGGAGGAATGAAAAAGCCTTGATTATGGGTGGAAGACTTGCTTGGAAGACTTTTGTTTTGTGGATTTTTCCTCCAATGTTTTAGTTCTGTTTTGAGAGCAACCATACTAAGAAGGTTTGGAGTGAATACGGTTACAGAGGAAATATTCTTTTGTTATCAAAAACTGAAATCTGTATTAACTTCGCTATAGATGTTCCTTTCTTACAGCAGTTGGTTATTACCTACTTATTGCGGCTTATGCTTTTACATTCACTTACTGTTTAAAGTGCATTCCTGGTTGTCACATGAAAATACAACATGTGAAATAACTTGCCTGTCTGCTCTCTTTTGCCAGCTGAGGTCTCCAAGGAGATTTTCATAGAATGTTGACATTGGTAGAGAGTAGGGGACTCAGTAATGCTGGACAGCTCATGGAGCCCTCTGCTAATAGTTCCTATGTAACTGTGTTTGTCTCCTTACAAAGGTGGTATTTGCCAAATTATTCAGATAAAAACTTTTGTTCTAATTAAAAGCAAAACAATATTATAAAAACTTCCCACTTATTTTAGGCCCTGGTAGAAAGCAGAATGTCATAATTGTTTACACCCTTTGAGATATTCTACACTAGAGCAGTGAGCCCTGTAATTTTAGAAATTGTTACTGTGCTATAGAGAGGGAGGAAGATCACAGCATAGTTTCCGAGGGTAAACCTGCTAATCAAAACTCTGTCTTGATACAGACATACCATCTGGAATGCTTAAATCCTATAGGTTTTCGTAGCATTGTGTTTTTCTTTTCTCTCTCCCTTGATTCCAGGTGGGCTTTCTTCTTAGCCTAGAAAATGTGACTAATACTCAGAAACTTGTTTAAAGAAATGTGCACTGTGTGAATGTTTAGTGAACCCATGGATGAAATTGTTTAAAATGTTGTATATGGAGCCTTTATGTCTCTGTTTTATAGTCAGATCTACATACAGTTGCCCACAATAGATTTCCTCCTTTGAACCTTCTTATCTCGGTGTAGAAGTTAGAAGAATAAAGGGAGAGAGAGAGTCTCTCTGCTTTATGGGTTTAGAAACAGCTCGTCTGTATACTTAGAGAGGCCCTAAGTTTCATAGTTGAAAAGTGGGTAAGCATTTATACAATCATAGTCTGAAAGGAACAGGTATTCAAAGATACCGTTTACAAACATTACATCTACAACACAGATAAATATCTGTTGAAGGGCCTACTGATACATGTTCACTGTGGAAAGTATAAAAACAAAGGAAAGTATGATGAAAATAAATCCCTCCTAATCCTCTCATCTGTTTTTTCTTTCAAGGCTATTTTAATGCACATATACACAAATTGGAAGTGTATTCTTTACGTATACAGTATTTTTCCTGCTTAACGTGTCACTGTATATTTTTGAAGGTACAGGTTTTTTTTGTTTTTTTTTTTTCCAATTTATTTATTTTTGGCTGTGTTGGGTCTTCGTTGCTGCATGCAGGCTTTCTCTAGTTGTGGCGAGCTGGGGCTACTCTTCATTGAGGTACTCAGGCTTCTCGTTGCGGTGGCTTCTCTTTTGCAGAGCATGGGCTCTAGGCATTCAGGCTTCAGTAGTGGCAGCACACGGGCTCAGTAGTTGTGGCTCGCAGGCTCTAGAGGGCAGGCTCAGTAGTTGTGACGCACGGGCTTAGTTGCTCCACAGCATGTGGGATCTTCCCAGACCAGGGCTCGAACCCGTGTCCCCTGCATTGACAGGCAGATTCTTAACCATTGTGCCACCAGGGAAGCCTGAAGATACAGATTTTAATGACTCTGTGCCATTCGATTTTTATACCCAGAACTTGATTTGATTTCTCCTGTTGCTGAATTCTTTTTTCTTTTTGGAATTTTATTTTATTTTTTATACAGCAGGTTCTCATTAGTTATCTATTTTATACATATTAGTGTATATATGTCAATCCTAATCTCCCAGTTCATCCCACCACCATCACCCTATCCCGCCACTTTCCCCCCTTGGTGTCCATACGTTTGTTCTCTACATCTGTATCTCAATTTCTGCCCTGCAAACCGGTTCATCCATACCATTTTTCTAGGTTCCACATATATGCGTTAATATACGATATTTGTTTTTCTCTTTCTGACTCACTTCACTCTGTACGACAGTCTCTAGATCCATCCACGTCTCTACAAATGACCCAATTTCACTCTTTTTTATGGCTGGGTAATACTCCATTGTATATATGTACAACATCTTCTTTATCCATTCGTCTGTCAGTGGGCATTTAGTTTGCTTCCATGACCTGGCTATTGTAAATAGTGCTACAATGAACATTGGGGTGTAATGAACATTGGGGTCTTTTTGAATTACGGTTTTCTCTGGGTATATGCCCAGTAGTGGGATTGCTGGGTCGTATGGTGATTCTATTTTTAGTTTTTTAAGGAACCTCCATACTGTTCTACATAGCGGCTGTATCAATTTACTTTCCCACAACAGTGCAAGAGGGTTCCCTTTTCTCCACACCCTCTCCAGCATTTGTTGTTTGTAGATTTTCTGATGATGCCCATTCTTAACTGGTGTGAGGTGATAACCTCATTGTAATTATGATTTGCATTTCTCTAATAATTAGTGATGTTGAGCAGTTTTTCATGTGCTTCTTGGCCATCTGTATGTCTTCTTTGGAGAAATGTCTATTTAGGTCCTCTGCCCATTTTTGGATTGGGTTATTTGCTTTTTTAATATTGAGCTGCATGAGCTGTTTATATACTTTGGAGATTAATCCTTTGTCCGTTGATTCGTTTGCAAATATTTTCTCCCATTCTGAGGGTTGTCTTTTTGTCTTGTTTGTAGTTTCCTTTGCTGTGCAAAAGCTTTTAAGTTTCATTAGGTCCCATTTGTTTCTTTTTGTTTTTATTTCCATTACTCTAGGAGGTGGATCACAAAAGATCTTGCTGTGATTTATGTCAAAGAGTGTTCCTCCTGTGTTTTCCTCTAAGAGTTTTATAGTGTCCGGTCTTACATTTAGCTCTCTAATCCATTTTGAGTTTATTTTTGTGTATGGTGTTAGGGAGTGTTCTAATTTCATTCTTTTACATGTAGCTGTCCAGTTTTCCCAGCACCACTTATTGAAGAAACTGTCTTTTCTCCATTGTATATCCTTGCCTCCTTTGTCATAGATTAGTTAACCATAGGTGCATGTCTTTATCTCTGGGCTTTCTATCCTATTCTATTGATCTGTATTTCTGTTTTTATGCCAGTACCATATTGTCTTGATTACTGTAGCTTTGTAGTATAGTCTGAAGTCAGGGAGTCTGATTCCTCCAGCTCCGTTTTTTTCCCTCAAGACTGCTTTGGCTATTCGGGGTCTTTTGTGTCTACATACAGATTTTAAGATTTTTTCTTCTAGCTGCGTAAAAACTGCCATTGGTAATTTGATAGGTATTGCATTGTATCTGTAGATTGCTTTGGGTAGTATAGTCATTTTCACAGTATCATTTCTTCCAATCCAAGAACATGGTATATCTCTCCATCTGTTTGTGTCATCTTTTTTTTTTTTTTGCGGTACGCAGGCCTCTCACTGTTGTGGCCTCTCCCGTTGCGGAGCACAGGCTCCGGACGCGCAGGCTCAGCAGCCATGGCTCACAGGCCCAGCCACTCCGTGGCCCGTGGGATCTTCCCGGACCGGGGCACGAACCTGTGTCCCCTGCATCGGCAGGCGGACTCTCAACTACTGCGCCACCAGGGAAGCCCTGTTTGTGTCATCTTTGATATCTTTCATCAGTGTCTTACAGTTTTCTGAATGCAGGTCTTTTACCTCCTTAGGAAGGTTTATTCCTAGGTATTTTATTCTTTTTGTTGCAATGGTAAATGGGATTGTTTCCTTAATTTCTCTTCCTGATCTTTCGTTGTTAATGTATAGGAATGCAAGAGATTTCTGTGCATTAATTTTGTATCCTGCAACTTTACCAAATTCATTGATTAGCTCTAGTAGTTTTCTGGTGGCATTTTTAGGATTCTCTATGTATAGTATCATGTCATCTGCAAACAGTGACAGTGTTACTTCTTCTTTTCCGATTTGTATTCCTTTTATTTCTTTTTCTTCTCTGATTGCTGTGGCTAGGACTTCCAAAACGATGTTGAATAATAGTGATGAGAGTGGACATCCTTGTCTTGTTTCTGATCTTAGAGGAAATGCTTTCAGTTTTTCACCATTGAGAATGATGTTTGCTGTGGGTTTGTCATATATGGCCTTTATTATGTTGAGGTAGGTTCCTTCTGTGCCCACTTTCTGGAGAATTTTTATCATAAATGGGTGTTGAATTTTGTCAGAAGCTTTTTCTGCATCTATTGAGATGATCATATGGTTTTTCTTCTTTAGTCGGTTAATATGGTGTATCACATTGATTGACTTGCATATACTGAAGAATCCTTGCATCCTTGGGATAAATCCCACTTGATCATGGTGTGTGATCCTTTTATTTTTTAATTTTTTTCCCAACTTCATTCATTTATTCTTTTATTCAGTGGTTGAACAAATATTTATTAAACATATATGTATGAAGACCCTGTTAAATAGTTTAAGCACTCTGGGGTGAATAGAGGCATCAACAGATACAATTCTGTCCTTATACAAGTTACAGTCCAAAGGGATGATTGTGCAATAACCAAACCATACAAATACATAATTACCAGCTGTGAGATCTTGTACCAGTTACTCAAGCATACTAAGGTTTAATTTCCTCATCTGTAAAATCTGTCATTAATAGTGTCAACATTATAGTGTTTTGTAGGGAAATGAAATGATAAAATGCATATAAGACACAATACAGTGCCTGACATATAGGTAGTGAAAACTACCTGTAAGTTTTCAACGAACAGTCACTATAGCATTCTGCATGTGAACACTAATTGAGAGTAAAGATATGGGACAAATTTTCCTTTTCTAACTCTTGTAAGGCCACATATCACGCATCCAGAGGAGCGCTGGGGACCCTCGTGGAGCCTTGTGTGAAAGATGGTGTTCTTCAGTTCACCTGCTCTTCCCGACTTTTATTCTTTTATTTGCTGTTGTTTTTTTTTTTCACACACCACACTGTATTTTATTTTTACAAGAGATAAATCAACTGACACCAAGCATTGTAAATGGATGACCACAACAAGAGCAACAATGATTGCAATTACCAAACACGAAACACACTCACACTATGTCATAATATTGACATTCAGTTCAGGAATCCTCCACTGTAACAGCTCCTTTACTTTGCTGTGAAAATTGATTTGTATATTTTTTGTCTCTGAGTCCTTGTGGGATTTTTTTTTTATTCAAACAGAAAGTCATAAAACTTATAATCATCCTCATCAGTTCACTCAGTCCCATGTAATTAATTTTTTTTCCATATTGATCTTTTGTTAGCACTTTTATGAATTCATCAGTTTTCCGTTAGAGTTCTGAAAATGCTTGTTCATTCAGTTCAGCAGTATAGTCAGTTACCAGTAACCTGTACTTGTCAGTCTTTTCCATGAACTCCTTGAAGGTGAAACCCTTTTATAGGAACATTTTTGCAAAAGCATCAGAGTACACCCAGAACTGTCTGTAAGTGACAAAAGACTTAAAAATGACCACGGTTAAAGATTTGATGAAAGTTCATAATAATGCAATTGACAAGGAAATTTAGTTATTTGTGAGATGTACATTTTAAAGTAGTAACTAGGATTATGACTTATAACATTATACCAGAACATACAGGATTTTTAGAAATTTCATGTAATGTCTGAAACATTTATATTAACATATTTCCATACAAATAACCCAAAGAAAGTTTAGTATAAGTTGTTTTCTGTTTGTTTGTTTTCTTATACTGCAGGTTCTTATTAGTTATCAACTTTATACACATCAGTGTATACATGTCAATCCCAATTGCCCAATTCAGCACACCACCATCCCCACCCCACTGTGGTTTTCCCCCCTTGGTGTCCATACGTTTGTTCTCTGCATCTGTGTCTCAACTTCTGCCCTGCAAACCGGTTCATCTGTACCATTTTTCTAGGTTCCACATACATGTGTTAATATATGATATTTGTTTTTCTCTTTCTGACTTACTTCACTCTGTATGACAGTCTCTAGGTCCATCCACGTCTCAACAAATGACTCAATTTCCTTTTTATGGCTGAGTAATATTCCATTGTATATATGTACCACAACTTCTTTATCCATTCATCTGTCGATGGGCATTTAGGTTGCTTCCGTGACCTGGCTATTGTAAATAGTGCTGCAGTGAACATTGGGGTGCATGTGTCCCTTTTTTTTTTTTTTCTGTATGCGGGCCTCTCACTGTTGAGGCCTCTCCGGTTGCTGAGCACAGGCTCCGGATGCGCAAGCCCAGCGGCCATCGCTCACCGGCCTAGCCGCTCTGCAGCATGTGGGATCTTCCCGGACCAGGGCACAAACCCATATCCCCTGCATCGGCAGGTGGACTCTCAACCAATGCGCCACCAGGGAAGCCTGCATGTGTCTTTTTGAATTATGGTTTTCTCTGGGTATGCCCAGTAGTGGGATTGCTGGATCATACGGTAATTTTATTTTTAGTTTTTTAAGGAACCTCCATACTGTTTTACATAGTGGCTGTATCAGTTTACATTCCAACCAACAGTGCAAGAGGGTTCCCTTTTCTCCACACCCTCTCCAGCATTTGTTGTTTGTAGATTTTCTGATGATGCCCATTCTTAACTGGTGTGAGGTGATAACCTCATTGTAATTATGATTTGCATTTCTCTAATAATTAGTGATGTTGAGCAGTTTTTCATGTGCTTCTTGGCCATCTGTATGTCTTCTTTGGAGAAATGTCTATTTAGGTCCTCTGCCCATTTTTGGATTGGGTTGTTTGTTTCTTTAATATTGAGCTGCATGAGCTGTTTATATACTTTGGAGATTAATCCTTTGTCCGTTGATTCATTTGCAAATATTTCTCCCATTCTGAGGGCTGTCTTTTCGTCTTGTTTATGGTTTCCTTTGCTGTGCAAAAGCTTTTAAGTTTCATTAGGTCCCATTTGTTTCTTTTTGTTTTTATTTCCATTACTCTAGGAGGTGGATCACAAAAGATCTTGCTGTGATTTATGTCAAAGAGTGTTCCTCCTGTGTTTTCCTCTAAGAGTTTTATAGTGTCCGGTCTTACATTTAGCTCTCTAATCCATTTTGAGTTTATTTTTGTGTATGGTGTTAGGGAGTGTTCTAATTTCATTCTTTTACATGTAGCTGTCCAGTTTTCCCAGCACCACTTATTGAAGAGACTGTCTTTTCTCCATTATATATCTTTGCCTCCTTTGTCATAGATTAGTTGACCATGGGTGCGTGGGTTTATCTCTGGGTGCTCTATCTTGTTCCATTGATCTGTGTTTCTGTTTTTGTGCTAGTACCATATTGTCTTGATTACTGTAGCTTTGTAGTATAGTCTGAAGTCAGGGAAACTGATTCCTCCAGCTCCATTTTTTTCCCTCAAGACTGCTTTGGCTATTCGGGGTCTTTTGTGTCTTCATACAAATTCTAAGATGATTTGTCTAGTTGCATAAAAAATGCCATTGGCAACTTGATAGGGGTTTCATTGAATCTACTTTTGCAAAGCAAAGTAGATTGCTTTGGGTAGTATAGTCGTTTTCACAATATTGATTCTTCCAATCCAGGAACATGGTATATCTCTCCATCTCTTGGTATCATCTTTAATTTCTTTGATCAGTGTCTTATAGTTTTCTGCATACAGATCTTTTGTCTCCCTAGGTAGGTTTATTCCTAGGTATTTTATTCTTTTTGTTGCGATGGTAAATGGGAGTGTTTCCTTAACTCCTCTTTCCGGTCTTTTGTTGTTAATGTATAGGAATGCAAGAAATTTCTGTGTAAAACCAAATTCATTGATTAGCTCTAGTAGTTTCCTGGTGGCATTTTAGGATTCTCTATGTATAGTATCATGTCATCTGCAAACAGTGACAGTTTTACTTCTTCTTTTCCGATTTGTATTCCTTTTATTTCTTTTTCTTCTCTGATTGCTGTGGCTAGGACTTCCAAAACGATGTTGAATAATAGTGGTGAGAGTGGGCATCCTTGTCTCGTTCCTGATCTTAGAGGAAATGCTTTCAGTTTTTCACCATTGAGAATGATGTTTGCTGTGGGTTTGTTGTATATGGCCTTTATTATGTTGAGGTAGGTTCCCTCTATGCCCACGTTCTGGAGAGTTTTTATCATACATGGGCGTTGAATTTTGTCAGAAGCCTTTTCTGCATCTATTGAGATGATCATATGGTTTTTCTTCTTTAGTTGGTTAATGTGGTGTATCACATTGATTGATTTGCGTATACTGAAGAATCCTTGCATCCCTGGGATAAATCCCACTTGATCATGGTGTATGATCCTTTTAATGTGTTGTTGGATTCTGTTTGCTAGTATTTTGTTGAGGATTTTTGCATTGATATTCATCAGTGATATTGGTCTGTAATTTTCTTTTTTTGTAGTATCTTTGTCTGGTTTTGGTATCACGGTGATGGTGGCCTCATAGAATGAGTTTGGGAGTGTTCCTTCCTCTGCAATTTTTTGGAAGAGTTTGAGAAGGATGGATGATAGCTCTTATCAAAATGTTTGCTAGAATTCACCTGTGAAGCCATCTGGTCCTGGACTTTTGTTTGTTGGAAGATTTTTAATCACAGTTTAAACTTCATTACTTGTGATTGGTCTGTTCATATTTTCTGTTTCTTCCTGGTTCAGTTTTGGAAGGTTATACCTTTCTAAGAATTTGTCCATTTCTTCCAGGTTGTCCATTTTTTTTTTTTTTTTTTTTTTTTTTGGCGGTTCGCGGGCCTCTCACTGTTGTGGCCTCTCCCGCTGCGGAGCACAGGCTCCGGACGCGCAGGCTCAGCCGCTATGCCCAGCTGCTCCTCGGCATGTGGGATCTTCCCGGACCGGGGCACGAACCCGTGTCCCCTGCATCGGCAGGCGGACTCTCAACCACTGCGCCACCAGGGAAGCCCCAGGTTGTCCATTTTATTGGCATAGAGTTGCTTGTAGTAGTCTCTTAGGATGTTTTGTATTTCTGTGGTGTCTGTTGTAACTTCTCCTTTTTCATTTCTAATTTTATTGATTTGAGTCCTCTCCCTCTTTTTCTTGATGAATCTGGCTAATGGTTTATCAATTTTGTTTATCTTCTCAAAGAACAAGCTTTTAGTTTTATTGATCTTTGCTGTTGTTTTCTTTATTTCTATTTCATTTATTTCTGCTCTGATCTGTATGATTTCTTTTCTTCTGCTAACTTTGGGTTTTGTTTGTTCTTCTTTCTCTAGTTCTTTAGATGTAAGCTTAGATTGTTTATTTGAGATTTTTCTTGTTTCTTGAGGTAGGCTTGTATTGCTATAAACTTCTCTCTTAGAACTGCTTTTGCTGCATCCCATACGTTTTGGATCCTCATGTTTTCATTGTCATTTGTCTCTAGGTATTTTGTGATGTCCTCTTTGATTTCTTCAGTGATCTCTTGGTTATTTAGTAACGTATTATTTAGCCTCCATGTGTTTGTGTTTTTTACGTCTTTTCCCCCGTAAGTGATTTTTTAAAAAAATAAATTTATTTATTTTATTTATTTAATTCTGGCTGCATTGGGTCTTCGTTGCTGGGCACGGGCTTTCTCTAGTTGCAGAGAGCTGGGGTTACTCTTCCTTGTGGTGCATGGGCTTCTCATTGTGGTGGCTTCTCTTGTTGCAGAGCACAGGCTTTAGGTGTGAGCTTCAGTAGTTGTGGCTCGCAGGCTCAGTAGTTGTGGCTCGCGGGATCTAGAGTGCATGCTCATTAGTTGTGGCGCACGGGATTAGTTGCTCTGTGGCATGTGGGATCTTCCTGGACCAGGGCTCAAACCCACGTCCCCTGCATTGGCAGGCAGATCTTAACCACTGTGCCACCAGGGAAACCCGCCTCTAATTGATTTCTAATCTCATAGCATTGTGGTCGGAAAACATGCTTGGTATGATTTCAATTTTCTTAAATTTACTGAGGCTTGATTTGTGACCCAAGATGTGACCTATCCTGGAGAATGTTCCGTGTGCACCTGAGAAGAAAGTGTAATCTGCTGTTTTTGGATGGAATGTCCTATAAATATCAATTAAATCTATCTGGTCTATTGTGTCAATTCAAGCTTGTGTTTTCTTACTAACTTTCTGTCTGGATGATCTGTCCATTGGTGTAAGTAAGGTGTTAAAAGTCCCCCACTATTATTGTGTTACTGTTGATGTCCTCTTTTTTTTTAATTTTTTTATAATTTTTTTAAAGTTATTTATTTATTTGTTTTGGGCTGTGTTGGGTCTTTGTTGCTGTGCGCAGGCAACGAAGTTGTGGTGAGCAGGGGCTGCTCTTTGTTGAGGTGTGCATGCTTCTTATTGCAGTGGCTTCTCTTGTTGCGGAGCACAAGCTCTAGGCGTGAGAGCTTCAGTAGTTGTGCCATGTGGGCTCGGTAGTTGTGGCTCACGGGCTCTAGAGTGCAGGGTCAGTAGTTGTGGTGCATGGACTTAGTTGCTCCGCGGCATGTGGGATCTTCCGGACCAGTGCTCGAACCCGTGTCCCCTGCATTGGCAGGCGGATTCTTGACCACTGTGCCACCGGGGAAGTCCCTCCATTTCCTCTGTTATAGCTGTTAGCAGTTGTCTTATGCATTGAGGTGCTCCTATGCTGGGTGCATATATATTTATAATTGTTATATCTTCTTCTTGGATTGATCCCTTGATCATTATGTAGTGTCCCTCCTTGTCTCTTATAACATTCTTTATTTGAAAGTCTATTTGATATGAGTATTGCTACTCCACTTTTCTTTTGATTTCCATTTGCCTGGAATATCTTTTTCCATCTGCTCACTTTCAGTCTGTATGTGTCCCTAGGTCTGAAGTGGGTCTCTTGTAGACAGCATATATATGGGTCTTGTTTTTGTATCCATTCAGCAAGCCTGTGTTTTTTGGTTGTAGCATTTAATCCATTAACGTTTAAGGTAATTATCGATATGTATGTTCCTGTTACCATTTTCTTAATTGTTATGGGTTTGTTTTTGTAGGTCCTTTTCTTCTCTTGTGTTTCCCACTTAGAGAAGTTCCTTTAGCATTTGTTGTAGAGCTGGTTTGGTGGTGCTGAATTCTCTTAACATTTGCTTGTCTGTAAAACTTTTGATTTCTCTGTCAAATATGAATGAGATCCTTGGCAGGTAAAGTAATCTTGGTTGTATGTTCTTCCCTTTCATCACTTTAAATATATTATGCCACTCCCTTCTGGCTTGTAGAGTTTCTGCTGAGGCATCAGCTGTTAACTGTTCCCTTGTATGTTATTTGTCATTTTTTCCTTGTTGCTTTCAATAATTTTTCTTTGCCTTTTATTTTTGTCAATTTGATTACTATGTGCCTCGGTGTGTTTCTCCTTGGGTTTATCCTGCCTGGGACTTGCTGCACTTCCTGGACTTGGGTGGCTATTTCCTTTCCCATGTCAGGGAATTTTTTGACTATAATCTCTTCAAATGTTTCTTGGGTCCCTTCTCTCTCTCTTCTCCTTCTGGGACCCCTATAATGCAAATGTTGGTGTGATTAATGTTGTCCCAGAGGTCTCTTAGGCTGTCTTCATTTCTTTTCATTCTTTTTTCTTTATTCTGTTCCACAGCAGTGAATTCCACCATTCTGTTTTCCAGGTCATTTATCCATTCTTCTGCCTCAGTTATTCTGCTATTGATTCCTTCTAGTGTATTTTTCATTTCAGTTATTGTATTCTTCATCTCTGTTTGTTCTTTAATTCTTGTAGGTCTTTGTTAAACATTTCTTGCATCTTCTTGATCTTTGCCTCCATTCTTTTTCCAAGGTCCTGGATCATCTTCACTATCATTATTCTGAATTCTTTTTCTGGAAGGTTGCCTATCTCCCCTTCATTTAATTGTTTTTCTGGGGTTTTATTAGTTCCTTCATCTGGTACAAAGTACTCTGCCTTTTCATTTTGTCCATCCTTCTGTGAATGTCTCTTGCTGAATTATTTGTGCATAAATTTTTATGCCCATTTCTGATTTTTGAAAATAATCCTTAGAGGAAAGGAGAATTAAAATACATATTTTTTTAAAAAAAGAATTGAAAACAGCAATGAGACACCACTACACACCATTAGAATGACCAATATTCAGAACATGACAACACCAAATGCTGGCGAGGATGTGGAGCAACAGGAACGTTTTTCCATTGCTGGTCGAATACAAAATGGAACTGCACTTTGGAAGACAGTTGGGCAATTTTCTTAGAAAACTAATAAACATGCTTTTATCATGCAATGCAGCAATCACACTCCTTGGTATTTACCCAAAGGAGTTGCAAACTTATATCCACACAGAAACCTGCACCTGGATATTTGTAGCAGGTTTGTTATTCATAATTGTCAAAAGTTGGAAGTAACCAAGATGTCCTTTAGTAGGTGAATGGATAAACAAATTATGGTACAGCCAGATGATGGAGGCTAAAAAACAATGAGCTGTCAAGTCATGAGAGGACAAGAAGGAACCTTAAGTGCATTTTTTTTTTTTAGGATTTATTTATTTGTTTTATTTATTTTTGGCTGAGTTGGGTCTTAGTTGTGGCATGCGGAATCCTTCGTTGTGGTGCGTGGGCTTCCCTCTACTTGTGGTGTGCAGGTTTTTTTCTCTTCTCTAGTTGTGGCATGTGGGCTCTGTAATTTGTGGCCCGCAGGCTCTAGTTGAGGTGTGTGAGCTCAGGAGTTGTGGCGCATGGGCTTAGTTGCCCCGCAGCATGTGGGATCTTGGTTCCCTGACCACTGATTGAGCCCGCGTTCCCTGCATTGTAAGGTGGATTCTTTACCACTGGACCACCAGGGAAGTCCCAAGTGCATATTTTTATGAAAGTTAAAGAAGCCAGTGTGAAAGGACTGCATCTACTGTATGATTCCAACTCAGTGGTATTCTGGAAAAGAACTATGGAGACGGTAAAAAGATCAGTGGTTGCAAGGGGCTGAGGGCAGGAGTGTAAGATGAATAGGCAGAGCACAGAGGATTGATAGGGCAGTGAAAGTACTCTAGATGATCCTCCACCTTTGTCCAAACTCATAGAATGGACAGCACCAAGAGTGAACCCTGATGTGTGAACTGTGGACTTTGGGTGATGTGTGAATGTAGGTTCATCAGTTGTAGCAAATGTTCTACTACTCTGGTGGGGGATGTTGATGATGGGAGAGGCTGCGCATGTGTGGGGACAGCTGGTGTATGGTAAATCTAAGTACCTTCCTCTCAACTAGGCTGTAAACTTAAAACTGCTCTTAAAGAATAAACCCGTAATAAAGGGGGCAGGGGTAGAGTGCACAATGAAGGAACTGTTGCAAAAGGGTAAACTCAAGCCTAAAGTAAGTTTCGGGAAACTTGAGAGAAGTTGTGTGGTCATGTGCTGGATAACGGGACAGAAGCCTCAGTCTTGTATCCCTGTGTTTTCTAAATGTCTTAAGGGATTGCTCTGCCCCTGTAGGGTGATGTCATTACGGTGTGATGATATAAATCACCTCTAAATTCCAGTTTCTCAAACAGAGGTTTAGGAGTTGGCATGCGATAGCATTAAATATAAAACAAACACATCAAGTGTATGTTTTGAATCCTGGTTTGAAACAAAATAATCTCTTCATATATATTCTAAAGAGCTTCTGAGCTTGATTTTATCTTAGTTCTTCAAAGTACTTATACAGCCAAGCAGGCCATGGATTACAGAACCATTTAGACTAGTGGGAGATGAGAACCACATATATGACATCTGAATTTCTGACCATCCACTTAATAAAATGTCTGTGATTCAGCTCAGTTCATATCTCCACAATCACACATACTTTCAGGTCTCAATAGAAAGTGTATATAATACATGAAGGAGGTTAATTTAGATGGAGGACAGGTTTTATTCCCATCTGCATGTTTTCATTGAACATACTTTAAACGCTCAATTGAGGACTTGTTGTGGAATGGGCAGTGATATTCCATACTAGTGGAGTTGATGTTTCTAGATCAGATCAGTGTGTAGGTTTAATTCGAAGAAGCAGAATATTTAATATTATAGGTTGTGCTCCCAGTGGTAGATTCGTTCTTGTTTAGAGTATCAAGAAATCTATTCTAGTATTTTTTTAATACTACATATTACTTAAATGTCAGAAATAGATTGAGTTAGATGGTTGCTCTGTATTTTCTTTTGTCCTTCTCCCCATTCTCTGGATTCTTTCTGCAAATGTCAGGAGGAAGGAGCCAATCATGTTAGTGACACTGCATGGTTGTAATTGTGCTCGCAGAGTCAAGAGTTGTAGAAGGTTATAGTTTCAATGTATCTTATTACAAGTATGGATAATACAGTAGAGCTTCAGTGGTTACATTTTGGAGCCTGCTTTTAAAAATGCTTCCTGTGGCATTTGTAGGACCTCTTATAAAGGAGTGGTATTTACTTGAAATTAATATTAGATTCAGTGGTAATAGAGCTTGTGGTCACTGTGTTTTGTTGTATTGGCATTAAATACTCTTTTTCGGTGAGCTTAGAATCAAACTAAAAAGAAAAATCAAAGCAAGAAGAGATTCTTGTATGATCAGAACCAAAGTTATTGCTGTGGGCTATTAACCTTTTTCTTGTGAGTTAGGCTTTGTAGGAATATATTGAAGAAAAGGAAAGCTTTAATAAGGGATAATAGTCACATGGTCTGTTTTCTCAATTCAAATGATATCTTTTTGATAATAGAAGGTTGCTAATTATGTTTAAACCTACAGGATTGTAAAATTTAGAAAAATTACTGGATTCCATATTTTATTACTGTAAACATTTTAAAAATGAGATATTCTGATTATGGAAAGCTATTTGGGGAACATATAGGGGGCCTTTCTAGCAGTTTGGGCCTTCACTTCATTTACAGTTGCAAGCAGGGATAATTGTTGTTGGCTCATGGAGACTGCCTCAGCCTGCTGTGGCCTGTTGTAACCTGATGAGGTGATATCAACAATTAAATGAATTGAAGCAACACCATTCACCTCCTGAAAAAAAGTCAAGCTGTTATATAACTATATGTGTGTGTGTAGTTGGTAGCTGCAGACTTGTCTTTGTGTTTATTTAGATTTTAAAAATTGCACACCTGTTACGTATTTCCATAAATCATTGTAAAATATACCCTGCAAAAATCCAGTGAAATTCTCTTAAGATTAAAAAAGAGGGAAGGGACTTTCCTGGTGGCGCCGTGGTTAAGAATCCTCCTGCCAACGCAGAGGACACAGGTTCGAGCCCTGCTCTGGGAAGATCCCACATGCCGCGGAGCAACTGGGCCCGTGCGCCACAGCTACTGAGGCTTCGCTCTAGAGCCCGCGAGCCACAACTACTGAGCCCGCGAGCCACAGCTACTGAGCCCGCGTGCCACAACTACTGAAGCCCACGCGCCCAGAGCCTGTGCTCCTCAACAAGAGAAGCCACCGCAATGAGAAGCCCGCATACCGCAATGAAGAGTAGCCCCCTCTTGCCGCAACTAGAGAAAGCCCATGCGCAGCAACGAAGACCCAACACAGCCAAAACTAAAAATAAATAAATTTATTTTTTTAAAAAAGGGGTGGGGGAGAATTCATCAGTACAGTTGTGTTTTATTTCCAGTGTCTGCAGAAGCCAAACCTGACCACAGACACAAAGGACAAGGAGTACAAACCCCATGATATTCCCCAGAGGCAGTCTGTGCAGCCCTTGGAAACGTGTCCCCCAGCTCGACGAGCAAAACGCATGAGAGCGGAGGTGAGAGCCTCGTGAGGTTGATCAGACAGGCCTCAAGTCCCGGTGCTAACGTGTGTCTGACCCTGGACTTCTCTCTTGCACATGCTCTTCATAGATTGAACTTTACTAACCTCACGGAGGGATGCTGTTTATACTCTGGCTTTTACACTTGGGGGAATTGCACTGTCAGAGGGGTGAGGAATTGAAATCTTTCTAGGTTTATGCTGCCTGGACAGTCAGCTGCTGCATGGTTAACGGTCAGAGCCTAGGAAGCATAGGTGAATAGGCGTTCATTGTGACCCTCGTGATGTTGGGCAAGATTTATTGGGAATTAAGGTTAGTAGGAGTGAAGTTGGAGATTTTTGCTGAAAAGTACTGTTTTTGAGAGGTTACGAAGAAGGTAGTGAAAGCTATTTTTCTCAGACTTCCTGAAGAGGAGTATGGAATCTGTGGCAAACATTTATGCTAAGCCAGAAAATATTCAGCGAACAAGGGGGGCTGGTGATGTAACACACAGATAACATGAGAGTGAAGCCTGAGGGAAGATGAGGAGTGAAAGACTTAAGAAAGACAAGTTGCTCTTAGATTTTTCTGCTCTGAGAGGTTTCTCCTGGAAAGGGAGAAGAGTATTCTCCCAGTTACCTTGTTTCCACACAGAGCTGGGTAGGTTTTGGGTTCCTTGATGGACATATGAGTATGAAGAGTCAGTGATTAATATATTAGGAACAGTTTAGAACTGGGAAGCCTCATGGCATTAGTTAGGTTTCTGAATCAGTAGTTGGGTTATTTAATAATTATTGGTGAGGATGAAAAAAATCAGCCATTTTGGTTTCTGAGGAAATGGATAAATAAGAGAATTACTTTTCACTTAGGTAAGTTGGAGATATGAAAAAATTTAGCGACTCCATTTTTTTGAAGTGAGAATCCCTCAGAATAGGAACATATATGGTTATTTGAAGCCCACAAGCAGGCTGCAAGTTTATTCGTCTTAAAGTCAGTTCTTGTTTGAGCACATCTTGATCTTTAAATGTGTAAGACATGCCCAGTGCTGTGGATGCCTAGGTCTGTCTTGATGACACATCATGGTGATGGTATGGCCCTGGAAGAAATCGTGTTAGCAGTAGACATCCTGATTGTGCATGAATGAACACAGGCACAGTTCCACAATGTCACTTGTGTCCCAGAGCAGACAAGGCTTTGCTTATCAACCAGTATGAGCACTTCGTGGACACCAGGTACTGAGACTGGCTCACAGGCTCTCACTGATGAGGGAGCCGTGACTCAGCGGTGCTAGGGGAGCAGTTTGTAGTGACAGTTCACTACAAGAATTAATAGAAACTTGTTGTGGAAGCTGAGTTTTCCTTGAATGCTGTCATACTTTGGAAGAGCCAGCAAACTCTTCTAGGCTGATGAAATTATGTTATTTATGTAACTGTTCAGGATTTGGCTAAGTTATGTAAGTTGTGAGTAGATGAGAACTGAGGGGCTTCTAGGAGGAAATACACACTGTTCCCAATTTGGGTAGTAACACTTCCCATAAGTCATCCCTGATCCTTTGACTTTTTCCTAAATTTTTGACCTGTTGAAGTGGAGAATACTCCTAACTTCTAAGTTTCCTCATTCATTCCTTAAGTAATAATAATATTAAGGGTGGAATCTCTGCTCTAAGGGAGAGAGTTTCGAATGTCCTGTTAATAGAGAGAATTTATAAGATTATAGGCACTTTGTGATTCCAATTGGATTTTAGAAGATTTCTGTCTTTTTAAAGGAAATATTCATGTATATGACAAATTTTTTTAAGGCCATGAATATTAAAATAGAACCAGAAGAGACAGCAGAAGCCAGAACTCATAACCTGAGACGTCGAATGGGATGTCCAGCTCCAAAGTGTGAAAATGGTAAGAAAGTTCATCCATGAATAGGAAGGAAGAGTGAATAAATAAAAACAGTCATTCAACTGGTAGTTAAGAAAATATTGGAGCAACTTTACATACTAGTCACTGGGTTGTGCCTTGAGAAATAAAATCTTATTATATTAATATCCTTGTTTTCATAATTAGATGACTGGAAAGAGAGATAAACAAATGAATATATGCATATTAGAAATGTGATTGAATTTCTCAACTGTAACTAGTTGCTTTTGAGTTGGCCAAAAAGTTCATTCGGTCAGTGAATATGTTGTTCCATACAGTTCTTGGTGAAAATGAAAAATGTGTCTTATTTTTACTTAAAACCAAGCAAACTTTTTGGCCAACCCAATACTTTGAAATTTGGTTCAGTAGCATTAATTGTAAAGAAGTGATTTGTGAGAAGCATAGGTGCCTTTGACTGAATATCTGATGGGCTTGTTTCAGGCATGGCAGGCAGGCAGGCTTTCTTAATCTGAGTTTTAATTGACAGATGCTCGCCTGGCCACTGCTTGATGTCAGCCACTGAAAGGTAGGTTTGACACTGTCTTGAGAGAAATTCTATATAGGCAGGCACTTAGTAATGAAGAAGTAGTTATTGAAATGGGCTTTTCTTAGTGACTGGTGAGTTAGTGGGAAAGGCAGCACAATGTAATGGAAAGTAGATGGAGTTGTAAAAATACAGATCTGAATCTGAATCCTGGCTCAGCCACTAACTAGTTGTATGACCTTAGAGATACTTCTTGACTTCTTTTAATGTCAGTTTTCTTGTCTTTGAAACAGATTGGTTGCAAAGGATTATATGATTGATATAATAACAATTGATGGAAAGCATTTAGCGCAGTACCTTCCGCAGAGTAGCTCATTAATTGATAGCTGGTGTTTTAGAAAATTCTCAGTCTTTGAAACCAGGAAGCTAGAGAGGCTAGTAATCTTAGATCATGCAGGGATAATCTGTAACGTGGAGGGGGTGCTGTTGGTGTGAACGTTCAGTGTCTTATGGTCAAGATCAAGAGGAATTTGCTTTCACCAGCATATGTTATGTCTTAGTCTTAAGAAGAGCATATCTTCGGCTCCCAGTTTGAAAGCATACAGACCTGAGCAACATCTGGTATCATATCTTGTGCTTGTATCTTGGAATTTGAATGGTGTGAGAGTTGTACGTCACCCTAAAGTAGGCAGCACGGAGCTCCTGCACGTAGTAACTCTGGGTGCTGCTGCGCTGGAGCGAGCAGAGAACTGTGTCCGGGGCACCCCAGCAGCAGGAGGGACAAGCACGGGAGGGAGCTGATGGGGCAGAGCAGAGGGAGTGCTGACCTGGACTGCCTCCTACAGAGAAAGACGGGAAAAGCAGCCTCAAGCAAGAACCTGCTGAGAGGAAGGAGTGTATTACAGAGAGCGAGAAGGAGAAACCCAGGAGTCGAGCGAAAAAAACCACCAGTGCTGTGAGTCAACATCTTTAAACACTTTTACAGCCCAGTTTATACTTAGTGCCTTACCTGGGACTGCTGGCTCAGTGTCTCACAATGAAGAGACCTTTAGAGGTGGTTCGTAGTATCAGTTTATAAACAGGGAAACACGGATGCGTCATGAAACCAGTAGTAACAGCTGGGGGCGTTGACAGCCATTTTTTGGAGAACGTTCAGTTTAGCACTGAATATTGGTGAGCTCGATCCTCTGGAGAATTGTCGATAAGTGACTAGCCCACCTCCAAGCGAGCTGAAGGTAGATCAGAAATCAAGATGATGTTTTCCAACTTTATAGCAAGGAAGGATAAGGGAAGGGAGTGCGCAGGTAGGAGGGAGGCTAGGGCCTAGCAGGGTCAGAGGCCTGGGGAGCTCTTCACTAAGGTGGAAACAAAAAGCCAAGCTCTCTTCCTCAGCCCCCTTCTGAGCACCTGGGAGCAGCTTGATGACAGTGCTTTTGATCTTGGGATTGGAAGTTATTCCAATTAAATGTTCTGTTCATAAATATCATCTCCCTCTGCCCCAGCACAGAAACAAACAAAGCAGTCAGAAAGCTAGCAGAGCCCAGGTTTCTATTTGCTACAACAAAAAAGTCTGCTCTGGCTGCCATAATGAAGTATCACAGACCGAGTGGCTCAAACAAGCGAAGTTTATTTTCCCACGGTTCTGGAGGCTACAAGTCTGAGATCAAGGTGTTTGCAGACTTGGTTTTTTCCTGAGGCCTCTGTCCTTGGCTTGTAGATGGTCATGTCCCTGTGTCCTCATGGTTTTCCTCTGTGTGTGTCTGTGTCCTAGTCTCTTCTTACAAGGACACCAGTCATACTGGATTAAGGCCCACCCATATGACCTTTTTAACGACCTCTTTAAGACCCTGTCTTCAAATACAGTCACATTCTGAGGTACTGGGGGTTAGGACTTCAACATAGGAATTTTGGGGAAACACGATACAACCCATAGTAGGTAATGACTGTGTAGTTTTATTACTGTGTATTTGGGGGAACTTCTTAACTATGA
This sequence comes from Phocoena phocoena, assembly GCF_963924675.1. Lineage (NCBI taxonomy): Eukaryota > Metazoa > Chordata > Mammalia > Artiodactyla > Phocoenidae > Phocoena > Phocoena phocoena. The sequence continues at coordinate 186,583,715 of NC_089219.1, read as the reverse complement.
CTAATTAGAATGTAAAGTGGTAATTTAATGTGGTTAGTTAACTTCAATTTTGCCATGTTAAAAGGAAACTAAGTTTTGTAAAAACTGTAAAATCTTTTGCCTTTTAACATGGCAAAATTGAACTTTTCCTTTATTAGTTCTGTTTTTGGTTAGGTGGATAATTTATTGCCTAACATGTTATTCTTCTAGAAGACTATCTTTCTGCAAGCTACTAAAAGCTGGATATTTAAGTAACAAACTTTAATTAAAACACACAATTGAGAAATCTTGGAGATCTCTCTCCAGAGTTGGGAATGCATGAGATATTTTGAAATATCCCATAATAGAAGGTGAAGCATTTTTATTTAAAATGTCCGTTATAGAGGGTGAAACATTTTCACTTGCAGCACATTGGAGAGACTAGATTATGCCTCAGATCCATTTCATTCCTAGAGTTTCACAGAATCAAACAGCAGCTCATGCCCCTGTGTTCTGTGCCCATTTTCATGCTGCAGGTTGACCTGTATGTCTGCCTCTTGTGTGGCAGTGGCAACGATGAGGACCGGCTTCTCTTGTGTGATGGGTGTGATGACAGTTACCACACCTTCTGCCTGATCCCGCCGCTCCACGATGTTCCCAAGGGAGACTGGAGGTGTCCTAAGTGTTTGGCTCAGGTCAGAATTAATAGCAGAGGTGGCATTAGAAAATTTCCTTAAGAAGGTGTTTTCTTCACCTTCCGGTTTTAGATTTGGCAGTTGATAATAAGGAGTCTCATGACAAAAATTGGGGTGGGCCTGAATAGGAGAGAGGTCTTGGAAGTGAGATGCACAGCTATGCAGCAAGCTGAGAGTCAGAAAAACATTTTAATGACTACATTTTTAAAAATTTCATTTAAAAAAAGCATTGCATGCTCTTTGCAAAAATTCTTAGGCACTGAACAACTTAAAAGATAGATAATTTCATAGTCTATAGAAAATCACTGTTAGTATTTCGATGTATATTCATCCAAATGGAAATTGCACAAATGGAATTACACTACACAAGTAAGTTTAGTAAACATATATAATTTCTCATATATGTACATATATATGTGAACCATAAGTAAATATACATATAAATAAATATCTTTCCATTTTCTTTCTTTGTGTTTTGACAGGAGTGCAGTAAGCCACAAGAAGCATTTGGCTTTGAACAGGCAGCCAGGGACTATACCCTCCGTACTTTCGGGGAAATGGCAGATGCGTTCAAATCTGATTACTTCAACATGCCAGTCCATGTATGTACATACGTAACTGCTTCAGTTTAGGATTTTAATAACTTTGGGGGAAGGTATATCTGAAGACGTTTGAGTTGGCCCTTATCTCTGATAGTCAGTCATTGTCTTGCACAATGAAACCTTTAATTTGTTCGGTAGTATTAACATTCCACAGTACTTCAAAATGCATTCTGATTTTTCATTTGATTAAAGATAGGCTTTTTGAGACAAATCATATAGCGACAGTAACAGAATACCAGTGAAAGGAAATAACCAGCGATCCTTTCAGCTCAACAAATAAAATTCAAAGAAAACTTTGCAAAATTTATTCAATGACTCCTGTGTGCCAATCCCTGTGCTGTGCCCTGGGGGCACGTTTACCTCTTGTTATGTTGTCATAAGTTAGCACTGTAAACTTTAGGATTTTATATTTATTTATTTATTTGGCTTCGTCGGGTCTTAGTTGCAGTGCACGGGCTCTTTGGAGCACGGGGCTCTCTCTAGTTGTGGCACGCGGGCTTAGTTGCTCTGCGGCATGGGGGATTTTAGTTCCCCGACCAGGGATCGAACCCACGTCCCTTGCATTGGAAGGCAGATTCTTAACCACTGGACCGCCAGGGAAGTCCCTATACGTTAGTATTTTAAATTCTCCTTTATTCCCTTAGAAGCATAAGCATGCTTCATTCAGCATTTACTATTCCATCAAATGAGTACACTAAAATGAATGGTTTCCTACCATACTTCTGGATATTTAAGCTGTTTTTCCTCACTACCAACAAAGTGCTATAGCAGACATTGTATGCATCTCCTTTGGGGGGGGCGGGGGCTGTGTTGGGTCTTCATTGCTGCGCGTGAGCTTTCTGTAGTTGTGGCGAACAGGCACTATTCTTTTTTATGGTGCATGGGCCTTGCATTGTGGTGGCTTCTCTCGTTGAGGAGCACAGGCTCTAGGCTTCAGTAGTTGCGGCACTTGGGCCCTAGGGCACACGGGCTATAGTAGCTGTGACGCGAGGGCTCTAGAGCGCAGGCTCAGTAGTTGTGGCGCACAGGCTTAGTTGCTCCACGGCATGTGGGCTCTTCCCGGACCAGGGATCCGGGAACCAGTCGGGATCTGGTTGTTGAGCCCACCTGTGTCCCTTGCATTGGTAGACGGATTCTTAACCACTGCGCCACCAGGGAAGTCCTGTATGCGTCTATTTAATTGGATTATTTTCTTAATATTTATCCATTTTTTTCCCATCTAATAGCTGTATCATTTACGGGACCATAGCAGTGTATAGTGAACCTGCTTTGCCTCACATCACTAACATTAACTGTTAAGTTACTTAAAATGTCCCCTTATTTAACAGGCTTATAAATTCAAGTAATATTCCCTTTGAATTTTCAGTTCTTTTTACCCCTCCTGCATTACATATTATTTACCCATATGTTCGCTTAACCAGTCCTGGTGCCTCTTGTATTTGTGGTTGGCTTTTTGCACTTTGAGGGACAGGCCTCTGGCCTCATATCAGATTAGTGCAGATCCTAAGCACTCAGCCTGGCCAGCCCTTTACACGCGGGCCTGCAGCCGCAGAGTTGTTGCACCCTGCCTTTTCCTCGTGGCTGCCCACATTACTCTCCGCAAGGTCTAGTGGAAAGAGTGAGAGGGTGGACTCAGGTGATGTGTTTGAACGCATTTCAGAGGATAAAGCATTGTTCAAATACAGCTAAGCTAACTACTGTTACTAAACAGAAGTCAACCAGGTTGTATATTAGATTCCTCAAAACAGAAAAACATCTCCAGTTCTTAAATCTTAGTACTTGGCTTTCCTTGAGTCCTTTTACGGTAGTGGCCAGGTTGTTGATAGAGGAACATGAATTCTTAGTCAGCTCTTGGTTATAAAATTGCTTTTAGAAAATGAGGTTCATCTGAGTTGTCGGGGGCCAGTTGAGGAAAACTTGGGACGTCATGTACAGTTCTTCCTCAGGCTGCTATCCTGGGATTCCTGTCACTTAGCCTGTCTAGTCAGATTGGTCACCGGCAGTTTGTGAGTGTCTGAGGAGAGTCACTTTCTTTACTTCCTTGTTTTGTATGCAGATGGTTCCCACAGAACTGGTTGAGAAAGAATTTTGGCGACTGGTGAGCACTATTGAAGAGGATGTTACCGTGGAATATGGAGCTGATATCGCCTCGAAGGAGTTCGGCAGTGGCTTCCCGGTCCGAGACGGGAAAGTGAAGCTCTCACCTGAGGAGGAGGTAGGTGTGGCTGTGAGCACATGGACTTGCGGGGGTGCCGGTGGGACGGGCGGGGGGCGCCTTTAGAGCGAGCCCACCGTTGATCCAGAGGTCATCACGCTGGGCTAGTAGCAGCTGTGCTACAACACGTATGTCATTTGGAACTTGAGATAGTCATGGAAATTGGTTGGTTGGCTTGAAGTAATTTATGATACTTTCAGCAAATCCTTAATTACCAGATTTTTAATGATTTCAAGAATAGCAGAAAGAACCCATAGAAGAATTCTAGTCCCAACTAGATGATAAGGGAGAATCACTTACCTCCCTTTGACTTCCAATTCTGTAACTTTGGTTTCTCGTTCTGAAGAAAATCTGAGGGATTGGAACCAGATACACACACATAATATAGACACACGCACACAGACACACACACACAAGCCCATTTATGTAAAGTGCAGAGCTGGGCAGAAGTAATCTATGGGCATCCAGGAGGTAAGCATAGTGGCCCCCCGCCATTCTTTTTATTTTGAAGGAGACTTTTCAGCTTGCTTTTTGAAACCAGCAGAGTTCCAAAATGTTAGCATGATTATAAAGTATAAACCTTTATTTATACTTTATTTATAATGTCAAGATATTCTCCTTATTTTTAGGAATATCTTGACAGTGGCTGGAATTTGAACAACATGCCAGTGATGGAGCAGTCTGTCCTCGCTCACATCACCGCTGACATATGCGGCATGAAGCTTCCTTGGTTGTACGTGGGAATGTGCTTTTCTTCCTTCTGTTGGCATATTGAAGACCACTGGAGCTATTCCATTAACTACCTGCACTGGTAAGGGGTTCCAGAGAACCTACAGATGGTATGCACGCTGCGTTGGAAAACTTACCCACCTCTTAGTTGTGACACATCTCTTAACTGAGTCTGAAGAGTGATGAGGTTTTTTTTTTTCATTTTATTACTATGGGGCAGGTATCCTAACAATTTAAGACAAAGGTTCTTAAGAATCCATAGGAAATCCATGAAACCCTGCCCTTGCACATGAGTTTTCAAGTATAACAGGCTTCTGGGGAGAAGATAGACAGCTTTTCACTAATTGTCAAAGAAGTCTTTACTCCCAGAAAGGTTAGAAAGCACCGAGTTGCTTTTACTGTGGAAACCCCTTCCCGTTCTGTGGGCCCGGCGGCCCAGATAGCCCTTTGGGTGAGGAGTGGGGCATGGGGCGTGTGGGTCCTCCAGGACCTCGGGACTGACCGCTCCTGACGGCCTGCTGAGTTCTAGCATCACTGTGCACCGTAGGTAGAGTGCGCCCCATCCGCGCGTGCCTGTGTGTGTGTGTGGTGGGCTGGGGCGGATATTTGGGCTTTCTAAACTTCTATTTCACATCTGTTTCCCTCCCCTCCATTTCCCTTGCTTTCTGAGTACAAAAATATTTGAAGATCTGAAACTCACTTAAATTCCCACACAGGGAATTTGAGGATGTACCACAAGAAAGAGGGAGCTGGCCTTTTACGTGCAGAGAGTCAGTCCTGCTTCCCCAGGCAATTGCTCCCAGCTGTGAAATGATGTTTACCATACCTCACAGGGATGTTACAGATTAATTGGTTGACAGTTAAATGTGCTTTGAAGAGGAGCTCTTTAGAAATGCTAATCGCCTTACTTAGAGTTTGGTTTAACTCGCTGTCAGGGCGGAGAGTTGCCATCCCTTGCTAGTTGCCGTAGGAAATTGTGGTGACCACATACCCTGTAGCTAACATAATACCTTATATTCTTAGAAATGCTAGATATCTACATTTTCTGAAGGGTCAAGGGTCAGGTAAAATGGGAGGGAAAAGAGGGACCTCAGATGGGAAGTCTCATGTTTAAACTTTATCCTTGAAGAGGGAAAATGCATTACATATGTTCAGATCATATTTCTGGTGATACTTCTTCAGTTTGAACATTGCCTTACAAAGCAGGATCTAAAAAATAGGAACTGGTTAACCATCTTGTTTGCATTGGTGTTTGCTGGCTGATTTTGTGTATGAGTTGAAGAAGCTACTGAAATTTCATGTAAATTTTGAGATTGATCTGCTTCTACAATCTATTTTAGGGGTGAGCCAAAGACCTGGTATGGAGTCCCAGGGTACGCTGCTGAGCAGCTGGAGACCGTGATGAAAAGGCTGGCCCCGGAGCTCTTCATCTCCCAGCCTGACCTCCTCCACCAGCTCGTCACCATCATGAACCCCAATACCCTGATGACTCACGAAGTGCCTGTATGTTTTGGGTCAATCCTCCTGCCACCCAGGCTTAACTCCCCACTTCTCTTTTTCCCCGTTGCTCACGTTTTTATGAAGCTGATTTGGCTGTGCAGAAACAGCTGTTTGGTGTCATTTAGTACAATATTGCATTAAGCCAGTGGGAGTGGATCCTCAGACACCATAGAAAGCTGATTTGTTGCAGCTGATGACTAGGTTGCTGAGCAGCCTGACTTTGCAATAGTAGCTGTGAGGCTGTCTCTTCCTTTCCTTTCTGGTGTTCAGTCCAGAGTACATTCACAGGTTGTACACCATCACCATTCCTGCTTTCTAAAATATAACTTTTGTTTATAACTTCAGTCCTTCAACACAGCAAAACAAAAACCGTAAAAAATAAGTGTTGTTAGTATAAATTAGTTTACTCTGAAAATGGCTAGGTTCTGTTATTGATATAAGTAGATCTAAACTCTGTCAGAATCCTTCATACTCCATCCCTGCTTTAGAAAATAACTCATTGAATTTACATGGTGGCATGCTTGGTGGATCTTACGTTCTCCCTGCTGCCCCTAATTAAGCTTAAGAGAAAATTTATTTCAGTGTCTTGAGCTTGGATTTCAGGGTTCCCACTCTAGACTGAAAGATGCTATTGGTGCTTTTTCCTATGAGGTTTTTCTACGAAGTGACAGTTATTTTTGCTTAGTGGCTTCCTTTCGGAGGAAACTCAAGGCATTTTGGGAGGCCAGATTGAGATGTATGAAGTTGAAGAATCCATCTTAGTTAGCTCAACCAAATGTAAATGATACATTTACAATGTTAAGAGGAATTCTTGATCTTGTGACCTTCATTTTATGCTTTTGGGTTCACAGGCCAGTAAATGAGGGCAGATGGGAAGGAATTTTCTTTGAGGGATCATAAAATATTCATGGGCCAAAGCTTAGAAAATAAGGACCAATAGTCATCAAAATACCACCATCTCCTCGTTGTTGGCATTTTCCATCTTGACCCACCCCCACCCCCGCCCCACGTTGATGGGTCTTTCTGATCTGTTATGAGTCGCTGGCTTTAGAAGAGACCTCTCGCCCTGTTCTTTAATAGTTGAGCAAACCATGTGGGGCTAGACTCTGGACCTAGAGAGGTAGGTGAATGAACTCGTGCATTCGGGAACTCACAGTGTAAGGGAAAGACAGCGTTTACACAGATCACGGAAGAGTGGTGTGGTTTGACAGTGGTGTTGACTCGGGGGCTGAGCCATTAACTCTGAAAGGGCTGGAAAGGGCTCCTAATGGCGTTTGAACCGAGGCGTGGGCTCTGAAGGGGAGTGCGTGTGGCAGAGAGTTGAGGAGGAGGCCCTCCCGGTGGAGGGCTGTGCTCCTGCCGCTGTTGCCCACTGCAGACTTGGCCTGTCAGAGCCCGGAAGGGCGTGTTCCAGCACAGGGCGGGGCCTCAGCCCGAGTTGCACGGCCTTGTGGCCTGGGTGCTGCTTGAGAATTGGCATTTCCAACAAGTTCCCAGTTGTTGTTGCTGCTTTTGGTCTGGGAACTACATTTTGGAGAACCGCTGGTGGAGAGATATGTATTGAAAAGACATCTAATATTATTACTATTATGTAGTAGTTCGTTCAGTCTGAGGATTTTGTGCCTAGAGCAATATAAGTGTTTTTCGGGTAGAGGGAAAAGGGGAATTGCTGGTGGGAGGTAAGTTTGAGGCCCAAATCAAGAAGATCTCTGTGTGGAATGAGATCCTTGAAATAGAGCGGAATTTCTTCAATTGGTGGTAGGAGATCCTATTTCAGTATGATAATATTTGGAAAGATGTGTCCTGATCCTGGATGTAGCCAGATTTTTGTGGTGTAAGCTGTTTTCTCTTGAGATACTTATCAACCTGGCAGTCTGGGGAACTACTCCATCTTGTGGCAGAAATGAATATCTTTAGGTAATATTCAGCCATACTTTTTTCCCTACCCTTTCTGGAGAATCATCTGATAGTCTATGTCTAGATTGTCTTTCGTGAGGATGTCACTGAAAATCTCCAATTTCTGTCTCCTTAGGTTTACCGAACTAATCAGTGTGCTGGGGAGTTTGTGATCACATTTCCAAGAGCCTACCACAGCGGTTTCAATCAAGGTTTTAATTTCGCTGAGGCCGTTAACTTCTGCACTGTCGATTGGGTGTGTAATTATGACCTAGCAAGCCTTTTCACATTTACCGTTTTTCCTGCAGAAATGGTATAGAATGCTTAGAAGCTGTCATGTGTCTAGTTGCTTAAACCAGTTGCTGCTGAAATGGCAGGTCAGCCAGCTGTGTACCTTCCCAGCAGGAGAGGCCCTGGCCCTGCAGTGTCAGCCAAGACCTGGTGAAGAGTCTGCTGAGTGACGTTTCGGCTGAAGCTTAGTATCTCACTGCAAACTGATAACAAGCAGTTCCAGTCTTAAGACTGTACTTTATGCAGCACTGGCTTAAATTATCCAAACACAGTAATTTTTAATGACATTTGATTTCAGGTAGTTGTAAAGTGGAGTTTTTATATTAGTATTAATACTTTTCATTTGCCTAAGAAGAACTACCTAGTTTAAGTGGGTGTGGTGTTAAATCTAATAAATTATGACCTTCAGTGCCTTTTTTTTTTTTTTTTTTTAATAATACCGGGTTGGCCAAAAAGTTCCTTCACGTTTTTCCGTAACATGTCAGGGAAAAACCCAAATGAACTTTTTGGCCAACCCAAAATAGTTGGCCCAATAAAATAGTACCCAGTAGTAATACCTACATCTATAATTATTTTCTGTTCTATAGTTTTTAGAGCATTGTTGTTCCCTGAAGTAGATTAACCACACCAGTTCCACACAGTTGTTTCAGGAAATGTGTAAATTCATATTTCCAATTAGATTCTACATTGTTGTAGACATTACTGCATTAATACATTGGGTTTTTAAACCAGATTTTAATCAATGTACCTAATTTGCCAGATCCTTGAGATGCAAAGATTTTAAAAGGTCCAAGGCTTGTTAGAGTCTAGTTTTAGGATTGATATATGATATCAATATATGACCCAAGATGTGATATTTGGTAATTGATAATAAAGGTCAGGAGTCTTTGGAAACAGGAAGGAGAGAGATGAATGTCACGTGTCCTCCCTGTCCTTTGGCGCAGCTGCCCTTAGGCCGACAGTGCGTAGAGCATTACCGCCTGCTGCACCGCTACTGTGTATTTTCCCACGACGAGATGATTTGCAAGATGGCCTCCAAGGCGGACGTGCTAGACGTTGTAGTGGCATCAACTGTTCAGAAAGACATGGCCATTATGATTGAGGACGAGAAGGCTCTAAGGGAAACTGCTCGTAAATTGGTAAGGTTTCTGGAACCCCAACTGCATGTCTTTGGGTGTTACTTAGTAAAGTTCTTATGCACTTTGATACCATTTTAAGGAAACTTCTCCTTAATTTCCTTTAAGACCATTCTAATAGATGTATATTGACGTCTCATTGTGCTTTTACTTTTCATTTTTCTAATGGCTAATGATATATTGAACATCTTATCATGTATTTATTTACTACCTGCATATGTGTCTCTTTGGTGAAGTGTCTGCTCACATGTCTTGCTCTACCCCTTTTTCATTGGATTGTTGGGAGACTTCTCTTTATTCTAGACACCAGTCCTTTATCAGATAAGTGTTCTGCAAGTATTTTCTTCCAGCTAGTGGCTTGTCTTTTCATTCTCTTAGCAGTGTCTTTCAAAGAGCAGAAGTTTTTCATTTTGATGAAGTTCAGTTTATCAGTGTTTTCTTTTATGGATTTTTCTTGGTGTGTCCTTCTTAAGAAATCTTTGCCTAACCAGAGTCACAAAGGTTTTCTCATGTGTAGTCATCTAGATTTTCTAGGTTTAGATTTTACATTTAAGTGTTTAATCCTCTTAAGTAATTTTTGTTTATGGCAAGGTGTGGGTTGAGATCATTGTTTTTGCATATGACTGTCTAACTGTTCCAGCAACATTTCTTGAAAAGACTCCTTTTTCCATTGAATTGCCCTGGCACCTTTGTTGAAAATTAATTCACACATGTGTGGAGCTACTTCTGGACTCTGTTCTAGTCTGTGCATTTGTCCTATTGCTAATACCATATGGTCTTGATTACTGTAACTTTCTAATAAGTTTTGAAATGAGGTAGTGTGAGTCCTCCAACTTTGTTCCTTTCAAAAATTGTTTTGCCTATTTTAGTTCCTTTGCTTTTCCATATGAAGTTTAGAATCAGCTTACTGATTTCTATCAAAAAGCCTGTTGGCATTTTGATTGGAACTGCATTAAACCTATGGATAGTTTGGGGGAGAATTGACATCTTAACAATACTGAGTCTTCCAATCCATGGACATAGTCTATCCCCTCATTTATTTAGGTGTTCTTGATTTCTTTCAGTATTTTGTAGACTGCAGCACACAGATTTTACACAGATTTTCTTGGATTTGTAATTAGGTATTTCTTATTTTTTGGTACTATTATGAATAGTACTTTAAAAATTTTTTTTGATTTCCAATTGTTTATTGCTAGTATTTAAAAATACAATTGAGGGCTTCCCCGGTGGCGCAGTGGTTGAGAGTCCGCCTGCCGATGCAGGGGACGCGGGTTCGTGCCCCGGTCCGGGAGGATCCCACACGCCATGGAGCGGCTGGGCCCGTGAGCCATGGCCGCTGAGCCTACGCGTCCAGAGCCTGTGCTCCGCAACGGGAGAGGCCACAACAGTCAGAGGCCCGCGTATCGCAAAAAAAAAAAAAAAAAAAAAAAGAAACTTCCTGGTTCAAGACCTCATTTATCTTGACAGTATCAATTGGGAAATTCCTTGTTACGATTACAGTCTCTGTTGCACAGATTGTCGAACCTTTTCCAAGAACTTTCCATATAAGAGGCTAATAGACCACTCAGTGTCTTCACATTGACAGCTCCTGCACGGTAGTCTTTTTTACCTGCCCCATCTTCTTTCCTTTCATTTATATTTGTTCTTTTTGTGGATTCTCCAGCAACATTACTCTGAAGCCCTGTATAGCATGTTCGCTGTAGTAGAAAGTATATGCATTTCTTTTGCTCTTATCTAGACCCAAAATATGGACAAGGCCAATTTGGAGTAGAATAAACAGCTAATCTCTGTAGTTTTATGGACCTGTTAATAACTGTTCTCATACTCAGATCAAAATGGCCAAACATAAGGACCTACCGTGTCCAGAAGGGGTTCTCCCTAGATGGGTGAAATAGATTAACTTGCCCACATTTGCTAGGTCCACACACATTTTTTAAAATTTATTTATTTATTTTTGGCTGTGTTGAGTCTTTGTTGCTGTGCGCGGGCTCTTCTCTAGTTGCGGCGAGTGAGGGCTACTCTTCATTGTGGTGCATGTACTTCTCATTGCGGTGGCTTCTCTTGTTGTGGAGCACGGGCTCTAGGCGCACAGGCTTCAGTAGTTGTCGCTCGCAGGCTCAGTCGTTGTGGCTCCCGGACTTAGTTGCTCCGCGGCATGTGGGATCTTCCCGGGCGAGGGACGAACCCGTGTCCCCTGCATTGGCAGGCGGATTCTTAACCACTGCGCCACCAGGGAATTCCCCCACACGTTTTTAATCACGCACTCTCTACTCTCTACTTTGGTAAGGCTCTTTTTTTTTAAATTTAAGCTCAACTATTACATGTTTGTCTTGGGGGCTGATGGATTGTATTATCCTTTGGAGATCTCTAAAGTACACACTTTATTCTAGGGAGTAATTGATTCAGAAAGAATGGATTTTGAGCTGTTGCCAGATGATGAGCGTCAGTGTGTAAAATGCAAAACCACATGCTTCATGTCTGCCATCTCCTGTTCTTGTAAACCTGGCCTGCTTGTTTGCCTGCATCATGTAAAGGAATTATGTTCCTGTCCTTCTTATAAATATAAACTGCGGTGAGTAGGAAGAATGATTTTTTTTCTATGGAAAACACTAAATCCTTAGTATAAAACATCTGATTTCCTCCACGCCTCCATATCTCAGAGCTAAGCCTGCTATTCTGTTTCCAGGTATAGATACACTCTGGATGATCTCTACCCCATGATGAATGCACTGAAGCTTCGAGCAGAATCTTACAACGAATGGGCCTTGAATGTGAACGACGCTTTGGAGGCGAAGATTAATAAGAAGAAAAGTATGTGGTACATAGAAAGTGTGACTTAGTGATTGGCAACTTGGGACTGATTGTAACATAGCCAACTTAAAGTTATCAGCAAACGGATTACTTGAAGCAGCCTGACTTAGCCCATCTGTCCAGCCAGGTTTGGAGATTTAGCAGAGGTTTTAAAGCCAAGAGTGAATGAGGCATATGTCCTTACATCAAAGTGAAGTCTTGATATATGAGTTTTGTAGGATCGTGTATTTAACAAATATCGTATTGTTACCAAATAACCTTTACACCTCTTTGTCTCAGAAATAAAAGTATTTCACATTTTATATGGACCTTTAGAAAAGGTTTTTGTTTGTTTTGCTTGTTTTTGAACTAGATCTCAGGACAAAGACAGCATATCATTAAATTAAGAGTCTGTGAAATGCTGGTTTATTACTTCTTAGTTCTAGTCAAAGTCTCTGGCTCTTGTTATTACATTTGAAAGTTACTGCTTCCCTTCAAAGCGTTTTCATTTGCTTTCCTTTCTGTCGCTCAGCAGGTGACTCTTCCCTCTCCTGTTTAGGGGTGGGTGCAGGTCACTGTCTCTGAGCCCACCAGTTCCCTGCCAGGTGCAGGTCACTGTCTCTGAGCCCACCAGTTCCCTGCCAGGTGCAGAGTAAAATGCAGGAGGAAAAGGTGTTTCCAGCCACAAGAAGAACTGCATTTGCTCTGTTTTGACAAGGCAGGGGTTCTTTGTTTCTTAAACATTTCCACATTGAAGGGCAGCTCTAGGCACTTTTTAAAGTATTCCACTCTCAGCCAAAGAAAAAAGAACAAATTTATTAGCGGTAAAACATTGCAAATATCCATAGGTAAGAACTGATCAAATCGAACCTCCCCCTCTGTATTTCATACCAGTATTTCATACATAATGATCACAGAAAAGGTGATCTTTTCTTTATTCCTAGGCCTCGTCAGCTTTAAGGCTTTGATTGAGGAATCTGAGATGAAGAAATTCCCGGACAACGATCTTTTACGTCACCTCCGCTTAGTGACACAGGACGCGGAGAAATGTGCCTCTGTCGCCCAGCAGCTGCTTAACGGCAAGAGGCAGACGAGGTGGGCACTGTGCACCCCCTGGCTTGGGCTCTTCGGCAGCCTGTTGTGGCTGGTTTTACCCATGACGTTGGAGTCTGGGGCTGGTGGGGTACCTGCTCTCATGCAGTCTCCTTGGGCCTTTGTCTGTCTAGGTATCGATCTGGTGGAGGGAAATCCCACAATCAGTTGACAGTGAATGAGCTCCGACAGTTCGTGAGCCAGCTGCACGCCCTGCCCTGTGTCCTCAGTCAGACGCCACTGCTGAAGGTACCTGGATGGGGAGGTGGGGGTGCCCGCCTTCCTGTGTTTTGTACACAAGCCCAGGTCACATGATCAAGTTGTCTTCCCCTGTGGTTAATTTGTACATTTATTTGCAAATGCTTTTAGTAACCCGTTGAGTGGTACGTGTATATAAAGAGATTGTAACAGGCCTGCAGAGGAGAGAGAAGGTTGGAAATTTTTACCTTTCACAGTGACCACCAGCTACTATAGTTGGTACAAGTCTCTCTTAGAGTCACTTGTGTAACTGTCAGTTGGCTTATGTATTTATTACCTTGTTTACCTGTATTGTTGCTAGAATCAAGTGAAATGGCAGAGGGTCATGTTGAACATGGACTGAAGATTCTGAGTTTTCAAGAAGCCAGTTACTGAAAATATTGTTTTGATGCAACAATCTGTGTTTTTTAAGGATCTCTTGAATCGTGTAGAAGATTTCCAACAGCATAGCCAGAAATTGCTCTCTGAAGAGATGCCCAGTGCCGCTGAGCTGCAAGACTTGCTAGACGTCAGCTTTGAATTTGATGTCGAGCTTCCCCAGCTTGCTGAGATGCGTGTCCGGCTGGAGCAGGCCCATTGGCTGGAGGAGGTGCAGCAGGCTTGCTTAGACCCCAGCTCCCTCACCTTAGATGATATGAGACGTCTCATAGACCTGGGGGTGGGTCTGGCCCCATATTCAGCTGTGGAGAAGGCTATGGCACGGCTTCAAGAACTGCTCACGGTATCAGAGCACTGGGATGACAAAGCCAGGAGTCTCCTCAAGGCCAGGTAAACAAGCACGCCCATGCCTCTGCCCGGGGAAGGCTGGCACTTCGTCCGTCCGGGAGCACGGAGCATGGGGAGTAGGGCGGCACGTGGGCACAGTAGCTGAGCTGTGTGTGCAGAAATAGCTGAGCTGTTCGGAGCTGCTTCGGAGCTTGGGCAAAAGAATATTAATTTCTTTCCTTGCGTAACCGATTGTGAAATGAGTGGTTCGAATGGAAATACCTTTTCTAGAGTTGGTTTAATGAAATTTCCGTGGACCTCGAGGGTAACATCTTTGAGAGAAGAAAACATTTACAAATAAGTGGAACTGTTTAAACCCACGGTTAATGAAAAAGATCCCAAGGAGTCTTAAAGAGAAACATCTGAGAGTCAGTGTGCACTGTCTTTAAGATGAAAATGGTGCCGTAATTCTTCACATTAGTGCTGTTGCTTTGTGACCTTATCTATACGCGAGAGATGGGTTGGATTCAAGCTAACCATCCGAGGGGAGAAGATGATTCCCTCCCTATTCTTGCTTTTTGTCTGACAGATCTTTACTATTCCAACTGACAAGATAAAGTACAAGAAATACCTAGGTTCCAGACATTATTTTGTAATCCTAAAATAGTGGTCATTGAGCAGAGTACAGAAGTTTTGGGTTCTGTGCTTTTGGTATGTTGATATCCTGGAGATTTTTAATTTTCTTAGTGAAGCTGTATGAGTCTTGATAGCGTATCTAGTTTAACATAACGTAAGTTATCCCTAAGTTATCTTTTGCAAGTGGAAGTTTATGGTTATTCCAATGTCAAGTCAGAAATAAGTAGAACTTAAATGCTTCACTGAGTTATTTGCTATTCTAAATTTCCTTTGAAGTGATTTTTCTTTTTTGTGGCAAGCGGGGGCTATTCTTCGTTGCGGTGCGTGGGCTTCTCATTGCAGTGGCTTCTCTTGTTGCAAAGCATGGGCTCTAGGCGCACGAGCTTCCGTAGCTGTGGCATGCGGGCTCAGTAGTTGTGGCTCGCGGGCTCTAGAGCACAGGCTCAGTAGTTGTGGCACAGGAGCTTTGTTGCTCCACAGCATGTGGGATCTTCCCAGACCAGGGCTCGAACCCATGTCCCCTGCATTGGCAGGTGGATTCTTAACCACTGTGCCACCAGGGAAGTCCCTGAAGTGATTTCCCTATTTTCTCTGGTAAGTAAACCACAAGAAAAGTGAGCCACAGTGTAAAAGCTGAGTAGTGTCATTTTGCTTTTGTAGGCCTCGGCATTCATTGAACAGCCTTGCTACGGTGGTTAAGGAGATCGAGGAGATCCCCGCGTACCTGCCCAATGGTGCGGCTCTGAAAGACTCTGTGCAGAGAGCCAGAGACTGGCTTCAGGACGTAGAGGCCCTGCAGGTAGGTTTACAAAATGTCCCGTGTGTGTAAGTGCGTCTGTAAAGAGCAGTAATGTGAACACTTGCAAAGGGGAATATGTTGGATGTCACTACACAGGTTCAGTGTTTGGGTTGGCCAGATTACTGATTCTCTTCAACCTTGTGTAGATGCACTTAACCCACCCCATCTACTGTCCTGACTAGTTGACTCAGTATTTAAAGCTTAGGTAATTTAACCAACCTTTTCTGGGAGCTTGGGACCCTCCCATAACAGACTTAATTACTTGGTTGGGGTTGAAGAAAAAGAGCTAAAAATGAAGTTGTGGGAGAAACACAGTTTCTAACGTCTGACAAGTACAGCTATCTCTTGCTGGCTTGCCAACTACTTGGAGTTTACATAATGAAGAGTAGCAGATTCAGTGAGTCTTGATACATGATTACATGGCCAAACTAGGCCCTCAGGCCCAGGACTTTCACCAAGTAATGACTTAAATGTGCTCCATACCTACAAAAGCAGTGAGATGAGCACGTTCTAAAGTAACTGTCCAAAGTAATCAGCACTGAGTATCTGTGCCCCTGTGCTAGATGTTGTACTTGCTAAGACTTACTTATAAGTTAAAATAGAAAATTAAATTCACTTGTAACATTATTAAGGTATAGACAGAATATATTCTATGTTTTTCCCAATTTTCAGCTGGATAACTTCATTTGAAAAGTGGTTGGTGGGAGTGTCTTCCTTTTTCTAATGATCATAAACCAGTGGGTCTTAACGGGCCTATTGAGAAAAAAGATCTTTGAATTATTTAATGGGATAGGTTTTTAAAATTTTAATTTATATTGTTCTTGAGGCTCAAATTCTGTTTTGTTGAAGCCATCAGATTCTAGGAATAAAATACCATCTGGTCTTCTGAATATCTATGTAATTTTAAGTGGTGCTAATTAGCCAATTGCTAATGAGAAATGCCAAACAGGACAGTTTTAGCCACGTGTTTTCAACAAAACATCTGGACATCTATTCTTGTTAATAGGGAAGAGAAGATACATTGTTTGATAAATATTACATAATTAAGGGGTGACCCCAGCCCGCCAAAGAAAAAACCAAGGAAAGTGTTTGCTGTGTACGTAAACTTGCCCAGTGAGGTTTTTGATGCAGGCTCTTGTCTGTAGTTGTTGGAACTGTAGTGGGTACAGTCACGGTCCCCCCTTCCACTCATGGTTGCTGGCAGCCAGAAGGTGAGGTCATGACGACGAGGAGAGGTGAGCATATGAAATCAGAAGCAAGGACACATGTCTGGGTGGGTTTGCTCCCTTCACGTGCTGTAATGTATGTACTACTTAGTACGGTGTTTGCAACAATGTGCATAAGGACAAAAAGCAAGTTTTGCTCCATTCCTGAAATAATAGCCTGGTCTTTCCTTGCGTCATATATTTAAGGACTAGTAGAGAGGTGTGACCAACAACAAGGAACCTCTTCGTGTTTAGTGGATTATTTATTTTAAAAGGTCATCCACTATTCTGCTGTTCACTTAGGGAGTACTCCATATGTTTCTAAATGGAGTACCATAGGCATAGCATATAATTTATGAGTCACCTTTTTTACGCATCCAGCAGAATACCTGCCCTTACAGTTTCAATCCTGTGAGAATAAATAGAAGGCCCCCAGGTGATTCTTAATGAATAATAAAGTTGGAGAGCCAGTGGGCTTTCACAACTCATTTTTTGTTTCCTCAATAATCTATACTGAGTTACTATAATTCATCATTGGTGAGTGAATTGGAGTAAAATATTTGTTTTGTTGCTTTTCTTTCTCTAAGTCAGTATGGAAATCCTTTGAGTTATTACAAATTTACATTTCTGTTGAATTTTTTTCACACCATCCATAGGGACCAAAATGACAAGTGACTTGACAAGGGCATAAACAGTCTGAACAAAGGGAGCACAGTATATGCCAGGTCCAAAGTTGTATCCATGGGCCCAGCACAAAGTAGGTTCTTACTTGTCGAGTGGAAGAACCCACACTGCTCCACCTCCACCACCATCGGCCAGCTGGCAGGTTTCGTCAGCACCCGTCTGTGAATTTAATATGTTGAAATCATGGGGTAGGCCCGGTCCGAATGGTACTTTTCCCACTTACATAGAAGTAATTTTTTTCCCCTTGATTTATTAGGCTGGAGGACGTGTGCCAGTGTTAGACACACTGATAGAACTTGTTACACGAGGACGATCTATCCCGGTGCATCTGAATTCTTTACCGAGACTGGAGTCACTAGTAGCTGAGGTTCACGTTTGGAAAGAATGTGCTGCTAATACATTCCTGACTGAGAATTCGTCCTATTCTCTCTTGGAGGTAAGTTTGCAGTTAGCCCACCTACAAGACCTTGGGTCTCCTAGCCTGGCAAAACATGTAGTCCCTCACACACAGAGGTGGCATCACTGACTGATCTATGCTCTAGGAGTTACTTTTCTCAGTGGAGCCAGGGAGATTCTTCTAAGTTTCTACTGAAACTTTCAATTGAAACTTAGAAGAATCTTAAAATGTTTTCTGCATATGTTTAGGGATAGCATTCACTGTCTAAGGAAGAAATTTTCCTCCTTGAAGTTCCTCAGTTTGTTGAAATTGGATGTTTAACTTTGGCCATGCTTCACCACTTGCTTTTAACAAGCTCAATAAAAGATCTCATCCACCTTTCGAAGTACTCTAGTTGCACTTCTTGTGTTTTTTTGTAAGCTGATGCTGGTCACACGTTATGACTGGAATCATTATCACATTTTTTTACTTACTGTTTGATTGAATCTGGAATCAAAGTCTGTCTTTTTGTGAGATTTCCTTCTTTCTTTCCTCCCTCCCTCTCTTCCTTTCTTCCTTCCTTTGTAGAAGAGAGTTTCTGGCTTCAAGGAGGCATGTTACACAGAAAATACTAAGAAGCTCACATCCTTCCCACTCCTTAGGCTTTTATTTGGGGACTTCCTAATGCTTCATCTGAAATCCATTTTACCAGCGGTGGTGCTTTATCCACATTAGGTGCTGTGTCCTCGATGTGATATTGGCCTTTTGGGATTGAAGAGGAAGCAGAGAAAGTTAAAGGAGCCCTTGCCAAGTGGCAAGAAGAGAAGCCCCAGAGTAGAGAGTCTGAGTGACCTGGAGAGAGCTCTGACTGAAAGCAGAGAGACTGCTTCAGCTGTACGTACTGGGGTTTTTCCTCCTCTTTTCTCCATGGGGGAGGATAATTTGTAACTCTTCTCTTACTTACTGGTCATATTGGGAAGGCAAGTAGAAGAATAACTTTAAAAGTACTCTGTTTTACCAAAACGACTTTGGGAGAATTGTCATTTGTAAAAGTTTTGAATGGAAGGTGCATGGAGGTGCAGAGGATTCAGGGAAGGCCTCCCAGATTCAGAAATAGTCTTTCCAGTGCCCAAGGCTTGGTCCAGGGATGCAGACTCAGGACACCCAGGCTAACAGACATGTGAACTGCAATGCCAACTTACTAGTTTACAACAAGAAATACATCTAAAAGGGTACTGGATACTTTTGAGTCTGACCTGCCTTTAGCATAAGCCCTGTTGATTCAAAGATTGTATCATCTTCAGGAAGGTGAAGCAGTATCTAGCTAATGTTTAGTGAGCAGAGTATCAGAACAGAAGAAGATAGCTATGTGATCTGGATGCTTTAATTGAGCTGTAGTTGACCTGTAATATTAGTTTCAGGTGTATAGTACAATGCTTCAGTATATGTATATATTGCAGAATGAGCACTGCAAATCTAGTTAATATCCATCACTACACATGGTTACAGTTTTTTTTTCTTGTGTTGAGAACTTTTAAGATCTACTCTCTTGGCAACTTTCAAATATATAACATAGTATTAATGACTATAGTCATACCATGCTGTACATCACATCCTCAGGACTTATTTTGACCTTTTGATCCTCTTCACCCATCTCCCCCACCAGTTGCCTTTGGCAACTGCCAGTCTGTTCTCTGTATCTGTGGGGTTGTTTTTGTTTTGTTTTGTTTTGTTTTTGTAGATTCCACATATAAGCGAGATCATGCAGTACTTGTCTTTCTCTGACTTATTTCACTTAGCATGATGGTCTCAGAGTTCATGTTCTTGCAAGTGGCAGGATTTTCTTCTTTTCTGTGGCTGATAATATTCCATTGTATATACATACCACATTTTCTTTATCCATTCATCCATCAGTGGACATGTAGGTTGTTTCCATATCTTGGCTATTGTGAATAATGCTGCACTGGACATGGGGGTACAGATAATATTTTCAAGTTAGTGTTTTCGTTGCCTTTAGATGTATACCCAGAAGTGGAATTGCTGGGTCATATGGTAGTTCTGTTTTTAGTTTTTAAGGACCCTCCATACTGTTTTCCACAGTGGCTGCGCCAGTTTACATTCCCACCAATGGTGCACGAGGGTTCCCTTGTTTCCACATCCCGACCAACACTTGTTATTTCTTGTCTTGTTGATGACAGTCATTTTAACAGGTGTGAGATGATAATCTCAGTGCAGTTTTGATTTGCATGTCCCTGATGATTAGTGATGTTGAGCATCTTATCACATACCTGTTGTCCATCTGTATATCTGCTTTGGAAAAATGTCTGCTGGATCCTCTGCCCATTTTAATTGGATTTTTGTTTTTGGTAGTGGTACTGGTGTTTTGTTTGTGCTATTGAGATGTATGAGTTCTTCATTGATGTGGGGTATTGACCCCTATCAAATTATAATTTGCCAATATTTTCTGCCATTCTGTAAGTTGTCTTTTCATTTTGCTGATGATTTCCTTCCCTGTGCAGAAGCTTTTTGGTTTGATGAAGTCAGACTTTCAGGATGGTTTTGAAGGCACGAAGCATTGTCCATCCCAGAGCAGGAACATAGCTGCTACTGGGCCTGGGCTCGTCCTTGGTCCAGGCACCTTCTTTATGGTCTGGTCCTTCGTAGCTGCCTGACCTCTCTTGTGATTGACATGGGATTGCCCTGATGTGTTTGTGTATTTTGACACAGACTCTCTTTGGCATGTTTGTCCCTTACTTCAGGCTCTAATCAGATGCGGCTGCCTGAGCATAATTCTGGTGTTTTCAAGGTGCTACTTTCCACTGTTACGTGGTTCGTTTTTGTAAAGACACTGTCTGTCTTGATCTTTGCTTGTCTGGTCTTGCTGATCTAGTCTGTGAACCTCTGTACATTACCTGTTGATCACTTTGTGATCACATAACCCGTATATGCCGCCTGTACATTGTTTTTAGCTAGAAAAATAAGTAGGTTTCTTAAATATACCAAAGGTTTGTTAGGTGGTTTACTTCTAGATCTGTTTTTCCCCTAATCCATCATTCATACATTTTCTTCTCTCATCCAGAAGAGTCGATCTGGCCTTAGGACTCAGCTTCCTCTTCTGGTGAATCGGGATGGATCTGGTGGTGGCTGGATCTGATCATCGAGAATGGTTTAACTATGACAAATTAACGTTTTAAGGACTTGCTTATAGGAATAGACTTGGGAAGGGAATGGTTCCTGCAGCCTGTAGTTTTTATTTCTAAAGGGGAAGGCTCAGTTTTAAAGGCCTATGTTTACCTCCTGTTGCTCTGTATTTCTCCCTCAGTGAAGTATTAGGATTTTGGTGGTCCAGCCTTCCGCTGTGGAAGATGGATGTGTTAAGTTCGAGGGGGTAGTGACTAACTCTGACATAGCTAGTGATTTGAATTGGTCACCCTTAGGCAGCTTTTACTTCGTGGTGCGAGGTGAATCAATCTGTCGTGCCTGGACTGGTTTATGTAGTGGGCGCCTGGTCTGTTCACGTAGAAGAAGCCCCTTGTATGGACAGCTTGCACGTACTGGTCAGAAACATGTGCAGTGTCGCTTCCGCTTATTGTTGTGAAGCTGATTACGTTTGTGTTTACAAGTCGCTTATACAGATAAACTGAACTCAGAACTTTGCTGAGACATGGCTCTCGTTTTAATAGAGAGAAAAGACTTTATAATGAGTATACTTGCCACTTTCTGCAGAAAAGCGGCTTGCTTTTATCTCTGCCCTAGTGATCGTACAGCGTGTGAGTGAGTGTGTGTGCATGTGTGTAAGGGAAGTCTGGTGAAGTGGTTCTGTTTGGTTCTTTCATGAGGGACCCAGCTTCACTACACACAGTTCCGGTGTCCAGCACACATGTAAGGTGTGATGTTAAAGGCAGTAAGAGACACAGGTTACTACGGCCGTTTAACAGACTTTCTCATCTAAAGTGCCTTTCTGGAAGAACTCAAAAGCTACTGGAGCTGAAAACAAATCGAAAACCTCAGAAATTAGTACACCCGGACTGTGAAAAGCCTGTATCTTTCAAGAGAGGTACATTTTCTGAGAGAGAAATGTGTGAGGAATTTGGACTTGGAAGAATGGTGTGTGTTAGGTAGCTGCTCACACTGAGGGTTTGCTGGGTGCCAGTCAGAGCGGCCCTGTGAGGTGGGCACTGTTACCGACTCTATATGTGTGGAAATTTAGCCACAGTGGGATGTTGTTGCCCACCTGACTTAGTGAGGCAGGCAGAGTCTACTCTGGAGCCCAGTGTTCTTAGCCACCAGGACCCTAGTTTTAGGAGAAGGCTGAGTTCTCTGTGACATTGTCCCTGATTGTTTTCTCCTTTCTAGATGGCAACGCTTGGGGAAGCCCGCTTACGAGAAATGGAAGCCTTGCAGTCTCTCAGACAAGCCAATGAGGGGAAATTGCTGTCGCCAGTCCAGGATGTGGAGATGAAGGTCTGCCTGTGTCAGAAGGCCCCAGCTGCCCCCATGATCCAGTGTGAACTCTGCAGGGATGCTTTCCACACCGGCTGTGTGGCAGTACCCAGTATTGCGCAGGGCCCCCGGATCTGGCTGTGTCCACATTGTCGGAGGTCAGAGAAACCTCCATTAGAGAAAATTCTGCCCCTGCTGGCCTCCCTCCAGCGTATCCGAGTTCGCCTTCCCGAGGGAGATGCGCTGCGGTATATGATTGAAAGAACCGTGAACTGGCAGCACAGAGCCCGACAGCTGCTCTCGTCAGGTAACCTCCAGCCCATGCAGGAGCGGGCGGTCTCAGGACTGTTATGTGGCAGACGGCAGGCCGCAGCAGGACAGGCGCCAGAGACAAGCAAGGTGAGCCGCAACGCTCCTTCGCTGGTTATCGGACTCAGCTCTGTGCCTTCTTCCAGAGCCGGTAGCTCTGGTGGTGCCACCGGTACCAGCGCCCGCTTTACCTTCGAGGGTTGCGCGCACCTGCTGCGTTGCCTCAGTTCCCTCTGCTCCCGATAGCCGGGCACGCTTCCTGTGGAGCAGATTTCACCTCTTCGGATGCGCATGTGATTTTTCCATTGATGTGTGTGAACCAGATGTGTTTTTTTGTTTTTGTCTTTTTTGCGGTACACGGGCCTCTCGCTGTTGTGGTCTCTCCCGTTGCGGAGCACAGGCTCCGGACGCGCAGGCTCAGCGGCCGTGGCTCACGGGCCCAGCCACTCCGCGGCATGTGGGATCTTCCCGGACCGGGGCACGAACCCGCGTCCCCTGCATCAGCAGGCGGACTCTCAACCACTGCGCCACCAGGGAAGCCCCAGATGTATTTTTAATATACGTGTGTTTTAAAATTCTTTGCTTGGCTGTTTTTTTCCTGCTTCCTCTCGTGTAAGTCACCGAGGAGAAAGGGAAAGTGCCTCCTCCTGTCTCTGGTTGCCTTTTGAGGAAGAAGAGCTTTTGATGTGTCTTGAGTGTTAGTAAGTTGCTTCAGAGCAGAGGCAGTGGGTTTCATACCATCTGTGGTCTTTCTGCCAAAGCCAGATTCCCCTGACCGTCACTGGGACGGCCGGGCTTCTGTCTTCTTCCGTGGGAGACAAGGAGTGCAGCCAGGCAGGCAGTGCTCAGGCCTCTCATAACGTTAACCTGGTGACTTCCAAGTCTGGCAGGTTCTCTTGCAGATACTACGCGTCCCTTGTGCTGCACCAGCAGAGATGTGTGAAGTGTAGGAGTTGAGGGTCATACCGATTAGGGATGAGGACAGAAGATTGGTCTCCGTTGTATTTGTTTCCTTGTCTTTTTAAGTTCTCCCCAGGCTTCTGAAATACAGTGCCTGGCACTTAGCAAATGATGTGTTACATTTCTGTCTCATAGTTGAGTTGTGGGTATTTGGGCAGCCTACGTTGGAGACATTTGTGCTCCTTACACACAATGTGCTAGGAGTTCACCTATGTTAATAAAAGGGAAAGGCACGGCTGTTATTTACTTAGTAATTTGTGGTCAAAGGACTGTTTCTCCCAGCTCCTCTCATAAGCTCTGGTGAAGGTGGGGACGTGGGTGTGAATGCTTTCTGGCAGTTCCTCAGTTGGTTTACCCAGAGCGGGTACACGTCTCTGTCAGTCGGGTTATAATCTTCAGAAGGAGGATTACCTAGAGATTAAAAGGCTGTGTGATCTGTTGCCACGCAGAGAAAATGACTTATTTCCCAGTGGTGCTCTTCACCTCTGCAGTCAGTCCAGGTACAACCAGGAAGACCAAAGGCTTGGTGGATATGAGTTGGTTTGGCCGAATCTGAGATGCCAGGAGACTTCTTTCAGTTTGGGAAAATCAAGCCCTTCTCTTTGCTGGTTGCTGCCTCATCACCCAAGCTGCTTCCCGTGGGGCGGTGGGAGTGGCTTCAGCCCCGGGGAAGCCTCACTGTGCGATGTTCTCCTTCCGCCAGCTGTCTCAGCCTCCTGCCTCCACGTCCTTCTCCTTGCCCGGTGCCTGGGACGGCAGAACCTCACATTTACACTCTCCCTTCTCTGCTGGACGGAGCTGTGTCCCCCTCCATGGTCTGTATTTATTATTATCATCACCATTATTATTGTTATGATTTTGAGGGCTGAAGAGTAAAAAGTGGTGGTGCAGTAGGTTTTTGTTGCAGATAAACTAGGAACGATTAAAAAGGATTTTATCCTCATATGTAGGATATGGATTATTATGTATTTGCAAGGTAGGAGAAGAATCGTAGTTAAAGGCTCATAAATGCAAAAGAAACAGAAAGGAAGTCTTTATATCCGTTGCTTTTAGGGATGAAAGGACGTCCCATGCCAACTGATAATTAAACACCAAGCATCTTGGTCATCAGATGCTAAGCCATGGGTTCCCTTGTTGCTTCATTACTTAGGAGACTTGAGGGGGCTCTAGAGACCCTGCCTCCTTCCTCCTGTCCTTCCCTGAGGGCAACTCTCCCCCATGAGTTGTGCCTGGAACCTTGGGCCCACTCAGAGTGCCCAGGCCCTGGCTCTTCTGTGATTCTTTGAAAGCAGAGGTATCTCCCTCCTGCATCAGCGGGAGTCCTCCTAGTCACTGATGGACTTACACAGTCCAGTTTGGGCCTGCTACGCTGTGGCTCTGGGCCTGTGGAGTGAACCTCACTTGAAGGGAAAGGGTGGTAATGGGAGCGGTGGTCTTCCTCCACTCATGTCTCAGGTGGGTGTCACCGTGATCTGGTCTTGTCTCCGACAGGTCTAAGCCCAGAAGTGAGTGAGCTGTTGATGGAGGCCCAGCTGCTCCAGGTGTCCCTTCCTGAAATTCAGGAGCTCTACCAGATGCTACTCGCAAAGCCCAGCCCTGCGCAGCAAGCTGACCGCAGCTCTCCAGTGAGACCCAGCAGTGAGAAGGTGGGCGTCGGGGTCTGGGCGGCAGCGTGCTTCGGAGTGTCATCATCCTTCAATAGCTCGGGGACGAGATGCTGTCTTTGGTCCAGGAAAGGATGCAGACCACCTGCCCCACAGCCCTGCTCCAACGGCTGTCACTGAGCACTTTGGGCTCACAACCTGGATTTTGATGCTGGTTTTTAAGCCACTGTAGTGTGAAATTGTTTTTTATTTTTAGCAAGGTGTGCTTCTCATCATTTCCATGTGATAATAGATAGAAGCAGGATTATTTTTCTTCAGTAAGAGAATTACTGTAGAGATGAAAATGTAATTATAGCTGGAAAGGCCTTTGGGATAAAGCCTTCATTCTTGGAGTCAACATGTAACAAATGCTTTAACTCTTCTAAACCAAACCCAACAGCTGGTGTGAGGACCAGGTGACTAGACCAAGGGTACCCTTTTTTTGTTTGTTTGTTTTTTGGGTATTTTTTGGCCACACCGCACGGCATACGGGATCTTTAGTTCTCCGACTAGGGATTGAACCCATGCCCCCTGCAGTGGAAGCAAGGAGTCTTAACCACTGGACCGCCAGGGAGGTCCCAAGGGTGCCCGTTTTGAGTGCTGACTTACTTGAAGGGGATAACTAATAATGTCCTGTTTCTTAGCAGCGTAAGATGCTGCTGCGGCTGCTTCCTGTGAGTGAACTTGCTGACCTGCGACATTCAGTGCCCCTGAGAATGTAGTCAGATAGGGAGGAATCTCACTGAAAACAGCACGAGGGCAGACGCTGGCATTTAGGATTTGTTTTTCATTATGACACCACATAGTGTAGCACTGTTACCAGCTGTGTTCAGTTAATGCACCTTCCTCCTATAAGGGGTGGAGATGTGCATAAAGAAGCAAGGTATTGCCTTGGTTCCTTAGCTGTCTGTGGGTTAACACCTAGATAGAAAACACTCTGTGGACGTCAGGCACTTCCTCGTGGGTTTGGCCAAAAGAATGTGGCATCTCCCCTCTCCCGGAGCTGGTTGGCTAATTTGAAACGAATCGTGTCTGTGACATTTCTGTTTTCCAGTGTTGCTTTGGTAGACTAAACAGTGAAGTGAGGTGGTCCTGTAGGATGTGAAGGGGGGGCGGTGCAGCACGTGTCGGTGTCGATGGGGAGC
Source organism: Phocoena phocoena (assembly GCF_963924675.1). Classification (NCBI taxonomy): domain Eukaryota; kingdom Metazoa; phylum Chordata; class Mammalia; order Artiodactyla; family Phocoenidae; genus Phocoena; species Phocoena phocoena. The sequence goes on along the minus strand of NC_089219.1, from coordinate 186,557,648 downwards.
GCCCACTTCTTGTGCATCTGGTTCTTGGCATTGCTGGTTTTGGCGAGGGGCTAAATGGAGTTTGCCATCTTCCACCCAGAGTGACGGCTGCCGTGGGAAGCGAGACGGAGTCAGCGGCCTCGAGAGCAAACTGAAGAGACGCCTGGAAAGAGAAGGTCTCTCCAGTGAGCGGTGGGATCGAGTCGCCAAAACGCGGACCCCTAAAAAGAAGAGGATTAAACTGAGCCACCGCAAGGACACGAACAGTTTCAAGTTAGAGCGGGCACGTGGCCATGAGCTGGTCCCTTCTGCCGACGCTCAGTCCCTGCCCGCAGACGCGTCCTGCTCGGAGCACGAGGACTCTGGGGACGAGGACGCCGTCTGCCCGGCCGTGAGCTGCCTGCAGCCGGAGGGAGACGAGGTCAGTGAGGTTTGGGCCGCGGAGGACGTGCGTTCCCTTAACTCAGAAACCCTGTAAGCTGCAGCTCGCCTGGCCGGGTCTCTCCTGCTTATCTGCCTTGAGCCCATCTGAGTGGATTGCTCACCCTCCCCCACTGGTACCTCTGCTCTCACATCGCTCCTGGGTCTTCTCCCTTTTCTTGAAGAAACTCTTCCTCTGCCCTTTTTCCTTTTCCTGCTCCTCCAGCTTTCACCGCCCAGCGCTAAGAAGGTGGGAGGGATGCTGCTGCCACGCCCTTTGCTTCCTTGTCACAGGGCGGCGCTGTCTTAGCCCCAGAGCAGTCACCACTTGAAGACTGGCTTTGACTCGGTCGCTTGGGCTGCTGTGCCCGAGGTCCCAGTGCTGGGGCAGTTGCCTGCCCGGTGTCTTGTCGGGCCTGTTCTCCCCCTGAAAACCCCGTCTCCCTGCTCTCTGTAACCAGGTGGACTGGGTCCAGTGTGATGGCAGCTGCAATCGGTGGTTCCATCAGGTCTGTGTTGGCGTCTGTCCCGAGACGGCCGAGGAGGAGGACTACGTGTGTGCGTGCTGTGCGGCGCCGGGCGCGCCAGGCCGGAGCTAGAGCAACGGACCCTGACTGTAACTCAGGACCCGGCCAGAGGACTCCTCCAGGGTCGCAGCAAAGCTGCAGGCCTGGCACTCAAACCAGCCTGTGAACGGTGCTATTTCTATTCCTTACGGGATCATTTTTCCAGAACTCTTTGAAAAAAAGAAAAAAACGACTAAAAAAATTTTTTGACACTTTTTGTATTTTTTTCCTTAAGAGCCGTTTGTGATTGTTGAGGTTTGAAATGCTGACTGTTTTTTGCAGGGGTTCCCACCAATGTGGAAGGATTGGAGCTTGCACCTTTTCATGTACAGCATTAAAATCTTACCTCTTTCTGGGATTTACCGGCTTAAGAGTCCAACTCAGTTTCAGTGCCCAGAAGAGCACCAGAAATTCCAGTAAATCCTCATTTGAGGGATTTCTCTCTTGTTTACTCTGTTACCATATTGGGGAGCTTAAGTTTTTCACTTTTGGGGGTCTTGTTTGTTTCTTTTATCCACTTTTCTTTTTTCCTGGTAGACTAGGTTTATTTATCTAAGCAATAACTTCCATGTTGGTTTCAGTGGCTGGAATTAAAACAAAACAAACTTCCAAACAGTGTGTTGGTGCTTTAGCATCTGGTTGATGTCAGAACACAAACGTCTAGTTTCTAGTGTCACTGGTGACCTAGTGACATAGAAAAGAGGCTGCTCTGTAAGTACCTGCCACAGCTGTATTTTGGCTTTCTCCTTGCTCCTTCCCTCCTCGCCTGTTTTTTTGGTAGCTTGTATCAAATGTTGCAGTTTATATTGTGGAATAAATCCTTGGTCCTAATATAACACTAAATGCTGGTTATTTAGAGCCATTAGCCTACATCTGCTTCTGTCCCTCCACCTGTGGGCTTTGACAAGCGGAGGGGTTGCTCGCTTTTGCCTCTGCCCAGCCAGGCTACAGAAGCGGTGGCTGGTAGCCTGCAGACATTAGGGGATTCTTTTGTATCCTGCTCTGTTCAGTGGGCCATATGCCTCCAATCCCCACTCACAAAGACCCCTCTTTCCTCCCGTCTTCAAGGAACAGAACCTGTCTTTAAAGCCATGCTATTTTTAAATAAGCTTTCTCAGAATGTTGGCAAATCATTACAATCCTCAGATCGGCCCTCCTTGTGGGAACGATGTCTTTATTATATTTGAATTGACAGGGAAACTTAGTTTAGGGTTGAGATGTCAGAAGGGGAGATGTAAGGAGAGTGCACCCTCACAGAGAGCTAGGAGGGTGTGGGTCGAGGAAACACTTCTGAACACCCAGGCTCTGCCCTCTCACTTTCCTTGCTACCTCTCTCGCTCGCTCGCTCGCTCTCACTGTTGTTACTGGTCATGGATGGCTCACAGCCTTTCCCTGCCCTTTCTTTTTAAAGGACTCTGTTCTGCAGTGGAGAAGACATTCTGGTGAACAGACTCTTGCTTGCTGTTTGCTATCCTGTTGCTAATAATACCTGTTTTCCCTCCATTCTATAGCCATAAACCTGAAGATGGGTAGAAACAGTGGGTCTTTAATAAAACAACAAAAACAGCAGTTTGTGATGTAGCAGAGATTTAAATGTGTACTGCCCCCTTTTATGCAATTCAGATAATTAAATCTCTTTAAGAATGACTTTGAATCGTCTGCAGTTTTCCCAGAGTTGTCATATTTCTCCTTGTCTGATGGGCTTCTGGGGCCAGTGGAGAAGAGCAATCTCCAGAGTCCGATCTGGAGTGGCAGGGGTTTTGGCCTTTGTTTTTTCATTGACGTGTAGTTGATTCACAACGTTGTGCCAATCTCTGCTGGTTTCTGGCCTTTTTAAGCACCCCGATTCTTAGACTCCCCGACATTGGGGCACGATGCTGACTCTCCCAGTTCCACGGAGAACATAAGGTTAAAGGGGACTTTGCTCCTGGAATAAAGCCTTTGCCTGTAGGGAGGGAGCTTCTGCCCACCTGGTGTGCACCTCCCCTGCTCCACGAGCTTTTCTTCTTCACCTGGAGGGTCCCTGACAGTAGCACCCTTGGGCTGAAGAGTCTCTGCCCCGGTTAGGGGGGGTGGGCAGGAGTGTGTGTATGTAAACCACCTCCCACCCAGGTGGGGCCATGGTCTGTTACACACGTCGATACTGAAGCTAAAGGCCTGTCACGTGCCAACAGTTATCCTGCTAGTGAATGATGACGGCTCTCCTGGAGCCTCCATCCTACCTGCACACCAGCATGACGTGGAAACACGGACCCCCGATGGACGCCTTCTGTGAGGGACCCACCGAGACCCCGGAGTGGGGTGTGTTACCTACAAACCGTGCTTGTGCGTGTGAGCTGTGAGGCTGACCTGTACCCTCGTGGATGCACGAGGCAACACGTGCGAGACGGTAACACATGCAAGCTGACACTGTTCCGTCTCGGGTCTTGCAGCTGCGTGAGGTGTGAGGAAGAAAGGGCTGAGTGAGATTGGAGTCTAAGCCAGGAGGGCATGTGGGTGAAGAATCTGGTGCCCCGCCTCAGTGCCGTGACTGCTGTGTTTGTTTTTCCTCCCAAATCAGGCTGTAGGATTTCTCACCGAGCGCAAAGGGCTTGCCTGTGTGTCGCCTCTGTCCTGCAGGAAGCCTGGGATTTGGACGCGCTGTAAAAGGAAGGTCTGCTGCTTTACCGCTTCGTTTCAGCATCCTGGGAGGAGGGGCTTGTTTACTCCTCTCAGAGCGAATCTGAAGCCAGAGATGCCACCTGAGGTTGTGGCAGTTGGTAGAAACCTGCTTTGTTCTGCCTGCACGCTCTAGTAACTAGAGGCAGAGGTGTTCATGAGACTTGAGGTCTTCGGTGGAAGCATGGGTCCCTGGGCAGGGGTAAGCCTGCGGACAGGGTGGGTGTCTCCTGGAGGGTTGAAGCCCGGCTCCCCTGTCCCTCTGGCTGGGCTCTCATCATGGGCCCCCGCCGCTCCTTTAATCTCACCGCCCTCTCAAATGGAGACCCGCTTTCGGCTTGCACCAGGCCTTCGTGCCTGTGGGTGTTTTTCTGGGCTCGGCCCCACCTGGGGTTCCTGCCACGTGACACAGACTGGGGTGGACCGTCGATGCCACGTACCTGGGCCAGGAGGCGGAATGGCACAGCAGGGATTTTCACCGTCGTTGCCTGTTGCCGTTCAGTACCTGTGCCCAGTCTGTGCTGCGTGTTGGCCTCTGTTAGAATGGTACTTCCTCGGCCTAAAGACGCAGAGAACACAGTTCCTTTCTGCTGGACTTCGCCTGCTGGGAGGAAGAGCCGAGGAAAAGGATGAAGAGCCCAGTGCCTTTCCTTGAGCACCGGGGCAATGTCTCCCATCTTCCACCCTCTCCAGCCCAGCACGTGGATCCTTTGAGGCCCTCGACTTCTCTGGGCGGTTCCGTGGGACAGAGAAGCTGCCTGGACCTCGTATGAAGTCGTACCATTATAAATCCACTTCCAAAGCATAATGAGTCCATCTGTAAAGTGTACCTTTCACTTCTTCCAAATTTTTGTAAACATCTTCATGTTTCAAGATTGCTTACATAGGAATACATCTTCACCTTTTTATCAGTTAGGATGGAACCTTTAGATGGTGACCCAGCTCCCTCTTCTGGGCTACTTGTACTAGGATGAAGGGTGGCGAGTGATGTGCTCTTAACTTTCAGGAGGACCCGCTGCGTTGGATGGAAGAATGGGATTGCGAGCGTGTTGGAGCTGCTGCAGGTGAGTGGAAGCCAAAGGACTCTTCTTTCTGTTTCCCTTGAATGGGAGCACAGAGAAATTTTAAATGGCCTTTATCAGGGAACAATGTTATTTGCTCTATTGAAAAGAAATACCCAAGACACCCTCTCCCCGCAAGGAAATGTGGGGCTCCTGCAAGCTCCCCTAGCCGGATGTTGGGGTCGGGGGGAGTGCGGGTTCAAAAGCACTGGCTCCTGTCTGCCGGTGATCCTGGTAGGAACATACACAGAAGGAGGCCCCTTCTGCATAGGGCCGGAACAGGTCGTTGGACAGTTCATCAAAAAGTTAACAGATGAAAAAAGATATGCTTACCTAAGTTGTATGTCCATCTACTTAAGAAACTAAAATTGAGAAAAATTAGTTTGGAGAGGCAAGGGCTTTTCTTTACAGTAATCAATCACATGCATTGTCTATGATTTTCAGTTTTGGCTTCCTTTAAAATGGATAAAGAATTTAGACATTGTGAAGGAATTTGACTTTAGAATTCAAGATACTTATTTTCTCCAATCTTTTGTTAGAGTTTTCACTTGTACCTAATTTAACAGCAACTTTTTAAAGCAACTCAATCTAGATTTTATAAAAACAGCTCTTCACACTCAGAGGTTTATGTAATAATCAAAACATAATGGCTACAACAGACTGACTCGTGGGCAACTAGGAACAGGCGAGACCGGAAGAGGGCCGACTTCGGGCCAGGGAAGACCCGAGCCGGGGAGAAGCTGCCGTTGGCCAGTCGGGCATCTGCTGTGTTCACAGCTACCTGGTCCAGCTCTTGCAAGACTTCATAAGCTCCTGGGAGATAGCTCGGTGTCCTCTGGGCGGGGCCGTCCTGACCTGCCGGCCGGGTGCGGCCCACCAGGGCTTCTGTTCTCAGCGCGGGTGGCGAGCATCCCTGTCTCACGGGTGTGAGAGCTGAGGGGCGGCAGTCCTAGGAGCGTGGGCTTTGGAATCGGATGAGCCTGGTCTGGCTCTACGCCTACTCTAAGTGAGAGCCAGCCTCGGGGCTCTCAAAGATCTGAGCTGCCCGGGGCCGGCGAGCCTGCTGCACCCCTCTGCCCGTGCCCCACTGTTTTCTGTTTCTAGACAGCAGGGACTAGAGGAGGCAAGTGTGATGATCTAGGTCACTGCCATCGATGAGTCATCTGTGCCTTTGTGGCCCTGGTTGTGAGGGGCTTTTATGTTACAGAGATGCCTTGAAATCTAGCCACCCCCCAAATTCCTCACTGTTTCCTTTTCCCCCACAGATATCAAGGACAGCGGTGTGTCTGTGATGGTGCTTGCCTTACTGTGCCTCTGCGTGTTCCCCGTGAGGCCAGGGTCTGTTGGGCACGGGCCTCCCAACCTTGCTGTGCTCGAGACATTGACTAGCTGAGGTCGTAGTGGACGTGGGTGCCCAGCCAGTTTCCTGCTCTCTTCAGTCCCACCCCCACCCCCCGCCCTCCAAGAAACAACTCAAGGAGGGAGAGTGAGCAGTTAGAGGGCACTTGTTGCTGCATGAAGGGCAAGCAGTTCCCAGAAAGCAGAGCAGATGGAGGCGGGGATGAGGCAGCTTGCCTGGGAACGGGGCGCTCGGCTCAGCGAGGCCCTACCGCCGCCCAAGGCTCTGCCCCTGGAGCCCTGCTCGTGGGTGCGGGCGGAGGTTTCCCTGGTCGGATCGGCCAGGAGAGGAGCAGAGTGGGCTCAGGCAATCTCTGGCCGCCTTAGACGTTACCAAGGCTCCAGCCCTGCCTCGCATGCCCCCGTCCCCAACTCGTCCCCAACTTCAGTTTTCGGGAAATGTGGAGGGAGAGATTGGGGACCAAGGCCCTCGGTGCAGGGATCACAGTTTACAGGATGACCACAGGGAAAGGCTGGGCCGGCAGAGGACTGAGCTGTGATGACTGGGAGCCTCCTTGCTGGTTCCGGACCCCAGAGCCCCGAGCAAGCATCGTGGAGGTGTGGCCTGAGCAGGACTGCGGGGGCACTCATGAGCCGGACCCCAAGCCTGTGTCCTAGAAATAACGCAGCCAGGCCTTCCCACTGTGCCGAGACCGCTGCACGGCACAGCGCTTTACGGTTGCCGGGTGCCGTTTTTAGGGCTTTACCCCCGCTCCGGAGCTGACATTCCCCCTTGGGTGTGCGGCCATGGCCGGAATTTTGATGCCAAATTGTGCCCTTAATCCTGAGCTTCAGGATTGGAAATAGGGAGCAGGTGGGTATCAGTCGAGGGCGGGACGTCCAGGTTCCTGAGGAGATTGTGCCTCCGGCCTGGCTTTTCTGTCCTAGCCTGAGCTCATGGCAATGAGTTCTGGCCGACGACCGCAGTCTCCGAATGCGCCGACACAGTCGGGTGGCCCTCAGGACAATCCTGCAGGAGTGTCTCGCGAGCGGCAGAGGGCAGCAGAGGGCCGGCGCCGGGCCGCTTTCCTGCCAGGTCCGTGAGCCGGGCCTCTGCGGCCCCTGCTGGAGCCCTGCCTGGGCCTCTCCGTCCTGCCTCTACGCCAGCGGCTGCAACGTGGAGCACCTTAGAGGTTCCGCTCCGTTTAGGGGAGACTGAGTCGTGGACTACAGTTGGGCAGTCAGGCCTTCTACCCAAGCTGCTGCTGGTCCCAGTTCTGTGCCCCGCGCGAATCTTGTAGATTCGGGGCCCACAGAACGTGGTTGCCGTCCCCGAGCACCTCAAGTCCAGTGGGGGAGGGGCCTGCGTAAACAGATCTTTGGGGTTTCTTGCTCTCATGGGCGTCACAACTGTGACGGGGTCAGAGAAGAGCTGCCCTTGGGTTATCTCACCACAAACTGGCTGTGTGGCCATGCTGAGGATGAAGGCCTGGCCCACTTGACTCCCTTCCCCGCCCCCCCACCGCCGACCCAATCGCCACCCAGTTCCCACCTAAGGGAATCAGAGATGCTGACTGCATGTTGTTCTGGGGAAGGGACAGGCCTTGCCTCCGAGTGGGACCCTTGGGTACAAACTCTGCTCATGTGAGTAGAGAAGACACCTTCAAGGACGCCTGGTGTGGCCAGAACAAGATGTATGTGTGGGGCGAACGACGACGAGAAATAATAAAAGCCGACACTTCATACATGCTGGGCACTCTCTGAAAGCCTTGCATAAAGTGACTCAATCTCCGCAGCCTCCCAATGAGGTCGGTACTCTCGTACCCATTTCACAGATGGGCAACTGGATTTCGGAGAGGTTAAGACTGAAGGCCATCTAGCTGGTATAGAGGAGCCAGGATTCAAACCCAGACCGTCTGATTCAAGAGTCTGAACCCGTACAAACAAGATGGAAGGCCTCTGTGTATCCTTGAGCCTAGCGTTCGGGATGTGTGGCTCCCCAGAGCAATAAAGAATTCCTAAAAACTCCACAGCAAAGTTTCTGATGCCCTTAAAGGCTGTGGGTTTTCTCCCACCACCAGTAGGGTGCCGCTCACAGAAGCCTTCCTTTTAGAGAACTGAGTGACCTTTTGTTTTTCGCCTTCAACTTGTTTGGCTGATTCAAGTTGGAAATGCATTTCAGCTGCCTCGTTAAGGTCTGGGTATCGGCTGCTTCAGGATGCAGGCCTGGGTGCCGGCACCCTGCCCTTAGGGGCTCCTGGGGCGGGCAGAGGCACCTCATTCGGGATGGAGGCCAGGCATAGCCGTTGAGATCCTGGCAACGAGAGCAAGTCAGCGTCAGGGAACAAGGCCTTTAGCGATGGGAGGGCCGTGGCTTCCAGGTGACTGGCCTGACTGGCCCGGCCTGAAGCAAGGGCTCTGTGGTAGCAGGGCCTTATCTGGGCAGAAGCCCACAGTCAACCCCCGCGGCCCAGATAAAGGAGCCATCAGGCCGTGCCGCTTGTGAGCTTACACGTGCACGCACACATGCACACACACGAGAATGACATAAGAGTGACGTATTCCCTGGCTCCGATGGAGCCCCTTCTTGGCCGGGTGTTTGGACCCCCTCCATTGATCCTCCCCTCATTCGCATGAAGTGGACTCACTTGCTAAGGACCCAGGCCTGTGGGAGGCAAGCTGAGATTTGAACCCAGGCGGCTGGGCTTCAGAACCCAAACTGGCCGGCAGCACGCAGGCGGCCCCCTTTGATAAGCCAGCAGGGGAGGGGACCAGCCTGGGCCTCCAACCACCTGACACGAGTGGCTTTTCTAAACCACAAACTTGACCGGGTTCCTCCTGTGTGTAGACGCCTTCAGTGGTCTCCGTTCGCTTCTGAAGAAAATCCTAACAGCCTGGTCTAGGGCCCGACCACCGTGGTCTTGCCCTCGCGTCTGACCTTGCACAACACCCCAGTCCCAGCACACGTGGCCCCCGGTGGGGCTATTTTCCTGTCCCTAAAGCGTCAGAACAGTAGTTGCCTGTTGTCAAGGTCCTGCTCAGGGTTTCTGAAGTCCTTTCTCAGTGGTGACAGCAGTGCCTCGGTAGGTGCTGGAGTCTCCATCCGACAGACTCGGGGGCTGAGCTTCAGAGAGTTAGGAGACGCGCCCCTGGCCATGCGGCTTCCTGTCCGACCCACCAGTTCAACTGTCCACCTGACCTGCTGCTGCCATCTGGCCTGGAGGCACTGGAAAGTCACTTGGTCAGTCACTGCGGGACCCTTGCCGTCCCCCTGGGGGTCTCTCTCGGGTTCCAGTTGGTGCACGTGGTTTCCACCGTCTTCTCTAAGGAGGCCATGAGCCCTGGGCGGCGTGCAAGTGCTGGCCTCCGTGCCGCCAGCCCCTGGCGGGTGCCTGATAGGCAACATCCTCAGTGATGGGAGAGCTCTGACTGGACAAGAGGAGGCACGCGAATGAGGCTGAAGTCGAGGTTTTGCTCCAGATTTGCACCCGAGGCCCGGAGAAGGGTGGCTGGTGGCCCTGGGACACCCAAGCCGGCCCTGTGTCCATCGAGCCCTCTCCCCCTGCTGTCCTCTCCTCTGACTTCCGGTGCTCACCCCGCCGGGCCCCACCAGGCCGCTCTGAGACACGACCTCAACACAGAGTTCATGGACACGGGCATGGTAAAGGGCCCGGGTGAGTTATCCAGAAAATGTCTCAACTGATTTGCTTTTCACCCCCTCGATGGTCAGTGTCCTGAGAGCCATGGTTGCCCTTGGGAAAGAGGAGTCGTCCTGCCCGCTGTGGTTTCCAGCTCAGAGCACGCGCCCTGCACACGCCGGGGGGCACGCCCCTCTGTGCAGAGCCCCTCCTGCATTTCTGGATTCACTGGAAGAGGGCCGGGGGGTCTGGGGAAGGGGCAGCCTAGTCCAGGAGAAACCTCTCCTCTCCTGGGGGAGTGAGAACCCGGGCTCGGAGGCTTTACCTGGGACACAGGACTGACTGGAGCTTCACCGAGGAAGGAGGAAATACAGTGATAAAATCCGGTGTTTAAAATTATTACTCCCTTTGACTCTGAGAAGGAAGAGAAATCACGTTCACTTTCAGCCAAGTTAGGGGATGGAAGAATGTGAAAAGAGGAAGACTCCATGATGTTCACTAGGTCCTTCGATCTGATAAGAATCTGAGATTGTCATCTTTGTGACTTAGTTTCTTCTCTATGCCAGGTATGGTCCTGAAAACCGTAAGATGCCCCCTCTCTGGCAGAAATTAAAGATGAGATGAGATGAGATGAGAAGGCCTCCTCCACCCTCCCCATACTGTAGTATTTAAAAGTTTCATTGGACTCACTTTTAAAAATTGTTTTTATTTTGTTTTATTTTGTTCATTGCATGGGGAATAAACAATTATAGTTCACTTAATCAGCTTCCTGGAGGAGTTGGCCTTCACCGGCTTTTTTGGGTTTTTGGGGTTTTTTAAAAATTAAAACGTAAGATATTATGTGAATTGTATGATATTTAACTTTATCCATGTTTCATTTTTTGGCCCCATCTAATGAGTTAATGTCTTCTGTATTAAAAGCATTTTTATGCAATAGCTAAAATTAAGTGGACTTTAGTGTGAAATATGTGGATGTAAGTAAATTCAAAATACATTTAAGCTTGGTATGTCTACGAAATCAGATTAGATGAAGGTCGCCAAGACCTGAGTGGCAGGAATTGCACAGAAGTGTTAGAAGCCTTCACTCTCTGACAAGCAGGAAAGCAGGTGTCTCAGGGGAGAGCTTCACCAAGGTCTGCCGAATTGTCAGGAACAATGCAAACTGCTCCAGAGAGTGACAGGATGGGCGGGGCGGGGGGGTGGTGGTGCCGCGGGAGGATGGGAAGGGCAGGGTTGGGAGCGGTTTATGTTGGGAGGGGTGTGAAGAGAAAGCAGGGCCCGGGAGCTGCCCAGGCCCTGCGGTGTTATGGCGGCTCTGGCTGTGTTCTATCTGCTCTGATGGCAACAGCAGAGCTTTGACAGCTTCGTGAGGACAAAGACATCACCAGAACAGAGGGTGGGAGCAATCCAAGTGCCAGCAGACCTGTAAGAGAAGAAGATGGGCAAAAATGGGATTATTTAAGCAGATCAGTGGCCGGTGGACATTGGGGCAGGGAGTCTGGGTCCCCTGGGAGAGCCGTGATGGGGGAGATGCTGCTTTTCCCTCTGTGCCCCGTCTCCGACCTGGGAACAACCAGAAATGAAACAGCAGGAAGCACTTGTCCAGTAGAAAGTGGAGAAGCCGCGTAACTTGGGGGCTTATGGGCTCTTTCTCCCTGGAGAACTCTCAAAACTAGGCAGCCCTCCCCCATCTTCATGGGTTCAAATGGTACTGCACGGAGACAGAGGGATTACCTTGGTGGCCTAGTTGAGCAGCAGTTCAGAGACGGTGGTCTAGGACGACCACGGACTCTTCTTTCAAAGGACAAACAGTTGAAAAGGAAGTATCTAATAACTGGCGGGTGGGTGGTGGACGTCCCTCCCACCCTTTCCTTTTCTAGCCCCTGAGCCCCGGGGAATGGATGCCAGGGGTGCTGAGCTCCCCGTCAGGTTTGTAGCTGACACTGCTGGTCCTGATGAAGTAAAAGAACATGGAGGCCGTGGCAAGGGACACCACATTTTTCGTGTAACTAGATTGACCATAGCCTTGACTCTCTAAATAGTCTGGGAGGCAGGCTGGCTCCCTCTGCCCCCCAGGTCCCCGGGCTCATTTAACAGATGCGCGGCCAGCAGGTAACACAGATTTTGAGTGGAGTGGTGGGCGGCAAGGCGGCCCAGTTGGCCTGGCCGTGTTCTGTGGCAGAAGACCGCAGCCCTCTCTCTGGCCTGCGTCCTGCAGATTCACCGTCAGCTGGGGAGAGCAGGAAGGAGTGACCCGAGCCCTTTAGGGAAGCAGCGGGGCTGAGGTGGGTAGCCTGATGACACCCTCCCTCGTGGCCGCGGATTCAGACTTCACTCCTGGCTTCGTCCTCTGCCCCTTGCCCGGTGAGTGGGTGTGACCTCCAGGCCTTGGGCGGGCACAGCTTCAGTTTCATTTAGGATCCCCCAGGCCTTCCATCCCCTTGAGGCAAGCTGGCTGGGATGGCCTCCATGTTCTACCTCGTATTATCGGCCAAGTGATCTGGAAAAGCCCTGCTTCTCTCCCCGCCTCCCCCCTCCCCCCTCCCCTCTCCACAAAGCTTACCTTCTCTTTGCTTCCCGCCTACTGCGGTATTCCATCCCTCACTAAGTGTGTACTGAGGACTGACGTCAGGTCAGGCGCATTCTGGCGGGAACCTCTCTGGGCATCCCTGGGAGAGGCAGGTGCCCGAAGTCCTGTTGTAAAGTTGACTGGAAATGAGCTCGTGAATATTCAGATAGTCGCACCGTGCTGCCAGGAGCTCCTGGCGCTGGCTCCTTCCCGCTGCCCCGGAAGGAAGAGCTCCACTTGGCGCTTGCCACCCCTGCCCCTTCTATCCACCACGGACAGTCTGCGGCTCCTTGGCCAAAGTACCATCGGGGGCCATTTCCTCCCTGCGAACCGCCCTCGTACCCACCTAGAGGGCTGTCCTCGGCACTGAGAGGCCAGCGCGTGTGCAAACCCCTGTCATGTAGTGAATGGTCATCCCCACTCCCTCTGGGTCCTCCTCCTGCCCACCCTCCCCGTTCTCTCACCTGCCCCAGGCACCTTTAACTTCTCCCAAGCATCCTCCCCTTCCTCCCCAACCCTTTAGGCTCAGAAGCCCCTCCCTCCAGGTGACAACTGCAGGTAGAGGTGGCCTTACGAGGAGGAGGAGGACGGCGAGGAGAGGGGCTTAGAGATCCCAAATGGCTACGGGGCTCCTGAGGCCAATAATGGAGCCTCGAGCTGCAGTGGGCTGGGGAGGCTGGGGCGAAGGAGCTGGCCCTACAGAGACAGCCCATCTCAGGCGGGGGCTACGAGACCCGGTTCCGGTTCGACTCTCCCTGACCCTGAGCAGCAGCCGTGACCTTGAGCAGGAAGTGGGGCGGGTGACGGGCGCTGAGAGCTCAGAGGGACTGCGCGAAGGGGTACCCTGGTCTGCCCAGGGCAGGCCCGCCCCTGCACCCCCTCCAGCCCGCCCCGCTCCTCCTCGTCCTCCGCCCCTCCTCCTGGACTCCGCCCCCTCCTGTCATGTCTGCCCCTCCTCCCGGACTCCGCCCCCTCCTGTCAGGTCTCCACCTCCTCCCCGGACCCCGCCCCCTCCTCCTGGTCCCCTCTCCCTCCTCCCCTTCCTCCCCCCTCCTCTGGGACCCCGCCCCTCCTCCGACCCCGCCCCCAGCCTCCTCCCCGCACTGCAGCGCGCACCACGGGTCGCGCGCCTCCCTGGCAGCGGCGCAGGCTGCAAGCTCAGCAAGTCTTGCGGCAAAGACACTCGGGCTGAGTTGGGGCCGGGGCGCAGCGGGACTCCGGGCCGGGAGCGGACGCCCCCTCGGCCGTCGTCTGCAGCCCGCCGCGCCTCACTTCGGGGACCCGGGTCTCTCCTGGCTGGCCACCCCGGTGAGTCGTACCCCCGCGCCGGGGGTCACCGGCCTCCGCCTCCGAAGTTTCTGCTACTGAGCCGAGGGGCCTCGGGTGGGGTCTGCTCCCGGCGGTGGGTGGGGTCGGGGAACTTTGAGGCCAAGGGGGCCTGGCGCCCGCCCCGTCCTTTGGGGGGAGTTTGCACGCGTCCAGATGAAGCTTCGTTTGGGGAGCTGGACCCGAGCGGTGAGCAGTCGGCTGCGCTGCCGGTTTGGGGCGGGAGGAGGGGGCAGATTTCTGCCCTGGGCACCCCGGGGCGAGCTGCAGGGCAAAGGGGCGGCCGACATCCCTTGAACCCCCGGCCTCTGCGCCCCCCGCCTTTCCCGCGTCTCCGGGACGCCCCCACTCGCGTCTCGCCCACCCCTGCCGCCTGAGCGGTCTCCAACGGAGGTTCTCTTGCCCCCGCCTCAAGATTCGGGGACCGCCGGCCCGGCCGTCGTGGGGGAGGGGGGCGGGCGGGGAGGGTCCTAGAGTTCCGGGAGGCGGAGACCCTGGATGGGGAGAAGGCGAGGAGGCAAAGTACAGGGATTGTCTGGAAGTGAGGGTCCGGAGGAGCTGGGACAAGGGCCGCGAGGGGGATGGAGGCGCCCCTCACCTCCTCCAAATCTCATGACTCAGCAGACCTAGGACGTCCCGTCCCGCGGCAGCCCTCCGCCCCCGCTGGGCGCCCAGACCCACCCGCCTCCTGGGCTCCTTCGTTTACTCTCCTGCTTGGGGTTCCCCCTTCCCCTGCCTCTATTCCCTCCCCGTCTCAGGACACCGGGTGGTTATTTTTTAACTAAAAAGATAAGTGATTTATCGTTTCTCCTTTCCCCTTTTCATTCCCACATTCCACAGGTGCCTCCAGGACACCCCCAGCCCGTGGTGTGTGTGTGTGAGGGGGGCCGCCAAAGCCCCATCTCTCCCCTCTGCAGCATCCTCCCCCCCACCGCTGTTAGGGTAGAGGATTAAGTACTCGCTGCTGCTTTCTCCTGTGGTGGCCGAGAGAAAGCGGCACAAGGACAGAGGAGGCAGTGGCCCAGAAGTGGACACTGCAGTGGGGAGAGAGGGCTGCCCAGATTGGAGTGGGGTGGGCTCAAGGCCCAGGAAGTCCTTAGGATCCAGGGCTACCGAGAAAGACGGGAGGGTGGGCTAGGGTCTGACCTGGAGAGCTGGGGGACCCCCTCCCCCCTCCCCCCACCCCACCCCTGCTTCGGCCCTGGGGGGAGGCTCCCATGTATAATAGATGGTCCTCGACCCACTCATCCAGCTCCCCATAACCTGGGCACTTCATCAGAGGGTGTGACTGTAAGAACAGGGCAGCCTTAATCCTCCCAAGTCATCTCCCCCTGCTTAGGTCCGACAAGTCCAGTCTCCAGGCTGCTAGAAGCATCTCTGTTACCACCAGAGAAGCCAAAGAGCCGTGCCCAGTGCCCCTGCAACCCAGGCACAGGGTCCGGTGGGAGGGGCAGGGCAGCTCTGATGCAGTGGGACGTGCCTGGCGTCCTGGTGAGCAGCGGCCTGGCAGGCACTGCAAGCTGCGGCCTGTGTCTGGGCTGTGGGGGTGAGTCGGCGCCAGGGGTCCTGGCCCGGCACGCTGCAGCCTGGCCCGGAGAACCTGGCCCCAGCCCTTCTCCTCTCCACGGCCCCAGGGATTGACCAGTGCTACCTGGGTCCTCACCCCAGGCTCCTCTCTCTGGGTGAACTTCCCCTGCCCTGCTGGCTCTTGGACAGATGACCCTGGGGGGCCTGGCTTTTTCTGGGCACCTCTTGGGCTTGAGGCTCGCCCCCCTCCCCTTCCTGCCTTGTCCAAGGAGGAGCTGATGCAGAGGTAAGCGTTCCACTTCTAGCCTCACGTGGACCGGGCCCTCCGTCCCCGGGAAGTAGAGCCCAGCCTGCTGTACTGAGAGTCTGTTTTGTTCTGCAGTCCAGGACTTTTTTCCCGACAACAGTTTTTAGGTGGGGGGGATTATGCAAATATAATTTTTATTTTTTCAGCTTTGGGACCTGCTACCCACCAGTCAGGACCAGGGAAAGAGAAAGGTGTTAGTGTTTGTAAACGTTGCCCTTTCCCTACAGAAGAGCTTGCAACTGGCTTCATCTCATAACTGGTGTTGGTTTTATCCCTGGGCAAAGTGCGCCCCTAGTTGCAGACCTGGCAGGGGCAGGGAGACCCTTTCTGGAGCTGGGCCGGGCTTCCCTGACTTTGTACTGCAGCCGGAGGACATCCTCCCTTTCACCCTCAGGCGGCTTCCAGGCAGATGCCACAGGGCTGTCCCTGGCACAGCAGAGACCTGCAGAAGTCTCTTCCCTGTCCTCTCCAAGCCAATCAATATTCCCCAGCCCCAGGCAAGTGTGACCTCTACTGGCCCCTCTGTCTCCCGCTGGGCGCTCAGCTGGGTCCCCTCAGGCAGAGGGCAGCAGGTGTGTGGGCTGGGAGCGAGTGTGGGGACGGTGGGGATGGCAGGGGAGGAGGCTGGGGCTCCTGGGCTGGGACAGTGGGACTCGCCGCCCCCTCCCTGGACAGAGCGTCCTCACGGGTGGTCCAAGGCTGTAGATGAGGAGGGACTGTTTCACCTGGCGCTGCGGGTGGGTAGTTGGACTTTCATGATGTAGGTTCTAGCTGATGTAGGCTCGCTTTTCTTGAGCCAGACAACACAGGGTCCAGGGTGATGGGGACGCTCTTTCAGAACCGGAATGGCAGCCAGAGGGAATAGTAGCGGGTGCTCCCTCAGTACGGGGGCGGTGTGGTTGATGTAGGAGGCAGCGAAGCATAGAGGCTGGGAGCCCTGCAGGCCTGGGTTCAAATCTCCTGGGCACTAATTACAGAGTGTGACTTTATTAATTCAACAAGTGCTTGTTGGTGAGCCCTACTATGTGCCAGGCTCTGTTCTAGTCACTGTGGATGCCACGGTGAGCACAGCAGATGGAATCCCTGGCATTTTGGATTTTGCGTTCCTTGGGACCAAGGCAAGTTACCTAGCTGCTCTGAGCATCAGGTTCTGCATCACTCAGCCATTAGTTTCTGAGAGTCTGCTATCTGCAAGGGGCTATGCCAGGCAGTGGGGACGAAACAGACCTGGTTCCTGTCTTCATGGCACTTTCGGTCTAGTGAGTAACACAATTAAACAGATAATTACATAGGTAATTAATCACGACTGTGACAGGTGTTAGGCGAGCGTACAGGATGCTTGGAGAGCACATAATGGGCTAACCTGACCAGGTCTGGTGAGCTCCATCTATAAAACAGAGGTGGTAACACTCACTCCACAGGGTAGTAAGCACTCAATAACTGGTAACTGTTAACATAGCCCGCTGGACAGATGAAATTGTAAATTCTCCAGGTGAACAGTCGCTGCACAGACAGCGGGTTGATATCCGTCATCCACTCGGTCAGAGGAGCTGGGGTCCAGTCCTGCGCTCTCAGCGAGGAGGAAGCCCGCGCTGAGCTACGGGGCTTCCTGGAGGAGTGTCACAGTGGATGTTTATTTGAGGCCAGGTGGTGACTGGAGCCAGATAGCCTGGGTTCCCTCGGGCTCTGCCACTCACCCCGACTGTGGGCAAGTTAACCAAACTCTGTTTCTTAGTCTCCCCATCAGTAGAATGGAGATAAAACTCACACGTGTGACACAGGTTCTTGGTGAGGATTAAATGAATTAATTCCGGGGACGTGCTTGGAGCAGTGCACAGCGCCGGGAGCACCGTGGAAGCGCTTTTATCATTATTGTGTCGCCTCCTACCGCTTAGATGGCTCCTTCTGGGTTCCGCAGCTGGACTGGGCACTTCCCCCTTGGCTTTTCTTAAAAACTCAAGGGAAGGAGCAGCTATAGCTTCCTTGGGCACTCTTCCAGCGTTTCATCCATCTGACTTGCAGGTAGCTATTTATGCCTCCCCCGCCGTGTCTTACCAAAGCTTAATTTTGGGGAAGGATGTGTCCCAGAATTCTTCATTTTCATTCCTGAACTGAGAGTTCAGGGTAGTGGCCAGAGTGATGGGTAGATTTGGATCCTGGCCAGTCATTGTGAGTCCGGACTGCAGGGAGCCCCTGGCCACCAGCCCCTCCCTGAAAGACGTCTGAACTTCAGCCAGGGGTCCAAAGTTACACACCAAGGAGGATCCCCAAATGCATGGGATGCAGAGGTGTCCTGAAAGCCCCCTCTCCGGATACTCTCCACCAGAGTTCCTCACCTATCTGGCCGTGGGACCTCCTGACCGAACACCAGGGTCCGGAGGTTGGATGTTAGGCCCCTTCCAGACCTGGCCGCTTAGGAAGGTGGGGTACGAGTTGCCAGGGCCATTATAATGGTTACCGAACCTCAGAGGGTCTGGTGCTACCGGGCAGCCCCCAGACTGGGGGTCGGGCAAAAGAAGAAGAAGGAGCCTGGGTGCCATTTTGAAGTCAGGACAGACTCATCTCCGGCTACCTGTCTGGGGCCTTGGAGCTCAGCGTTCACCGTGGGCAGAGCCACAGTGGCCGGCGTGGCCGGGGGGACACAGAGCTGGGTGCCGACCCGCTGCTTCATCAAGCCCTCCTCTCCCTCAGTCCATCCCCTGTGACGAAGCCTTTGCATCTCTCGTCACTGTGGTCCTCAGAACAGCCATCCCTGTCCCATTTCACCATGAGGAGGCAAAGGCCCAGGGAAGTTATCTGACTTGTTCAGAATCTCACACCACCGAGGGGCGTCCTGGGGGCTCTCCTCCCCTCCCTGCCCCTTCGCACCAACTCCGCCTGTGGAGCCCTCGACAGACACGCTCACGGGTGCTCAGGGATGAGGCCATTCGTACTCTGAGCACAAGCAGCAGATGTTTTCCAGATGAGGTGGTGCCCCCTTGGCAAAATTGAGTCGGCCTCCCTTGCTGGTGCTGGGTTTTCGTGGGACCCGCCATGGGGCTTGGGCAGCCTCAGGAGCGCCTGCCCTGAAGGGGGCGGGGGAGCCGTGGTGGGTGCGCCAGAGAGACGGCGGGGCCCCGGCCTCAGTAGCCTCGTCTGAGTGGGATGCTGCCTTGGCACCAGAAGCCTCCGCAAGGTCCGAATTCTCTAATTACAGGCTTCCTCTGCCTGCCAGCAGCAGCAAGACACAGGCCTGTGTACACGCGTGTGTGTATACACCTGTGTGCACGCATACGTGTGTGTGCATGCACGTTGGGGGCCGTGGGGACCGACTGGATAGAGAGGGGCTCCTTGGAAAGCAGAGGGAAATGGGATCTGGTTGGCGTCTGACTGCTTGTCCTTCACGTGCGGGCTTGAGAAGGCAGGATCCTCGGGGAACTCACAGCCCTGCTCCCTCCCGGCCTGGCCGGCGAGGGCGGCTAGAGCCACCCACAGGCTCTGCTTTGCTCCCTTCCTTCCACTCCCAGTGCAGATGGGCTAAGACCTACTCCTAAAAGGTGCCGGTGCAGAAGGGAGCAACGTGGGAGCACCCCCGTGGGGCGGGGCGTGGCGCCTGGGGGCTGGGCCTCCAGGCACTCCTGGCCCAAGACAGCTGCCCCCCAGAGCCAGGTTTCCTCTGAATGTGGAGCCCTCTGTGCCCTCCGCCAAGAAGCTGGGAAGCCTGAGCCCCATCGCTGGACACCCCGGGACCGGGCTAGGACCATGGCCGGGCAGGGGGAGGCTCCCCTGAGGTCTTTGTGGGGACCAGGCGCCTCTGAGTGGGACGGGGCGTCCTCAGCCCATGGAGCGCCCTAGCAGGGCTTCCCATAACTGGGCTGATGCCGTGGCCCTGGAATTTAGCACTTAGGGAATATTGCAATTAGAGCATAATTCACCCATGCCACGCACTTAGTACCGAGGGTAACGTCTGTAACTGTGAGCCTGGCGCTAGGGGGACGGGAGCAGAGGTGAACGGAGGAGTGGGAGGGGCTCTGAGACTGAGGATGGGGGGCTGAAGGCACTTAACCCTCCCCGCAGCCTGAGAAGGGTCACTGGAGCAGTTGCTCCTTTCCTGGGGAGGGCGGCGGGTGTTCAGACCCTGGACGTGTCCCGCGGGGTCTTCCGGCTGCAGCGGGAGTTCTTTGCTCTCCAGCTGTCCTCCGCTCTGGCCCATCCTCCTTGTACCCAGGAGCTGACGGTGGGCCCTGGGCTGGCACTAGTGGGCAGAGAACTCAAGAGTGACTGGAGGTGCTCAGAGGATGGCAGGGCCTCCCTAGGGCGGGTTGGGACTCCCAGGACTCTCAGTTCTGGGGCCCTGGGCTCTGGCCCTTAATGAACGAGAGAGATCCGAAGCGGCCCCCTTTCCAGAGAGCAGTTCCTTCTTGTCTGGGGTTTGCGGCACACCCGCTGTGCACACACGGCTGGCAGCCTGCCCGTGGGCACGGGTTCCTCTCTCTCACATCCTTTGGAAATTGAGGACGAAATTGACCCTGAGGCCGTATGTCCAGGCTGCAGCTCCTCCTGGAGGGTGTCGCTCAGGGGCTGCCGGGGCTTGGCGCGGGGTGGGTGAGATGATGTGTCTGTGTCAGGACCTGGCGCCCTGCCCCGGTGACAGAGGTGTTTGGGGAAGGATGAAGGGGGAAAGGCACGTACAAAAGCATGTAGACTCATTCACGCCTTCCAGCAGCTTGAAGGCTCGCCTGAAGCAGGTGCCTCTCAAACCAGCCCCCAGTGTCAAGCATCCTTTCTGTGCTTGAGTTCTCCAGGGGAGGAAAGTCACGACGTTGCCTGTCCTCCGTCCTCAGTGTTGGAGCTGGTAGAGAAGCAGGGCCTCCGGCCTCACAGCCCCTCCCTGTGTGTCCCTGGCCAGGCCCCCAGCCCCACTTGTTCATTCCACCCACGAGCAGGCACTCCGCTGGAACAGAGCCTACAGGTCCCTGCCCTCGCGGCCCTTACAGTCTGAGGAGGCAGGACAGTAAACAAAAGATGGGGGGAGGTGTCAGGTCTTCTTGGAAATGAGTTTTTGAGTATGAACTGTCCCTAGTTCATGTCTCTTGATGACACATGTGGCTAACTCTGCAGTTGTCACACTCAGTCACATGGAGCCCAATTAAACCTTTGCTCTCTTGTCCTGCTGTAATAGAAATACGGCTTCTAAGAAGTGTATTAGTTGCTGGTGATGTGATTGCTGGGGGTGGGGGGTGCTGGGCTTGGGGGTTAAGGGAGGCCAGGGTGTTTCACGTTTCAGACCCAGAAACAAGGGTGGCAGATAGGCTCCTCCAGGGCTTCTCCTCAGGGGACCCTGGGGCAGTGCTGTCCCTGGAAACGGGAGGATCAGATGCCCTCTCGAGGGGCCTTTGTGTCCTTGGACTTTTTTGTTGTCATTACCCGTGGCCGCAGGTTCTCCATGTGTATGTGGGTCGGGGGGGGGGTCCGTGCCCCACTTCCAACGAGGGAGACTCTCCACATCTTTAAAAATGATTCACGAAGTCAGAAAGGCAATAGGATTAACCTAAAGTGTGAAGTATTTCAAGTGGATGCAAGAGGAGTTTCTGAACAATAAATGTTGTTAGACATTGTGACAGAAGACCGAGCAGGTGGTGAGTCCTCCCTCCCAGAGGAGAGTCTGGGCCAGGGTAGGTTTCGGAGAGGGTAGACTGACCACCACAACTGCCTCCCTCCTAGGGTCTGTGTGGGGAGAGCTATGTGCCAGTGTCACCATGTTCAGTGGGTGCATCTCAGTGTGTGTGGGGGGAGAATAGCGTTGGGCGAGAGGGGCTTAGCAGGGTGAAAGCCCCCTTCCTCCGTGCCGTGACGCTATCTCCAGGGTAAGGGGTGGTGTGCGTGGGTGTGTCTGTGTGTGTGTGTGTGGACTCAGAATCAGGAGACTTCAGTTGTGAGAGTCAAACCTGCAGGAGACCTCACAGATGCTCCCACCACCTGTTCTGCCCATTTAAATCCAGGAGGCTGTGCATGTCCTGCAGAAACGGCTCTTTTGTATGTGGTCCATTCACACATGCGGAATGTTTGCCCTGCAACAGGCCACCATCACTCAACCTCAGTAGTGAAGGGACAGTAGAGAACCAGGTCCCTGAGGAATATGGCTTCTCGGTTTTTCAGCAAGGACTCCAGGCTGGGACTCAGCCCCTTCTTTTCAACACAACCCTGATGTTGTTCCAAATGTTCCCAACGAATCTCAGGGTTTATGCTAGAAACACATAAACCTAATCTGAAGTTACTTTGCCACCAACAGAGGACGGATGGACAGTGCATTAATGTTTTGACACTCCTCCCACTAGACTCCAAGGACCCCCCCCCCCAGAAGGGTCACGGTCATGGTTCTGGACTTTGGACGTGTGACCTTGAAAGATCCTGACACCTGACCTCCAGCTTCTTGGCAGGACCCTTCAGAATCCCCCCACACCCTTGAAAGGTTCTCCTGTTGCATATCCTCCACATTTCTCTTGTGAATTCCTTCTTTGAAAGTTTCCCCTTGGGAACCCTGGGACTCACCAGATCAGTCCTGTTTTCTCACTTTTAACTTCTCTGAACGGACCGTATCTCAGCATCTCCGCTCAGGTGCGCACGCCCAGTTCAGGTGACGAGCAGAGGTGGGTGTTGGAGTGCTGCGCTTCCCCGTTCCCATGCTCCGGGACATCTGCCTGTTTATCCTCCCTCCTTGCAGAAGGATGGACCCCACCCCACCCCACCCCCGTCACCCCCACCCGCCCCCGCCCGCAATGCCAAGGCCCCCGCGGGGCTGACAGCGCGCGGGGCGGCGGCGGTTCAGCACCACGGACAGAGCCCCGCGCGCCTCAGTTGATGGAGGGTCCCGGCTGCGTCCTAACCTTGGGCGGAGACAGAGGCGGGGGTGAGGGGACAACCAGTGTGGTGGATACTGTTCCCTCTCTTTGAGACCGTGGCCGAGCCGCCTTTTCCCCCGGGTCCTACTTCTTACGATAAGATGGGGGCACGGGCTCCAAGCACCTCTGCCGTGAGCCCGTGTCTGGGACGCCTTTAGCAGGAGGCCTTCAGGAGCAGTTTGACGCGTGTGACCTGGGTTGGGACGGTTAGCTTGTGGGCGTTAGGGACACACGACACACGACCTCAGGCCCTGGAATCCGGCTGCGGCCTCCTAGTGTCAGCGACTTCGTCCCTCTGGCCCTTATCCTGCCGTCTCACTGCCCACTCCTCTCGTGCGGACACCAGCCTGGGCTGGTGGGAGGGGCAGGCTTTTGCGAGGACCCAGCAGGAAGCGAGGCTGGGGTGGGCCTCCCTGGAGCGGGGGCTGCACCAGGATTCGAGACTGGTGGGTCCGAGCGGGCGTGAGGGCTGAGCTGGGGGCCGCCTGCAGTCGGGGTGGGGCGTGGCCGGGTAGGAGGGGGCGGGACCAGCTGCCGGGGCAGGTGGCAGGGGCTGGCGGCTCTCCAGAGCTCTAAGGGCCCTGTAGCTGGGCAGCGCTGCTTTCCGGCCTCTCGATTCATCTGAACAAGCTCATTCCTCTGCTTCCAGAGCTCAGGGTGCCCTGCAGGGGGAGGAGGTCTCTTCCGCCTCTGTTCCTTCCCTTTCTCTCCTTCCCCACCCACAGCTCCACCTGGACCACCACATACCTTCCAAAACGGATAATCCACGCCCTCCCGTGTCCCTGTCTAGTGCACGTGGCCAGGGCAGAAGGTGTAACTGTCACCCCTTGAGTCATGAGAGGCAGGCAGCCCAGGTGCCACCCTCCTCATGGGGTCACTAGGACCCTCCAGGACTCACCTAACAAAAGGGAGAAACCACGCAATAGTCAGGTTACCTGCTGTCTCCCCTTTGGTGCCTCTCCCTGCAAACTCCGCTCAGAGATGCCAGTGCCTACTTGGTGTCCCTGACACCCAGGCCTCCCCTCCCCTGCCCCCCCCCCCGGGCTGTATTTGGGGCAGTGCTTCCTCGCGCCATTCATAACACCGGGTGGATGGCTGCCTTCCTCACCCGTGGGCGGAACCAGGTCCGGGAGTAGGGCAGGGCAGGGACAGTGAGGCAGATCCTGGCAGAGAAGACAGCTGGGCGCACGCATGGGTACAGTGTTCTTGTGGGCGGGGGCCCTGAGGGAGCAAGCTGGGCACCTCGGCCTCACTGCTGCGAGCTCCAGGCTCTGGTCCAAAGGAGAACTGATTCCTCGTCTCATCTCCTGCTGGGCCAGCGCACAGCAGCTGATCCACAAAGACTGACCGTGACCCACTCTTAGGAAGGCGGTCAGCAAGGACTTGGGCTGTGCTGGGTGTAAACTAGTGTCGTGTTTGGCGCCTGGCCCTTGGAAGATGCTGAGTAAATGTTTACTGGGCGAATGCTGACGGGAGGGCCTTGTCCGCGGGTGGGTTCAGTGGTTGCGCTGTTGGAGGGCCCTGCAGCACTGCTGGCTCGGTCCTGAGGGCCTGTCCTTTTTGACTTTTATTTATTTTTTAAAGATCTTTGTTTTGATGTGGACCATTTAAAAAGTCTTTATTAAGTCTGTTACAATATCGCTTCTGTTTTATGTTTCGGTTTTTGGCCGCGAGGCATGTGGGATCTCAGCACCGCCCCCCGCTCCACCGACCAGGGATCGAACCCGCACCCCCTGCATTGGAAGGCGCAGTCCCAACCACTGGACCAGCAGGGAAGTCCCTCCTCTTTGACTTTTGGAGTCCAGGATCCTGTGACCTCTCCTTGCGGAAAGGAGACCTTCAGGATGGGGCCGGGGCTGGGCTGGCAGTGGGCGTCTTTCTGGGGACACGGAGCCTGGGACCTTTTGCGCAGGCACCTCTGCCACCAGACATGCCTGTCGACCTTGACAGAGAGCAGGTCTCTCTGCTTCTTGGTTCTTGGAAATCCTTGCTGTAAGGCTCCTGTGTGCCGGCCTTAGCTTGGCCTGTGACGTGCTGGCCGTGTGTTCAGCGGGGTGATAGCCATCTGACTATCGTGTACACGTTCCAGAGGTGGGCGCTCGTGAGACCCGGGTGGGCGGGGCGAGGGGGGCGGGATGGGAGAGGTGATCGACTGCCTTTGGGGGAGTGGAGGTAGGGTGGTGGTGGGACCCGCTCCAGCAACTCCTGGGCTGCGTGCCTGGCTCTGGCCCTGACATGGATGAATAATTGATGGTGACTGATGGATCACTGCTCCTGTATGAAAGACTGAGCGGGGCTGGAGCAGGCTGGGGTAATCAGATGTTACTCGCTGCCCTCCTGGGAGGTGTGGGACTCCTGGCTCTCCCCGACTCTCCCTGGGGTGGGAGGTTCTTCCCCGGGGGGAACGGGGTTTTGTGCAAGGGGGCCGGTGGGGCAGCCTTCTCAGGGTGAACTTTGCAGGGGAGGGGCAGGGCCCAGAGTCCTTAATTCTGGGGACAGGACTTGCCGACTTTGTGGGGTGTCTCTGCTGCCCAGTGTTTGGAATATAAGTGAACTGGCAGGCAGCGGGGCAGGGGGCAGGCACCCCCGGGGTGTCTGCGAGGCAGTGGGACACTGAGGGTGGACAGAGGGTCCACCCACAATGCCTGCCCCTGGGGACTTAAAGCAGTCCTGGAGAATGGCCTTCTCTACAGATGAGGGAGGACACTCAGAGGATTTAAGTGATTTGCCTAAGGTCATATGGCTGGTGGGTAGTAAATGATGTCATTGGGATCCCGGGATAGAATTACAGCCACGGCAGTCTGCAGGGTGCACAGTACGGCAGAGACCGTGTTTAGGGAGGAGCCTGGGCCAGGATTTGCTCGGGGCCTGGCTCCCCCCCGCGGAGCCTCCATGGCCCCCCGCTCTGTCGGTGTGGGGCCGGCCCCCTTGGAGCTGCTCCCATGAGCGTTTAACCCTCCACGGAGTTGCAGGCCACGACCAGGGCCTGCACACCCTGACTCCCCGTTTGATCTTCCCTGTGCCGCGCTGTCCCGGCTCTCCCATCACTGCCGGAGGCGGGCGAGGGCTGCCTGCGGACACTGCTTCAGGCGCAAAGACTAACTCGGCCCACACTCGCCAGTTCTGAAAGACCCCGAGAGATGGGCCGGTTCCTCTGACCATGTTTCCACGTCCTGCAAGCTCCTCCCGTGGTGGAGAAGTTTTTCCCGGGCTCCAGCCCGCGCCCCCTGTTGCAGCCGCCTGGGTCTGCACTTCCCCCACCCCCCCGCAAGCTCTCCTGTAACGCGGCGGGCATGGCGGGCAGGGGAGACCGTGAGTGATGCTTGCTCGGCAGAGAGGAACATGTGATTGGGGATTTGGGTGCAGAGCCAGATCCCTCGGTAGCTCTCTCATTGCCAACCTGACGCACGTCTGCCCTTGCTACCTGGGTGCCGTCCAGGAGGCCAGTAGAAGGTCTCCCAGGACTGTGCCCTGCTTGTGCCTATGTCCTCCGTCAGGGTGGGCAGAGTGTTTTAGTGACAGGGTCCTCCTCGCTGGTGCCAGGGGTGGAGGAGGAGGGTGCAGGCAGTGCATCAGCCCACTTTACAGACGGGGTGACCGAGACTCACAGCAGCGTGGCCGGAGTTCACGTTGCAGGTGGGGGGGTGGACGCACGTTGGTGTTCTGCCCTGAAGTCCAGCCCGGGGTCCGAGGGGTGACGGGGACCAGAGGCCGTGGCCACGAGCTCTTGCCCACGACGGCGTCTCTGTTGTCCCAGCCTCTGCCGCGGCAGGAGGGGCACTGGCTGACCGGCGGCCATCTGGGGCGCTGTCCTCCCTCCGTGAATGTGCCCTCAGGGTTCTGATGGCTGAAGAGACGGCTGTTCTCCTTATTTCAGCTTCAGTTCAGTGTTTGGTGCAAAGGACTTGGCAAATAGGAAGGCACGGGAGTGGGAAGAAAGCATAGCTTTGATGTCTCAGGTTCCCAAAGGGAAGAATTAATGGCATGGAAGAGGAGCTATTCTTTAAAAACAAGCCAGCGAGGCTGTTTCTCAGAGGTGAGCCCTTACTGTCTGTGCAGGCGGGCCGGGATGTCACCACCCTCAGGCTCTCTCTCCAGTGCCCGGTGGGGGGCCCCCCTCACAGCCCCCCTTCTCTGCCCACCAGTCACTCAGCCCCCAGTCCAGCTGAAGGCCCACAACCCGCCCAGCGGGGCCGCGCTCTGAGCTCCTCTCTGCTCCAGGCAGGAGGGCGTGACGGGGCGGCATCTCACACCCGGCACGTGCGGGACTGCGGGGGTCGGGGACCTTCTCGAGGACACGCAGCCGGCGGGCGGAGTCCTTGCCAGCCTCGCTCATTCGTGTGGCCGACGTTTCAGTGGGGACTCGGAAGGGGGCATGCGCTGCCAGGCGCTGCGTGTGTGAAGGTGTCAGACACGGTCCCTGCCCCGCGCCACGTCAGGACGGTGTGTCGAGATGAACTCCTGTGGTAAAGTGGTGAAAGGAGGGAGGGGCTGTCAGTTCTGCCCAAGGAAGTCAGGAAGGCGTCCTGAGGGAGAGCCGGAGGGGGTCACGGAACAAAGACTGCAGGGGCTGGGGGCGCAGCTGGGCCGCGTGCGGGGCCGGGGAGTGGCCGGGGGGTGTGCGGGCGGAGGGCCAGGGCCGGTGGTCAGGGGTGGTGGACCTCCGCCTGCCCCGCCCGGCAGAGTGTCGGGAATGGGTTTCAGGGTAACTTGTCCTCGGCCTCGTGGGGGACCTGGGAGTGGGGAGCCCCTGCCCCAGACCTTGGCCCCTCTTTCTGTGGCCGTTGGAGACCCAGGTGGCAGGGACTCCACCCTCGAGAAGGAGAGAAGTTGTCTGTTTTCCCTGAGACCCTGTCTGTCCGAGGTTAGGATGGGAGGCGGCGTGACAAGGAGAAGCCAGGCTGAAGCAGGAGGGCGAGAAGCGAGGACCCGGGGAGCATGTGCTAACGGGGACCACGGCCACGTCCCCCGAGCTGGTCCTCTCTCCGGCCCCAGGGGCACCCGGCACTCACCTCGGACCCCGTGAGACTGTTTCCCGATGACCTCATTCCCTCACCTGACCTGCAGGGAACATGCTTTCTGCCGCGAGCCTGTTTCCCTAGGTGATGGAGCTGGGAAACGTGCGTTAATTTTCCCCCTGAGCTGTGACAGGCGATAGGAAATTTGCTCTGGAATGTGCTTCAGTGTGGACTGAAATAAAACACCTGGTGCATTTTGCAACAGAGCATTAAAAAGGAGAAACGCAGGCCCCTCATCCAGACACCAGCTTCCAAGGGTACGTTTCCCCGAACTTTCCTCTCTCCCTCATGTGGCATCCCTGCCTGCGGGTGAGGTGGGGCAGTGGGGTGAAGTACATGGGAAAGACTGTGGATGTTTAAGAGAGGCTGATTCCAGAGGGCCCTCGGGGGCAGAGACACCAGGGGACCTGGGCCTCGAATTTCCAGAATGATGGCGGCATTGGGACTATGAAACCATGGGGTGCTGAATGCCTGGACCTGGATAGGTGGGCGCCAGTGACTCCCCGCGTCGCTGGTGGATTAATCGCTAGTGGACTTCCTGTTGGCGTGAGCAGCGGCGGTGAGGATGGGGGCCTGGGGTGGAGGGGGTCACTAGTGAGATCAGTCTCTCTCAACACATACCCCCAGCCCCACCTCTCATAACCTCTAGACACACTTTGCCCAGAGAGTGAGTGATGCCACCAGGTGAGCAGAAACGGCTCTATTCTCGTTTACTTCACGCTTTAGGAGGTAAAAGTGCTGTTTGTCCCACAGTTACTTCCTGGGCAGGCGGTTTGCTGGGAGAGGGTGGGATCCCAGGAGCCGATGGCGCCAGGGCTCTGTCTCCCTCCTGTGCAGGCTGGGCCTCTGGGCACCGCCCCCAGCCCCCAGCCCACTGCTGCGTTAATGCGGCAGGTCACCCCCCCCCCACCAAGTGCTCTTTCCTGGAGCGTGTCAGGGCTGCAGGGAGGGGTCCAGCTAAGATGCTGGGAGCTGGAGAGGGAGTTGGAGGCTCTGCCACACGTGTGAAGAAACGTGTGACGCTCAGGAGGCGCCGTATGTCCAGGGCCGGGGGACGCCGGAGAGAAGGTGCCCCGACAAGCTTCTGCACGTGCTCTCCTTTGAGAGACGTTTGCCTGACCTACAACATCAGTCCAGGAGAGCGCACAGACTGTCAGCCCGGTTGGGTCACAAACGGAACACGCCTGCGCCACCTGCAGCCAGACCAGGGGACAGAGCATCCCGGCGCCCCACGGTGGGCAGGGATTCCGGGCATCTCCCCAGCCTCACTCTGGCACCATCGACTGGTTCTGCCTGGTTTTGATCTGGAATAACGCGGCCCCCAACGCCCTCACCTGTGACCGTCTTCTTTCACGCAGAGCTTCGCCTGAGACATTCATGGTTTCGCTGCCCGTCATTCGGTTTATTTCTTCACACAGCAGAGTCGTGTTTCGTCGTGACCATGCACCTCCACTTACCCGTCTGTCTACTGTTGATGACCTTTAGGTAGTTTCCAGTCTGGTGCTGTCATTAACCTGCTTTCTATGTTTTCAAAAAACATTTATTGATTTATTTATTATTTATTTGTCTTTGGCAGCGTTGGGTCTTCGGTGCTGTGCACGGGCTTCCTCTAGTTGCGGTGCGTGGGCTTCTCATCGCGGTGGCTTCTCTTGTTGCAGAGCACGGGCTCTAGGTGCCTGGGCTTCAGTAGTTGTGGCGCGTGGGCTCAGTCATTGTGGCGCACGGGCTTGGTTGCATCCGCGGCATGTGGGATCTTCCCGGGCCAGGGCTCGAACCTGTGTCCCCTGCACGGGCAGGCGGATTCTTAGCCAGTGCGCCACCAGGGGAGTCCCTCAGTATCTTGTAACAACCTACAACCTGAATTTAGAAGGGAAAACTCAACACTGCCGAATGATAGCCCAGCTTCACAGGGTAGCTCTCTTGACTTTCTAATGAGCAGTACTTTCGTTCATCATTATTATGGTGACTCATTTTCTCATCTACTAGATGATGGCTCTCTCACTTCCTTCATAAACGTTGATGAATGTGTTTCAGTATCATCATCAGTACTTACTCTAGTAAAAGTCTGTTCGGCAGTTCTAAAGGAAGCACATGCTGCTGGAACACGTGGTCCTCCACGCTCGGGAGCCCCCACTTCAGAGGCCCTCCTTTCCGCCGTGCTGCGGCTCCCCTTCCGCGCAGGCGCTAAGCAGAGGCCCCGCCCAGGCCCTGCCGGCCAAGGCCTTTTCTGGCTGCGTGGGTCCTGAGCCTGGGCCCCGCCCCACGCTCAAAGTGCTTGCTATGCTTTTGATAAACGCCTTCCTCTTGCTGCGACCCGGCTGTGTGCGTCTCGTGTGTCATTGCCGGTTATGCATTTTCCCGAAGACTCTTGCCAGTTTCTCCTCCTGTCCCGCATTCTTGCCAACCCTTGGTGTTTTCTGTCTTTTCGTTTCAGCCGTTCGGGGGGGTGGGGGTGGGTGTGGTCTCTCCTTTGATTTCCTTGTGACTGAGCGGTGGAGCCCCTTTACACGCACTTGCTGGCTTTCCTTGCAGTGCCTCTTGCCCCCCCAAGTCTTCTCCTAGTTTCGCTACTGGGTCACCTGTCTTTGCCTTACTGATTCGTGGGCGGCGGCCCTACGTCTCCTGAAGGCCGGGGCTGTGATCCTTCACGTGTGCTTTTCTTCCTGAGGCGGAAGGGCTGGGAAGTCCGGAGGCCAGGATCTGCCTGGTTACTTGAGTATTCCCTGGTTCCTGCCCTCGCCTGCTGGGTCAGGTTCCTGTCCCATGTGTGGGCTGGTCCCTGCTCGCCGGCCTTCCCCCCCACCTGCCCCCCTTGAACCGTGGGGGTCCTCTGAGGCCACCCAGACCCGCCCCCCGCAGGCTTTCCCACTTCTGGGCCATCGCTGACTAGGAGCCGTTTTCGGTTTGCACATCCCCGCCCCACCTTCAAGGCTCAGACGAAAGCCCGCTTCTCCTCAAAGCCTTTTCTAACGCTGACACAGCTCCCTCGGCCCTTCCTGTCTGTTTGCGTCCTTTAGCAGCTCACCCTCTTCTGGCGTGACCCCTGTGGCTGTGTACTGCGTCCTTTAGCAGCTCACCCTCTTCTGGCGTGACCCCTGTGGCTGTGTACTGCGTCCTTTAGCAGCTCACCCTCTTCTGGCGTGACCCCTGTGGCTGTGTACTGCCTCCTTTAGCAGCTCACCCTCTTCTGGCGTGACCCCTGTGGCTGTGTACTGCCTCCTTTAGCAGCTCACCCTCTTCTGGCGTGACCCCTGTGGCTGTGTATCGCACTGTTTGACTTTCTGTACTTGCGCCCAGTCTCCCGAGCTGGTGGTGCCTCTCTGGGAGCCTGTTTGGGCCGGGAAGGGTGGGGCAGCCGGAGTCAGGTCACAGGGCAGCCTCTGCTCCTCCTGCCCTCCCTGTGTGTGCCCCCAGGTAGCCAGCATGCCCTGTTTGGCACCTACTGTGCACCAGCTCTGTGCGAGCGGCCGGGCTGATGCAGCGGGAAGTGGTTCCTGCCCTGCACGGGGGCCATCTCAGCGGGGAGATGGGATGGGGGCCCAGAGAGCCAGGGGGTGGTGTTAGAGCCTGAGGGGCCCCCCAGCTGTAGCCCCTGCCGCGTCAGGGATGCTGTACCCAGAAGGCCCGTGGTTGGCAGGTCCATGGGCCGCTGATGAGGGCACCATCTGAGATGTGACCCTTCAGCCAGGCTCACAGCTGCCCTCCAGAAAGCTCGGCACCAAGGACCCCACTTCCCACTCCACGGCAGCCAGTGCTAGGAGATGGGGCGTAGCTCAGCCCTCACGTTGCCCACCGCTGGACGGAAGCAGTCCCCCAAGCAGCCACCTGAGGCCTGCCGTCCATACCCGAGGTCAGGGCGGCATCCCTGCCCCCGCTCTGGGGAGGGCCCATCCTGCTCTGGGGACCCTGCCCCGGCTTTGCCCTCGTGGCCAAGGTTCTGCGGTCTGGTCTGAAGCCCTGGAGGCTGATGGGCTCTCGGTGGGGCCTCCACTCGACGTCCCGAGTGGACCGTGGGGTCCCCCTGTGGAGGGTGGGCACATCTCTGGCTCCCGTCCCAGGGCCCTTCCTCTAACTCCCCGGGGCTGCAGGGCCTGAGGGAGGGTCCATGGCCTTGGAGTCAGGCCAGTGGGCGGGTGGCCTTGGGGAGGCTCGGAGGGCTGGGGGCAACAAGGGAAGTCGGGCCCCGACGCTCGGCCGTGGCCAGGGGCACATGTGTGGCCAGGGACGTGTGTGTGGGACGCGGTCCCCAGGCACCGGCTTGACAGCGTGGCCGTGGCCCTGGCCTTGCGGCACAGGAGTGCCGTGAAACGCTACTTTTGCGAGGGCTCTCCTCCTGCCCCTCAGAGCGCCCTGCAGCCTGGGGCCCCCAGCGGGCACACAGCCCTGGATGCCGCGCCTCCGTCCACCTGCCCCTGTGGCTCGTCCGTCCTCAGGATCACTTGGTGGACGGCACCAGGCGTGTCTGACGTGGGCAGGGCTGAGACTGGGGTGCGGGATTTGGGTACGCCCCCACGGGACGCACCCCTCGGTTCCACAAGTGACACCTCGTCCCCACTGGCTCCGCAGGTTCGTTGACCCCAGAGGTACGTTCCTAGCGCCGAGTGTCCAAGGGGCGAAGCCATGTGTTCTGCTCTCGTGTTTCAGCAACAGTCACACGACGGCCCATATTCAGAATCCTCTGGATTTTCAGGTTTGATTTTAGGAAGCTCTGTATTTAGCCAAAATGTATGGAGCCCCATATGTTCATGCTGGATTCTGAGACACGGGAAAAAGGGCCACCGCCCTGCTCTCAGGAGCCCGGTTCCTGGGCAACGGCGTGAGACGAGGTTCAGGTCGTGCTGCGGACACTCTGACTGGAGCTGACCTTGAAGGAGGAGTAGGGGTCACCTGAGGAATCGGGGCGTCCTGGGCGGAGGGAGCCCCGCAGGAGGAAGTAGGGAGGCGTGAGCCGCACGCAGGCTTGCAGGAGGCGACGTGAGGGCTGCGAGTTGGGTTTTACCCATCGAGGATGATGACGGGTGACGTGGGCCCAGGTGTGCGTGTTAGAAAGTTCTCTCTGGCAGAGACGTGCTTCCTGGTTAAAGGCGAGCGGCAGAGAGACGGGGTGGGGGCGGGGTGGCGGTAATGGGATCCAGGTGAGGAGCGATGAGGGCCTGGGCCTCTGGGGGTGTGCCTGCACTGGGGGCTGATTAGGAGAATAATGCCCCAGACCTGGTAGCGGGAGAGGGGAGGAGAAGGCCTGAGATGAGCCCCGAGCCCCCGACCAGGCGATGCCGAGAGCTGAGCCAGAAACGGAGGGGGAAGGTGGACGAGACTTGAGGGGTGGGGAAGAGCTTGGCTCTGGCCATCGGACGTGGGAGGGGGCGCGGGAGGGGGTGAGGGAGGGGGCGGGGGAGGGGGCGCGGGAGGGGACGCGGGAGGGGGCGCGGGGTCTTCGCTGTTGGGGCGTCTCGGGAGCGGGGCAGGGAGGGAAGGAGAAGGGGTGGCGGTGCCAGCCCCAGGAGGACAGGCCGAGGGGGGCAGGGTGCAGGAGGGCAGGAGACGGATGCTGCGCCAAAGCAAGGACGGGGTAACGGGGCAGCTGAGGTCAGACGAGAACTACCACTTCGGAGGCCGCCAGGCCGCCGGCGCCAGGGGTCGGGTTAGCGTGCAGATGGGCGGGGCGTGCGTGGGCGCGCGTGTGAATTCATGGCTGGGATGCGCTTGAGCGCGTGCGCACGGAGGAGGTGGGGCCCGGGCCTGGCGGGAGAGAGCCTGGGGAGAGCGGGGAGCGGGCTGGGGGACGGTGCAGGTGGCGGCTCGGGAGAGCGGGGCTCGGGCAGAGAGGACGCCGGAGTTGGCGATGCCGTGACGAGGCGGGTCCGGGGAGCCTCAGAACGGAAGGAAAGAGGGGAGAAGGGGTGCAGACACGTCGGGAGGAACAGTCTCTGCCTCCCAGTCACGGACCCTAAAAACGGATTCACGCGGTCATAGAATCAGTCTTCACCGGCTACCATATTAAAAGAAATTTAGAAAATTAAAATAGCAGGGAAATATAACAAACATCCATTTTCACAGAATGAATGTTTCGTCAGTTTTTTTCCATATTTTAAAAACAACACAAATAATATACCCACGCTCTCTTCCTTCACAAGAATGTGCAGATGGACGGAAAGCATCCTGGGTAAGGCACAGTCCCCGCTGGAGCATCCCCTACGGTCCTGTCCTTGTGACCGCCCACGGAGCGTGGCGGGCTGGCCTTGGTATCAGTTACAGCAGAGGACCTGCTAATACTGGGGAGATGCCAGGTAACAAACCGCCCTGATTCCGTGGCTCCGGCGACAGCAGTAACTGCCTTGCTGAGACTCTGACACCTGAGCAGGGACGGGACGGC
Source organism: Phocoena phocoena (assembly GCF_963924675.1). NCBI lineage: Eukaryota > Metazoa > Chordata > Mammalia > Artiodactyla > Phocoenidae > Phocoena > Phocoena phocoena. Next base: position 186,523,987 of record NC_089219.1, on the reverse strand, counting down.
CCGGAGGGTCCACTTCGCACGGCTTCATCACGTGTGGCGAGTTGGCGCTGCCGTCCGCTTGGAGGTGGGTGACCTCTGTCCCTCTCCGGGTGATGGTAGCTGGGTTCCGAGGGCAGGTGTCCCCGGAGACCGAGGTGGAAACGCACTTCGTTATCTAACCGTCGCCGTGCAGCGTCCGCGTGATCTGTCGGTCACAAATCCACCCGGTTTCGAGGGGAGGACAGAGGCCTCTCTCAGTGTGGAAGTCACGTGGAAAGAGGAGGTTGATGGGAGACGGGCTGCCGGCTGTGTGTCCACAGCCTTTACCCAAATAGCGTTTTGTAGTCCGTGTTCTTCTTCTACTTGCTTCTCCCGCTTAGCATCTCGTCATGGGGTTCAGAACTGAGCTGACTCCTTTATGCCTGTCAAGTCTAGTTGAGGTCCAGGCAGCCAGGAAGAGCGATTAGCAGCAAATCCATGAATTTGGCTTCAGCTTAGCCTTTTATTATTAAGGCCAAATGCGAGCCTAGTGAAAAGCTTTTGTTTTTTTTTAACAATTTAAAAAATTTTATTTATTATTTTTACTTATTTATTTTTGGCTGCGTTGGGTCTTCATTGCTGCGCGTGGGCTTTCTCTAGTTGCGGCGAGCAGGGGCTGCTCTTCGTTGCGGTGCAAGGGCTTCTCATCGCGGTGGCCTCTCTAGTTGCAGAGCACTGGCTCTAGGCGCGTGGGCTTCAGGAGTTGTGGCACAGAGGCTCAGTAGTTGTGGCTCGCGGGCTCTAGAGCGCAGGCTCAGTAGCTTGGCGCACGGGCTTAGTTGCTCCGCGGCATGTGGGATCTTCCCGGACCAGGGCTCGAACCTGCGTCCCCTGCATTGGCAGGCGGATTCTTAGCCACTGCGCCACCAGGGAAGCCCAAATCTTCTGTTTTGATGAGAGCTGTTATATCCAAAAAGCTGAGCCTGGTTGTCTGGTATGAAATGCAAGATTCATGCCACTTGTTTAAAGCATTAGTCTCAGTAAGAAAAGGCCAAGAGAAACGTAATCAGTCAATGTGAGTTGAGGGAGGGTCTGTGTGCCAGGACTCGGAAGGTGGACAAGAAATATAAGGCAGGTTCTCGCCCTGGAGAAACCAGCAACCCGTCGGGAGAGACACACCACCATGGGGGTGGCGAGAGCTTGTCAGCTGAGTGGCGCTCAGAGCAGGTGGGCCAGGTAGGCTTCGGGAGGGATGTTCTGGGCCCCCCGGGCCACAGGGTTCTCATCCGGCCTCCCTCCAGTCCCCAGCACCTCGAAGTGCGTATCGGGTGCAGGGGGTGGGACTTGAGTGGACTCTGCATGGGGGGAGGGGGAGGGGCCCCGGCTGGGTCACGGCTGGAGCAGGGTGGGTCGCCTGTCTGGCTGCAGGGGTGGGAGGGGCAGAGGCCCCTGAGGGACTGGTCCTTGGGGTTGTTCAGGGTCTGGTTTCCCGTCTGTGAAGGAGGCCGAGGCACTGCCCAGCACGGCCCGTGACGGGGTGGGACTGCAGAGTATCTGGACAGGGCGAAAGTGACCCCTGCTGAAGCCAGGCCCGGTGACAGGCAGCCCGAACCTCAGCCTAGTAGCCCTCACCCGGCCCTGTCGGTGCCCTTCGGCTGTGTCAGCCCGGCCGGCTGGACTGCGCAGAGGCCAGAGAGGAATCCTGGGGGTCAGAACGTGTTTCATCAGGACCACAGTCCTCCTGCTTGGTGCTCAGAGCCCGGCGAGTGGACGCGCACACGTGAGGGTGAGGCAGTGCCGTGTCCTTCTGCGCCCGCCGCGCCCGCAGCCCAGGAGCCCCTGTGCAGCCACATCCCCGGGCCGGCATCCGGAGTCTCGCGTGATTTCACGTCCGGTCGTGTCCATGTCCGTGAGCTCAGCGGGAGCTGGGCCTGCCGCAAGTCCCCGCCGTCGGCTGGAGCATCTGGTGGGTGCTCCGGAGGGTCTGTTGAATGAATGACTGAACTGAAATGTGTGGCAACACGCCTCATTCTCATTCACGTGCCCCACAAGCACGGCGTTCACTGCCTCTTACTTTCCCCAACGTGTGTTGGGTGGTCTCACGTACAGAGTCCCGGGGGTTGGCGATAAACAGGCAGCAGCTCTCTGTGCAGCCCGCATCCGTGGGAGACGGGACAGTCAGGAAAACCTCGGACGGGCTGAGTGCGCCGAAGAAAGCGAGAGGGGCAGGGACGGGGCGCCAAGCTGAAGGCCGGGCCCCCAGATCCCTGCGCTGACCCCCGACCTACACCGGGCCTCTGCGGGTGGTGAGGCCCTGGGGGTTGGGCCCTCGTGCTGGGGTCAGTGACTTTATGAGAAGAGAGCCCTGGAGCCCCCCGCCCCATCCTCATGTGAGGACACTCAGGAGACGCCGGCTGTGAACCAGGACGCGGGTCCTCACCAGACACAGAATCTGCCGGGGCCTTGACCTTGGACATCCAGCCTCCAGCCTGTGAGAAATCAGTGCTGTTGACTGGCCGCCGTCTGCGGTGTCCTGTTACAGCAGCCGGGGAGACTGAGACCCCGGGGTGGTCACAGTGCCTCAGGGGGCCCTGAGAGCGACAGGTGGTGCCGTGGGACCAGAGCAGCACGTGCAGGGCAGCGCGAGGGGGCCGAGCTCAGCTCAGAGGGCAGGGCTGGACCGTGGAAGGCCTTCGAGGTGGGATTTGGGAGATGCGATTTCAGACTAGGAGCTCCGGGAGAGGTTTGGACAGAGGCAGGATGATCTGGTCGACGGTGGGTCGTACGGCCGCCAGGTGCACAGGTAAGGACTTGCGCAGTGGTGATGGCGCGTGCACTCAGCCTGCAAGCTCGGCTCCTGTATTTACACAGAACACAGATAACACGGTCCATGGAATTCTGCGTCCTTCCACACAGGTGTCCCTGTGCTCGGCAGGCCAGCTGACACTGGGCCCGTGCGTAATTAAATCCACCTGGGTGCCCGCACGCCGGCCCGTCCACTCGGGACGGCAGAGCAGCGTCGTGGCCGCGTGAACGTGTCCCCATGTCACCCCACCCTGAGCCGCCGCCCGGCACCCGAGCCGCCCATCCAGGCCTCTAACGGCGAACGCGCTAGGAACTCGAGGAGGAGCTGTCCTCTCTGTTGGGCCTGAATGTGCTAAATAAACCTCCCCGCCTCGAATAAATCTTGTACGGATGTAGAAAATGCATTACCAGCTGAGAAACTAGAGGTGGCTGGAGACGGTGGTGGGAACAGAGCAGTAAATCTTCCAGGGGCGGCCGGCATCTGGGCTCCCTGCTCACCCAAGAGCGGAACAGGGGCCGGGCGTGTGGCGACACTGCTCCCTTGAGGTCACCCCAGGGCCAACGGCTGGAGCCGACATGTCCCAGCGTGAGGGTAGGTCTTCTTGACACAGAAACAGCCACGTCATTCGATGCTAGTCGAGTCCAGACTCACTCCAGACTGCTCTTGGAGTACGTGGACAAGATGATCTGGTTTTTAGTTTGTTTGGGCCTCATTTAGGCACAGATTACTGATTCTCTCCTGGAAGGTAACTGAGGTTTCAGGCCCATGATTCTGTATGATCGTTTGGGCCATCATCACTCGTTTTTCTTTTCAATTTAATTTATTTATTTGTTTTTGGCTGCATTGAGTCTTCGTTGCTGCGTGCGGGCTTTCTCTAGTTGTGGCGAGCGGGGGCTACTCTTCGTTGCGGTGCGTGGGCTTCTCATCGCGGTGGCTTCTCTTGTTGCGGAGCACGGGCTCTAGGTGCGCGGGCTCAGTAGTTGTGGCTCGTGGGCTCTAGAGTGCAGCCTCAGTAGTTGTGGCGCACAGGCTTAGGAGCTCCGCAGCATGTGGGATCTTCCCAGACCAGGGCTTGAACCCGTGTCCCCTGCATTGGCAGGCAGATTCTCAACCACTGCGCCACCAGGGAAGCCCCCATCACCCGCTTTTTAACTTATGCGTTCCAGCCCTGAAGCTGTCGGGCCACACAGGCCTGTCCTGGAGGCTGTCCTGCTCTCTGTTCTCCGTCAGTTTCTAAGCCAACCTGAGAAGCACCTTCCCCCTTTCCAGAGGTTTGTTACAATGATCAGGGACCCAGGCCCACCACCTGCCGTCGGGGGACCCTTACGTTTGTTTCTGGCCCCAGGTTTTCTTTGCTCTTTTTAAGTCTGCCCAGCCCACCCACAGGCCTGGGTGTCCAGGAGGGACAGGGTCTCATCAGCTCTGTCCCAGCAGCTCCTGGACATCAGGAGGCACCTGCCTCTCTCCACTCTGCGCCTGGTCTTTTGGTCTCTGTTTTTAGAACTCTCTTCTTTGTTTTCTCTCTGATATGTCTAGATGCACATTTATTTTATTTTTTCTACTTGGGATTTGCTGGGGTTCTTGAATCTGTGCGCTGATGTCTTTTCTCAGCCCTGAGTATCCTTTTCGACCTTTCTGCCCCGTCATCTGTCTTTCCTCGCTGTAACTCCGGTGAAGTCTACGTCTTCACAGTCTTTTACCCTTCCTAGGGTGTTTGCGAGTTTTCGCCGCTATGCGCCGCTCCTTCTTCTGAGCTGTCTCCCAGTTCATTAGTTTCCTCCTCAGCTGCGTCAAACCTGCAGTGAGCTCTGTCCACCGGGTTTTATTGTATTTATCAGTTACAGGCTTCGTATTTAGGGTCGGCACCTGCGAATCCTGACCCCCTGGCGCCCCTGTGGCTCTCCTGTCACCTGTCCTTCCTGACAGCCTGCAGTCAAGGCTTCTGTTTCCTTTTGCGCCTCATCTTCAGTTTTCTGCTGAGCATCGAGTGTGACAAATCGTTTGCTCTCTTCCCCCAGAGAGGATTTTTGTTTGCTTCGGCAGGTGCTGGGGGCATGCCTCAAGCAGGCACCTTAATTCAAGTTCAAGGCTTGGGTTTCCATCACCAGAGGGTGAAAGGTCAGAGCAGAGGTCCGTCTGGTCCATTCTGAAATGCACATCCGTGATGAGGCGTTTTTATCAAAGTCCTTGCCGGGTGGGCCCCACCCCAGGGAGGCTGCTCAGCTGATTTTCCTGCCGGACGGTGGACGGACGCTCTCAGGACAAAAGTGCCTTTACCTCTGGACTCCCGTTGCCAGGTTTCAGCCCAGCGTCTCCTTCTTACCCTGTTGCATGTTGGATACTTTTAAGATGATTGCTGTGTTACATCAAACTTCTCCTAGCTGCCTTCGAGGAGGGTTGATCTCAGCTGCCTAGTTTCCCTTTACTGAGAGGGGGTCCCTCTGTTTTGTCCTGCACACACACGGCTGCCTTGGCCCGAGGCACACCGGGCTGGCATCTGGAGCTGGGGCTTTGTTGCAGACGCTGCCCTTCAGCTCAGAGCTTCTGGTCCTTGTTCTCCCCGAAACCTCTTTCAGGTTTTCTTCAAGAGTCGGAGGAAGACCACGCTGCGCTCGCTCCGGCTGAGGGCTGGCCCGGCCGTGGAAGCCGCGGGGAAGTGAGGGGGCGGCACCCCTGGGCTGTGCCGCACCGGCTGCTTCTCTAGACCAGCCAGTGGCCCGTGGGTGTGACCGGTCACTAGCCCTGACTGGACTCGCCTCGGCCAGCACTGCCCACGCGAGCAGATGGTGGGGAGGCCTCGGTGTGGCGCGTGTGGACCCAGGCGGGGAGCAAGGGCGTGTGTGGCACCAGTGGCTGCGTGACCTGTTCAGGGCCTGTGTCGAGCAAAGATGAGGGAGCTGGACAAACCGTGATGCATTTCAATGCAGAGCCGCGACCCAGGGCCGCCGGCTGTGCCCCCCTTCACCCTGCTTCCTTGACAGCTGCGTCCAAACCGGAGACGCCAGGGGGTTAAGGCACCAGCACATCCCACCCACACTGCTCAAGGCAGACGAGGCCGTTTGGCCGGTAGAAATGCTCCCGGCTCGAGAGTGCAGTAATTAGTCCTGGCAGGAACTTCATTGATCTCCATTTAGTGGCTGGTGTAGTTGCCCCCGCCCCCCACCTGACCCCTTCCTTCTACTCGTAAATGGCTTGGGAAGAATGTCCTTCCTGAGATGGCAGCTGGGGATTTGGGGAGTCTGCGGGTCTTCAGCTACGGGGGTCTCAGGGACCTAACCCCAGTGTCAGCCAGAAGCTCCCTGGTGTCAAAGGAAACTTGGCCAAAGAGCTTTTCTGTTCCCTGCAACCCGCCCGCCTGGGTCTGGGGGTAACGGCATCCCTGGGCCCCCTCTGTCTGCCCGCAGAGCCCCAAGGTGGGGTCGTGCAGGGGACGTGCCAAGCTGCAGGGGCTGCGTTCTAAGTCCAGGCTCACATGGAGCCCTGAAAGCCCTGGCTGTGACCCCGGCTCCCGGTGCCAGGCTGGTCCTTGGGCCTCCATCCTCCAGGGCTGCTCGGCTGTGGGCCCCTCGCTGAGCCCGCGCGCTGCATTCCCTGGAGCTCCTCCCACAGCTGCGGGGAAGTGTCACCAGGCCACAGCGGGGCCTGGCTCGCGCCCTGACCTGACAGGCAGGGGCTCCCGGCGACGCACAGAGCCACGCCCGTGAGACACCCGGTCCTGGGGGGCTCCACGGGGGGGCGGTGCCGTCCTTCGACCTTCCCCCAGGTCAGGGGCACCTCTGAACCCTGTGACCCTTACAGTGACTCCACCTGTGACGTCTGTGTCACCTCCACTCCCAGCCGATGGAGCACAGACCAGACAGAGGTTCGGTACGACCCAGGTGCCCTTTCTGCACTCGTGTGAGATGCGCCATGAACTTTAGAAACACTTTCACAGGTACGATTACCTGTTTACCCCACACACCACATCTGAGAGTTTTAGACCACGTTAGGAAGAAGATTTAAAGCTCATACGAGTTTCAGCCACAGTTCCTGTGCGTGTCTGAGTGTGCCATGCACGTATGAGTCAGGAGGCGTGCGCGTGGCGTTTGCTTACACGTGTCTGTGGGTACGACTGCACTGTTGCTGGACCCTCAGGGCACTGCGTCCCTGGGGGCCCGAGACCCTGGCCTCTGTTCTGCTCCCGCTGAGCTGTCCACCCCGTTCGTGGTGTCGGGGCCCTGACAGCGAGGGGAGGGGCCTGCTGTGCGCTCAGGTCATTACCTCGTGGGGCTTCTTGGGAAACCAGAAGGCACTAAAGTGTCAGTGTGTCTCTTGGGCCAGACCCGACATTCACACACACACACACACACACACATACACACACACACACACACACATACACACACACACACACACACACACACACACACATGCTGTGCTGGTCGCCTGCTGCCCTGAGACCCACTCCCCACCTGCCCTCTTCTCGGCCTTGAAGGCAGGGAACTACATCTCCCAGGCTCCTTTGCCAACTGGAACCTGGGCAGGTTCAGCTCAAAGGTAGGCGCTGGCAATGCTGGAGGCTGAGGCTGGAAGGCGGGGGGAGGCCCCTCTCCCTTTACTCAGGAGGCCACTCCGGCAGCCACCTGGGTGTCCTCTGTGGCTCTAGTTCCTAACAGGTGGTCCAGACTCTGGCCCTCATCGTCCCTTCCCCGCCCCGCCCCTGCAGCCATCCCTCTGCCAGCTGGAGAAGCTGTGCTTTCCTACTAGCGCCTCCCTCTGGGGGAGAGTTTCCCTGCTTGGTTCCTGCCCCCACACTGTCCCTCCTCTTGGTATTAAGCGTGAGACATAAAGTAGACGCAGATTCCCAGGGAGGCCTGAGCCATCGGGCTGCTCCGCGGGCGTCAGTCTGCCCCAGTTTCCTGGATGGGAAATTCTCTGGGTGAAGAGAATTTTACCATTTCCCCTAGCAGCTTGGATTAGATTCTGCTGAAACAGCCAGTGCAGCTGTCAGATCCCTGGGGAAATTTAAGTTAAATGAATTGTTTGGCATCGTAAGGACCAGGGACCAGATAACCTTTTTTTCCTGTTGAGAGCTGCTGACAGAACTGACTTGTTTTAGTGAGCTCTTCGAAGAAACACGTTGGCGTCCCATTTATCTGCTTCTTAAATTAGGAATTGTGACCGCGAAATTCTACTGAATAAGCACAACGAGTAATAAAAATATAAATGTTGGACTGATGACCAATTAATGTGGAAAAACAGAACAAGGGATGGTGTGATGGGCGTGAAGACAGACGGGAAGGGAGATAGAGCAAAGCGGGTGGGGGAACGTGCTTGGAGGCCGTAATGAGCGGAAAGGAGAGAAATGAAGGAAGACGTGACGTGTGATGTGGTCAGGCCCCTGCTGTGACCAGTCAAGACGCCCCATCTGGACACCTTTGGGGACGTTTAACTCTCTGGCTGTGGGTGCAGACTCCACCTGAAGGCCTGTGATATGGGTCCCCAGACAGTTCCACTGGCCCGAGGCAGAACAGGCTCTCCTTACGCAGCGCAGCCTGGGGAGTGCCGGTCTCCAGTTCACTGAGGGCAGGACGGGCTCTGGGGCCCAGGAGAGCCTGGCTGGATTGTTGCTCCCACCCCCGCAGAAGGCGGGCTCTCCCTGGCCTGTGGGTCTCCCTGGCCTGTGGGTCTCTGCTGCTGCCTGTGGGTCTCTGCTGGTGCTAACCATTCATCCAGTGCCCGGCCTGAGAACGTTTCTAAAACCCCATCACCGCCCTACCACCCTGTGAGCCAGCGCTGCTGCTGGGCAAGTTGCGTCCACTCCTAAACACTGATTAAATGCTTGTTCTGTGCCAGGCCCTGGGGGTAGGGAGAGGACTAGTGTCAGCCCTGCAGCTCAGGGGCTCCCAGTCTGGGTGGGGGATGCATTCAAGGACAGAGGTAAGTGAGGAGCCCGGAGCCGGGAAATGTGAGGGGGAGTGGGCACAGCAGGGGACGCGCCCACCGACACAAGTGTCTCTGAACTGCGTCCGAAAAGTTACATCCCACCCAGGGAAGCAGAAGAAGGAGACGGCAGGTGCAAAGGCCTAGAGGTGAAAGAGAGCCTGCGTCTAGGATTTACAAGATGTTGAGGAAGCCGCAGTGTAGAGGGCACACAGCTGTGTCTGGGCCGGTGGTGCTGGGAAGGAGAGTTGGGGTGAACATGAGATGAGTGGGTCATGGCAGAAATCTAACCTGCAGCTAATGGAGCCTCGAGATCCAGCCATCAGTTTATAAGAACTATGCGACAGGGACTTCCCTGGTGGTGCAGTGGTTAATAATCCGCCTGCCAATGCAGGGGACACGGGTTGGAGCCCTACTCCGGGAAGACCCCACATGCCATGGAGCAACTAAGCCCCTGTGCCAGAACTACTGACCCTGTGCTCTAGAGCCCACGAGCCACAACTGCTGAGCCCGTGTGCCACAACTACTGAAGCCCATGTGCCTAGAGTCCGTGCTTTGCAACAAGAGAAGCCACCATGATGAGAAGCCTGCACACCGGGCTTCTCACATGATGAGAAGCCACACAACGGAGAGTAGCCCCCGCTCTCTGCAACTAGAGAAAGCCCGTGTGTAGCAATGAAGACCCAATGCAGCCAAAAAACTAAATAAAATTATAAAAAGAGCTATATGACAAAGCTACAGTAATCAAAACGTTATGGCACAGGCATAAAAACAGACACACAGATCAATGGAGCAGAATAGAGCCCAGATATAAATCCACATGTATGTGGTCAATTAGTTTACAACAAAGGAGCCAAGAGTATGCAAAGGGGGGCGGACAGTCTCTTCAATAAATGGTGTTGGGAAAACTGAACCCTTATCTTACACCATATACTGAAGTCAACTCAAAACAGACTTGAACATAAGACCTGAAACCTAGAAGAAAATATAGGAGTTAGAAAAAAAAGGCAAAATTTGAGACAGTCGGGGAAGTTTGAATGTGGATTGGGTGTTAATATTATTAAAGAATCTTACTGTGCTAGGTGTGATAATGGCCAGATAGTCATAAAAAGATATATATATTTTAAAAATTTTTAAATTTTATATTGGAGTGTAGTTGATTAACAGTGTTGTGTTAGTTTCAGGTGTGCAACAAAGTGATTCAGTTATACATATACATGTATCTATTCTTTTTCAAAGTCTTTTCCCATTTAGGTTATTACAGGATACTGAGCAGGGTTCCCTGTGCTATACAGTAGGTCCTTGTTGGTTATCTATTTTAAAGATAACAGTGTGTACGTGTCAATCCCAAACTCCCAGTCTATCCCTCCACCCCACCCTTCCCCCCCGGTAACCATAAGTTCGTTGAGAGAGATATTTTTTAAAAAGGCCTTTTAGTTATACTGAAGTATTTATGGGAAAAAATAACATGATATCTGGACTCACTTTAAAATACTCCGGGAAAAAAAAAACAAAGAAAAACAAAGCATGAGGGATCTAGGCAAACAAGATTGGAAAATGTTCATAAATGTTGGAGCCGGGGGCCAAGCACAGGAGGCCGTTCTTTTTGCTTCTGCATGAGTTTGATGATGTCTGTAATAAGATGTCTTTGTGAGACGTTGACCCTGAGTTTTGAAGCAGAGCGGGCAGAAGCCCGAGGTGCCGTGAATGGGCTCTGGGAATCCCGAAGGAGGAGCCCGTTTGGAGGCAAAGCTGGGGCGCTCGATGGGGAGAATTGTTCTTCTTGCCAAGGGTGATGCCCCTCGTCCTGGAGCAGAAGGACACCTGAGTTCTGTCTCTCGGTTACCGCGAAGCATACCGCCCATGCTGGGCCGGGACCTCGACCCCATCCCTTGCCCCACATCCCATATCCTCAGTCTCAGGAAGGAAAACTTCAGGGCGTAGGACCTGAGATGATGCTGAGGAGGGTGGCGCAGGAGCCTGGTTCTGTAGAAGGAAGGAGAGTGTTCACTGCACTCTTACCGCAGGCAGGCGCTCCCGTGCGTGGGGGGGTTTAATTTTCATAATAACCCTGGAAGTATTTCCATTTCCACTAGGGCAAAACCCAAGACAGCCAGAGACAAGCCCAGAGAGGTGAAGCAACTCGTGCAGGTCCACACAGTGACTCGGGTGGAGGACAGGCTCTCCGGGGACTCGGAGCCTCTGCTGCTGCCCCTTCTCTGGGAAGGAACGAGCCCCTTGTCCCTCCACCCGGTCACACAGACCTGCTGAGCGTGTGCACTTACGTTGACCGTCTGTGTACCTACTGTCTACTCCTCCAACCTTATTAAATGGCTGTGACCCTCTCACAGATGACGATCTGGGGCTCAGAGTGGTGACCTGACTTGCCGAGTCTCCTCAGGTGGTCAGTGGCCGGGCCACCGGTTGAAACAAGTGGTGCGTGGTGCCCAAGCTGCACCTGTCCTCTCTGTGCACAGTGTCTCCAGTGACCTGGCACCTGCCCGGAGAAGCTGGGGGCACCACGGGTCCATGTCACGGGGCACGCTGGCCGTCCTGTCCCTGAGTGGGTGAAGGGCGGCCCTCGGCCCTGACGCGCCCTTGAAGGGCTCCTCTGAACATCGCTGCTAACCTGAGGGTGTGAACTTTCTGGCCCCTGGCGTGCAGCGCTCTCCCCGAGGCAGGCCCAGGTCCACGGAGGGGGTCAGGAAGCCGTAGGGAGCAGCGAGGCCTCGGAGGCAGGAGGAAAACACCGGAACCTGAGGATCTGGGCCTGGTCCCAAATCTGCCGCCAGGCTTCTGCCACTCCCTGTGCCTGGGTGCCCTTCCCATGCCATGTGCTGGTGTGATTCCCGTTCTCCCTAAGCCTTCGGCCGAAGCCCTGGCCCCTCTCTGTTCTCAGTGCACTTCCTGTGCTGTATTTTGGCAGTTGTACTGACCACGTCTTGGTCATCCTCGTGTGTCCGGTACCCAGCACAGCCTCGGTACCTGCTAGACTCTCAAGGTGTTGGGCGAATGAATGAATGAGGGGTGAATGGAGGAAACGGACTAGATTGTGACCGACCCAGAGCAAATCAGGCCCCACTTGGAGCCTGTCGCCCTTCTGCAGGATGAGGGGGTTGGGTGCTTTCTGAGCTCCACGGCGTGGGTGGGGGAGTGGCCTGCGCCTGCAGCCTGTTCTGGGAGCAGAGGCTGGATGCGGGGCGACAGGAAGAATCGAGGCCATGGCCGAGCTCCCCTGCCTAGCGGATCCAGGGAGCGCCCGTGTTTGGGGGAATTGGCCCGTCCTCGCACGTAATTATAAGGCATAGAATTATGTAAAGGGACAGGGCTGGATCGGAGGAAAAAGTACTTTGTACCTGGCAGTGACGGTGAGTGTGCTGGGGGGGGCCATCCCCCTCTCCAGACAGCTTCTCCTCCTGGCAAGCAGGGGCAGCCCAGGGGGCCCATTCTTGCCGCCTCCTGGGTGGGGTGGGGGGCAGTCAGCCTGAGCCTGCCCTTGGGTTTGGAGCTGAGGGTCCCCGAGGACATGTGGCTTCTAAGGACCATCACTTCCTTGGCCTTTTTCTGACAAGGGGGGCTTTACACGTGTCAACCTTGGCCCCTAGTGTTGTGCCTTGTAGAGAGTAGGCTCACAGAAGTGTTGAATGAATGAGTGAATGAATGAGTGAGTGAATGAGAGACAATGAGTGAGTCCATGTGTCAGTGAATAAAGAATTACGTGGGCCATGAGGGTGAGGGGTATTTTTGGCCCACGGCCTGACCCCCAGCCCTAGAAAAAGTCTGGAGCCGGTGGGGGGGGGTGGGCTCACGAGTCACTGACTCGAGGAACGTGGGTGCAAAGGGATGGGACACAGCAGGAAGAACAAAGCGCTGGAGACTCTCTGTGTGCGGAGAGGAGCCAGACTGCGGTGGGCCAGGGCCAGGGCCAGGGCTTGGACGTGGTGAGGACCTGGGCTCGCGCCTGCACGCTCCCAGACCCGCGGGCTTGGGACTGTCTTGTCTTCTGCTTCTCAAAATGTCACAATCCCCCGGGTGCCTGAACTCAACCCACTGAATGGGAATCTCTGGGGCCGGGCCTGGGCATCTGCACTTCACGGAGCTTCCAGGACAGTTTAATGCACATGAAAACCTGGCAGGCGTTTGCCTGAGGCTGCTGAGGTGGGGAGTCCAAGGGTATTTGCAGTAAACGGGAGGCATGACTTGCTGAGGGCACAGGTGCACTAGGCCTTTTACCCCTCCCAGCGGCCCGTGACTGTGGCTGATTCCATCCCGTTACAGGTGGGGAAACCGGGGCTCTGGGGTCAGTGAACTTGCCCTGGGACCCACGGTCAGAAGGCAGAGGAGGTGGGGACCACAGTCCAGGCTTGTCAGCATTACTCTGCCTACGGGGTTCCCTCTGACTCCCGGTGGGTGTCCCCCCGACAGCTGGCCCGACCCCCTTCCTGTCCCGAGCTCGGGGCAGAGAGCTGTCACTTGCGTCCACAGCATGTGCCCTGGTGGAAACACCTTGCAGAGGGCAGTGTCTCCCAGGCAGAGAGCTGGCTTGTTTTCATTTAAAGACCTACTGCCCCTCGGGGCCTGGAGGCACCTCCTGCCAGGCCCCGGGAGGCTGGTGGCAGCAGGGAGAGGCTCTGACCTCCTAGCCCGGAGCTCTGCGTCACCGGCTGTCACCTGGGCGGCAGATGGCAGACTGGCAGTGCCTCTCCCTGGGCTGTGCCCAGATTGGCCTGGCTGCCCCCGAGCTAGAGCCATCTGTGCCTGAGAGACCTGCCATCAGAGGAGAAGGGCAGACGGGACTTTGCAGCCCCTCCCGGTCATGGGGAGAGAGCTCAGGGCACCGAGAGCTTTACCTGCCCCCCGGGGGGGTGCCACTCACCCAGCCATGGGCAGCGGCCGGAACCACAGTTCTTCCCCCGGCCCTTTCCTTCTGCTGCTCTCCGTCTCCCTGGGGCCGCTGGGGAGAAGGCAGGGTCTGCCCATTCCACTGGCCCGGGTTTGGGTTTGTTTCCGTAGGTGACTGAACCCATCACCTTTTTAATTGGGAAGGCAGAGCTGGATCGAAAAGTTCCCTTAAAATGAAACCCAAGAACAGGAGGAGAACAGAGAGGCAGAGTGTGTGCAGGAAGTGTGCCATGCAGTGGGCAAGGGGAGGCGTCCCTTCCCCCCGGAGAACCTTGCAGCAGATTTGCTATTTGATACAACAAAGGGGGACGTTGCCCCCCTCCTCCAAAAAAAAGCTCATTCAGAGAGAGAGAAGGAGGGTGGGGTGGTGGGAGGGGGTCACGCCCCCTGGATCTGAGGTGTCTCTGCACGTGTGATGGAGCCCAAGCCAGAGGCCTGGGGTCGGCGCTAAGAGGTGCTGCAGTCCGAGATCCCTGAGGTTCCCCTGGCTGCGCCCCAGGCCCCTCCTACTTCTTCCACGGAGCCCAGGGCAGAGCTGTTTGCCCGAGGGGCGGGGGGCAGGAGCGGCTGCCAGGTCCCGGAATCAGAAGGGCTGACACGTCCCCAGGCAACGTGGCCACCCCCTTCTGGAAGCACTTGGCTGCACTTGCCCTGGGAAATGAGGACTTTCAGGAAAAAAAAAACTAACGAAAAAGCGTAGCACCGCATTGCAGAGCCGACGCGCCAGTGTGGGCTGCTCCCGCCTCAGGCTCGCCCTCCTGTCCTCGTGCAGCTCCAGGGGCCTCCTGGCCCTGAGGGCCGGGGCAGGACCCGGGGGACGGAGTTGGAGTGTGCAGAGTGGGGAACGGGGGCGGGGCTGGGCGGGGGGCGGCTCCCGGGGCTCTGGCCTCCGCCGCCTTCATCCCAGCACCCGTGGGTCCCCATCCTCGAGGGCGCTTTTATTTTTTGTTAAATTAGTTAATTAATGAATTTGCTTTTGGCTGTGTTGGGTCTTCGTTGCCGTGCGAGGGCTTTCTCCAGTTGCGGAGAGAGGGGGCCGTTCTTCATCGCGGTGCGCGCGCCTCTCACCGTCGCGGCCTCTCTTGTTGCGGAGCACAGGCTCCAGACGCGCAGGCTCAGTAGTTGTGGCTCACGGGCCTAGCTGCTCCGCGGCATGTGGGATCGTCCCAGACCAGGGCTCGAACCCGTGTCCCCTGCATTGGCAGGCAGATTCTCAACCACTGCGCCACCAGGGAAGCCCCCTTGAGGGCGCTTTTTGCTGAAGCCTGTCCCTTTAGCTGAATCACCTTGTTCACCATTTCTCCCCGCCAAAAGGGGCCAGGCAGCCTCGGTCATTCACCCACTGCCAGCCCCCCCGAACCCCTCAGAACTGTCGGGGCTAAAGGACCCATGCCGCCATCTAGGCTCAGCTTTTTGGGCCAACAGGGATCCGAGGCCCCCAGCGGGGACATGCCCTGACGGGGTCAGTCAGCGAGGGGGGGCAGAGCTGGTCCCAAGCAGAGGCCAGGCTGGTGCGGGATGTGGCTGGGGACCCACTGGTTGGCCGTTCCAGGTGGCCAATGGGTGGGGCAGCCGGGCTCCGATGCCACATACGGGGTCAGCATGATTGGCATCGCCCCAGCTTCCCTGGAGCCCTGTGCTCCCCACCCTCCAGAGGCAGAACCCACCCTCAGCTGCTGGCCCAGCCCGGCTTCCAGACCAGCTTCTGGGCTGGCCCCAGGGAAGGGGCGGGCCTGAGGGCACCTCCCACCTGCCGCCCCGGGATCCTGTGTGGGGTGGAGAGGCGAGTGGGGACCCACCAGGGTTTCCGGGTCCCTGCGTTGACTGCCTGCTCCCTCCCTAACTCCTCCCCAGGGCCCCGTGACGGAGGGAGGCCTGGGAAGTAGGCTCCAGGCCTGCCTGCAGGGAAGAGACTCCTGGGTGCAGAAAGATGCCCTCCAGTCCTGGGCGCCTCTTGTGGTCCCCTAAGACCTGGGACACGCCTCCTGTGCGGTGGGTCTGGACTAGCTCCGCTCAAGCCTGGGCCTGATGCACCACAGACCGTAAAGATGGGCCCTGCCTCCATCTAACCTTGATTTTGGGCGAGTTGGCTCACATTTAGGGGGGGTTGTACCTCTCTGTACATCCCGTTTCAAGAAGGACACAGACATACTGGGTCTTGTCCAGAAGAGTCTGGCCAGGATGTGAGAGGCAAAGGAAGACACTGGAACAGGAGTGAACCTGACCAGACACAGGCGTCCAGGGAGGCCTGGCAGCTGTTCTCAGACAGGCAGGATGCACGTCTCCTGGATGGCTGGAGAATTAGGATATGGGGGTTAACCCCTAATTCTGACCAGCAGAGGAAGCCACAGGGAGACAGATTTCAGTTAAGATAAGGAATCCACTCTAATAGCGCTTAAGGATGTGAGAAGTGGGCCACTGGCTGCCAGCATTGTGTGAGCAGAGGCTGGTCCATCGGGGATGCGAGTAGGTCGGGAGTAGGTCAGAATGGAGGTGGTGGCTGGCTCCTGCCCCCCTCCCTCTGGGCACGGGCCGTTCTTCTGGGGAAGCAGCCCTGGAAGCGAGAAGGCGTCCAACACTGATACCGGGCAGGGCTTTGCTTCTCTGAGCCCCAGCGTCCTGCTCCGGAAACAAGGGCAGGGATGTCTGCCTCCTGAGGGCCGAGAGGGACGTGGAAAGACAGCATGAAGCTGGCGGGAGCCCCCACCCCATGCCTCAGCTGACAGCGATGTGGGCACTTGGTCAGCTGTTGGTTTAACAACAGATAAAGGAAACAGGGGACCTAAGTGAGTCCGAGATGGAGAAGCTGAACAGGACAGCCTTGTGAAACGGGCTGCGTGTCCCTCTAGAAGGGTCGCCGCCTGGCGGGTCCAGGCCCCTCAGCTTCAACCCCCTCCTCTAAGTGGATGAGTCACAACAGGTCTTCAGCCCGGACCCCTCCTTTGAAGCCCGCCTGCACCCACCTGCACATTCAGAGTCTCCACTTGGTGACCCAACACCCACCTCATGCTCTCACCCACCTGCCCACGCCTGGGCCGGCTCCAGGTTTCCCGTCCCGCCCGTGAGTGCCCCCCTCACCCCGCGCCTCTACATCCAACCCTTCACTCTCCTCCTCCCACATCCCGGCACTCGGTCCGGCCACGGCCGCCTCTTTCCCGGGTCCTGCAGAAGCTGCTCACTCTGCCAGGTTAATTTCTGGGCAGCCTTCAAGCCTCAGTGCAGGCGCTGCTTCCTCCAGGAAGCTGCCCTTGATCTCCCTGAGAAGTCCCTCTAATAGCCCTACAGCACCATCCCACTCTCCGTCACAGTCCTGACCTTAGCGAAGGTCTGCCGTGTATGTCTGTGGTCGTACGATCAGTGTCAGGTCCCTAAGTGGACTGAATGCCCCATGAGGGCACCCAGAACCCAGCTTCCCAGGCTTCCGGATCAGAACTAGAAGAGGAGAAAATCCGCAGAAGTGGCACCGCGGAGGCCCGGTGAGGTCTGGCCCAGCACCAGTCTCTGCTTCCCGCTCTGGAGACAAGCACGGGTTTGCTGGGGGTGCGCTTGGCCCTGTCCCAGTCTCTGCACCCGGCCTGATCTCTTTGTCACCCCACGTGAGGTTAAGGGTCAAGGCTCATGACGCCCCACCAGGTGCCGGGATCTGTGCTGCCTCAGGGGTTTACGGTCTGAGCCAGTGGGGTGGTGCAGGAAGGTGTGCAGTGCTGGACTCGTGTGCACAGGACCGTCAGGGGGCAGCGAGCGGCGTCTGGGCCGCGAGGAGAGCCAGACAGTGCGAGTAAAGGCGGGGAGTGGGCACTGGGAGGCTGCGTGGCGGAAGGTTCAGGAGAGTCGGCGCTGGGCGCAGGGCCGCAGGAGCTGGGAACGGTGTTTCAGGTGGCTGCAGCCGGAAAGGGTGACCCCAAGGTCCTCGGGGCAACAGCATGGAGGTGTGAGGCTGTCGTGCCGTCGGGAGGTGCGCACCTCCCGCAGACGCTGGCAGGCGCTGCCTGCATCACCGGGTTGGGAGGAACCCCCAGGCGCCGCGGAGCTGGGGGTGTGGCGGTGCGCATGTGTCAAAGGCCAGCTCGAGCCGCAGGCACTGTGCTTCCTGTGTGTTTCCCTCGGGGAACCGGCCACGGATGTTCCTTCAGGAGAAGAACCTGGAGCTCAGCGTCTCGTTCATTCGAGCCCTACCGGGAACATGAGGCAGGCCTGGCTCTGCAGTCAAGGGCTTTCCATGGAGGGGTGGGTCTGCGGCGGGGGCTGGCGGTCCTTCTTCCCAGCTCCTCCGGTGACTCTGGTGGACGGAGAGGCGGAGGACCCCTGCGCTGCAGCAAGCTCCCGCCGTCCCACCGTGGGGGAGACTCCTGTCACCACCCGCTTCGTGCACTGTGCTCTCAGAGGCCGAAGGCACAGAAGACAGCCCGAGCATCAGCGTTGGTCTGGGACCATGTCCTGCGGAACAGATGGCAGCAACTGAGGGAGACGTGGGAGATGGAGCTGAGGGGCTGTGTGATGGGTCCTGGGGGGGCAGCGGAGACGGGGGCTGGAGCCCTCGCGTGTGCACGGCCCCAGCGTTCCATGCTCTGCCGTCACCACAGCGCTGACACACGCCTGCTTCTCCCCACAAGCCAGGCGGGGGGTGCAGAGGGGAGGCACCCCTTCCCCAGCATCTGCTGTACCAGCTCAGCTGAGGGCCAGGGCCAGCAAGCAGCAGGCAGACACGCAGGTAGGTCAGGGCCAGGGCGTCGGGTGGGCTGGGACTCTGCTGTTGTCCTTTCTCAGGAGCTACAAAGATCTCTTTCCGCTCCGATGCTGCCACAGCCCAGCAGCCTCTCACCTAGGGCCCCAGGTCTGGCGTGCCTGGAGGGGCAGCTCTGTGCCTGACAGGCTCTTAGTGGGCAGAGACCTCGCCGGCATCTGTGCACTCTCGAAGGGGAGGAGCCGTCAGCTCAGTGTCTTCTCTGGTGGACCGTGATGTGCTGTCTGGTCCCTGAGTGTCTGCTGGTCACTTCAGACACAGTGGGGGGTGCGGTGGCTGCAGTCCACACTCGTGCCTTGGGAGGAACGCTGCTCTGTGCTCTTTCCTCAGGGTTGGAATCTCTCAGATGGGGTGTGGTGGGAAGGTAGGATGCAGGTGTAATAACAGTTATCTTTTCCTTAAAGTAGATAATGGGTGATTTGTCAGTACAGCTTTCCTTTGGGGGAAAACCCCCAGAAAAAACAAATAAAAAAACAACCGCTCTCCCGGCTGAGGTCGGTGGGGATGGACACCACTTCAGACTCTACAGTCAGCTTACATGGCTTAGTAAAGATGTGCCTTAGCTTTCCAATTCTATAAAATGGGTAAAACGATTATGTGGCTAGAAACTCGCACCCGAGACCTTTAGGAAAGAGAAAGGAGATGGTTTGGGGGCATTTCACAGCTGCTCAGACCTGAGGTAGAAGCTGTTAGAGAAAGAAGCACTGAGGTGGTGAGAACTGACCAGCCTGAGTCCAAGTCTGGGACCAAAGCTGGTTGCTGTCACCTGTTCGGTTACTAACATCTTCAGAGCAAGTGTTTCTCCGTGTTCTATGAATCAGTGTCTTCCAAAGGCACATCTCCCGTCCAAACCCCCTTCCTGAGGTCCAGGCCACGTTTCCAAGAGCCTCTTGGATATTTCCTCCTGAATCTGGCCCTGCTCCCCATGTGGACTCCCAGCCCGTACCTCCCCAGACGCCCGCCCACTGTGCCCCTGCTCGTAATGAACGACCTCATTCTCCTTCCAGTCACCAGCCAGACCCAGGAGCCGTCCGACCCCCGTGTCCCCTCACCCCATCCGGTTGCCCAGCGTGGGGTCTCCCCCTTAGCCTGGCGGGGTCGTCTCCCCTGACCCAACAGCCCTGCTGCCCGTGTGGGTCAAAGCTGGCCCCTTCAGCCCGGCCGGGCCACGCGAGTTTTCCTGTCTCCCAGTGCACATAAAGTTATGTTCACCATCCTGTGGGCTCTTCAGTGTGTGGCGGCAGTATGTCTAAAAAAACAACGTGCATACTGGAATTTAAAAATACTTTGTTGGTAAAAGTGCTAACCATCACCCGAGCCTTCAGCTACTCTCGTAGGAACATCAAAGACCACTGCTCACAGATCACCATTAGTACAACACTAATGAAAAAGGTTGAAATATTCTGAGAATTACCAGATGTGACACAGAGACACAAAGTGAGCAAAGGCTGTTGGAAAAAAGACGCCGATGGGCTCGCTCGTCTCGGGGCTGCACGGACCTTCTGTTAGTGAAAACGCAGAGTCTGTGAAGCACAGTAAAGCGAGGGGGCCTGTGTGTGGACCCCCCCCCCCCCACTCCCCCGGCTCTGCCCGGTGCCTCTGCCTGAGCACCTCCCCTTCCCAGGGAGTTCTCATGGCTCCGCCCCCTCGAGGCACCCTCCGCCGGGGCCGGGCCTCCAGGTGGACAGCTGCCCCGAGCCCGTGTCCCTTGCTCCATCCTGATGGAGACCCTCACGGGCAGGGGTTGTGTCCCAGCTCTGTCGGACTGCTGTTTACACACCCACAGTCACAGGAGTCAGTTATTCTGGCTTCCCGAACTCTCTGGGAAGATCCTCCGAGCTCAGACCCGATTCCTTTTCCTCTTTGGGGGTCTCTCCCAAACTCGGTGGCCTGCATGTCTGGCCTGAGTCCGGGAGAGACCTTGGAATCGCTCCCATGCCTGGGAGAAGCCTGTGTGGGAGTGGCCTTTTGCGCAGGGCGGGGCTGGAACTGGATTTATGGCCGCCGGTGGTCCTGGGCAAGGGGACCTGAACCCTGGCTCTGGCACTTCCCAGCTACGGGAACTCGGCAAATCCTTTGCATTTTTGAGCCTCGGTTTTCTCAGCTGTGAGCTGGGGACAAACACCCGTTTCATAAGGTAGCTGTAAGGATTAGGTAGGACCCAAGTGTCCACACCCCGTCCAGCTTACAGTTAGGAATGAGGGGCCCAATATCGATCAGCGAAGCAGGTGGCAGAGGTGGGCAGGGTGCAGCCTCTGAGCAGAGCATCAGAGCTCATACCCTGCGTCTTCTGCTCCCTTGCTGTGCGACCTTGGGCAGGTTGCTGTGTGACCTCTGTCTACCTCTGTAAAATGGGAATAAGAAACATTAAGCACCCACTTGGTGTGTCTCCTATCATCACCATCTCAGAACCTGAACCTGTCCACCTGCTCCTCCAGGAAACCTCCCCACCCCCACTGGCCTCACCTGGCCAGCGTCCCAGGAGCCTCTGCAAGCTGCCCGGCGGGGTGCCTCTCTGCTGGGCGGCCACTTGTCTACTTGCGGCTGGGCTGTCTCGTGCCCCCCGAGACATTCTCACTCTTTCAGAGAGCGAATGAGAACACTCAGGGGTGAAATGCTCCTTTCGGGGGTAGGTATCCCAGCAGGTGGCCGGGGCCCTGCCCTGCTTCCCAGGTCACCGGGTCAGAGGAGGTCAAGGGCCAGCCACTCTCCCCCTGCTGTCGGGCCCCTCCCTTGGGCCCTCAAGCCCTGTCGTGGGGTCTGGCTCACTGTCAGCTGCATTCCTTCTCTCTGACCATTTCTTCATCCAAGACCCCCATTTAGCGGGTGCCAGATACACCACCCAGCCCAGCTGTAGACGCAGTTTGTTTCCCCAGGTGCCGTTCGTTAGCCCCACATCAACAAGTGGATGCAAATAAATTCTCGGATGGGGGTGTCAGCAGACTCCTCAGGTTTGACGTGGCCCATCCTGCACCCCTTGTGCCACGACATACAAACCGCCTGGCACGTGGAAAGGCACTCGGTAAACAGGAGCTGCTTTTCTGTCTCCCGATCTGTAGAGATAATATAAAAAAGAGCTAACACTTACTGGGCACCCGTCACATTCCAGACACTGTTCTTTTTTTTTTTTTTTTTTTTTTGCGGTACGCGGGCCTCTCACTGTTGCGGAGCACAGGCTCCGGACGCACAGGCTCAGCCGCTCCGCGGCACATGGGATCCTCCCGGACCGGGGCACGAACCCGTGTCCCCCGCATCGGCAGGCAGACTCTCAACCACTGCACCACCAGGGAAGCCCTGTTCTAAGTTTTTTAATGTTTTTTTACTCATGCAATATTCACAGTGATTGTATGAGGCACAAACAATTTTTGTCCTCATTTTACAGAGGAGGCACAGAGAGGTTAAGTAACCTGCCTAAAGTCACACAGCTGCTAAGTGGCAGAGCCACGGTTCACTCCCCGCGTCTGGCTGCGGAGCCTATGTTCTTAACCCCGACGGCATCCACCATGTGGCCGGGACGGCGGTGAGGGTTCCGTCCTTCAAAGTCTGTGGTCCCAGACTGCTGCTTAGATTGTCCAGTGAAGCCCAGGGGGAGGAAGGGAGGAGGGAGGGGGAGGGGGAGGGCCACCGTTAGCACGAGTGGTGGTTACGGCGGTGACTGCAGGATTTAGAAGCTCTTGGCAGAAACCCATTTGCTATAATTCTGGAAGGAAGAGCTGAGGATCATTACTTTGTCTGGACAGGTTTGAAGTGGGGAGGAACTCGGTCAAGAGGCTTTAGAGAGGCCTCTTCTCCCTTCCCTCCCTCCTCCCTCTCCCCTCACTGAGCTGGCCGGGCTGGGGGTTGGGGGAAGTTTCTAGCCAGGCCACCGCGGCTACTTCCCCAGGGAACCAGCTGTGGGGTGTCAGGCCCTAGGGCTGGGGAAGGGCCGTCCACCTCCCCGGCAGCAGCCTTCACGAAGGCCCAGATCAGACAGAAAGGAGGACATGGAAGGGCAACAGGAAGCCAACCCAGGGAGACGGCCGAGGCCCCTGGGGCCCCCTCCTGACTGCCCTCACCCGATCCTGCAGGGTTGGCCTCAGCCCAGGTCTGGGGCAGCTCGGGGGTCTCTGCAGAGGAGGCGCCAAGGACCCCTCCAGAGGCTGGGGACGCGGATTTCACTGGACGTGGCTTTTGGGGAGATGCTGACGCAGAGTGCGACAGAGGTCACCCTGCCTCCCGGCTCTGCCACCGGGGCTCCACACCCGGGCTGTGCTGGCACCCGAGGCCAATGCAGGGACAAAGCAGAGAACCCGGCTGCCAGCACTGGAGAGGCCAGGCCTGGGCGGGGAGGGAAGGAGTGGCTGCAGCTGCTCTCCACTCATCCCGGAAGCCGGGGGCCGAAGTTAGGGTTCAGGAGCCACTAAGTGAGAGGGGGCTGGGGGGCAAGGAGAGGAGATATATTTGGTCCCTGGGGAGAAGGCTGGCAGTAGAGCGACGTGTCCACCCTCTGTTCCTTCTTTACCAGCAGAAGCTGACACCGTGCGCCAGCCACGGCATCGCGCTGGTCTCTGTACATACATCACCCCTTGAATCCCCACAGTAACTCTGATTTAGAATTAGAGTTAGAATCTCTGTGGTGCAGGTGAGAAACCGAGGTTTAGAGAGGTTGCCCAAGATCACACAGCATCCGAGCGGCAGTGCCAGGATTCGAGCCTCAGAACCGCTAAGATTCATTGAGGTCCTTCCCACCTGGAGCTCACGGTCTGGGGACGGGGAGATAAGAACAAGAACAGGTGACAGGTGCTGCAGAGGAGAAGCATGGTAAACGGGAGGAGGCGTCGGGGAAAGACTGGCAGGATGAAGGGGGTGGTGGG
This sequence comes from Phocoena phocoena, assembly GCF_963924675.1. NCBI lineage: Eukaryota > Metazoa > Chordata > Mammalia > Artiodactyla > Phocoenidae > Phocoena > Phocoena phocoena. Next base: position 186,500,802 of record NC_089219.1, on the reverse strand, counting down.
TGACAGTGTGGGTGGAGGGGACAGCATGGCCAGAGGTTCTGTGTGTGGCAGGAAAAAGCACAGCCCTTTAAGGACCTGTGAGGGGATCAGTGCAGCTGGAGCACAGAAGGCAAGCATGGCAGTGCCAGGTGAGGCTGGGGGCTGGGTAAGGGCCACATCTAGTGATGTGCACCGGAAGCCGATGGGGGAAGACAGGGTAGCAGGGGCAACGGCGGGGGGGAGGTAAGGAGCCCCCGGGAGGAAGAGGCGCAGCTATAGCTGTGCACTAGCCTGTGTGGACCGGGGGAGGGCCAGCATCTGGGGTCACGGGACCCGACTCCGTGCCTCACTCGGCACCGAGACGAGACCCTGGGAAGCCTTTGGGGGCTGCCTGTGCCACAGTGGAGTGAAGACCTGTCCCGTTCTTGCCTCGCTGCCTCTGGGATTGTTGAAAAGACTCAAGTGAAATCAAGGCTGTAAGTTGTTTTCACCGCCGCGCCCCCCCCCCACGCCCCGGGGGAGGGGTCCTCTGGTGCTTGAGAGGCTCCAAGCTGCCTCTTTTCAAGGAGCCGCAGTGCTCCCACCTCCCCATCTAGACCCCGGCCCTGACCCTTCAGAACCCCAGCCCCCAGCAGAAGGGTGCAGTGGAGGGAGCGCAAACCTCAAACACGGTACCCTCCGGAGGAGCAGACTGCCCTGCCCAAATGCTTTGTTTTCCCGTCATTAGACCATTTTATCAATTCTTGGACCATTTTACTGGAGGCAGCTTTGAGTGAGGCTCAGGGATCTTTTGATCCATTTTACCAGAAGGAGCCACGAGGGCCATTCCATCCACCCCCTGCACCCAAGCAGCGTGATTTCCCAATCATTAAGTCACAGGCTTCCTGATCAAGCAGGATGGCATCCCAGGACCCTGGGCATCAGGAAATCCCAGCGTCTGACCTGAGTCCAGCAGCAAAAGATGCTTTTGTGAGATTTCAGAAGAGAAGCATTTCCTTCTCCAGGGAGAAGCAGAAGAGGGACAGCCAGGTGACAGGTCCCCCCTCAGTGTGGGAGACCCGAAGCTGGGGTGCGGGGTGTGGAGAGGTGGGGGAACCCCCTGGTGTCCTCCTGCGGAACAGCTGACCTTGAGCCCTTGACCCTCAGGAGGAATGGTGAGGGGTCAGCAGAACTGACTAGAGGGTCTCGGGCATCAGTCCTGTCCCCCTCTTCCCGCCCACGTGCCCCCCAGCCAGGTATGCGGGTGGCATACGCTCTCTGCCGCGCTGGCGGCCTGGAAACGCCGAGTCAGCGTTTTCTGCAGACCGGGGTCCGTGCCTGGCTGGCTCTAAAGGGAGGCTGCAGCCCAGCGAGAGCAGCGGTGCCGCGCCGCACTGCAGTGGCCCGGCTCCCAGCGATGTGGCTGGCGGGCTGGGGACGCAGGGAGGAGGGAGACAAGGGGGGTTGCAGGTACCAGGAATTTCCGGGGTTCCTTGCTCTGACTTCGCGGAGATGAGGAGCCCCGAAGCCTGAGTAAGGCCTCCCCAACACACAGGATTTGGGGGTGTCACTTCCTGGGTCGGACCCCAAACTTGATCCAGGATTCTGAGTATGCAGACCGGGAGCAACCGGGGAGGAGCTGCTGAGAGCGGAGGGGAGGGGGGAAGGTGGGGATGGGGGCCGCCTGGCACCAGCGTTAAGTGCTGCGCGGCTGAACTGGGGTCCTGAGATCTGGGCGGTGGGCGCTGAGGGCCCAGTGTGGGGTTCAGGGGTGTGACCAAGGCACAGAGGCGACCCCGGGCTGGCGTCCTCCCTGCCCGTCCCGCCTTGTGGGTGTGGGGAGTACCTGCCTCTGTTCAGGGGGCCCAGGCCTCGCCTCCTCGAGAGGGAGAAGCGGTGGGTTCCCATGAGGGAGCCGGTCCGGGATCCTGTGCCCCAGACGCTTCCTCCTCCCCCGCAGGGCCCCTCCGCCCGCGTTCTCTCCTCCCCGAGACGCGGGGGACGCGGGGTGGGGGGAGAGCCCTGGGCACCAGTCGGGACTCCGTGCTCGGACGGGTGCGGGGGTGCTGGGCCGGCGCTGTCGGGGCTCTTGGGCCCGACGCCCCGCCTCCCCCGCCCCTTTTGTCTCCACCGCTTCTCTTCGCCTCCCTCCCTTTTCTTTTCTTCCTCGACTCAGGAAAACCTTCATCCGTAGCCCCCGAAGCAAATCGGCTCCCTCCCACCCGTTAGCTGGTTCCCGATCGCGGGGAGGCCCCCCGCCCGCCGTCCTTCCCAGCCAATCCCCAAGCCCGTGGGTGGCGGGGTGCTGGGGGGAGTGTCGCAGGGGGCGCGCGGCGGGCGGGGGCGCCTCCGCAGCGACGGGCTCCCCGAGGGGCTCCGGGGGCGCGCGGCCGGCCCCGCTCACAGCAAACTTCTCCCCCTCCCCGCCCGCGCCCCCGCCTCCTGCCAGCCACCGCCCCGGCCCGAGAGGGGGCGGGATCGCGGGGCGGGGACCTGCGCGACGGCCGGCGGGGGTCGCCCTCGGAGGCTCGGCCCGCGCCGCGTGCTGGCGGATGTGAGGAGCATCTGATTGGCCGGCGGGCGCGGGGCAGGTGTTACTACTGCGGCGCGCGAGGGAGCGGGCGGGCGGAGCGGAGCCGCAGCGGCCGGGCACCGGGAAGGCGGAGAGGGGCCTGGACTCCGGGAGCGCGGCGTCCTGCCCGCTGCCCTCGCCGAGAGCTCGGGCACACCGCGCCGGAACGTCCCCGGGTAAGAGCGGCCGGGCGGGGCGGCCGGGGCCGGGGGTGCGGGTGGATGCGGGCGCCCACCTGGGACGCCCGGACTCTGGGCTCGGCGCTCGCGGCGGATGAACCAGGTGCGGGACGGGGCTCCGGGAGTCTGCTTGCGCCGGAATTACCCTGATGGTCCCTGGGGAGGTGTCCTGAATTATCCCGGGAACCCCTCTCCGAGAGCCGCGGGAAGGGCGCCGCGGGGGGCGGATGGAGTGGGTGCGCGTTGGAGAGTGGGTGCGGGCGCGGGACCCCCGCGGAGACGGTGAGGGAGCGGGGCGCGCCGGGGACCTGGCGGAGCACGGAGCTCGCTTCCTTTCCGCGCCCCCCGCCAGGCCGCGGCAGTCCGGCCCGGGGATGGGCGGCGGCGTCTTCCGCCCCTTCCTCTCCACGAAACTTTTTCATGCACGAGCCAGCGCGCTGCCCGGTACATCGGGGGAAGCAAGGACCCCAGGATCCTGGCAAGCGGCGGAGCTTGGAGAGACCAAGGAGGGGGTGGGGAAGGAGCAGCAGGGCAGTAGGAGAGCAGGCTCTACTCATTCTGCTGTGTGACCTTGGACGAGCTGCTGCACGTCTCTGATCTCCGGGTGATGGGGTGCGTGGTGCCCCAGTGGGGAGTGGGGACGTGTGGGGGCAGGGCAGTGGGTGAACAAGCCCACGGGCGCACCTGCCGGGCCTGGGCGCTTAGAAATGAGTCGTCTTTGTTCGCCCACCTGTCTGCGGCAGCTCAGCGCTCCCTTCCTGAGGGGGGGGGGCGGGGGGGGCGGTGTGGAGCTGCGCTCTCAGCGTGCCTGGGGGGAGTCGGGAAGCTTCCATACCATCCCCGCCTATGACCTTGGACAGCTCACTTATCCCTCTGGGCCTCAGTATCCTCATCTGGAAAATGGGGGTTTGGAGTTCATGGTGTCTGAAGTCCCCCTCAGTCCTGGCCTGCCCGCAGGTGAGGTGAGCTGAGGGGATGGGGGTGCAGCCTCACCAGCGCATCCCTTCTGTGACCTAGCCTCTGGGGAAACTGTAGCTCCCTTCTCCAACAAGCTGGCAGGGCCGTGAGACTCAGAATCTCCCACACCGCCCACCCTCTTTGTAGGGGCAAGGCCTCTCCTGGAGAAAAGTCCCAGTGCTGGACAGGAGGCCTGTGGGTTCAGGGGGTGTCAGGGGCCTCCCAAGGTCACGCCTGTGTGTCCGGAATGAGGTGGAGGTTCTGAAAGGTCTGCACCGCGACGGCCCGTAGCACCCTTCCGTGCACCTGCTGCCCTTGCCGGGAGAGTCTAACCTGACGCCTCCTGGGGGTGCCTCTGGCTCTGCTCCAGTTGAAATGTGCAGTAGCTTCTCACTGAGCCTCAGGGTGCTGTGGAGAGGGTCCTGGTTTAAGATACGAGGCCTGAGTCTGATTCCAGGTGCTGCCTCCCATTTGTGTGACCTTGTGTGACCTCGGGCAAGCCCGTTTCTTGCTCTCCTCGCCTATACATGGAAGGGGTTGAACTAGGTGGCTCCCCGGGACCCTCCCAGCCCTGCAGTCCTGTGGCTGCAGTTCTGGGCTGGAGTCTGATCGTAAGAAGTGGGCTCGGCTGGGTGATGGGGCAGGTGGCCCTGGAATTCCCAGTGCACATCTGTCTGCAGAGTGGAGACAGCTTGAGAGAGTTACTCGGTATGAGTGGGCCACTCGGTATGAGTGCGCGCCCCCGCCACGCGTCCTCGGGAAGTCCGGGCTCGCTGGTTAGTGGCTGTGTGACCTTGAGCAAGTTACTCTATGTCTCTGAGCTTCAGTTAGTTGTCGGACAAAATGGTAACAGCTGTGGTGTTGTAGGTGGTGTTGTAGGTTGTCGTGAGAAGTAAATGAGAAACACACGTACGATGCTTAGTCCAGGGTGGAGCCTTGCAAGTCCCAGCTGCTGCCAATGAGAAATAGACCTGCGGGGAGCGGGGCCAGAGGCCGGAGGAGGGGGTGGGGATGGACTTGCGGTGCGATCTCCCTGCAGCCTCCAGAGCATCTCTGCAGAATGGGGACAGCGGCGCTGCCAGCCTCTCCCCGTCTCTGTCTCTGTCTCTGTCTTGGATCATTCGCGTGATTCTGCGGCAGGAACTTCACGGGAAAGAAAGAAAATGCTTGCCTTCCCTGTAATGTCACCTGTTTTCCGCTGGTTCCCCCGGCCCCACCTCCTGCCACACCTCCCATCCCTTCCGCGGTTACAAGATGGGCTTCACTCCATCCACCCCCGCCCCCCGCCCCCAGCCTTGGAGGAAGGAGCCGACTGGAGCCGAGATGGGGTGAGGCTGGCCCCCTGGACTGAGCAGCCAGAGCTCATCTGCACCCAGGGCTGCAGCGGGAGAATGGCAGAGGCACCGGCCCTGCCTGGGGGTGCTCTCGGGACCCTGGGGTGTCAACACGGGTGCGCTGGTGGGTGGGTAGTGGGGTTCCCATGGACTTGCCGTGTGACCTTAGGCAAGTCACACCCCTTGGGCCCCTGTTTTCTCAACTGCAAAGTAAAAGGTTGGTGTAGATGCTCGAAGGGCCTTCTGAGCGTCTTGCCTGTGACCCTGTTGGGTCTGCCTTTGCTGAGGCTGGGCGCGGGGTGTGTGGGAGGTTTGCGGAGTCACGCGGGCACTGCCTCTCACCACCCCTCTGTTAAGGTCCTGCGACAGCCTGCGAGGGGGTGATGACATCTCCTCAGCAAGAATGCTGGTGCTTAAGAGCAAAGGCTCTGCAGACAGACGGGTTCAAACTCCTGTCTTGGCTCTTTCCATATTAGCTGTGTGAATTGGGGCAAATGACTTGACGTAACTGAGGCTCAGTTTTGTCATCTGTGAAATGGGAACAGTGTTACCTACTTCTTAGGGTTCTTCTGAAGATTACATGGGAGTAATTTACGTAAAACTTCTGGGATGTGGGGAGTTCTTAGTGTGAATTGAGTACTGCGTGAGGAATGGGCTTTTTGAGGTTCTGTGTCATCACAGAGGGGACTCAGGCTAGCGGAAGGGCGGGGTGGAGCCCACCGTCCCGCAGGTGTTGCCACGCGCACCTGCTGAGGAGCCCCGCCTTCCACCATCCTGCTCTCACTTGACTCTGCCTGGGGCTTCAGGAGCTGGTTCTCGTCACAGGGCCTTGGGGGGCGGGGGCTGCCGCTGGAGGCCAGTCTGCGGAGAGGAACTGGGAGGCTGACAGAAGCCCCTGGTGACAAGGATACAAGGCAGAGGCCCAACAGCCTCCGCTCAAGGTTAGTGGTGAGGAAAGGGCTGGCAAATAGGGCCTTGGAGAAAAGGCATCACCGCCCACGGGCCATGTGGGGTGAGTGGACCCCAGCCTGGGGCACCGGAAGGGACCTTGGGGGTCATCTCATTCGGTCTCTGACTTTGATGGCGGGGAAGCTGGGCTCAAAGAGGGGGAGCATCTTGCCCAGTATCACACGGCATCCGGGTGATGCTGCACCCGCCCTGTGGACGCTCAGCCCGGTGCCCTTTCCACTCTCCCCATGAACCACGGAGCAGTTACTTTCCATCTCTTCTAAAATCAGAGCACAAGGTCAGGGGCCTTGACTGAAGCGGAAAGGATGTGAGATCATCAATTCCAACATTCCCAGGTTGCAGGTTAGAACACTGAGGCCCAGGAGAATGCAAGGGTCGGCCTGAGGTCGCCCAGAGCCAGAAACGCATATGCTCCGAGGTCTGTCAGTGACACCAGCTGCTCGTCTGCTTCTCTTGGGCCTGACAGGCTGCACGGCAGCAGGACAGCCAGACGTGGAAAAACAAACCCCACGGGCTTGGGCAAGGGAGAGAGGACAGAAAGGCAGAAACGTTACTTCCAAGACCCAGATTTCCTCTCTTGGCTTTGTCTCTTGGCCTGGCTCTGCCGGCCCTTCTGAGCCGTTCCGTGACAGCCTCCCCACCCTGTAGAGAAGAGACAATAGTCAGCCTGCCGGCCTCGGTACCATCGGTGACATGAGTGCAAGAAAGTCAATATTTGCCCAGCGGCAAAGGAAGGGAAATCTCGTCCGATTTGGGACGAGAGCGAGGGGAGGGATTCTGCAAAGCGAGGTTGTGGCGCCCGGGGCCCGCGGCGTCAGCTCTCGGCTGCTGAGGCAGCCTTTGGACCCGCCGCGTTAAATCACCCTTTGTGTGTGTCTCGGAGAGCCTTCACCCCGCCCGCGGCCTGACCCCCGATACATTTCCCTGACTACTCGCAGCTGGTGCCCTCCCCCGGCTCCCTGGAGGAATGGACTCCTGCAGAAAGGCCTCGGAGCAGATGGCCCCCCCGCGCGTGGCTCAGGCTCGCTCCTTATCTGGCCCCTGAGCCCAGGGAAAGATGTGGAAAAAGCCCTTGTCGGGTCAGGAGAGGCTGTGCCTGATTCTTTTGTCCTGCCTTTGTTTTGTTATCTTTTTGTTTTCCTTCTCTGCATCCTGCTTGCTTGTTCTGTGTCCTGAAGTTGGGGAAGGGCCTGCCGGTGGGGAGGAGGGCCAGAGCCCGGAGCCTTTCCTCCACGGAAATGCAGTTCTTGAACCCACGGCAGCTGCCGGCTGCTACGGTGGCTTTTGTGGGCGCCTGGGATCGCACCTTCACAGGTTAACGAAGGGAGCTTTGGGAAGCAGAACGCGTCTGGGGCGAGGCCCTGGGGCTGCACTGGGCGCAGGAGGGGCTGCCTGCTGTGGGAATCCGCCAGGTGCGAGGCTGTGGGTGGATCCACCAAGCCCCCTTCCTCTCTCGGGAATGCTCTGGCTGTGCTGCCTGCCCCAGAGGGGCCACGCGACGTTCCTGGTGGTCAGGGCTGCCACCCAAGACTAACCCCGGTCCCCTGGTCCCCAGACGATCACAGGGCTGGCGGTCCCCGGAGACCAGAGAGCCAGGGCGATCGCTGTCCCACGTGGACCTGGGGCAGCGGCAGGGAGACTGAGGGAGGGCCCCCCGCCTTCCCCCCCACAGCCAGCCCTGCGACCTGGTCTGACCAGCCGTCCAGCAGCAGCAGGGGCGGCTTGCAGCCTGTCCGCCGGGACCGCTAGCGCACAGCCCTGGGCGAGAACGCAGCGCAGAGCGGACTCCCTGCGTCTTCCGGGGCCCTGGCCCGTCGGGGTGGGGTCTGGGGTGTGTGGGCCTGGCACGTCACAGGTGCCCAGCACCGCCACCCAGGCGCCAGGCGTCTTGTCCAGATCCCACCTCCTGCAGGGCTGTAACTAAGTTACTGAAACACCGGTCGCCTCAGTTTCCTCATCTTTAAAGTGGAAATGGAATATAGTGTGTACGCCATACGGTCCACATGAGGATTCAGTGTGTTAATATTTATGTGAGGAGGGACACTCTGTAGATAGAGAAGCAGTGTGGGAGCCTGGAGCGGGGGCGGTGAGGCAAGGCTGTGACGGTATTTGGCCAGAAGGACCTGGCATCCAGTGATTTCTCTGTGCAGTTACCGTGCGTGGCCCCAGGCAAGCTGCGTCTTCCTGCCCCTGGACCTCAGTTGTCCCTTCTGAAAGGTGGAGAAGGGTGACCGCCTCCCTCGCGTCCCCCAGGGTGCCCTGGATGACGGTCTGAGGCGCTGGCCTCCTCTCGTCTCACCTCTGACCTAGGCGGGCTTCCTGGTGGAGGCTCTGGCCGGTTGCGCTGTCTACAAACAGCACCAGCCCCAGTGCGGCGCTCTCCCCACAAGGACACGCGGGTGCTGGGTGGCTCCGGGCTGAGCCCGCCCTCTCCCAGCGTCTGCACCTCCTCGGTCGGCATGCTCCGGGCAGGAGTGTTTCTGGACGTGGTCCCCGGTTGTACAAGCAGAGAGTCGGGGGCACGTCTCCTTCAAGCTGGGACACCAGGTTGGTGACCCTGAGACGGGCGGGGAGCCCTTCCTCCTCCCCCGCGGCCAGGCTGTGTGCAGTGCCAGGAGGCGGGGGTGGGGCAGACGGTGGCTCGAGGCACATTCGGCACCTTTCCCACCAGGCAAGTCCAGGGCCCTGGTGGACGGCACCCTTGGCCCCTCCCTCGCCTGCCGCCTTCCTTCCTGCCTGCTGACGGTATTGGGCAGATGATGAGGCCAAGGGCCTCTGCTGAGGACGGGAAGTGACAGGCTGCAGGCAGCCAGGCCACCAGCTGGGTGGTGCCCGCTGCCCCGTAGCCCTCTGGCTGGTCATCGGGGTGAGTGGCAGGTATGGAGAGGAGAGGCTACTTTAAGTCTTCGGAGCTACGCAGGGCCTTGGAAATGTCGCCTCCTCAAAGCCTCTTCCCAAATATCATTTTCCAGGAGCCCTGGAGATGAGTTGCTTTGCCAAGGTCACCTCCAGGGTCACCTCGAAAGCGAGCACAGCCCCCAGAGCCCACTGCGTTTCGTCCGCCCCACCCCCTGGCTTCCTAAAGAAGGTGTGGGGCTTTGGCTGGAGTGTAGGGTCCTGGTCGGGTGCCTGTCTCCCGTGACCTTGGCCATGACCTTAGATCCCATGGAAAGTCCTCCCTCAGGAAGCTGGAGGTGTGATGAGAGAGCTGGGAAGACTTCCTGAGGGGCTCCGTGGGAGAGGAGGAGTGAAGGCTTTTTCCCAAGGTGTTTGGGAGTCAGGCTGGATTCGGACTCGGGAGAAGCTTCGGGAAAGAGCCCCAGACTTGGAGTTCAGTACCACAGAGTCCAGAGTCAGACCCTATAGCCGCCTGCCCAGGCTGCGGGCCGATGCTCGAGCTCTCTGAACCCGTCACCCTTCTCAAAACTGTGATCGAAGCCCCTTACCTTACAGGGGTTTGTAGATTTTTTACTTTTAAGAACGGCCTTGCCGGGATATAATTTACGTGCTTACGGGCCCCTCAGCTGCAGTGCAGAGTTCAGTGGGTTTAGTGCGGTTACAGTCGCGCGTCCACCAGCACCACCTAACTTCAGAACATTTCTCACCCAAAAGAAAAAGTATAAACGCCAGTGGTCGCTCCTGTTCTCCTTTTCCCCAACCTCCAGCCAATGGATAATTTGTCTTGCGTCTCTGTCAGTCTGTCTCCCTGGACGTTTCACATAAATAGAATCGTTCATTACGTGGTCTTCTGTGACTTGCTTCCTTCACTTACATATGTCTTCAAGGTCCAGCCACGTTGTCTCATGTATCAGTCCTTCATTCCTTTGAACTGCTGAATGATATTCCGTTGCAGGGAGGGACCACAGTGTATATATCCATGCCTCTGTTAATGGCCATTTTGGTTGGTTTTTGACTCTTGTGAATGCCGGCGCTGTGACCATGCGTGTCAAGGTTTTTGACAGGGCAGATGTTTTTACTTCTCTTGGGTACATACCTAGGAGTGGGATTGCTGGGTCAAATGGTATATAGTCTGCTCTCTGCATCCGTGGGTTCTCCTCCACACCTGAAGATTCAACCAGCTGTAGATTGAAAATATTTGAAAAACATTCCCGACAGTTCCACAAAGCAAAATTTGAATTTGCCACATGCCAGCAACTCTTTGCATGGTATTTACATTGTATTAGGTATTATCAGTAATCTAGAGAGGAGTTAAAGCCTGCCGGAGGATGTGCTAGGTTATACACAAACACAGCGCTGGTTTATATAAGGGACTTGAGCGTCCTTGGATTTTGGTGTCTGAGGGGTCCTGGAAACCACTTTCCATGGAGACTGAGGACAGGAGTACTTAAAAAAAAATTTATTTATATATTTATTTATTTATTTAGTTGCTCCGGGTCTTAGTTGAGGCAGGCAGGCTCCTTAGTTGCAGCATGCGAACTCTTCATTGTGGCATGCGTGTGGGATCTAGTTCCCTGACCAGGGATCGAACCCGGGCCCCCCGCGTTGGGAGCGCAGAGTCTTACCCACTGCGCCACCAGGAAAGTCCCAACGGCACTTATTTTTAAAGCTGCTGTTTACTGACCCCGTTCTGAGTACTGTATGTGGACAGCCTCCTTCAGTTATCACAGTTCTCTGTGAAGCGGGTAATATTATTATTCCCATTTTATAGAATAAGGAACCTGGCGCTCAGAGGTTCCAGGGATGCTTGCTGGGGAGCCAGGCTTGAACCCGACACGCTGGCCTGAGTGCGATGCTGTGGGAGTGTTCCCTGCCCACCACGTGGCTCTCCTGGGGAGGTGACCAGACCCCTGCATCCTCTTTCCCCGGGTGCGGTTTTAGGGGCTCCTGTGTCCCCCCAGTATGGAAAGCCTCCCACATGGCTCTTAAGAGGCAGAGAGGACCTTCCACCTGGGGTCGGGGCGGGGGAGGCATCCCAGCTCTGACTCCCCCTCCTGACTTGGAGAGAGATTTCCCTTCTCTGGGCCTCATTTCCTGCGGTGCAGCAGGGGCTGGGGTGCCAGATCCTGGGGCTTCCTTCCAGGTCGTACCTCCCGTGGAGATTCTGCGCAGTCTTCCCAGCAATGTTTCTCCCACCTAGTGTGCCGACCAGCCAGGTGGGGGCTGAGTGCGGGGGGCGGGAGGAGGGGGCACCCGCCACTGAAACAGCCAGCCGGCTTCTGAGGCTCGGCCCTCCTTCCTGGGCTGGGCTCGTTTGTGGGAAAGTGCTGTGCACACAGTAGGTGCCCAGTGTGTGTTAGCCAACTCCGAGTCTGCCAGCCCAGTCTGGTGACACCGGGAGAGGCAGCAGCGGCCGCCGTGCATCTTCCTTCTACATGTCCGCGTCCTGCAGCCTTTCCCGGCCCTCCCTCCGCTCCGCATTCGTGCTTCCAGAACCTGCTGGTCAGAGCTCCTCCTGGATCCAGGCCAGAGCTCCTCCTGGATCCAGGCGCTGTGTTCCAAGCCTTTAACCCGCAGAGGGATCAGCGGCGCCTCTGGGGAAGTGCCTTCTGCGAGCTGGCGGGTGGCGGTGGAGGATGTGAGTGGCGGTCTCCTCCAGAAGCCTGCGCGCCGGATGGAGAGGACGGGCTTCTGTGGCAGCCCAGACCCGGGGGACCACCGGAGTGTGTCTGGGCAGGCGGCTGGCGTGTCCCTGGGTCTCGGCTCTTTCCCTGCCTGAGGCCGGGGCACTCCTGCAGGCCTGGCCCGCCTCCCCCGCAGCTCTTTCCACTGAGTGTGTTCAGTCTCCAGGGTGGCCTTTCCTGCCTGTAGTTGCTGAGCTCCCCCCCCACCCCCGCACCCCGTGCCTGTGCCTCCCACTGTTTTTAAGCTCCGTGGGCCCTTTGTTTTTTTTTTTTTTGGCCGCCGCCCAGCTTGCAGGATTTTAGCTCCCCGACCAGGGATCGAACCCGGGCCACGGCAGTGAGAGCACTGGGTCCTAACCGCTGGACCGCCGGCCTGCCCCGATGCGCTCCAGCACTCACCTTTCCTCTCACGCACTCGGGGGGCTGAGCCAGGGCTCCCTTTTCTCCTGCCAGCACCCCCTCCACCGTCGCTCCGTTGGCAGGAGCCGGGCTGGTCCCCATCTGGTCCAGACTCCGCCCTGTCCTGTGGCCCGCTCACCACGGGGTGGCAACACGAGACGGAGCCCAGGCCCCGGAGCAGCCACCACCCTCCCCTGACCCCTGTTCAAAACCCAGAGATGGCACAGTTCAGACCACCAAATCAGTAAATAGTGTCTTCAGGGTTTATCGGCATGTGAGGACCAGCTGTGAACTGGGAGCTTTCAAATTCAGACTGGTGGGAAGCTCGGGCGGGACGCCCCAGGGTGGCGCATCGGGGCCGGAGAGCGTTCACCCTTCACCGTCTTTGCTCATTGCAGCAAGGTTTCCAGACACCAGGGGGCTGGTCGAAAGTGACAGCGGGTACACCGCAGTAGAGACAGGCACACGAAGTTTTTGGGTTGCCTGTGCATCTAAAAGTTCCGTTTACACCAGACTGCAGTCCTTTAAGCATGCAATAGCGTCATCTCTGTAAAAACAGCATACGTGCCTTGATTATACAACGCTTTATTGCTAAAAAATGCCCAAACACCTGCCCTAGTAACACCAGGGATCACTGCTCGCGAATCCCCTCAGCACATATAATAATAATGAAAGTTTGGAATTTGTGCAAATTCGCAAAATGTGACACAGACACAAGCGAGCAAAGCTTTCAGGAAAATGGTGCTGATGGACGCGCTCCACGTGGGGCTGCAACGACCTTCGATTTGTGAAACGCACGATATCTGCGAAGCACGGTAGGGTGAGGTGTGTCTTTGTCTCCTGCGGCCTTTAGGGTGATGGCTTGTTTCTTTTATGATTGTCAGAGGCATTTACAAGAAGTAACCTAGGTTAAGGTTTGCTTATGTTCACGAAATAAGCTAGATTTACTTTTGCTTACGTGGCTTAAATGGTTTTGTCTGCTCAGGGAATTTCTGAAGTCTAGTCTCTATTTTGTATTTAATTTTAACACCGCCAGGCTGTCCCTGCAAGAGTAGTGATGTTATAAAGAGAACCGTTGGGCTCCCCCAAAAATTGGGTGGCAGCTTCCTCAGGACAAGCTGCTTGGGGAACCGGCCACTTGGCAGTAGGGGTGGGGTGGAGGTGTCAGGGATTTAGAGACGTGAAGGGTTAGAAAGGGGGCCTTGAAATTCATCTAGGCCAACACTGTGTCGCTCCCTGGGTCATGCCAGTAGTGGTCTATCCTCAGCTTGAATACCCCCAATGACAGGGCACTCATTATCTTACAAAACCAACATCCCGTCAGGATTTCGGCAAGTGCTGGGGCAGAGATTCTCCCCTCACTCTGAGCCTGAATCTGTGCTCCCGCACCGTGAAGCTGGGGGCCTCCGGGGAAGGTCAGGCCCCCAGCCCTTGGTGCCGCTGGAGTTGGAGGAGAAGCAGAGGAAGCCGCAGGGCAGTGTCTGGGCCGGGAGAGGCGTGGCGGGATCCTTCCCTCCACGGGGACCTTGCTCGGGGAAGGGGCCACCACGAAGAGCGACATGCTGTTAGGAGAGACCGCGTTAGGTGCCTGGAGTGTGTGGGACAGAAAGCTAGAAATATGGAAACGGCAGACACCCCAGGTCACCAGCTCCAGGGACGCAGTCTGACGGAGGCCACGGCCAGGACTCGGCGATGGCTGGGGCTTCACCTAGTCAGGCCTGCCCTGCCGACCACCACCCCCCCCCCCACCGCCCCCGTTTGACTGGGAGCCAGGCCGCCCCTCCCTGACCCTGTGACCTGGGGCAAGTCTCTGCCTCCTGCTGGGTCTCGTGGCCTCGGCCATGGATGTGCTGTGTGTGGACCCTTGGAGGCGGCGCGGTGGCCGAGCTCTGTGGGGGGCAGTGTTCCCAGCAGTCGCAGGGAGGGGACAGTCCTCCGCCCACCTCCCTTCCCCTCCTCTGCCCGGGCAGGGGGCTGCGGCCCTGCGGCCTTCAGTCCCAGCCGGGCCAGGGCCGGCTCTCCCGCGTGCTTGCCGGTGGCAGGTAGAGGACGTTCCCGTGAGCGTGCACCTGGAGGCCTCCGCCTCCTGGCCCAGGGGACTCTGAGCAGCGCGTCTCAGCGGGCGGGGGCAGCGTCCTGCTGTGTCCTCCCCACGTGGGTCAGCTGTCCTCCCTGCCTCCGGGGGTGGTGGCTCTGAGCCCTCCCATCTTGTTCTGTAGTTGTCAATGGCCATCCCTGCCAGCTCTGTCTCTGGCCTGGAACTGGTCAGCCCCTTCCATGCCTCCCAAACATCCCGACTCAGTGCGCCTCTTCCAGGAAGCCTCCCGGGTGGTGCTGCTGGTCTCGCTGCCTTTGCCCCGTGGTCCCTCAGCTGGAGCCCCTGGCACCACGGGGGCAGCAGGGCTGGGCTGGACCAGACCGGGCTGGAGTGCCGGCCACGCCCCCCAGCTCACGGCCCTTTCTCTCCTGCACGTTCTGTCCTCTTCTGATCAAGGGGCACAGAGTGCACGACTGAGGGGTCCGCACTCCTGTGCAGACACCCAAGACGCCCGGAGGCCCCCGCGTCCCCTCCCATCACTGTTCTCCACGCTCGTCTGTCACCGCAGCTGAGGTCTCATCTCTGCGGCCCCCCCCGCAGTTCCCCTCTTCCTCGCACCTCCTTTACAGGTCCTGGTACCCAAAGCCCATCTCCGGCTTCCTTCTCCCCGTGACTGTGCTCCCAGCCCCCGTGGCACCTGTGCCAGGGACTCCCAGGGCGTGAGCTGCCGTGGCCCCCACTCCCAAGCCACACGCCTGCCCGCCGGCTGCTGGGCTCCACCACCGGGCGGGTTGCTGGCGCGGTGAGGGTTCAGGGGGGATGTCCGGGGCGTCTGGGCGGCCTGGCCTCGCCGCGTGCGGTCCTGTCATCTGAGGGTGGACTGGGGCCTAGAGAAGGAGCCGACTCTGCTGCTTCCCTGGGGAGGGTGGGGTCGGACCCCTCCAACCCACCCAAAAGAACTTGAAAGCTCGAGCAGGCAAGACAGAGCCGGACGGCACGAGTGTCTGGGCAGCTGGAGGTGGGGGAGGGGGGTGGAAGACTTCGCAGTGTCTGGACACAGGTGGGGAACGGCTGGGACAGGGCGATGGCTCAGGAGAGAGGACCTGGCCCAGAGCGGGGCCCCGGAGGGCGGCCGGGCTGGGGCTGGGGCCTCACCGGGAGAGGCCCAGTGTGAGCTTGCCCCGGGCCGCGGCGTGGTGGTCGGGAGAGGCCTTTCTGGCCCTCCCGCTGGCCGTCTGGGCTGCGGGGCTGCCCTCCCGTCCTCGGGGACGCTGCTTCCTGGGTTTGCATCCACAGAGTTCTTAGTCGGGACTTTCCAGTCGGGATTTTGCTGCATCTTTCCCCTCCTCCAGCCTGTTGGCATTCTGAGGACACATCTGGCCGTCCTGGTCCCCAGGTCAGGCAGGAGGAAGCTGGCTTCTTCAGGGAGGGTAATCGTGTCCTGGGATTCGCACGAGATGGTGAGCTGTCAGGGGTATTGGCGGAAACAGGCATCTCTGTGTGAGGAGTGAAGGGAGTGTCTTTTTTTTTTTTTTAATTTCTTTTTGGCTGCGTCGGGTCTTCGTTGCTGCGCACGGGCTTTCTCTAGTTGGCGGCGAGCGGGGGCTACTCTCTGTTGCGGCGCGTGGGCTTCTCGTTGCAGTGGCCTCTCGTTGCGGAGCATGGGCTGTAGGTGCCCGGGCTTCAGTAGCTGTGGCTCAAGGGCTCAGTAGTTGTGGTGCACGGGCTTAGTTGCTCCGCGGCATGTGGGATCTTCCCGTACCAGGGCACGAACCCGTGTCCCCTGCACTGGCAGGCAGATTCTCAACCACTGTGCCACCAGGGGAGCCTTGGGCACATCTTTTCCCCAGGGCCCACCAGGCGTCTGGGAGGAAGGAGGCCCTCGTGGAAATGGGGGGGACAGACTGCATCCTCCTCGCTGACTCCCCGCCCCACCAAGGGCAGACAGGGCTCCTGGCTCAGCCCCCGTGATGTTTGCTCCTTGAGGGTCCCGAGGGGGAGGGAATGAGGTAGCGGTAACTTCGTCCCTGCTCATCCTGGTTGCTCATCTCTGAAGTGGGCGCCAAGCACTGACCTCACGGGGCTGAGCGTGGAGAGAAACGCAACGTGGCCCTCGTGGGGCCTCCCCCTCCCCCCGCCCCGTCCTCCCACAGTGGGACCTGCTGGCTGGGGAAGGAGTCCTGGCGGGGGGGCTGGGAGCTCAGCGTCCACGCCCTCAGGGAGGCCTCCATCGTAGGGAGAGGCCCTTCTGCTGCATGCCCACCAAGACCTGAGTCTGTGGATCTCTGGAGCTGCTGAGGGACTGGCCGCTCAGCAGGGAGCCTGCAGGCACCTGGGGGAGTGAGTGAGAGTGAGGGTCAGGTGGAGCTTGGATTTCCAAGCATCACGCCTCAACCCCCCGGCTCTCTGGAGGCTCTGAGCCGCCCCGCCCCTCCCCAGGAGCACTTGCTTATCTCCCTCCTGTTGGGCCATCCGGGACCACAGGGCCGCCCACCCAGACCGTGGCCGCTCGGCCCCGGGGTGCGTGGGTCTGGCCTCGACGGGCCTGCCTCTGCTGCGGGTCTCCCTCTTCTCCCTGAAGCGGGGGCTTGGCGGGCAGGATGGCAGTTGCAGAGGGGAGAGGGCAGCGCCCGGTGGACCCCACCTTCTCAGTTACCTGCTGCCAGGCCCAGGGGGCTGCTCACACGAGAGGCTGCCACACGGGCCGGAGTGACCAGCCTGAGGAGTGGGCAGAGCTGGGAGGGAGGGGCGCCGGCCTCAGACTCCCACCCGCCCCTCCCAGCTCCCCTGCTTCCTGGACAGAGCCGCCTGGGCTGCTGGGCCGCACCTGCCCCCTCGCTCTGGGGACACAGGGTCAGACGATGCGCATGTGTGACGCAGGGGACTGAGGAAGGGCATGTGTGTGTCCTGGGGTCCACTTTGCACCCAGCGCACACGCGGCTTCATCTCAGCGGCTGCCCCGGGGACGGACGCCTGCCCTGCGCGGAGCTGAGGGATCAGCTCTGAGACAGAGCCCGTCTCCGGGGCTGCCCGGCTGGGACGGTGCGGGTCCACGGTCCCCTCACCGCCCACCTCGTGCTGCCCACAGAGGTGACGTCTTCAAGCCCGGGGCCCCTGGGAGGAGGGATGCCGCTCTGCAGACGGTGGAGGGAAGGGGGCAGGTCTCCTGGCACCTTCGGAGGCAGAGGCCCCTTCGCCCGAGAGACGGGCCAGAGGTGCTGGTGACGCCAGCGGATGCGGGTGGCCCGCGGCTCTCCCAGCCCCCAGGCGCTGTGGTTGTGCCATGTGACCACCGGCAGCCTGGCCCCTCGTCAGGGTGTAGCCTCCCGCCCCAGGGCACCTCATGTTCCCACGTGCGGCCATATAACACGCGTCACAGGGTGTTTACATGTCACGCATGGTGTCACACACATGCCTCTCTGGTTCCCCTGCTGAGGCCCCTCCCAGGTGGCCCTGGGGCCTCCGTCCTCCTGTGTGACCTGCGGTCCCGCCATGTGTGTATGCGTGTTTGGGGGGTAGGGGATGGCGCCCAGGCTCCACCGGATGTGGAGGCCCCGCCTGCCAGGCTCCACGCGGGGGATCGGTGAGGGGATCGGCGGTCTTCTCAGAGCCTGTCACCCCCGTCACCCCTGCCCGCTGCTCTTCCCCCCCCACACACACAGTACACACCCCCACACACCACACAGTACACACCCACACACACCACACACACACTATACACACCACACATACACACCACATGCCATATACATACGACACAGACACACCTCACACACACACACACTCTCTTATGCTCACATTAAAAGGCATTTGCTTTCAGCCCAAACCCTCGTCCCAGCTCCTTCGGGGGGGCCGTGTGTAGCAGTCCTTGTGTGTCAGAGCCCGTAACGTTTAGCCAGGAAGACACTGTGTCCATTTTTCATGGTTTTCACTGAACACGTCATTGTGCATCTGGAGGAAGGATAATGGGCCGTGGGGCTGCGGTCCTGTGCGCAGGGCGGGTTTGTGCCGTCGGGTTATCACTGCTCAGCCAGGGAGCGGGGCTGCCCCTCCTGCCTGCGTACACAGCACGAGGTCGGGTGCCCCTGGGCCCCTGACACTCGGGGGGCCATACCAGGCCCAGCCTTGCTCCCCGCTCCTTCCCACAACCTGCATCCGGCAGCCTGTGGTCCTCGTGTCCATGGACCCCCCCCTCAGTCACCCTTCGTGGTCCCCCCTTCCCCACCTGCTCGCTGAGACCCTGAGGCCCATGAGGGTGCCTGTGGGTTTGGGAGACACTGCGGGTGCTGGGTGGGGTCGGGCTGTGGTCCTGCCGGGCCCTGAGGGGGTGTCCCCGCCCCCTGCCCCCTGTGCCCGAGATAGTGGCTGTGGTGCACCTGGAGGGGCGTGCAGCCTTTCCCCGTGTGACGTTTCACACATGGGTTCTGGACCGCGTGGTGTGCAGGGTTCCCTGGGCTCTCGGGGTCCGGGTTCTGCTCATCTGTGATTTGTGAATCCTGCACCCGGATTCCAGGTCCAGGGAGAACAGCCCGTGGCAGATGTGTGGGGCCTCACGGGAGCTTTCTCCTCTGACCATCCTCACTTTCGGGCGTGCAGGCGGAGGCCTGGGATCTGCTCATCTCAGCCTGGACACGGGGGAAGGCAATGGCGCGTGGCTGGAGCCAGAGAGATTGAAGTGAGACGCTGGGAGGGACTTCCCAAGGCTGGGGCCCTGGGGCCGGTGCAGAGCACGCTCTGCTTCTCCACACGGGCGGTGGGCTGGCTCCAGGTACAGGTGTCCACGGCTGACCCAGGCAGGCACGTGAGGAACTCACAGAAATGGGCAAGTTATTTTCAAAGTGAGCTAGAAAATTAATTCATTCAAACTTTAGTCCCCACCTCCTAGGACCAAATGTTGGACTGAAGCATGGGTCCAGCAAAATAAAGACAAACTTAAGTATCGACCTTCTTAGCCGCTGGCTTCAGCGAGACGCATCTTGCTGGTTAACCAGTTTCCATCTCATTCCTTTGGCTTCTGCGAATACAGTGTCAGCAAAGATGGAATCTCCTCAGCTCTCCGTTATCCGTATCGATGGAGGCCGGGCCTGAGTGCGTGGGGTGTGTGTGTGCATGTGGGGGTGTGTGTCGGGGTGTGGGCACCTGTCCCCTTGGCAGGGGCGTGGGGGTAGAACTTTCTCGTCTCCCACATGGGGTCAGGCTCCATTTAGGGGTCGTGCTCCTCTGGGAGCACGCGGAGGGGCCCAGAAGCAGCAGGTGGGCGTCAGCGCGAGGGGAGGGGGAGGGGGAGATGGGTGCCTCCCGTGGCTCCCTCTGATCCAGATCCAGGGCCTGGGCCCCTTGGGGGTCTGGCCGAGGCGACCGTCCCTTTGCTTTCGCTCGGGGACACTCGGGAGAGGTTCCTTGTGGGGTCAGGGCGGGAAGCGAGGCTGTGGCCCCTCGTGGGACCGACTCCTGGGGGAGATGCAGGGTCCAAGGGCCTGGGATAGATGGTCAGAGAGCCGAGTGGCCACCCTGGAGAGATGGACTGGACAGACAGACGGATGGGGCCCTGTTCCTGCCGCGGAGGTGGGGGTGCTGGAGGCTTAGGCCGTGGGGGGTTGAGGCCCAACCTTCACGCTGACTCAGCTGTCTGAGCAGGACAGCCTCGTCGCAGGAGGGGGTGATGCCGCCCCCCTCCCCCAGGAGGGCAGGTGAGAACGGTCCAGGCCGGCACAGCCCCGGGGACTTATTTTCCTTCCAACACCCGGCCTTGGGCCCGCACTTCCCCTGGCCCGACCCTCGGATCTTGGGGTCTCAGGGCCTCGTTTTGCGGAGCGCGGCCCTAACCACCTGCCTCGGGGTGGGCGGCCCCATTTCCTTCCTCCCTCTCTCCCTCCCGCCGAGTGGCTGGGGGGAGGGGGGGCGCTGTGGCAGGTGACCCGAGTCCTCACCAGCCTCACCCCGTCCCCTCTCCTGCGCATGCGCTCTCTGCGGGCATCGCTGGCTAATGCGCCAGTTCACGCTTCACGCTTCCTGCGCGGGAGCCGCGGGAGACCGCTTCACCCATCACCCTCAAGCCTGGAGCTGTGCCAAGGACTGCGGCCTGAGCCCCCGGGGAGGACCACTTCCCCTCCTCCCGCTGTGCTCCAGGGGCTGCGGGTCCACCGCCGCCCCCGGCAGCGCGTGCTGTGTGCCCTTGGACAGGTTACTTCACCTCTCTGGGCCTCTTCCCCACAGGGGTCTTGAGAACTGCGGTCGAGCATCGTTGCTTCCTTAGCTTCTGGTGGAATAAGCGGGGGTGAAACCCCCACCCCTAGGCTTATCCAGAGGGAACGTGAAGCCTCGTTTTTTTGCTGGAGAAATGGCTGGTGCTTTCCCAAACATTCATCCCTGGGTAGGGCTGACCCCATCTTGCCGCTCCTGACGGGAAACCCTCTGCCCCTCAGAGGCGCCGGAGGCACGGTGTGCAAGGGCTGGGGCTGCTTCTCTCTCTTTACGGTTTGAGCTGGACCCTGGAGGCTGTGAAGGAGGCCTCTCGGTGCTGGGGAAGGGCCGGCAGCTCGTCCAGCCCCGCGCGGGGCCGCAGCCCGCATGGCGGGTAACAGGCCTAAGGCCCCGTCGGTCAGGACGCTCGGATGGCCTAGCCCCGCCGCTCCCAGGGGTGCACCCCCCCGTCACGACAGGCTCCGCAGGCCCGTTGCCCCCGTGCTGGGGTGGCGCCCCTGGACCCGACCGGGGGCCGTGGGGGCAGCCGAGCCCCGCCCGCCCTGTGACGCGAGGGTCTGTGCTGCTGGCTCGCTCCTGCCCGCCCCACACGCGTCTGCCGAGTGCCCGTCGCGCGCCAGACGGCGAGACACCTGCCAGGGCAGGGTCGCAGCGTTTTCCCCCGAGGGCCAGAGAGGAAGCATCTCAGGCTCGGCCGCACACCTCGGTGGCAACTACTCCGCTCTGCTGCAGCGGGAAGGCCGCCAGAGAGGCCACGGCCTGGGCCCGCGTGCCGAGCCCCAGGGACGGTTCTTCCCGGGAAGCAGCCGCGCCGGGTGTGGTTCACGCAGTCGAGCGCGGGCGGGGCAGGCGAGCGCAGCCTCTGCTCAGGCCGCCCCAGGCTGTGTGCGGGGAGAGGCCGGGTCTCGGGCCGGAGCGAGGGGAGCCGTTTGAGCCGAGCGGAGAGAAGCAGTCACTCAGCGACGGTGGGTGGAGGCGCCGGGTGGCCATGGAGATGGGGGCGAGGGCGCCGGACACAGACGACGGGCCTGAAGGCCACCTTCAGGGGCAGCTGCGGTCCCCGGGGCGGCGTCTAAAGGTGGCAGGATGAGATTCACGTTCTAGAAGGTTGCTTTGGGGGTTAGGGTGGGTGCGGGGCCGAGTGCGGGGAAGGTCGCGGGGTCACCGAGGCCTGGCAGAGAAGGGGCTTGAGGCAAACGGAGGAGTCGGAGTTGTGGCCGAAACCAGGGTGCGGGGCCGGTCGGGTGGCCCTCGCGGGCCGTCCGGCGCGACAGGCACGCAAGTGTCCGCGGGGTCTGGTGACCTGTCCTCACAGCCGCGTGGTGGGGTGAGGGGCCGAGCCCAGGGGGGACGGAGGGGGGAACCGGAGGTGGGCGTGAGAAGGAACACGGGTCAGAGGGTCCCCTTCAAACGCGAGAAGGTCCTCGGCTGGGCAGGGGTCGCCGCCGGCCTGGGCAGGTGGGTTTTGTGAAGTCTCTCCAGCAGTCCCGCGAGGCCCCCCCCACCCCCCCAACCCCCACGGCAGCCGGGCCCTCGTGGAGGGCGGGGCCGGCAGGCTCTCGGCGCGAACCCCACCCACCCGCCCGTGGGGGCCCCGCCCCCCTGACCAGATCACCCCGAGGCCCCGCCCTCCGTCACACTGAGCCTTAGATCCACACGTGAGTTTGGGGGTCGCGGGCACTCAGTCCGAGCCGGGCAGTTTCAGGGCTGGTGTTTCTCTGGTGAGTCTCACAACAAGACAGAGAAACAGGGTGCAGGGACCTGGGAGGACGTGAGCCGAGGGGCTAAGGGGCCCCTCCGAGGCCAAGGAGGTTTCGGGGGGCGTCCAGACTGGGGGCCGGCGTTTGCCGGGTGAGTTTGTGGCCCACGCAGAGAGCAGAGGTGAGGGAAGGGCGGTGAGTAGGAGCCGGGCCCAGGCCAGCAGGGCCTTTTTTCTGAGTGTGAACAGAAGCCCTGGGGGCTTCACGTGGATCAGCCCGGCTGCCGTGTGGGGATTAGACTGAGTGGAGGACTGTGGAAGCTTCCAGAACGTAGCTGTTGTTCTTGGCTGAACTGGAGGACGTGGTGAGTGGAGGAGGGAGTTTGCAGATGCTCCGGCTGGGCGGCGAGGGCAGGAGGGGCTGAGGACCCCAAGACTTTGGGCGGGGCCCGGCGCTGCCCCCGCCCCGCCTCCGCCGGCATCTGGCTTCTCAGGGTGTGTGTTGTTCCCCTGCTCTTTGGGCAGCTGTGTCCTCAGGCCCCAGGCCCTGGGATCCACGGGTCTGCGGCCCCTGCTCCCTCCCAGCAGCTGTCAACTCCCCACCCCCACCCGAACCCCCGGGAACGTTGTCTGATCTTTCATAAGAACTTGGGGATGACAAGACATTCCTTTTGGCTGTTTTTGACGCTTTTCCCCTTCCCTCTGGAGCCAGGCTCCTTTCCAGCCTCTTTTACTCACTTCAGTCTAAGTGAAATTTCCAAAATGTAAACGTGAACACATTACCCGCATCCTTAGACTCCTCGTCGTGGCCGTAAGTTTGTGCGCCTGGTCCTGCGGGCTCACCTGCACCCCCTCTGTGCGGCCATGCTGGGCTTCCTCAGGCTCTGGGCTCCCCGTGGTGCTGCCCCCACCCCTGGGCCTTTGCATGTGCCGCTGCTGCCTTTCCTCTGCCTGGAGGGCCCCCATTCCATCACCAGTTGCTCAGGAAAGCATTCCTGCTCTCCCAGGTTAGGTCAGATATACCCCAGTACAGACTCACGCCAGCAAGGGTCTCTCCTTTGTGCATTTCTCACAGTTACAATTTTACATTCATTTGTGCGCAGTTATGTAATATCCAGCTTATAAGTCCCGCATGGGAAGTGGGATGGGAGTTCAATCGGTTTTTTTTTTTTTTGGCTGCATTGGGTCTTCGTTGCTGTGCACGGGCTTTCTCTAGTTGCGGCGAGCGGGGGCTCCTCTTCGTTGCGGTGTGCGGGCTTCTCATTGCGGTGGCTTCTCTTGTTGTGGAGCACGGGCTCTAGGTGCACGGGCTTCAGTAGTTGTGGCACGCGGGC
The DNA here is from genome assembly GCF_963924675.1 of Phocoena phocoena. Classification (NCBI taxonomy): domain Eukaryota; kingdom Metazoa; phylum Chordata; class Mammalia; order Artiodactyla; family Phocoenidae; genus Phocoena; species Phocoena phocoena. The sequence continues at coordinate 186,477,577 of NC_089219.1, read as the reverse complement.
TCAGTAGCTCCGAGGCATGCATGTGGGATCTTCCCGGACCAGGGCTTGAACCCGTGTCTCCTGCATTGGCAGGCGGATTCTTAACCACTGCTCCGCCAGGGAAGCCCTCAATCAGTTATTTGTTGAATGAATGAATGAATAAGTACCTCCCCCATTGTTCTCTCTGTTCTGTACCCGGTGTTCCTACCCTATCTGGGTCCACATCATCTCTGGCTGGACTGTGAACTCACCCCTTGCGGGCCCCCTGCCCCAGCCTCACCCCCTCTGCTCCCCGTGGAGCTGTTGTTGCCCTTTAAACAGATCAGGCCACTCCTGTTGGGGACGTGAGTCCGTCCGAGCCCCTCTTCCTAGACTTCAAGTCCCCTGGGATGGACTCTCCAGCTGATATCCTGGTCTGTGGGGCCCCCTGAGCCTGTGGCACACGCAGCACCGTCTGCCCTGGTCGATTCTTTTGTTTCATGATTCATCTCACTCGTCCTGCGGATTTGGGAAAAGGTTCATGTCCAGTAGGGGTCCCTCTGCTGTGCCGAGGCCACTCAGGCCCTTCGAAGGGGCTCCTGGATTCAGATCCGACCACAGTTATCGAACATCATCTCCGTGCCAGACACAATCAAATTTATTCTTTTAATTTTCACAACAGCTTTGAAAAGTGGGTATTATTTTCTGCCATTTTTATATGAGGAAATCGAGTTCAGAATGGGATTTGTTTGGAGTCATCTGGCAAGCGGTAAGCATCCCGGGATCACAGTCTGCCTCTCTCTGCCGGGCTGCCTCTTGCCCACCACAGAATCCAGAACCAGCGACCATGCGGGCTGAGTCTGACGAAAGCCTGCAGCTAACGTTGTACTTGGTGGAGAAAGACTGAAGACTCTCTGAAGATCAGGAAAGAGAAGGATTCCCCCTCTCACAACTTCTATAACACTGCACGGAGGTTCTTACCATGGCAGTTAGGGAAGAAAAAGAAAGAAAAGGCATCTGGATTGGAAAGAAAGGTGTGAAATTATCTCACTTGGCATGATCTTGTAGATGGAGAGTCCTAGGGAAGACACACCACACGCACGTTCCACACACACACACCACACAGTATCAGAACTAGTAAGCCAGTTCAGCATGTGGCAGGACGTGGGATCAATACACGAAAGTCTGCTGCATTCGCATCTGTGAGCAGTGAACAATCGGAAATGAAATTAAGAAAGCAATTCTGTCTACAGCAGCGTCAAAGAGAATCGAATATCCAGAAATAAATTTAACAAAAGCGTAAGGCTTTATCTATCCTGGGAACTGCAAAACAGTGTTGCAAGAATTTAAAGAAGCTCTTACAGGGAAAGACGTTGGAATGTTACCTTGTTAAGGTAGCAGCGCTCTGCAGACTGGCCCGCGGGTTCAGTGCAATCCCTATCAAACTCCCAGGTGGCTTTTACAGAAATCAACAAGCTGATCTTTTAAAACTTTTTTTTCATTTTTATTTTATTTATTTATTTATTTATTTATTTATTTATTTATTTTTATTTATTTTTTGCGGTACGCGGGCCTCTCACTGTTGTGGCCTCTCCCGTTGCGGAGCACAGGCTCCGGATGCGCAGGCTCAGTGGCCATGGCTCACGGGCCCAGCCGCTCCACGGCATGTGGGATCTTCCCGGACCGGGGCACGAACCCGCGTCCCCTGCATCGGCAGGCGGACTCTCAACCACTGCGCCACCAGGGAAGCCCCAAGCTGATCTTTTTTTTTTTTTTTTTTTAAAAAGCTGAACTTAAAATTCATATGGAAATGCAAGAGACCCAGAATAGGCAAAATAATCTTCATGAAAGAACAAATTTGGAAGACTCACGCTGCCTGATATAAAAACTTAACTACAAAGCTGCAGTGATGAAGACAGTGTGGTATTAGCATAAGGATAGACATAGATTAATGCAATAGAGAATCCAGAAATAATCCCTCACATTTATGGTTGGTTAGTATTTTACAAGGGTATGAAGACAGTTCGGTGGGGAATAACAGTCTTTGCAACAAATGGAGATCCATACACAAAATACATTCACGAAAATGAACTCCAAGTGGATCGTAACTTGAATGTAGGAGCTAAAACTACTAGGCTCCTCTAAGAAAATATAGGAGTAGATCTTTGTGCCCTTGGGTTATGTGATGATTTCTTAGATATGACACCAAAAGCACAGGCAAGAAAAGAAACAGGTAAATTGGGCATCATCAAAATTGAAAACTTTTGTGCTTCAAAGGACACCATCAAGGGACTTCCCTGGTGGCGTAGTGGTTGGGAGTCCGCCTGCCGATGCAGGTGACACGGGTTCGAGCCCAGGTCTGGGAAGATCCCACATGCCGCGGAGCAACTAAGCCCATGAGCCACAACTACTGAGCCCGTGTGCCGCGACTACTGAGCCCGTGTGCCTAGCTCGGCAATGAGAAGCCACCGCAGTGAATAGCCTACGCAGTGCAATGAAGAGTAGACCCCATTCACCACAACTAGAGAAAGCCTATGCGCAGTGGCGAGGACCCAATGCATCCAAAAATACATTATAAAGAAAAAAAGGACACCATTAAAAAAGTGAAAAGATAACCGTAGAATGGGAGAAAATATTTGCAAAACATACATGACAAGGAACTGGTATCCAGAATATACAAAGAACTCGTACAACTCAATAATAAAGAGACAAATATTCAATTAAAACACGGACAAAGGATTTGAACAGACATTTCTCCAAAGGAGACATACAAATGGCCAATAAACACATGAAGAGATGCTTCACATCATTAGTCATCAGAGAAATGCAAATCAAAGCCACGGTGAGATGCCACTTCACCTCTACTAGGACGGCTATAAACAAAAAGACATGTAATAACAAGTACTGTCCAGGATGTGGAGAACTTGGAACGCTCATACAATGCTGGTGGGAATGTAAGTCAGTGCAGCCGCTGTTTAAAAAAATTTTTTTGAAGTATAGGTGATTTACAATGTTGTGTTAATCTCTGCTGTACAGCAAAGTGACTCAGTTATACACAGACATACATTCTTTTTCATGTTCTTTTCCATTATCGTTTATCACAGGATATTGAATATAGTTCCCTGTGCTCTACAGTAGGACCTTGTTGTTTATCCATCCTATGGATAATAGCTTACATCTGCTAATGCCAAACTCCCAGTTCTTCCCTCCCCCTCCCTCCCTCCCACTTGGCAACCACAAGTCTGTTTTCTATGTCCGTGAGTCTATTTCTCTTTCGTAGATAGGTTCATTTGCGGCATATTTCAGATTCCACATACTGGTGATGTCATATGGTGTTTGTCTTTCTCTTTCTGACTGACTTAGTATGACAGTCTCTAGGTCCAACCATGTTGCTGCACATGGCATCATTTCATTCTTTTTTATGGCCGAGTAATATTCCATTGTGTGTATATGTGTGTGTGTAGATGTATATGTAGGAATGTTGGGGTGCATGTATCTTTTTGAATTATAGTTTTGTCTGGATATATGCCCAGGAGTGGGATTGCTGGATCATACGGTGACTCTATTTTTAGTGTAAGGAACCTCCACACTGTTCTCCATAGAGGCTCAGTGCAGCCACTTTGGAACATAGTTTGGTAGTCCTTTAAAATGTCAAACGTAGTTACCATATGACCCAGAAATTCCACTCCTAGGTATTTACCCAAGAGAAAGGAAAACATGTCCAAAAACGTGCACAGAGACGTTCATTGCGGCATTATTCTTAGAGCCAAAAAGTGGAAATAACCCGTGTCCATAAATTGATGAATGGATAAATAAGATGTGTTATCTATGGAGTGGAATATTACTCAACCATAGAGAGGAATGAAGTGCTGACACCTGCTACAACACAGATGACCCTTGAGAACACTGCGCTCTGTGGGAGAAGCTGAACACCAAGGCCACCTATCATATGATTTCATTTGTATGAAAAGTCAGAATAGGGGAATCTGTACAGATAGGTCAGTGGTTGCTGGGGCTGGGAGGAGGGTGGGAATGGGGAGTGACTGGTAATGAAGTAGGGCTTCTTTTTGGTGAAAATGGTCTAAAATTAGATTGTGGTGATGGTTGCACAACCCTGTAAGTACACTAAAAACCCCCGAACCGAACACGTTAAAGGAGTGAATTGAATGGATGTGAATCGCATCTCAAGCCTTCTTAGAGTCGGGCCGCGGAATCCTGGTCAGTGAGGTGGGGGTGAGGGAGATGGGGCTGAGCCCCCGAGGCCCGGCGGGCTCCACCTTCCCTTTTGAGATGGATTTTAGGATCAAGGCTAGTTTACCCAGCCCACAACAAGAGCTTACTAAACTGATTGGCGAGTGTGCGCGGGGAGAATGCGCCTGCTTCGCCCTGTGGTCGGGGCGGCCTGTGCCGGCCGTGCGGGCTCCCGGGCGAGGGCTCGGGTTCTTAGAGCAGGGCTGGAGCTTCAGGGCCCCTAAAACTTGCCCTCAGAAGGGCTCTGCGTGTAGGGAGAAGCACAGTGCGAAAAGCCTCGCTTTTACCTTTGCTGTTTGCATCCTGCTGTGCGTTTGATGCTTCTAGGAGATGTGCTGTTTGTCCCATGACCTGGAGCACCTCAGGTGTGCGCTGCTGTCCAGACACCCCCTGGGCACCGACTGTGCGCCGGGCAGAGGGACGCTCGTGTTGCCTGCGTCTGACCTCACAGGGCCTGTGGAGGAGGCTCGTACCCCCATTTTGAGAAGCAGAAATAGCTCGGTGGGGAGGGGAGGGTTGGGGGAGCAGAGTTTAAAAACTCGTTAAGAACGTTACCTTAAATGAAGACCATCACGATAATACTTTTACCAGCAGGAGCTTGCAAACCATCTAAGCATCAAATACAGCACTACCGCGCAGCAGGGCATTATTTAGCTACTTGATAACAAAGGAAGTTTTTTTTTTTTTGCGGTACGTGGGCCTCCCACTGTTGTGGCCTCTCCCGTTGCGGAGCACAGGCTCCGGACGCGCAGGCTCAGCGGCCATGGCTCACGGGCCCAGCCGCTCCGCGGCATGTGGGATCTTCCCGGACCGGGGCACGAACCGGCGTCCCCTGCATCGGCAGGCGGACTCTCAACCACTTCGCCACCAGGGAAGCCCACAAAGGAAGTTTTTAATGATAAAGGAGAATGCTTGTGACAAAATTTTATGTGAAAAAAGGCCAGAATACCAAATTATATATAGTATGATCGCAACATGTAAAACACTCTCAGAAAAAAATACTGTTAGAAGCTTCTCCAAGGACACTAACCTGTGTTATCTCTGGAAGGTAGGATCATGGGGAATGTCTCCCTTAGTCTCTTTCCCTCCCCCGTAAACCTGGATGGCTTTTGTTATTAATGGGCAGCCCTGGTTTGAGTAGGAAGTTGATGTGCTGCTGTGTAGAGGGGGCAGGGCTGGCAAGGGACCCCGACACCCCGGGGAGGAAGGGGCTCCGGGGGTGGACTTGGGTGCCATCTTCCTGGAGGAGAGATTGAAACCCACCCTGGGTGGGTGCGGAGGGAGCCTGAGGCACGGAGGTGAGGAGGGTGGGCGTGCCGGGCGCCGTCACGCAGGGAGGAGGCGGCTCGAGAGTCCTCACTGCGACCGCGCTCCTTCCTGGGTGGAGTGCTTGGGTGCAGCCCGACGCAGAAGAGCCGCGTGCTTTGCAGGCTCTCGGCTCAGGTGACTGGTTCGAACCTCAATTCCAGGACTTGTGAGCTAAGTGGCGGGGGCTGCCTAGGCCCTGGACCTCCGTTTTTGCATCTGTGAAACGGGCTGGTGCGTGAGTCTGGGGAGGAGCGGCTGGTGGCCCTGTGGTTGCTGCTTCACGGTGTTGCTACCGCTGGAAGTGCCCTGGGACTTAAAGGGATTACGACTAATACAGTCTTTTTAAAATTTTATTCTTATTTATTATTTTTTAAACAGGGACTCATATATATATATATATATATATTTAATTTTATTTATTTTTAGCTGCGTTGGGTCTTCGTTGCTGCGTGCGGGCTTTGTCTAGTTGCAGCGAGCGGGGGCTACTCTTCATTGCCGTACGCGGGCTTCTCATTTCAGTGGCTTCTCTTTGTTGCGGAGCACGGGCTCTAGGCGCACAGACTTCAGTAGTTGTGGCTCGCGGGCTTAGCTGCTCCACGGCATGTGGGATCTTCCCGGACCAGGGCTCGAACCTGTGTCCCCTGCATTGGCAGGCGGATTCTTAACCACTGCGCCACCAGGGAAGTCCCAGCTAATACAGTCTTTTTTCTAAAATTAATTTTTATTGGAGTAGAGTTGATTTACAATGTTGTGTTAGTTTCTGCTGTACAGCAGAGTGAATCTGTTATAAATATACATAATCCACTCTTTTTAGATTCTTCTCCCGTATAGGTCGTTACAGAGTATTGAGCAGAGTTCCTTGTGCTATACAGTAGGTTATTATTAGTTATCTATTTTATATATAGTAGTGTATACATATCAATCACAATCTTCCAATTCATCCCACCCCCCCCCACCCTATTAGCCATAAGTTCGTTTTCTACATTTGTGACTCTATTTCTGTTCTGTAAATAAGTTCATTTGTACCATTTCTTAAGAGTCCACATACAAGTGATATCATATGATACTTGTCTTTCTCTGTCTGGCTTCACTCAGTATGACAATCTCTAGGTCCATCCATGTTGCTGTGAATGGCACTATTTTGGTTTTTTTATGGCTGAGTAATATTCCATTGTATATATGTACCACATATTCTTTATCCATTCATCTGTTGATGGACATTTAGGTTGCTTCCATGTCTTGGCTATTGTAAAGAATGCTGCAGTGAACACTGGGGTGCAGGTATCATTTCAAATTATGATTTTCTCCAGGTATATGCCCAGGAGTGGGATTGCTGGGTCGTATGGTAGTTCTATTTTTAGTTTTTTAAGGAACCTCCACACTGTTCTCCATAGTGGCTGTATCAATTGACATTCCCACCAGCAGTGTAGGAGGGTTCCCTTCTCTCAACACCCTCTCCAGCATTATGGTTTGTAGATTTTTTGATGATGGCCATTCTGACCTGTGTGAGGTGATAGCTCATTGTAGTTTTGATTTGCATTTCTCTAATAATTAGTGATGTTGAGCATCTTTTCATGTGTTTGTTGGCCATCTGTATGCCTTTGGAGAAATGTCTATTTAGATCTTAACCCCATTTTTTGATTGGGTTATTTGTTTTTTTGATATTGAGCTGCATGAGCTGTTTGTATATTTTGGAGATTAATCCCTTGTTGGTTGCTTCATTTGCAAATATTTTCTCCCATTCTCTGGGTTGTCTTTTGGTTTTGTTTATAGTTTCCCTTTGCTGTGCAAAAGCTTTAAAGTTTAATTAGGTCCCATTTGTTTATTTTTATTTTCATTCCTCTAGGAGGTGGATCAAAAAAAATATTGCTGCGATTTATGTCAGAGTGTTCTGCCTATGTTTTCTGCTGAGAGTTTTATAGTACCCAGTCTTACATTTAGGTCTTTAATCCATTTTGAGTTTATTTTTGTGTATGGTGTTAGGGAGTGTTCTTATTTCATTCTTTTACGTGTAGCTGTCCAGTTTTCCCAGCACCACTTATTGAAGAGGCTGTCTTTTCTCCTTGTATATTCTTGCCTCCTTTGTCATAGATTTATTTACCACAGGTGTGTGGGTTTATTTCTGGGTTCTCTATTCTGTTCCATTGATCTGTATTTCTGTTTTTGTGCCAGTACCATACTGTCTTGATTACTGTAGCTTTGTAGTATAGTCTGAAGTAAGGGCGCCTGATTCCTCCAGCTCCGTTTTTCTTTCTCAAGATTGCTTTGGCTATTCGGGGTCTTTTGTGTTTCCCTACAGATTGTGAAATTTTTTGTTCTATTTCTGGGAACAGTGCTATTGGTAATTTGACTGGGATTGCATTGAATCTGTAGATTGCTTTGGGTAGTATGGTCATTTTGACAATATTGATTCTTCCCATCCAAGAACATGGTATATCTCTCCATCTATTTGTGTCATCTTTGATTTCTTTCATCAGTGTCTTACAGTTTTCTGAGTACAGATCTTTTGCCTCCTTAGGTAGGTTTATTCCTAGGTATTTTATTCTTTTTGATGCTGTGGTAAATAGGATTGTCTCCTTGATTTCTCTTTCTGATCTTTCATTGTTAGTATATAGGAATGCAAGAGATTTCTGTGTGTTAGTTTTGTATCCTGCTACTTTACCAAATTCATCGAGCTCTAGTGGTTTTCTGGTTGCATCGTTAGGATTTTCTATGTATAGTATCATGTCAAGGACAGTTTTACTTCTTCTTTTCCAATTTGTATTCCTTTTATTTCTTTTCCTTCTCTGATTGCCGTGGCTAGGACTTCCAAAATGATGTTGAATAATAGTGGCGAGAGTGGACATCCTTATCTTGTTCCTGGTCTTGAAGGAAATGCTTTAATTTTTTCACCATTGAGAATGATGTTTGCTGTGGGTTTGTTGTAATGGCCTTTATTCATAAACAGTCTTTAGCTTTTGGAAGAGCCTCTCCTGGCCCGTGGGCAGAGCCGTCTGCACTCGGGCCCGTGGGATGCTCACCCTGTCCCCTTCACCCATAGCCGTCCCTCTGCCACCATGAGGAACATCTTCAAGAGGAACCAGGAGCCCATGGTGGCTCCCACCACCACCACCACCACCATGCCTGCTGAGCCCCTGGACAATTCCACCGAGAGCGGAGGCGCCAGGGAGGGCAAGGGGGACCTGTTTGCCACGTTGAAGGACCGATTCTTCAACGAGATGGTCAAGTTCCCTCGTGAGTATCGATCTGTATGCAGCTTGGGGGTGAGGGTGGGAGGGTGCACCGTGGGGGTGTGACAGCCGCGATCTTTCCTAACGTTTGGACTCGAGGCTGGATTATTTGGGGATCCCCTTCAGGAATGGGGGGGCAGTATGGTCTGGCACTAATGAAGGGAACAAGGGGGTTTATGTGCCCTAACCTCCAGGGGGGATAAACGTTCTTATACTTAGAAATCTGTCAAAAGATGGAACCAAAAGAAAGAAGATAAAAAATTATGAAACAGAAATCATTATTCAAGTTTTCCAGTCATACTTTAAAACTGCTTTATTTTGCAAGATAGAAAATAAAACCCCCTACTGCTTCCTGGATTCCTGGTAAAGGCTGTGGGGAGAAACCCGAGGTCCGGATTCGGGGAGCAGCCCCACTGGAGGGAGGCGGTGCTTCAGCACCTCGGAGAGCAGCCCCGGCCGGCCCGCGGCCCGCCCCTCCTCGCACTTCCCCAGACCCGCGGGCCCTCTGAGCCCGGCCTCCTGGCGCAGGCTCAGCCCTCTCTGGACTGCGCCTGAGGGCCGGGCCTTCCTACCCCACCGGGGTCTGATGAGGACCCTCCCATCCTTCGTGTGAGCCACAGTTCCAAGGGTCAAAGCCGTCAGATCTCAGCAGAGCCCAGATGAGGGCCCCGTGGTGTGCGCCTGGCTGCTGTCCCTGTCACAGGCTGTCCCTGCTGGGGTGGCAGAAAGGGGAGGGCACCGAAGCATGCAACTTAACGTGGGTTTACAACGCGGGGTGCGGCAGCGGGGCCGGGCCCCGACCCAGCTTTCTATCCTCGAGGGGTCGGGGCTGCCCGAGTGCCGCTGACCCCGTCTCCCTGTGGGCAGTGCCCCCCTGGGCGCTGGGCGCCATCGCGGTGCTCCTGGGCCTTCTGCTCCTCACCTGCTGCTTCTGCATCTGCAAGAAGTGCTGCTGGAAGAAGAAGAAGAACAAGAAGGAGAAGGGCAAGGGCGCCAAGAACGCCATGAACATGAAGGACATGAAGGGTGGCCAGGTAGGCGGGGCCGGGTGACCCGAGGCCCCTCGATGCTCTCCAGGTGGGAAGAGCTCGCTCAGGTCAGCAGGGACTGTCCTTGACTGACCCGAAAGGAGGCCGTTGGGACAAAATGCTGGGAAGAGAGACCCCCGCCCACCGGGAAGCCACCATCGTGTGACCCGGTTTCCCGCCGGCAGGGCTGCTGGACCATGTCCTCATTGTGGGGCCGTCTCTCGTCCACAAAGACGTGGCTCTTCTCCCCATCTTTCAGGGAGCAGCGTGGAAGACGCCCTGATGTACCTGTGTCTCCTTTTAAGTTTGCAGAGGCCCCGGGCACCTCACTTTCCCCATGTTTGTTCTGGGAGGAATTTCTTGCTCAAGGAATCAGTGTGGAGGGAGGAAGGAGGGCTGATCTCAGGAGGTCAGCCAGGGGCCGTGGCCTTTGAGTCTGCGTGTGCACATGTGTGAGAGCGTGTGTGAGCACGCACGTGGACGTGCGTGTGCGTGTGAGCCTGTGGGGGCCCCGGCCCTGCCGTGCGGCTGGTCTGAGCTGCAGGATTTTCTTACCACTCTCTCCCTTCTCCTCCCACCTGTGGACTCGCCTGGCCTGGACGCCCGGCCTGCACGCCTGGTACGTGCTTCCCACGTGGTGGCCTGAGCTGGGGGCGGGGTGGGGGGTCACAGGGAGGCTCCGCCACTCAAGAAGCCGCGTGGCATCTGGGCCGTGCTGGCCCCGCAGGGACAGGGCCGGGCTGGGGGCTGAGGGGAAGCAGGGCCCGACGGAGCCCCTCCAGCTCTGGGTTGGGGTCTGCACGGGGGCAGGCTCCCCGCCTTTTCTCCCTTGACCCTCCCTCCCCTCCTCAGCCCCCCAGGACGACGATGATGCCGAGACGGGCCTGACGGAGGGCGAGGGCGAGGGCGAGGGCGAGGAGCCGGAGAACCTGGGGAAGCTGCAGTTCTCCCTGGACTATGACTTCCAGGCCAACCAGGTGCGCGGGGCGGCCCCCAGGGCTCCACGGGGCGGGCACCCCGGCTGTAGGGAAGAAGGGCTGTGCTCAGCCTGCCCGCCGTCCACGTGCCGCCCTCCTCGGGCAGACCAGTCACCTCGCAGCGACCGTCTCCCCCGTGTTACTCCGATTCCCCGGGGAGGGAGATGGAGGCCGACTTCCTGTCCAGCACCCGCCCGCCCCCTCGGGGCTGACCCGGCGCCCACTCACTCCACAGCTCACCGTGGGCGTCCTGCAGGCAGCGGAGCTGCCCGCCCTGGACATGGGCGGCACCTCGGACCCTTACGTCAAGGTCTTCCTCCTTCCAGACAAGAAGAAGAAATATGAGACCAAAGTCCATCGGAAGACGCTGAACCCCGCCTTCAACGAGACTTTCACCTTCAAGGTGACAGGCTGGCCCGCTGCGGACCTTCCCCTGGTCCTGGGCTGTGGCTGAGGCCCAGAACCAGCTCGGCCCGGACCCGAGCCCGGGTGTCCGCAGACTTGGCAGGTGTCCTGCAGGGCCCCCAGAGGCTCCGAGCTGCCCTGACCCCTCCATCCTGCCTGTGCCCCGCAGGTGCCCTACCAGGAGCTGGGGGGCAAGACCCTGGTGATGGCCATCTACGACTTTGACCGCTTCTCCAAGCACGACATCATCGGGGAGGTAAAGGTGCCCATGAACACCGTGGACCTGGGGCAGCCCATCGAGGAGTGGAGGGACCTGCAGGGCGGAGAGAAGGAGGAGGTGAGAGCGGGAGAGCTTGGCGGGTCCGCCCCACGCCCCCGGCTCTGTGTCTGCAGACGAGGGGGCACCTCAGGGGGACAGGACGCGTCACTCGTGTTTCTCCCGTGGCTCTGGGCCCACTTAGGGCCGGTGACCCACCTGGGGACCACATTCACCCACAGGGAGAGCCCACATTGTTCTAGAGGATTCTCAGCAAGGGGGGGCCTGTCTTCCTAGAAACTGCCACAGCACGCACTCACTCATTCGCCAAATATTTATTGAGCACCTACTGTGTACCAAAGCCCCCACTGTGTACCAAAGCCCCCATTTAGCCACCATCCCTTCCAAGCACCAGCCGGGCGTGTTGGCCGAGTCCGCGCACGTGAGGTGTGCCCTTCCTCACCTCGGGGCTCAGGTCGCCCGGAGGAAGGGTCAGCACCCTGACCGGGCTGTGGGCGAGGCGGCCAGCCTGGGTCCCGAGGCCCGCCTCTGAGAAGCCTCGACTGTGCCATGGCGCCGGCCGAGCTCTCGGGCCCGGGAGCCCCCTATTGCTAGTCACGAGGTCCTTGCCCTGTGACGCTAACACAAGGAAAGGGATGCCGAGGGCTTGGAGGACAGCAGCTCGCTCTGCAAGTGGGATGGCTGTGATCAGGAAGGGGGGCTCCCCACATCCCCCCTTCGTCCCCCTCCGCCGCCTGCCAGGCTGGGGAGGGGCCCCGGCAAACCCCACACCGCCAGCAGCCTGTCCTCGGCGCTGCAGTGTCCACCTGTCACGGCCAGGGCTGTGCCACCCCTGGCCTGAGGCCCCGAGGGGGTCAGCCGTGCTGGACACAGGCGCTGCTGCGCTGACCGCATCCCCTTCCCCCGACAGCCGGAGAAGCTGGGTGACATCTGCACCTCGTTGCGCTACGTGCCCACGGCTGGGAAGCTCACCGTCTGCATCCTGGAGGCCAAGAACCTCAAGAAGATGGACGTGGGGGGCCTTTCAGGTGTGTGCGTGGCTTCTGGCCGCCATCGGGGGGCACCTGCCAGCCGGTCGCGGCCCAGAGCCCTCGACCTGGATAGCAGGCGTCAGATGCGTGGGACACACAGGCTGTCTGAGCGGCTTTGGGTCCTCAGGGCAGGGCGGGGCGAGGAGCCCCGCTGAGAGCTGCCTTTCCGCTGCTCTCCCTGTGGGCCCTGGAGGGAAGGGGTCAGGGACGTCACCCCCAGGTGAGGCAGGGACAGGGAGGGCAGGCGGGGGGGGGGGGGGAGATGGGGGCGGCCCTGCCTTGGAAGGGGCTCTGGGCGGGGCTGGGGGGTGCGACTGCCCGGCCTCCTGAACTGCTCAGGTTCCCGCCAGCCCAGCTCTGTCCCTGAGCCCCCGCGTGACCTCGGGCAGACAGGTGCCCTTCTCTGGGCCTCGTTACTAAGGTCAGAAGGATGGGATGGGGGGGGGTCGCTGCCGTGCCCCCCTGCCCAGGACGGACACCACCAAGTGGCCCCTGGCTCCTCACCGAGCTCCAGGCGGCCACAGCCATGGCGGGGTCCCAGAGGCTTCACCTCTGGCCACCCTGGCCTGGAAGCTGGCGGGCCGGGTGCGTGCTCAGGGCCTCGCCCGCTGCCTCCGCGCAGACCCCTACGTGAAGATCCACCTGATGCAGAACGGCAAGAGGCTCAAGAAGAAGAAGACGACGGTGAAGAAGAAGACCCTGAACCCGTACTTCAACGAGTCCTTTAGCTTCGAGATCCCCTTCGAGCAGATCCAGGTGCTGGGCTGGCAGGGGTGGACGTGGGGCGGGTGACCTCCCTCACTGACTGCTACGGCCGGCCGGCCGGCCATGCCCGGCACTTCCCAGCCCGCCCCTTTTCTGGGAGGTGAGCGGGAGCTGCTCACAGACACCTCCTTTTGGCCTCGAGGTTGGCGGCAGGGCGCGTGTGTGGAGAGGGTGCAGCCGCTGAGGCGGTGGACGCCCACCTCCCCCTGCTGCCGCTCCACCCCCAGTCCAGGTCACTTCCTCCGGGAAGCCTGCCCTCACTCACCAGCCGGACGTCACTCCCTCTGAGGTCCCGAGGTGCCTCCTGCTGGCCTCTCGGGTGTGACCTTTGTCACCTCGCGAGGATGCGTCTGCCCTTCTGCTCCCAGGCGCTCAGCACGCTGCCGGGGGCCTGTGTTCAGTCGTTGGTAGAAGCGAAGGATGCGTCAGAGGCACGGGCCCCGGGCGCCTCTGTGTGCCCGCCCGCCCAGTTGGAGCTGGGGAGGGAGGGGCCAGCCGCCGGGTCCTTCTCCTGCCCACTGCCCCTCCCTCTGCCCCCTGCAGAAAGTCCAGGTGGTGGTCACCGTGCTGGATTACGACAAGCTGGGCAAGAACGAAGCCATCGGCAAGATCTTCGTGGGCAGCAGTGCCACGGGCACGGAGCTGCGGCACTGGTCTGACATGCTGGCCAACCCCCGCCGGCCCATCGCCCAGTGGCACTCACTCAAGCCCGAGGAGGAGGTGGACGCGCTGCTGGGCAAGAACAAGTAGGGGCCGCGGCCCGAGCCGCTGCTGCCTCAGCCGGGCAGCCCTCGAGGCATCCCTGCCCACCCGTGTGCGGCCGTGCCCTCGCTCCTCTGCCCTCGTCCTCTTTCTAAAGACCCCCTCCCTCCGACGGTGGCTGAGGAGGGCCCCTCGGAGGTGAGAGAAGCCTGGCCCGTCGTCGCCCCGGGAGCTTCCTCGCTGCATGCCCGCCACCCTCCTCCTCCAAAGCTCCGCCCAGCCCTCACCTCGAGGGAGGCTCTCTTGGCAGAAAGTGGTGGCATTTTCTGAGCGTTCTGGACCAACGGAATGGCAGCACCTCCTGACTCCTGACGGAAGGCAACCAGCGGCCAGGGATCCGTGCGTGTGTGCGCATCCTCCGTGCTCGTGGAGGGCCGCGGACAGGGTGCCGTGTGGGAGCAGAGGGCTTAGAACCCTGCTCGGACTGGGGAGCTCCCACGCTGCGTGGGAGTGGCTGTTTGGGAGGCGAGACGGGGAGGCTGGACTGTGCAGAGCCAGGACCAAAGCCCGCTGCCGGCGTGGACCTCCTCCTGCTGCCGGGGGCTTCCCGGGACACCACAGACCTGAGCTACAGGCTAGACTGGCTGGACTCGAACGGGGACTGTCCGTCCCGCGACCTCACCTTGCTGACGGGTGATGTCAAACCGCAAAGAAACAGAAGACCCGCTTCCCGGAAAGGCCCAAATGAAACTGCCGGGCCTTTGCCCTTGCAGTGGGAGACCCAGACGCCGGCTCCCTTTCTAGGACGGGAGCCAGCAGTCACTGGCATCTCTCACCCTCCCGCCTGTGCTCCTCCCTTAATCAAAGTGGAGCAGCGCTGTCTGAAGACACGGTATCCGTTCAGAGCCAGAGGGCTTGAAAAGGAAGGTTTACAGGTTCTTAGTTCCCCTGAGGCCCAGGTAAGGAGGGGAGGGTAGTGGACAGCTGGCTGAGCTTTCCCAGGGGCCCTGCGGGGAGGCCCCGCCTAGCATTCCTGAGGGACTTGCTGTGAATCCCGAGGGGCAGGGCAGCCATTCCGAGGGGTGGCGGAGGACACGGGCCGGGTTCTGCCCCGCGGTCACTGTGCTCGTTCCCCGCGCACCTCGTGTCCCCAGCATCGATAAAAAGCCATATATACGTTAGTCCAGTGTGCGCCGAGTCTCCTTCCAAACCTGCAGCCTGGGCGAGAGTATCAGGCCCCCGGCCCCCCTCAGCCGCCCTCGTCTCTGCGGCTGCAGGCCCTGGCCCTCTCCTCGGCGCAGAACACTCAAGGCTTCCCAGACCCGGAGCTGCGCCTCTTTCCCAGCACACGTGGCGGCACCTCCCACCCCGTCTAGCCACCCTGGCGTCCGCGGGCACCTGAGGCAGAGGGACGTCTCTTTCACTGTCAGAAAGGAGCAGGCGTGTGTTCCTGCCCGGCTGCGTTTCCCCGCTGGGCAGGTGGTGAGAAGCCGTCTCCTCCGGGAGCAGCAGCTGGGCAGTGGGGCTCAGGCTTGCTCATGGCCCTCGGTCCTCAGGAAGTCATTCTTCACTTGATGCCGGGAAGCTGGGACCTGACGAAGACTGTGGGCTGGTCCTAGGGCCCGGGCTGTAGGACAAGAGTGAGGCTTCAGGCCCCGGGGGACCACAGGGGGCTGTCCCGGCCTGGATGCCCCCCTGCAGAGCTATGGGATCTGGTGCTTCCTCGGGGCCCCCTCTCCCCCAGCCTCCCCCGGGGCCCCCAGAGCTGACTTCTCACCCTCCACCTTCACTCTCGCGTCCCTTTCCGACCACCTTCCACCATCTGGGATTCTCGTCCACCCTCCTGAGCCCAGGACTCGCCTCTCTCCCGGCGGGAAGGGGAGAGGCTCCGCAGCACGTCTGCTGCCCTGGGGGTCCTGGGCCCGGAGACGCGGCTGGATTACGGCTCTGGGCCCACCTCGAGTGGGTAGCCTCAGGGGCAGGGAGGTTGAGTGTGGGCACCAGTGCGGAGCCGAGGGGACGCGGGAGGGGAGCAGTGCTCTCCTGCGTACTGGCCGGTCCTGGCTGGGCCCCTGCCTCAGAGGAGCCGTCTGAGCAGAAGGCATCTACCGGGCCCACAAACTAGGTGGGGAAACAACACTGGTCCTAAGTGTCCTGCACCTGAGGGTCCTTACCCAGTCCACAGAGCACCTTCACTGCCACCAGGCTTGTTTCTGGGGTGTCGGGATCCTGTCCTGAGTGGGACAGAATTAAGGTTGGCTACGAGGGGTTCTGGAGACCTCCAGGCTGTGCGTTTTCACTCCCAAAGTCTACTGCAGAGAGAAAAGTAGAAGAGGCGATTTTTACAAAGGGACTGAAACCATGAAAAATGAAACCCAGTGCCACCCAGAAAATGGAGGTGAGGCCAGAAAGCTCTGTTTCCTCCTTTCTCCTTGAATAATCATTCCAGAGTGGAACCAACTCTGCCAGGGCTCTGGGCACATTTCCGGATTTTGGCCGCGCAAGCTGAGGACTGGGGGAAGCTGGGGGAATCCCCCTATGATGGGCGACCGGTGCTGGGCCGGATGGGAAGTGACGTTCCGGGTCGCTCAGCTGGGGGAAGGGACAGCAGGGATTCACGCAGCCTCAGGCCTGGTCTTTTTACTTCCCAGGAACCATATGTAGCTTGTGCTTCTAGAATCGGTTTGAGATGGTCTTGCTGGCCCAGGGCTTCAGTGAGGGGTGGGGGTGGGGGTGGGGTCGCTGCAGCTGCCCCGCCAGCCCTGCAGTGGGAGGTGGTGGGTGAGCGAACGGGCGGGGGGGGGGGGCGCCCCTGGGGTTGGGGAGGGAGGGCGTCCGGCCCACCACGTGTCTGGCTTCTGTTTCCCCCAGCCCCACAGAGAGGCTGTCCCTGGGTCTCCCTCCACTCCATCCCCCTTCCTGCCTCAGAGCCCTGGTTCTGCCCTGGGTGGTGGCAGACAGGGGAGGGTCCCCAGGCCTGATCGTGGTGACCCTCAGCCCCCCAACATGGTTGCCAGATTTGGCAAATAAAAATGCAGGGCACCAAGTTAAATTTGAATTTCAGCTAAACAACCAATAATTTCAAAGTGTAAGTCCCTCCTAGGCGCTGTTTGGGACTCACCCGAAACTCAGGCTGCCCCGCCGTCCATGTTCTGTCTGGCAGGCCAGTCCTGCGACCACTTCTGCCTCGCCCTCACCCGTAGCCTCAGGGGGCAGGGACAGGTCACCAGGATTCTACCCATTCTTTGAGCTGCAATATTGGGAAGGGGGACACTGTGACTTGAAGACACAAGAATATATCTTTTAAGCGACATCAAAACGAGAACCTTCTGAAGCCATTTGAGCCTCACGGAGAGGGTGGTCACCTGTGAACACGACCCTAGTCTCGTCCCACCAAGACGCATGTCTCAACTCTGTAAATAACCGCATGGCAATGCTGAGTGCCCCCAGCCCCGTTTTACACAACTTGAGCTGCTCCTTCGACTTTGTGTGTAAAGTCCTTCCCCTCGCCCTCCCGGCCCCCCTGCCTTGCCACGCGCCGGGGGGAGTTGGCCTCTGGCCCTGGTCTGACCAGGGGACCGTGGGCAGAGCTGACCCTCGGCGGCCTGCGTCCAGCCCTGTGTCCTGTGTGTGTGGTGTGCCCCCTCCTCCCACTCTCTGAATTCACTGAAAAGCCATACAGGGGCCCCTGCGGGGCCATCCTCCCAGGGCTTCCCTCAGGACACTCGTGAAGGGCTCACCCATCGTCACGTCTGCTCCCAGCCCCACGTTGCGAGGACGGATGGTGTCCAGGTCTCCCAGTGGGGCCCCAGCAGATGCCCCCGCTGGCCCGGCTCCCTCACCTGGTGTTGCAGTCTGACTCCACGTAGGGGGGTGGATGGGCCACGGGGGTACCCCGTGCAGGCGACGAGGGTTCTCAGGAGCTGTTGGTGGCCGAGTCTGTGGTCAGGTCCCTGATGCCGCCCAGCTGGACAACCAGCCCTGCTCACGTGACACTGGGGGCTTGGGGGGGCCAAGGGTGGCAGTGGGGAGGGACCCCGGGGGCTGGAGAGCACGGTAGGCCAAGCTCCCCCGCATGCTCTCTCCTGCGGCTGGGCGGCTCTGGCTCGAGGGACCCTCACCGGTGCCCCAGCCCAGCCCCGGCCAGGTGTCCCATGGGAGGGCGGGAGGTGGAAGGGGGCCGGGGGACCCCAGGTCCCGAGCCATCTCGCTGAACCAGGAGGGACAGGAGCCGCAGGCCCCGGTGCAGAGGAACGCCACGCACGGGAGCGACCCCTCCGGCCAGCCCTGATGGGAGGAGGGGGAAATGCAGGGGGTCTGACAGGAGCACCGACGAGGCTGCAGGTGGGCAGGTGGGCCCTGTGCGCTACGAGCCAGGCCCCTTGTGCTGGGGGGGTGGCGGGAGCCGGGGGCGCGTAGGGCCCCCCTCAGCCATCGGGACCCCAGGACCCCTTCCGAGAAGCCAGATGTTCTGCCCTGGCGCCTCCTCTCCGAGGGCGGGATCCGCTGCTTCTGAAATCCTGGGGTCTGAAGACTGCAAGAGCATGGCGGGCAGGCCCCAGGCCCCCTGGCACGCACAGCCCCACCAGGACCCCTGCCTTCGCCGTCCCAGGAAGGACCCATGTCCAGCACCCCCCCCCCCCCACCCGTGGACTCTGTTCTTGTCTCATTTCTTGTCAACATGTTCTTTTGTAATAAGCGGCATTTCCTTATTAAAGGAATGAGCTGAAAGCACGCTGGGGGCGGTCTCTGGTTGTTCCTGCTGGGCTGGGGAGCAGGAGCCGCTCCCAGGGTCAGCGCGGGGGGTGAGGCTGGGGACACGGCTCTTCCCTCAGGGGCTGGATGAACCAGAAGGCCAGGCCAGGTCCAGCTGGGCGGTGGGCGCGTGGGCCCTCAGGGCAGCTGCTGGGGCGAGGCCTCCCGGGGGCTGAGGTGGACTAGACCCCCGGCTCCCCGCTGCCAGCAGAGCCGGGCTCGGGGCACGGCCACCGTCTGGCCCTGGGGTGGGGTCAGAGGAGGGACGGTTCCTACAAGCCCTCGGTTAGCTCACCGCAGCCGACTTCTTCAGACGTCTGTGACTCCTGAGGCCGAGGACGGGGCTTCAGGATTTTCTGGAAAGAGACGGTAGGGCAGCACCGCCCCCAGACCTGGAAGGGTGACCCGTCCTCACTGCGATCTGGGGGCCGTCTCCTCAGGGAGGCCCCCGCAGCCCCTCTGCCACAGGTGGAGGGGGGCGTCCGGCTCAGGGGCAAGCTCCAGGGACGAGAAGGCAGAGCCTGTAAGGCTGGCCTGGCAGAGGCTGGGATTGAGGGGGGCAAGGCCAGCCCAGCACGAGGGCTGGGGAGTCTTCAGGAGGGAAGGGCCGGGCCTCACCGCCTCCAGGCGATGCCCATTCTCCGCTGACTTCCCCGGGCCCAGCGGGCACCCAGAGAAGCCCTCACTCCAGACCTGATCCTTTGCCTCCGATTTGGGCCGCAGGCCAGCAGCCGGGTGGCCGCAGGGGAGAAGACGCCTCCCTCCCTCACCTCCGTGACCTCCAGCTCGGTGACGGGGCCTCCGCTGGGTGTGAATGGGGTCTGAGCAAACCAGACGGGGTGCACTAGGACGGACAGAGGGCCCGACCCTGGCCCCCCTGCCAGCGGCCGAGCACCTTAGCCTCCAGTGACCCCCACCAGCTGCCTTTAGAGTTTGGAGCCATGGGAGTGGTTCCGGCTGCCCTGAACTGAGCGGTGGCCCTGCAGAGACAGTACTGCACGGAGCAGCGGGCAGAGACCCCGGGAACCCAAGGAAGCCACCTTCTCAGGGCCCCGGCCTCCCGGGGTGAGAGCACCAGTGCCCACCCCCGAGGCTGGGAGCCCCTCAGGCTCCTCCTTGGCCCCTGTGGCCGTCCCTGGGACAGAGGCCCCCAGTGGCAAGGATGGTGACATGAAACTACCACAGGCTGGCCCTATGTAAGGTTCTATAAACCCCATTTCCTAAACTGTGGACACAGTCACAAAGTTAAAACACAATTTACTTATTTATAAATACTGTTGTGTTTACAGGCATCATGTAGATGTGGATATTATTATTCCCAAACTTTCAAACACAGAATACTTAATAACACTATATAATAACCAGTAAAACAAAGTCATTCATCTCGGAGTTGAAAGGCCACTCAGAATTGCATAAAAATACATTCAGCTCACAAAGCGCATCTGGGTCCCTCCCTAAACCCCTATCCCCACCACGTGTATTTACAACGGAGCCGACTTAAAACGGTCCCTCTGGTGCTTTCTTGGAGGGGAAGTCAGGTGGGGGTAAGGTGAACAGAGACAAAATGCTACCCCTGGAATGGGGGTGTGGAGACCCCAGGGAGGGTCTCACAGCTCTTTCCACCGATCAAGACAGAGGCAGAGGGAACGGAGGGGGTTGAGGGGGGACCACGGCGCGGCAGCCTGAGTCAGAGTCCCCCATGGCGGAACATGGGACAGTCTCGCCCTCCCCCACCTGGGGGCCAGCCTGACAGCAGCCCCAGCCTTTCAGGGGTGCAAGGGAACCCCCACCCCTGCGGCCCACCTCCTGCTGTCTTGGCTTGAGCCCCTCGTATTTCCCTCCGAGCCCCCTCCCCAGAAGAGCACGGTATGGAGAGAAGACGCAGGTCAGGCTCAGAGGCCAGCCTAGCACCCCACGTCCAGGACCTGCCCCCACCCCGAGTCCTGCTTCTGTGAGACCATCGAGGTTTCAACGAGGCCCCCGGGGCCCTGCCTTTCTTGAACCCGCTCCTGCAAGGCAACAGCAGATGAGCCACTGTCCCAGACGCACCGACACTGCCCGGTGCCCTCCTGAGGACTCACTCAGTCTCTAGCTGTGCAGACGAGGCCAGGCTGCCCATGGGCCCCGCCCAGGCTAGGGCCAAACCTCACCTTCGAGGGGAAAGTGGCACAGCCAGTCAGCTTTGCAACCAGAGGAGTCGGGGCTGATTCGTGGACAATCTCTCCTCTAAAGCACCACCAGCTCCAAGTGAGAAAAGCAAAAAATTAATGGGGAGGAAGATGAGAGTAGGCGGGAGGGTGAAAGGTGTGTTTATTTTGCAAAGACAGGAGCGTCGTGAGGTCACCTTAAAGGGCCACCCAGGAAAAGTTTACTGGGAGCATTAGGGGAAAATCTGGAGAAGTAACAGAAGAGGTCACTCTGGCAGATTCCCAGTCCGAAATGATAAACAGATTAACTGGAGAAGAAGCTCAGAGAGACGTCCTCTGGGGAATGGAGGGGGGAAGCAAAAGATATGCGTTAACAGAGTAACACACTTGGATGAAACTGGGTGATGAGGTTGCATTTTGAAATCTCCATGTAGCAAACACGCGTGCGCACACAGGCTTAGAAGCAAGAGTGATCCCCAAAGCTCGAAACCCCCTAAGGCAGCATCAGGCCAACCCTCAGCCGTGTCTGCCTCTAGATGTACTTCCCAAGGAGGGGCTCCCAGGACCCCTCCTCAACCTGACGTCTGACCACGACCCTCACAGGAGGGGCTGCATCGCCTGCTACGCGGCCACCAGCCGGTCCAGATTCTCCCGAGCCCACCTCACTCCCAAGCAGCTGTGACAATGACGGTTCCCGGGGCCGCAGTGAAGCTGATCTACTGCCCAATCTAATCAGAGCACAAGCGATCAACGGCCATCCTTGACACAGTCTACATACCCATCCGGGGGGCCGAGCAAAGCTTCGGCTTGTTTGGAGGCTGAGGGATGCGGGCCCCAGACCCTGGCCCTCCCCCTCCTCCCCGGGGGCTGCTCGGTCCTGCAGCCTTTGGTGTAAACTCTCTGCAGCCCTGCTCAGGGGAGGGACCTCGGCTTGCGACAGCCCAGGTCCAGATCTGATGGCCCCACAAAACTAAAGGCTGGGGTTTCCTCGAGGAAGGCCCTCTGGTGCTTAAGGCAGAGCTGAGACTGAGTGGCCGGTGGGGGGAAACACAGCGGGTCTGCTGTCTGGACGCCAGGAGCCGGGCCCCTCCCGTGAGAACCACTCATCCAGAGGCCGTGTTTCCACCCGCGGGTTTGCACATTCTCACCAGGCCATCAGGAGGGACGGCCACTACCCTCCAGACTGAATTCACCTTCCCACCTTAACACACTCTTAAACCATCTGAATGAGAAGAAAAGAATTTTTGAAGTTAGAGCAAAAACTCTGAGTGAGAAATGTTCTGGTCTCCCTAGGAATCAACAAATCATCACAGACTCTCAAGCCAAGAAGGGGTCCTGAGGACCACTGACCCAGCCCCCTTTCACAGACGGCCACACGGCTGGTCAGGACAGGCGCTGGCCCCGGGCCCCGATGCCCGGTCCTTTCAGCGGCCTCGCTCTGCCGCCACAGCTGCCTTCCTGCAAGGTCAGGAGACACACCCTCCGAGGTGCTGAAACCTGCCTTAAAACCCCGTAATGGGGACCACGCTCTGTACTTGTAACTGGGCCCCGACAGGGGCAGGACCACCTATGACCGCTGGCCGCCATGTCCAGAGTCAGGGGTGGTGCTGGAGGCCAGGACGCCAGCGCTCACCCAGCGGATGGAACCAGGGGCCCACTCCCTACTGGCCCAGCTGCTGAGTCCCCGAGGTTTTCCCTTCAGAGCCACACGGTGGCCTGGAAGCTGGGAAGCCCCTCTGTCTGTGTCCGTCTGGGTGGGAGAGGCCTGCTCCAGGGCCAGAAACCTGGAGACGGAGACGAGCTGCTCCCCTCCACGCTGGTAGTTCACACACACCTGGGTGGGGTCCACGGGCTTGGAAGTGGGATTCCAGCTGCCGTTTGCCCCGAGTGGCGCTAACATGCACACGATTTGCTCAGGGCAGGGAAGCAGAGGAGCTGACGCCCTGCAAGTGGGCCGAGGAGACAGGCCAGGGCTCGTCCTTCCTTCAGACCCTTCCAAGGCCCAACCTGGGGCCTCAGGCACGAGGGGGAGAAGCAGTGAGGCTTCAGCCAGAGACTCAGACTCTCAGAGGCTGGTTGTCACTCCCAGAGGTGCGACCTGTCCAGAAAACCGCTGGCCAAGGCCGACGAGGCCCACCCCCCAGCGCTGACCACCCATCCAGGCACCGCGGTGACAGGGCGCAACCCCAGAGGTAGCGAGGGGGCCCCTGACCATCACCTCGCGGACCAGCACAGCCTGGAAAGAGACCAGATTCAGAGTCTGTCTCACAGACTTAGTTGCATAAGAGAGAGAGCGCCTGAGATCACGGGCTGGTCCACACCACGGGCTCTAGCCACAGAGCCTGGCTTCCTGAGTGGAGAGGCCTGACACAGAAGGGCTGGAGGGAGGCGCGGGACACAGCCCGACCGGGTTCCGAGAGCCGCCTGCGCCCCCGAAAGGCACAGACGGAGCGGAGGGCGTGCTGCGGCCCCTCTGCCTGGTCTGCCTGATGCAAGAGAGTCCAGGTGACGTCCTAATAATTCAGTTTCCTTTTCCAGTCCTGGCCCAGCACCCAGGGTGTGCCGGAGAGTCAGGGTCAAGGCCAAGGCCTCGTGCCCGCTCCCCTCCCCCAGAACAAAGGAAACGCTACAGTGGAAGATATGAAACTTCGCTCTCAGCATCCCCCCCACGCAACCCCCCCCGGCCCCGACAACACAAATCACCCGTGCCCAGGCGTCGCTCCTCGCAGGAAATGGCCGGACATGGAAGATTTTGCACACTCTGAGAAAGGCGTTTTGCCCCAGGAGACAAATCTCCTATCCCGAACTGGGACCTTGATCATGGCTCTGGGTTAAAGAGCATGTGACGTTTCTGAGGGCCATGGAAGGGGCTGGAAAGAAAGAGAAACTAGACAGAGGTAGCGTATGTTGAGAACGGACCGCTACACACTAAATGTCTCCGGCAACCCCAAAGCGACCTGCACACTCAAACCAGCCGAGGGATAAAGCGCCTACAAAAAGCAAACACTTAAGTGTTAATACTGGGGCATCATCAAGAACTCATGACCTAATTCTGTGCTGAACCAAGGGAGCCACCTGTCCAGGTTTTCGTCCAGAGAAGGATAGCCAAGACAGGGCAGGTGGGAAAAGCAGGGCGCGTGGGGACCGACTTCCAGGCCCAGGGGAGCGTCAGCACCTTGGGGGTCCCCAGCCGCAGGTACGGCAGGGCTGTCACGTTACAGGGGGACCCTCAGGAAGACCTCAACTCTCATCCAAGCCGCCCAGCTTTCGAGCGATCAAGGCGCAGCCACCAGAGGCTCCCTGACAGCGGGGTGGGGTCCCTGGGACACAGCCTTGGCCACCGGGTCTCGCCACTCCGAGTCCAGACTCGTTCCTCCTGCTGGCTTCCGAACAAACAATCGTCTCTCCCCTGGACACGCCCCAGATGCCATCGAGCCCACCACGCTCACAGCACAAGGCATGAAGGGGGGGGCCTCAGACGCCCCCACGCCTCCTCACAGCGGCGTCACTTCTCTTCAGGAGAGGAGACCAGGTCAAAGGGAGGTGGGGGAGGCGGGTGTTCTAGCAGAGAAACGCTGCGTGGGGAGGACGGTGGGGAGCTGAGCCCGGCCTGGCCAGGGAGAGGCCGGCGGTGCCACTGCCCGGGCACACCACTGGGGTCGGTGCTCTGTCCCAGCGCCCACCTCCCGGGGTACGCGCCGCGGGGCGGACGGAGGAAGGAAAGTAAAAGGGCAGAAAGAGAAGAGGCAAGCCCGGTCACCTGAGCCCTGGGGAGAGGGCCAGACACAGAGGGAACGGGCGTTAAGACCAGTCAGGTGCCACTGGGCTGCTGGTAGAAAAAATTCCACCACCACCGGCGGGAGTTAGAGAAGTCAGTTCCTGAGAGGCAAGGACAAGCAGGGGCCCCGACGTGGAGTCACTGTCAACTTGGATCTAGTGGCGGCAGCTCCAGAGACCTCCCCATGTGTGTCCCACATCAGAGCGCATGGCGGTGGCAGCAGGGCTGGGGCCTGGATCAAGTGCTACGTGGACCAGTGGCCCGGCAACCAGAGGCCGGGTCCACGGCTGGCCTGGTGACCCCCAGGCCTCCACCAGATGGCTCTATCGGTTGAGGGATCGCAGTCGTGCTTCCATGAAAACTGTCTGAACCCCAGCGGCGGGGGCCGGAGGAGGGGACACGGAGGGTGCAGAGGCGGCAACTGGATGACGGCCAGAGAAAGGTCCTCGTGGCTCCTCTTGGCCGGTGGGCGCCGGCGGGGGAGAGGCGGGGCCAGCGCCGTCCCGGAAAGCCAGCGCCTGGCCTACTTGGACAGCTTGCTGATGACCCTGATGAGGGCGCCGTTCTCGTCCTTCAGCCTCTGGTTGTCGGATTTCAGTTCTGTCAGGACCTGCGGGCGGGAGGGAAAGGCGAGTCAGTCCGGCTGGTGACTGGTGACGGGGACCAAGTGCCCTTCTTCCTGCTCACGGGCTGGTGACGGTACCGCGCGGGGCCACAGCCCCTCCGCGCACACGGCAGGAACAGCCCCTTCCCGCGCACCACCCTCTCCTTCTCCTGAACCAGTAACTATTCCAGGGTTTCCTCCCCGGAACTCACCTCTGGTTCAGAGAAACCAGGGCAGCGCCATGTGTGCTGGGGACACAGGGAAGGGTCAGAAGAGGTGATGGGGTGAAGGGAAGGAAGGCGGGAACGCGTGGTGGGGAGCACAGCTCGGCTTTCCCGTCACGTCACACCCCCCAGACGACTTAGGGTCTTGCTTCTGGTGCCGTGTGCCGGAACCCGCTGAGGTCCCCGCTGGCCGTAGCACGTGTGTCCACAGTCAACCCCCAACACCCAGGAGCCCGAGCATGCCCTCAGGGGGCTGGGGCTCTGCTGTGGGAGATGGGGGTGTGGGAGATGGGGGTGGAGACGTCCTTTCTCCCAGCCCGGCCTCCCCGGACCATCACACTGTGTCGCGCAACTCGTGAAGCGAGGGAGCAGCGGCCCCGCGCCCAGGCTGCGGAAGCGTGGGGTGTCTGACAGCCCCGACGGGTCCCGACGAGGGCACGGCTGGTGTGCGAGCCTTGCCGGCGGCAAGAGAGAGGTCAGAGGGAAAGCGCTTCTTCACTGTGAAGGCGACAAAAATCCACACCCACATCTGTCTGGGGCGAGTGTCCTCTGGTCGGTCATTCAAACCTACAGGCCCCTCCATGTTCCCAGGGCTAATTCCAGTTCTGGCTCTGCTGTTAGCACCCAGGGGTCAGTCAGATCCCCGTAAAGAATGGAACCGTTCCCTCAGCCTCTCACGGAAGATGCAGGTGAAGTCGCAGAGGGAGACCTAACCTCGTGTGCACAGACCACAGACACACGAGGCACTGGTATGGAGGGAACAGAACATTGGAGCACCAGGACGGCCTCAGGGTCTGTGACGCAGCCATCCTCAGGTCCACAGACAAGGGCCCGAGTCCAGCATCGCTAGCGCAGCACGGCACAGCTCCTCACGGGAAAGCACACACTGACTCCAGAGCTCACCCCTTCCCCGCAGACGTGGTCGCGGGCCCGGAAGCCGTGACCGTCATCCATGAGCTGTGCCGCTTGAGGCACACCGCTCTCCTCTCTGGCTTTCCATTTTGTATCTAAAGAAGCCCATTCCCGCCCTCGTCCCTCACAAAGCAGGGGCTCCGTGGGCGCCACAGCTGTGACCGCATGCAGTGTTAGAGGGCGTTGATCCAGGAAATACCAGAGCAGGCCTGTCCTCTGACCTCTGACCTGACACCGTCGGAGCCTGGCCGGCCTCCCTCTTCTGCCTCCACCCCTTGGCCTCAACTGCCCAGACACTCAAGCCAAGAGGCTCGCAGCAGCAGCCCGCGGGCGTGGCCTCCCTCCTCTTCCCCTGCCACGTGCCCTCCCAGGGCACCCCGGGGCCGGCAGCCTGGGCGCGAGACTCTCAGGCCGTGTTCCCACGATGGGAGCCCCGGGTGGGAAGAAGCTCTATATGGGGACAGGCCATGTGTCACCGCTGGCAGCTCGTCAGGTTGGATCTGAACCGCTCCCCTTTAAAAGCACGTACAAACGCACCCTCGAGCCTTGGAGATTTATGTCCACGTTGAGACTCAACTCTTTGGGAAAAACTTGGCCAAGGCACTTTCCCAGCTGCCCGAGCTCCCGCGGCCAGCTCCAGGGAGCGCCAGGAAGGAAGAGAGGGGCGCGGAGGAAGCGTGAGGAAGGCGGGCTCAGGAGGGAGAGGAGGAAGCGGAGGGGGTTCTTGGAGCCGCACGTGAAGCACGGGACGAGCTTGCACAGCTTCCCCGCTGCTAAGTGCCCGGTGTGCCTCAGTGTGGCGTGAAGGACAAACAGAACGAAGCACCTCTTCTCCAACGTCGCCTCTTCCAACCTTGGGTGAGGAGCGTGCGGGCGTGGGGTCCCGACGCTGCAGCGGCCCCGGGAGACCCCCAAACCGGGGGCAGGCCGGCAGGCTCCTCCTGGCAAGGGCTGGGTGGCGAAGGCCCAGGTCCAAAGCCGCGTGGTCTCTGAGCAACGCCCACCTCTCAAGGGCCCACAGACACGGCGACGCGCACACAACGGCCCGGCCCCGGGAAGACGGCGCTTGTGGATGCTGGAACCTGACCCCACGGAATCCCCACGCGTCTTCTGTGGGTTTCTCCGTGACCCAGGCGGGCCTCTCTGCGTGGCCGTGCTGGGGAGCAGGCTGCCCCCTCGCCCCACGCCAGGGCTGCCAGGCGGTGGGTGCGCGGCCGGCCCGGAGCCTGACATCCTTCGCCCGCCCGCCCCGTACCCTCCAAGTGACCTCGGGCAAGTTACTTCTTCTGTGACTTGGTTTTTCCCATAGGAAAAGTGACTGTTACGGGGAATAAATGAGAAAGGGCGAGTACAGGGCTCAGCACAGGCCCTCAGACGACAGCCGCCTCCAGGGCCACCAGCCCTCCTGATCTCACGCTCTCCCCACCAGGAGGAAACCAAGAAAACCGGGCCATCTTCCGGGGCCCCCGTCCGCCCCAGGTCAAAGCTGGCTCATCTCTTGGCGTGAAGCTTGGCCCTGACGTGCTGTCACGAGGAGGGCCGGCAGGCTGCTCGGGGCCGCGGGCCACCTCCCTCTCAAGTTTCTGTGTCACAGCGTCTCCAGCAGGGTGTCAGCTCCACCCGACAGTAACTCGGGTGCTTCAGATCTAGTGGGTACCAGCTACCAGCTACTGACCCCGAAGACACAGCAAACGGGCGCAAAGAAGAACAGGCCTGGGTCAGGACTAATTAGACTGTTGCTACAAATTAAAAACTCATATCAGAGAGTGAGACCGCTCAGCAGTGAGGACCCCTCACGCCGCCGCGGTGAGAAAACGAGCCACATCTGCGAGCCTGTCTGAGACCCACATCCAGGGACAGGCGTCGAGTGCAGAAGATGCATTTCCTGGTTCTCGGGTGAAGACGAGCCCCCGCTCCCCTGCCGCCTCCTCGGCAAGCCCCCTGCTGGCAGTGGGGCTGGGGGTTTGGCCGTGGGAGGGCACATCCCCAGGCCCAGATCTGTGACAAGCAGGAGGGCAACACCCGCCAAGAAGGGAGAGGGATGGAAAGACCCAGCAGGGGGTGGGGGGAGCGGGGCTGGGTCAGTGCCCCCCGCCACCCAGCGCTCGTTCTTGTCAGGTCCTGGGGCCGCGGTTCTCAGCCCAGCTGCACAACAGAACCAGCAGGGGAGCTCTGAACAGACACCCGGGCCTTTGCCTCTGAGGGGTGCCTGGCACAAATGTGCTCAAGCCCCCAGGTGTCTGGAACGTGTGGCCCCTGCCCTTGGTCACCGTCACCCCAGGCGCAACCCGACTGCTCCAGGGACCAGGTTGCACTTGGATTGCTGTTGACTGAGACCCCGACCTCCCCCCAGAAACGTGTGCGTGTCCACACACAAGTAGGCGTGGACCCGTCTGGCTGAGTGACCCGCGCTCTGTCTCTAGGGCAAGAGTCTCACCAAACCAACGGCAGCCCAGGCCAGGCCCCAGCCCTGGGTCGCCCCGGCCCATGCCGCCTCTGCAGACCACCGGCCTTCACAGGAACCCGCGTGCAGGCTCTGGGGGGCGAGCGCAGAGCCCGGGACCAACAACAAGAGGGAACGTGCCTGGAGTGGAGGAGGGGAGGAGGGGGCAGGCCTAGAGCCCCTGGGGGTCCGAGCCCTCGATGGCCTCCGAGAGTCTGGCCACAACCCGGGTCAGGGCCCTGTTCTCAGCCTGCAGCTGCTCGTGCATCTGCTTCAAGGTCTGAATCTGTTTTAGCTGGTGGAGGTTCTGCAGAGAGTGACACACGAGGACAGACAGGCAGACAAGACAAGACGGACCAGAGGAGAGAAAAGTGGGACAAAGAAATCACGTTGACATTCTGTTGACGTTTTGTTTTTGTTTTTAGTTCGCATGCAAGAAGGGAAAGGAGAGAGGCCAGAGGAATGGTGGGTGGGGGGGGGGGGGGGGGGGTGAGGGGCGGCCTAGGGCGCCCAGAGCTTCTCCCAAGTCCAGCTGCTGCCCTGCTCTCCGCTCCTCTCCTCCGCCCCCCATACTTGGCCCCCTACTCCCACTTGTTTTCTTTCTCTGTCTTTCTATTACCTCATTTATTTCTCATTTAAAAAAATGGAACGAGGCAAAGAAGAGAGGGCCTGTCGTTGAACTGTTTTCTGTGGGAGGCGCACCTACAGAAGACCCTCTACCTTTCCTGGAAGTATCATCGCCAGGCCTCCTCTGCTGCCCTGACGCCTGTTCCAGGATCAAGAACTGCCCACCTGCCCCCACCTGCTCCGGGAGGGTATGCACCAGGGAACCCATGGCAGACTATACTGTCTCTGCCCGGGTCACAAAGAGGCTGGGAGCTACTTAAAGGTGCCACAGACAGCCTCCTGCGTGGAATCACAGCTCTGCACAAAGGTGGAGGGCATCGTGTCCAACGAAAATGGACCGGTGACCGATACCCTTGCCAGTCCAGCTGTTAGCACGTGTTGCAAATCGAACAGAACAACCCGCCCAAAGCCATGCTTCCCAATCCCTGCGTCCCACGAAGGATCTAAAGCCGGCAATAAACGGAGTCCTATCCAGGCCTACTTCCTGTCACTAGTCCTTCCTAAGAGTTCTCTGACCCTGAAGCTGAGGCCACCAGCTCTGGGAGAGAGAATGCGGTCTTGTCATGCGAACGGGGCTTCACAGACAGAGATGACAATCCTGTGGGCTGTGGTGACTACACACAGGTCGCCGGGCACCAGAGGAAGTCTCTCCTGCCCACGTGGACAGGAAGGACAGAAATGAAAGACGGGAGGAGTTATAGCTGTTTGGGAGTGAAAGAAGCAAGAAAATGAAAGGCAGCACGAAGATGAAAACAGTGAAAAGGAAAAACGAGCAGAGACAAACGGCTGCATCTCTTTCCCCACAGAGGGAGCATCGTCACCTTGGGAAAAGGGAGGGCAGCCACGCAGTTCTGAGCAGCCTGGAGCGGCCGAGAGAGGACACAGAAGGTCGCGGTGCAGCCTGCAGGACCAAATTTAAGAACCAATGGAGAGCCCCTGACTCTCACCCTTCCTTGGGTCGACACTGGACCGAAGCGTTCAAGGCAGTCACGGTCCTTCCGTGAAGTGGTCCTTGCCTCCTGGGGAATAACGTTAAACTAGGAGGACGATTCCGGTGAACCTGTGCACAGGCAGGCAGAGGGGGAGGAATGTGGCCATAAAGGCAGGAAGCTGCCGCGGGAGCGAGGCTGAGAACAAGGCGTGGTGGGGAGGCGGTGGGAGGGCACAGAGCAGGGTGGCCGGGCAGGCTGCCAGGGCAAGGAGATTGAAAAATCCAAGAGCAATCTCATGGGGGATCGGTTGCCAGTCTCCTCCCATGCGCGGGCCTGGGGCAAGGGGAGGAGGCGCCACGGGAAAGCTCTCCGCCCGAGGCAGGCATGCTGACCCGCACACCCGGCGGAGGCTGGCACACGACCCCGCTCCAGCCCAGCCCGCGTGCGCTTCTCCTGGGGAGAGTCCATAAACACCTACCTTCCCAAGTAAAGACCAGAAAGGCGCGCAGCCTGTGTCGCCACCACGGAGCCCCACACCCCGCGCGCGAGCCCACCTTACGGTTCAGGGAGGCGGGGAACAGGCCCGAGTCCCTCTCTGTCCCTGAGCGCCCGGCTCCTCAGGGGTCACTGGAGGCCACAGCCCCTGCTCCCTGCGGGCCACGCCCGGAGGGGCTGAGCATCTGTACAAACTGGACCAGCTCCACTCGCCCTCAGCTCAACCGGGCCCCGCGTGCGACCAGCACCTGTGCTGCGGCTGGCTACCGAACATCCACGCATGTCCCCACAGACTGCTGTCTGCGTGAAGGGCCTGAAAGCTGACCAAGCATCCCCTGAGCCTCCTGCAGGCCAGCACACCAGTTTCACGATGCTTGAGTCTGTACATCTGAAGTCTCTGTCCCCAAAGAGGGTCCAGGCGCAAACACCCTAAGGTCGGCTGGCGGACGGCTGGCACGGCACCCCCAGTCCCTGGGTGGAGCGGGACTGTCTGCTCACCTGGCCGGGCTTCGAGCTGAGCGAACGTGCTCAGGGATGAGCCGGCAGGAGCTTCTCCCCCAGAGGTCTGCGACTGGCAATGCAGAACAAGGGCAGCTGACTCATGAAGAAATTTTTTAACTAAAAGAAGACTGGCTTTCAATCAGTGTACCTACTGGTATGGGGCCTAGACGGTCATGGCCGGGTTCCGCCTGAATTTGAGGTGGGCAGCACAAGACCCGGGGCTGAGCGGGGCACGAGCTTCCATGTACCTGACCTCCATTGAGGAAAGAAAAGGACTCATAATCTCGTTCATGAAATCTCAGCCCGAGAGGCTGATGAGACAGAGAGAAAGACGCACCTGCCCCAGCCCATGGCCCCAAGGGTGCCTGGCGCCTCTGTACTCAGAGAGGGAAACGGGGGTGGGGGGGAACCCAGCTGCTCCCCCTCGGCTTGCAATCCGGCCCTCGTGTGGGGCTGAATGGATGAGAAAGCACCTCCCGGCTGGAGGGTACGAGGCGGCCTGGGCCCTCAAGGACCCTACAAGGAAACAGCTCGGGCCTTATCCACGCTCCTGATCAGCGTTTGGGCCATTTCTTAATGAGCATCCTGTTAGTTGCCAACAGATAGTATAACACAAGGGCTTCAAAAACGGAGGAGCCCCTGCACAACCGTGAGCTGTGGACCTGCCATTCAGACCTGTCCAGCCTGCGAACGTGCTCTGAGTGGCAGGTGAGGTGGGCCTAGAGAAACCAGCAGCTGGAGAAGCAAAACCACCAGCTATTTTTGCTTCTGGCTGTTCTTGAGACGTAGGCGGCACTGCCTGACACCGCGTGTGGGCGTCCCGGCACGTCCGGGATGGGGAGCGTGGAGCGCGCACAGGGCTCGCCCCTCCCGCGTGCAGCAGCCATGCAGACCAACAGGATTCCGGGCATTTGACCTTGTCGAGCCCTGAGCAACTTTTCTCAGTAAAGAACCAACCTTCTCAGGCCACGGGAGCAATACACGTCTCCCCCAGAGGGCTCCTGGCCTGAGGGCTCCGCTCACACTTCCAGGAGCCAGAGGCATGTGCTTCACGGGTGAAGATCCGCCAAGAGAGGAAAGCAGCCAAGCGGCACCCAGCCACCGCGGCCGGCCCCACGCGCTGCAGCCCCGAGGCCCGGGTCCATGCACTCCCACATGCGCTCCCTCTCCCCCTGCCCTGGGCAGCGCGAGTGCGGCTCCCAGGACTCGCTGCCCGATGGTGACCGTCCCCGGGGAGGGAGATGTGGCTGAATATTCCAGGGGCAAGGGCGGGGCAGGAGACCAACAGCAGAGCCAGCCTGCCCTCCATGGAGGACTGGCTCCACCCGCGTGCCTTCCTGGCTCCGCTTCCCAGGCTCTCCCCCGGGGCCGGGAGCTGAGGACCCGGCTTCGGACTTTCACCCGTCCCTCCCTCGGGGTGAAGCTGCTGCTGAGAAAACCTTACGAGTTCTGCTCAGGTCTGCCTCCAGCCTGATGCACGACACCCCCTTACACCAAAGGCCACATCTGTCCCCAGAGGGGCTGAGGGGCCCCAGGGGCGCCGGGCGAGCTGAGAGCCAGGGTAGGGGCCGCGCACAGGCTCGCCTCGTCCTCACCATGCCCGCACCCCTCACGGGCTGCCCTGACCCGCCCGCAGGCCTGGGTGCAGGCACACGGCAAGCGCGCCTCTCCATACCTTCATCTCCTCCTCCATCTCCGACATCTTCCGCTCCAAGGCTCGCCTCTCCTGTTCAACACAACCAAACTGCTGAAGATCTGACAGATTTGGAAAGGAGTCAAAACCCTGCCCCCCACCCCACCCCCGACTTATCCGGACCCCAAAGCCGTGGGAATAAAACTTAGCTGCTTTCCAAATTAAACACAACCGGGGGAGATGGGAACCCATTACACGCCCAGGGTCAAGTCAAAGCTAGGGTCCATCGATAAATCTGAGTTTTCCCAACCCGAGAATGTCAACCCCCAGAAAGACACTCTGAGAGTGGTCAGCGGGGGTCAGCAGTTGGCCCGGAGCTGCCCCACCTCGGTCAGGGCCAGCAGGATGTCTGCCCTTCTTAGGGCTGGAGTCCTGAGACCTCGACCTGGGGCAGAGGGTCCTGCTGAAGCTCCCCCTCTGTTCAAAGGGACGGGGAGGGTCCAGAGGCCTGGACCACACGCCGCGGCAGGCGAGCCTGCGCAGTTCCGCTTTCCCAGGGCGACGTGGACGGCCCCCTGAGGACCCTCCCGCCCCGAGCTCTCAGGAGGCCGAAGCACCAGCAACCAAACTGCTCTCCAGAGTCAGGTGAGAGGAGAGGCGCCCCTGGGGTGGGATGGGCAGGCGCCCGCCTCCTTCAGACGGTGTCCGCCCCCCACGCACACGCACCCGCTTCTCCATCTCCAGCACCGATGACCGGTCGGCGGTCTTGTCTTGTTTCTGCTGGTGCAAACGGAAGGAACACATTGTTACTGGAGCGTCTCAGGGCCAGAGGGCCCGTCTAGTCCCGTCTAGTCCAGCCCCACCGGACGCCCCGACATGTGGCCCAACCCACGGGTCCTGATGTCACAGAGACGAAGTCGCCGCCCTTCCGAGTTCACAGAATCCCCACCGGGAGTGGAGGCAGCAGCAGTGCTCCCAGGAGTGTGACACGGTCACAAGTGCAGAGGCGTTACCACACACACACACACACACACACACCACACAATACATATACACACACACATACACACCACACACACACCACACAATACATATACACACACACATACACACCACACACACATAATATATATACACACAACACATACACATACAATACATATACACACACCACACACACACCCTTAACACACAACATATACACACACAAAAAACATACATACACAACACACACAATACATATACACACCACACATACACAACACACACACAATACATATACACACACCACACACACACCCTTCACAAACATATACACACACACAAAACATACACACACCACACACACAATACATATACACACCACACACACACATAATATATATACACACAACATATACAATACACATACACACACCACACACACACCCTTCACACACAACATATACACACACACGCAAAACATATATGTACACAACACATACACACAATACATATACACACCACACACACATACCCTTCACACAACATATATACACACAACACACACGATACATATACACACCACACACACAACACACACAATACATACACACAACACAGATACTACACACACAATACACAAACACACACAACATATACACACACATACACACCACACACAACACACACCCCACATATACACACAACACATACAAACACACACACACACCACATAGACACACTACATACATACACACCACACATATTTATACACATATACATTCACCACAGACACCACAGACACATTACATATATATACACCCACACCCATACACACCCCTCACAATACATATACACATACACCACATACACACAGACCACACAATACACACACATACATACACACATATAAACACACCCACACACACAGATACACCCCCCCACACCCACCCCACCCCCCCCACACACACTTCAAGGCCAACCATCTTCTCCCCCCTCACCGCCCCTCCCTCACCTCTTTCTGGAATCTCAGGCCCAGAGGAAATGAAAGTGCCTTTCCTCCTGTAAAAGCCTGAGCGCCAGGCACTCTTCTGAGTGACCCCTTCCCGCTCTGCTCCTTCTGTTTTGGGGACCGAGGCTGTGATTTTCAGGGAGGACGGGCTGCCAGAGCCTCTCAGGGGTCCATTCATGGGACCTGCCCTGCTTTGAACAGAACTTTTACTGTTTTATACACTGGGCTTCCAGATAAGATTAGAATTTTATTCTGGGTCATCTTCTACTTTTAATATAAATTTTGCAGAGGAGCTAAAAACATTTAGCCGCCACAGCTACAAAGTAGAGAACAGCTTCAGGGAACGACTCTTAAAAAGGGCAGGGAAATGACCCCTGAGTCCCTTTTGGGCAGAATTTCTTACAATCAATAGATAGTTAATGACGACAGAGTGACTACTTTTATGCCTAGTGCCAGGCACGGAAACATTTAATAAGTACACGTAAACGTTTAATAAGTACAGCTGGTCTTACTGAGGAGGTCTCTTTTTCAAAAATTTAAGGACTAGCTGGAACTGGCAGTAAATTGGGATTTCTGGCTCCTGTCCTGGGCTCTCACCATCTGCTCTGAAGGTCACAGCCGCGGCTTGTCTGCACCTCAAGCCTCTCTTCCCTAAGCCTGAGCAGTGCAGAAGCTGCGCCGATTTCACTACTTGGTTCACCTACACAAAGAGAACTTAACTAGTTCTCTTCGACAAAGAACTAATTTTGTTTTGCCCTGTTTTAACCCTAACCCCTCCGAGTTCGGATGGACCTTTCATGGGAACACGCCGTGTGTGCACGTGGTAACTGTTTCCACACGGATGTGTGGGGTCGACAGGCCTCCCCTCCACTGTCCTGCCGAACGGTCCAATTTTGGTATAGAGCAGAGGCTTGGTTTGTAGCACCACCGTTTCTTCTGAATTCTAGTAACTTGTATTTGGCAAAACTCAGTATATTCCAACATACCCAGCAAAGCAGGTGGCTAGGAAGTCAATGCTCTTCCCCAGCGACTAAAAGGCTGAGGTTATTTTCAATGCCCTCTGTGCAATCTGTGTCCCCGGCTCGCGACTCCAAAGCCGAGACCCCAAAGCTCAAAGGATGCACCGTTGGGGCTTCTGCAGAGGAGGGAGTGGGGGCGGGCGGGCCGTGGCTCCTGGCAGGACCAGCCCGTGCCGGTTCAGGACCAAGTTGGCCCCGGCCGCCACAACCAGGCGGGGCCCTTCCACGATGGCGATGACGGACGGGCAGCTCCCAGGACGGGCCCACTCTGCGCTGCCCGGGCCCTTCAGGAAAGCGCAGCCCCTCGGGCGCCAGCACCCCTGCCTGCCTGGGGGTGTCGGGAAGGCACTGGCCCGAGCCCCACACGCTCACTGCCGTCGATCCCAGTGTTTTCGTCTCTGCTTTTGGATCCCACCCTGGGGCGGAACCGACAGCCAGCTCTGGTCTTCATCTGAGTTTCCCGGTAACAGTCCAAATTCTCATCCCCAGGCCTCCAGGCGGCTTCCTGCTGACCCAGCGATAACCCAAGACAGGGCTCGCGCCAGCCTTCAGTGAGGGTCTGTCTCCCTGGTGATGAGTGCACCGCCCGCTATGTGTCACTAATTAAACCAGGCCTGGCAGCGAGAGGAAGAACTTTATCTGGGTCCTTGTTCCGGCACAGGTGCTGCAGGACAGAACCCAACGTCCCAATGACACCTTCGTCCTGGGTTTGCTGTGACCAAACCACGACTGACAAGGCAGGAGGCACACACTGCCCACGACCAAGCCCTGACGCTGGCCCACGCTCTCCGCTAAGAAATGAGCAGATGACCCGTAAGAGTAATTACTAGCACTCGGGGGCCAGGAATGGTCCACTGGACCATCAGTTTCCGATTTTAAGTTCAACGCGGTGTGAACCCCAAACCAAGTCTCTGGGAGGGGGAGGGCTGACCTGACTACCTCGCCCCCTCCCCCTCCCCCTCCTCACCTGGGCCATCTTCTCAAGCTTGGATTTCACGTCTGCCAGCTCGAGCTGGGCCTCCTGAAGTTTTGTCTTCAGTTTCTGGTTTTCGGTCAGGGCGCTCTCGTAGAGCTGGGGGAGGAAGAAGAGGGAGTCAGGTCCCCACCCTGTGGGCGGAGCAGGAAGACAGAAGGGCCCAGGGACAGAGGACATTCAGCCAAGGGCTCTGGCTCTCCTGCTGCTGGGACCCTGCGGTCCTAGGTGCTGAACACAAATGATGCTCCACTGTCAACAGTGCTACTGCCCAGGAGGTGGGGTGGGGCAGGGAAGGCCGTCCACCACCTCCCTGTGGCTCCCACACAAAAGAGGCTTCCTTTTGGAGCCGCCCTCCTGTGTATCCATCTTAGCCAAGTTCTGTTCAACAAAACATTTTCTTAACAAAAAAGTTTTTTCCTGGCATCTCAAGCACTTGAAAGGGCAGGTTTTTGAGCCGCCCCTGGAGCTGGGTTCTCTCCCTCAAGAACCAAAGGCAACGCACCATAAAAGGATGGAAACCCCCCAAACCAGACTGTTACTATTTACCGTTGCCGAGAAGTATCTGGTTGACGTTCACAGGACCTCATTAAAAGCACGTGTTTGTTAAAAATACCAGAGTCCATCAAGTGATTCTCCGGGCCCAGGCAACCAGCATTACTCTTATTTCCCTTTCCACAATTCTTAACCCTTACTTTTTCCTACACCTCTAAATATCTGATCCAGGTCCACTTTTACTGCACTGAGAGCAATATGTGAAGGGTCTTCATTCAGCTGCTTGAGAGGGGGGTAAACGTGCTGGCCGTTAGCATCTGTCGCTGGAGGACCTTCCCTCCCGCCTCTCAGCAAGGAAGAGGCAGGAGGGTTGAGTGGAGGGGACCCCTGCGCGGGGACCCGGGAGCCCCCACCTTTCTGTAGTCCCTGCTGCTGTCTTCCCCCGCGCGGCTGCTCAGGGTGGCCAGGCGGGCCTCGCGGGCCTCCCGGCGGGCTCTGGCCGAGGCCCGCTCGCTGCTGGCGTCACTGCCTCCCAATTCCAACCTGTGGGAGACACAGTAAAGGTACAAGTGGCTTCCGAGAACGAAAAGGTGGAGGGAGGTGATGCTTAAGGGCAGTGGGCGCCTTTCCTAAGATGCGCTTGAGTGCTCTGGCCAGAACAGGCCCGGGCCTCCCCGCCTGCCGAGGGCACTGCTCGGGGGAGGAGGCCAGCACCCACCCAGGACGGAGCTGACTCGGGAGGTCGGGGGCGTGGCTCTGTGCCGACGGCAAGCGCAGAGCTTCTCAAATTAGCTTAGGGCCGAACAGCTTCCCTCAAGAGCATGCTTTTAAACGCAGAAGTTTCTGGGATCTCAGTGGCTCTTAGAAAATGATTCCAATGAAGTGCCAATGAGCCGGAAACACATGGGCCTGGAGCTGCAAGCGGGGGTGGGTGAGGGTGGCAACCTGGGCTCAGCAGGCCGGCTGGACCCCCAGAGGTGTCGGGGGCGCCACCCGGTGCCGGGACAGCTCGCGTTGCACCCTCTCCTCTGGACGCCACACCTGTGACAGGACTTCATGTCTCGTAGCAACTGCACTTTTGGGGCTGACGGTGGCTTCGTCCCAGTACTGACTGGTCCATGAGCGGAAGGGCCTCTCAGCTGACCTCCTGCTTAAGTGGACGGATGACTCGCACCCTGATCCTTCACACTGGTTCCTATTTTGCTGGCACTTTGCTCTTTCCAAGCTAAAAGGTGGCCCACGGAAGGGCCACGTGCAAACCAGCCCTCCAGGGCTCTACCCCTGAACCGGGGCGGTGTAAAGAGTCCCAGCTGTGGAGCTTCCGCCCGCGTTCCTGTCCTGCAGGGGCCACGCGGGGGTGGGGGTGGGGGGTGGACTAGGTACCAGAAGAGGCCGAGCAGGGGTGGGGGCAAAGCTGCTGATGACACCAAGGGCTGCCTTTTCCTCACAGAGGTGCTCAGTCCTACAACATTTTCTACTGTATTCTTTTCCTTCTTATAGTTAAAAAATCTTTTGTAAATAGAAATCTCTTCATTGACTTTCCTGATTGCAAAAGCAATACATGCACGTTGAACAGTTTGAGCACTGGAACTAAAGTGTCTAAAATAGAAAGTGAAAGTCACCCCACGGTCCTGCCCAAGGAACAATCTCTACCAACAGTTCAGTTCATATCCTTGCAGGATGTTAAACAGGGATGTCAGAATAAATATTTCTGTAAATAAAACCAGAGAATACCTTCTGTGGTCTCTCCCCTACACCTACGCACTCACGACTGCAGGCATCTCACCATGTAAGTAAAAACACATTTGCCTCATTAAAAAAAAACGACTGTGTAGCCTTCCACTGTACGGCTGTATGACAGTTTAATCCTCTATTGACAGACACATGTAGTTTTAAATTTTTTAGCTACTGTAAATAATGCTACAATAAGACTTGTCTGTAAATCTTAGTGTATTTGTTATTTTCTGAGGATAAAACCTTAGCAGTGGAACTGCTTGGTCAAGAGATAAATAATATTTTAAATGCAGATATATATGTTACCATACTGCCCTCTAGAGAGGTTTAAAACTTTTCAATCCAATAGGAGAAATATCTTATTGTTGTTAATTTTAATGCTTTAACATCATTATGGAGGTTCCGTATCTTTGATTATTTATCTTAGTTTGTGAAGGGCCTTTTCGTAGCCTTTGCTAATCTCTGCCTCATTGTACTGCAGGAGCACCCTACATATCCTGGGGCTTTTAAAACTATCCAACATAGGTTGCAAAAAATGTCTTTCCCCACCTTCCTTTTGGTCTCTTTTAATAGCAGAGATTTTAAATTTTATGTAATTAGAATGATTCTTTCCCCACTGAGTTGGAAAGTCATACATGACTTTTGGGGGCTGTCGACTGTGTTCTAGAATCTCACTGTTTAAACGGTTACAGTTTTATAGCATATTTTGAAGTCTGCGGGGAAATTTATTTTCACAAATGGCCATTAGAATGTAACAGCGTTCACAAGAAATTAACTGTAGCAAAACGCCACTCTCCACCAATTTTGCAAAGCGAATTTTCTGCTGGGTTAGTTGGAAATTATATTTATCCTAAGCTGGTGATTGGTGAGAGGGCAAGCAAAGGAAGAATACACGCAAGTTTGTAAAATTTAAAATATATTAATAAGGCAGAATCAGCTCAATTATTAAACAAATCATGAAACTCATTTGCCCTATGGTATCCTGTAACTACATCTTCCCAATCTCCTCTTAATTTCGTCATCAGAGGAACAGTAGAAAATGGGAGATTCAAACTCTGGCTCCACATTCTCTATTATTTTATAATAATAAAATAACGCGAGCTTTCCTCTAGTTGCAGCGAGCAGAGGCTACTCTTCGCTGCGGCGCATAGGCTTCTCATTGCTGTGGCTTCTCTTGTTGCGGAGCACGGGCTCTAGGCGCGCAGGTTCAGTAGCTGCGGCGCGTGGGCTCTAGAGCGCAGGCTCAGTAGTTGTGGCGCAGGGGCTTAGCTGCTCCGCAGCATGTGGGATCTTCCCATACCAGGGCTCGAACCCGTGTCCCCTGCATTGGCAGGCAGATTCTTAACCACTGCGCCACCACGGGAGTCCCAGTCTCTATTATTTTATTTTTTCTTCAGGAAGATCAGTTTTGTACCCTTAGGTACTAGGTGAAAAATTACAGAGGATCACTCCCCAAACTCTGATATGCTTAACTTCTCAGCAATTGCAAAACAGGTCTTTGGTTCACTGGATAAACTATTCCTGGGCCCCATGTGGGTACAGGGAACAGTGTCAGGTTCCCTGAACCAGCCAGTCAGGCTGGCCTCTCCTCTGCCCTGAGTGCCCTTCTGTACTTCTATCCCGCCCCTGAGACGGCCTATCCAGTCATCTGTACGCTACACGAAGGTGAGGACACTAATGTCTCCCTAGCCCTGGCTGGGGGGAGCGGGCACGGTGCTCGGGACACCAACATGGAGGTGGGATGCAGCGTGACTGGACAGAGGGGCCCGTGCGGGGGCCGAAGGGAGCCGCTTGTGACTGTGGGGCTGTGGAAACGAGACGGGAGGATGGAGAGAGGCCGTTACACTAGGCAAAACCACGTGCAACCACACATGCGTCTACTCACGAGTGTGAGGCAGGCAAGGTCTTACCTAGAAAGTCGTTCATGCTGGAGAAACAAGAGACAAACAAAAAAATCAGCATTAGCAAGGGACTGACATTTGTTATTTCCGTTTACAAATGTACTCTTCAAATCAGACGTCTCAGCTTCACGGCTGAAGACAGGGGTGCAGCCTCACAGTGTGAGAAAAGGCTCCTCGGCTAAGTGCCCACAGCTTGCGAGACCTGAGGCTTTGGGAGCACGTCTCATTAAACTGGACTCCAGCAACGTGTGAAATGACCACCCGCCCTGCCACCTACCAAGCCGTCCTGTGTCCCGGGACTGCCTGGGCCTGCGTGACAGGCTGCCTCTCTGGATCTCAGCGTCCATTCTACCCACCTCCCTCCACTCACCCTCGGCCCTGCCCGTGTGAACACGGTATCCATGGCTGTGAAGGTCCAGGACGGTCCCCACTTCCTCCCAGGTCCCTAGTGAAGGGAGAGGAGAGCGGGGGAAAGGCCCACACCCGTCCCTAGGATGGTGGTAAAAAAACGAAGAGTAACAAAGTACTGAGATCTCAGAAGAAAGGAGTTTACAGATTTGACCTCTGAGCTCGGTTACCTATGGTCGCTGCAAACAACAATGATTATGCCTGTTTTACATTTATTTTTAATCACAGATGACCTTTACCCTCTATCTCCACTTTTTTGTAAAAAGAACTGAGGCCAAGAAAAACCTCAAT
Source organism: Phocoena phocoena (assembly GCF_963924675.1). Classification (NCBI taxonomy): domain Eukaryota; kingdom Metazoa; phylum Chordata; class Mammalia; order Artiodactyla; family Phocoenidae; genus Phocoena; species Phocoena phocoena. The sequence continues at coordinate 186,435,780 of NC_089219.1, read as the reverse complement.
TGATTTAAATGTATTGTTTTTTCCTCCTTTGAGGTGTTAAAGAATAACAAAATCCTCAAGGGCAGACAAAAGAAGGAAGAAGAGAAACCGGGCCCGATTACCTAACAGGAGCAGCGAACCCCTGCTCCTCTGGCCGTCGCGTGGGGACACTGCTCTGTTGAAGGTCACACCGCGTGAGGGCCCCACATACCGCACCCTGAAGCCGCCCAGGGGGGCAGAGCACCAGCACTGCTGGCTGGAGGGACCGACCAGGCGACCTCGCAGCAAGGTGGCTTTTCCCCGTGGACTTCTGTCTTGAACCCGGGGCTTCCATTCATCAATCCTCTAGTGGGCTTTTCCAAAACGTCCTCAGCCTAACCTCAGTCTCTCCACAGGCCTAGAGCTGGGCCTTCTTCCATGAATTGTAAAAAGTCCCCCAGGTGACCCATCATGCAGCCCAGGTTAAGCACCACTAACCATGGGCTTTTTAATGTGAAGACGTGTCCCATCTGAGGCGGAGGAATCGGTGAGAGACCGTGCGCTGTGTCTGTGACGTTCTCCTACACTGGAATCGGGCACCCTAAAACGTGTGAGTCTGGGATTCAGGAATTCTCCTGTCTCACATTTATAATATCCCATCAATCACTGCTTTTACCAACATTAACTAAGGGTTGTTTTTCTCTGACTTGAAGACTTTTGTCAAAAAAGAAACTAACTTTTAGCCATGTCTCAAGAATTACTTAACGTATAAAAACGCTTCCAGGGTGCTCAGTGGTGCCGAGGTTTCCCCCGGTGGCCATGCCCACCTGCCAGCTCTGTGCTGAGAGCTGGCCTTGGTGGTGCCCGGGGGGGCGCAGGGGGCATTCACAGCCCAGGGGGACTGCCCAATGGGACACGCCCCAGACCCGTGAGTAACTGAGGCCGAACTCCATCCCAGGCAACGCCAGGGGCCCTACTGAACTGAAGGACCGCGGAGAGCAGGGCCCGTAGGGGAGGCCCCAAGGAGGGGCAGCAGAGCTGTGTGAGAGCAGCGCCGATGGGCCCGTCTGAGCAGCGCAGGGCAGATGGGGAGGAGGGGCAACAGAGAACAGTGCGGAGTCCGGGGGCCCCTTCCCGGCAGAAATGGACGAGAAGATGATGCTCGGGAAACGCGCGCACACACACACATCCAAGGTCTCCCCGCAGACCCCTCCCTGCGGCTTGGCCACCGGCTCACTCCCAGTGACGCCCTCAGGGCCTGCACTGCTCACCGAACACCCAGCCAACAGCTCAGCCTTTGGGAAGGGGCCTGCCGGCCTCAGCATCGGCTGTGCCTGGGAACCAGTCTCTGTTCTGACATCTAGACCTGTGACGCCTCAACGCCCTGCCAGCTCCACCTCACTTCGCAGCTGTAAACGCACCACACTGGCTGCTGCTGGTTAGAGCAGCAAGTTAACTCAGGACCTGGGAGACCGGGGTGGGGCAGGGGTGGGGACTGAGCTCACAGGCGCTGACCGTCCACTCTCTGGAGGCTTCTGGGCAGAACGGCCTTTCTCACGCTCCATCGCCCCCAGGGGAGAGCCTCTGTGAGCCTGCCACGCCCTCCCCCAGGCACGGAGAACGACCCCTTTACGACCTCGCCAGCTCGCCCCACGCCTTGGTCATCCTCTCCCACAGAAACCCAAGCACGCCTGTGCCCAGCGCGCAGACGGGGGCCTGACGACGTGACCGACAGACGCGTCTGTTCACCGACTCGGTGGTGCCCAGGCTGTGGGGTCTCACTTGACGGTGCGGCAGCATCCGCTCCGCAAGAACGCGATCTGTGGGGGGAGACTTCACCGCATCTCCAGCTTTCAGTCTGCTGTGCCGACGCTGGCAGCTGCTGTCTCAGTGAAGAAAGTTCTTCCTTTCGTTAAGGCAGAGAAGTCTGGCTTCTCCCAGGCCTCAGTCTGAGCCATTCTGTAGTATCAAAGCATACTACTCATCTCCACTGACCGACTCCTATCAGAGCACTGGGTTACCACCGGGTAACTAACCTTTCCCACTCGGGATGGCCTGGAAGTACTGCGGGGCTGCTGATGCCGTCATCGCACCAGCGGAAGTTCTCAGACACAGGGCACCATCGCATGCAGTGACACTGAGTGGCCTCCACTGAGGAGGCTGATGCAAGATACAAACAGGCAAAAACTTAAAGACACAGAAAATAGGTTAGCACTGCCACGCAGCAATCAGAAAAAGCCCCGGGCAAGCCCTCCCCAGAGGCCAGCCTGGAGGGCGGTGCGTCCTACGGGAGCTGCCCAAGAGCGGCACTCCTATCTCTACCTGCCAGGGGTAACTGAAAGCAAACGGCACAGTCTGTCGTTTGTTGTACTCTTCAGGCATGTAAGATGCGTGTTATCAAGTTCTTTGGGATGAACTTTCATCAGGGGTTGTGACGAGTAGTCTGTCACCTGATCCAGGTGTCAGGGGAAACAGGGCTCCCTCCAAGGCCGCCCTCCATCCTTCTAGCATTCCCCCTCCGCGCGCCCCCCCGCCCAAATCCTGGAGCCCTCTGGAACGGGCTTTTTATCGCTGCCTTCAAGGACTCGCCTTAGCCGCGTCCCGAGAAGGTGACCTAACTCCTTCGAGAAGAGTGAGAGTCTCAGAAAACAAGATTTGGGGCCACAGAGGTAGCACGGTTGTACCACTGTAGGTTGCAGAGGTAGCACTGTTTGCCATAAAGCAAATAATATCATTTCAAAGAAGGAAGACACCTGGGATTTCTGGAGGAGATGGTGTTCTCATCGTAACAGAAATTAGCCTGAGAAGACAGTTCTTAGAGGCCAGAGGGCAAGTGGGTTAAAAGTGTACGGGACCTGGGACTCAATCCCAAGCTTCTGATAAAATGGCTTTGGTATTTAGATCATACTTCCAGAAACTACTGGTTTGCTTGGTTTCTTGATATCCTAGATAATCTGGTGTTTGACGGACAAACAGTGGTTAGATTTAGGGAGAGAAAGTTTGGGTTTCTTGGGTAAAAGGAGCAGAGTGGCTGAACTGGTGGAGACTTAACTTCCATTTTCCCTCTTCCTCCTCCTGTCACTCAAACTGAGCACAGTTCACCGTCATCCGGACACTGTGTCTCAGTCTAAAGAGCTGACTCCGTCCCTGCAGGGAAAGCACGGAGTGGGTCTGGAGAGCAGGGGGCGGGGCAGTGCGGGCTTGCCTACGTGGTCTCGCCGGGGCGGGGCGGGGGGGCAGTAAAGGACAGCGTCAGAAGCTGGGGAAGGACATCGAAGACCCTCCAGAGCGGAGCCTGAGAGTCGGCCCCATGGGCAGCGACTGAGGAGAAGCCCCAGAACACAGGGCCTGGGGCCCCAGCCCATCTGCGCCCTTCGGAGGCCAGGAGCGGGGGTTCCCCTCGCCTGTGTTCTGGGAAAGGCCCATCTCTCCCTGCAAGCTCCCCCCGTGGACGTGGGGCAGCGGCTCTCACTCCACTCTCGAGCCGGGTCTGAAGGGCGCATCTGCCCATGGTGACGTCGTTTATTTTAGGAGAGGCCCGAGCCTTCTACGCAGCCTACAGGTTAAGACCAACGTCCCGTGGCACGTGCTCTAGTCAGGACGTCTCAGGAGGACCTTCTGCTTGAAGACTGCTGCTCTGTGGCCACTGAGGCCGGGCTCTCTGGTGTGTCTGAGCTAGAGGCAAACGGCTCAGAGAAGGAATTACTTTCACAGCTTTTATGGCCCAACTGGGGGCCACAGACATTGTGAATGGGGCCTACAGCGGCAGAGACTTTAGAAACCAAAGCGAACACAGAAAACAGAAAGTAAAACGAAAGACGAGCCAGACGCACCATAATTTAAAATATGCTCCAAAACCAAGAAGCAGGCTCCTTCCTTTCATACCTCCTGAATTCTCCCATAACAATCTCATTGGTTGGGGCCTGTTTCTAATAAAAGAACAGAGCGAAGAGCACCATGAATTCGGATGGAAACCCTGGGAAGGGACGGAACAGGGCTGGCTTTGATTTGTGAAATGTGGAGACTTCTCCGAACACCAGAGACTGGCTAGGAAACCCCCCACCAAAGCTTTTAACGTGAAGTTATCGGGAGTTCAGGAAGACAGATAATTAAAACCAAACTCTTCTGACCAAGTTTAAAATAAAATCTTAGCTCTGGAAGCTGGGCCCAAGGGAAAGGAACGAACCACGTCACGTGGCCACACCAAGACCAAAATGGGCCTGACGCTGCAGCGATGGGAAAGCCTCCGGGTAAACCTCCTACTTCACTTCCGTGTTCCCGGGAGAGGCCCGAGCAGGGGCCGTCGGTGCTGCCCTGGGGTGCCCGAGCTCTGAGGAGCGTGGGTGTGGCTGCAGCGAGGACCCGCCGCAGACCTGGCCCAGACCTGGACGCTACCTGAGCTCTGGTTCTACGACGTTTTGAGTTTGAGAATCCTTCCCTATACTCGTCTCAGACACACTCAGGCTTCCTAAGCCTTCTGCCTGCAGGGAAGGGCACCCTCATAACCCAAATGACCGGGGCTCTTGGGAAACTTGGAAGGGCAACCTAGTAGGCTCCAGCTCTGAAAGGGATCTTTCTGAGTCTCACCGTTCCAGTAACATATCTGGGGATCCTGAACGATTTGGAGATACACGTGGGGGCGGGGTGGGGATAAAAACTTTCACGATTTACGCAGAGGTGTGACAGTAGGGCACAGTGACGCTGAGGCCTGCGTTAGGTGCTCTTCCCTGCATCTAAAAAATGAGTATTCCCTTAATATCACGAGACGTCCAACTATATTCATTTTCTCTTGCTGCTGCCCCACCATCGGCTTGGCTGTGCCCTGCTCAGGCTCTCACGGGCAGAACCGGGTGTCTGCCGGCTGGGCTCTCACCTGGAGGCCCGGGGGAGAACCGCTGCCTGTGGCCACCGGGGCTGCCGCTGCTCCTGGAGGCCCCCGTGTCCTTCCCCACGTCACGCAGTGACACGGGGGCTCCTTTCCACACGCCTCTGCCATCAGCCAAGAAAGCTCTCTGCGTGCGGGGCTGGCAGCTGGATCAGGCCCACGCCTCATAAGGTCGGTGACGCCCGTAACGGGCCGGGGGGGGCCACCTCATCACATACACGGGCCCTGGAGCCCAGGCCGGGGCATCGAAACGAGCCAGTTTAGGAAGTCCCGCTTTAAAAAGACATGGTCTAGTTTACCTGTAACATCCTCAGAGGAAGAAACATCCACAGTACACGGTCAGTCAGCTGCAGTCGGGTGATTACAGACATTTTGAATCAGAACAGTGTTGGAAGCACGACGGATGCTGGGGAAGTGTGCATCCACCGAGCAGCTGTGTGTGCCAGAGGATACCTCCAAGCCAAATTCTAACAGTATTAAAAGTATTAAGTTACCTCTAACTTCATCTTCGCTTACTCCTTGATTTGTCTTTACCGAGTACTTAATACACACGGGGAAAAAAAAAACAAAACAGGAAAGTCAAGAAATACAGTACTTATAATCCCGTTTCCACTGTAAATATTTCTGAAGAACCTCACTGCCAGATTGTGACGACCCTACCAACTTAATACTGCACGTAGAAAGGAGATGACTGAATGCTACTGCACATATCCTGGTCCATCTCATTGTATTTCAAATGGTAGAAAGAGCCCCATCTTCTGCTGTATGTACAGACCACGCTGCCCAAACATTACTGGAATCCTACAGCTCTTATTTTCTATGCAGGCCTGTACCTGTTCTTTATGGATATTCCCAGCTTCTGAAGACTTTCTAGATGTTTTTGGGAACTCACAAAATGTACTTATCGTAGAAGGAAATATCTGAACGTACTAAAGTTTCCCTGAAATAACCAAGGCAAGCCCTTTGTGTTTAAAGGCCACCTGTAAACCCCTATGATCCGTAAGCACGCTTGCAGACTGCGGCGTCTTCTCCAGGCAGCTTTCACACGCCAGGTGACGGCGACCAAGGACGACGAGCTGCTCTAACGCGTGTGGCTCTAGCCAGGGGTCACGTCACTCACATTGAACACACACTTTCACTTAGTCTCAGGTCTGCGCTGGCGTGCACGGTGCACGAAGTCGCAGGAGCCCCTGACATGGCGCAGACGATCCCAAGTGCGGCCTGAGCGCGGCCCCCAGGGCTGCGAGGCTCTGCAGGGTAGTGGGTCCCGCCACCCCGTGAGGGCCATCGTCGTGCCCCCTCAGCATCAAGCTTTCCAGGCCCACAGCCTGGGAAGAGGTGGATTTGTTACCTGGGAAATATCACTGTCCAGCAGCCTATTTGGGTAGCACTTATTTTAATTTTATTCAGACTAGGTTGTGAATCAAAACCCTTGCCAAGGGGTTAGTGAGGCTCTCCAGACCTCACCTCTTAAGAGGAAACAGATACTCGGGACCTAAGTAGCCTAAGGAAAAACTTTTTCTGCTAAGTAAGTTCCACAAAAGGTTAGGGACTTCCTTTGTTCTTAGCTTTCTCTCTCTGTTCCCACAGAAACCAAAATATTAACTCACATATTTTAGAGCTGTAGACACACTAGCAAACTGCAACAAGTGGGGATCTGAAGAGCCTCAAGAACACCTGTGGCTGTTAGCCCTCACTACAGAAACAGGATTTCACAGTGCACGGCCGACCCCCTCCAGGGGGCCGCACAGGCCAGGAGGAGAGACCAGACCAGGGTCGGCAGTGCATCCCTTCCCTGTAAGGGAGGGGGGCCTCAGACAGTGTCCCCTGGGCTCAGATCCCCTCTCTGGTGGGGGAAAGTTGAGCACATCCACACAACAGTGACAGTCATCACCTGAGTGCAGTCGGACACTAGGCTGTCTGGTACACACAGCAGATAAAAAGGGTTGCCAGAAAAGAAAGACCGACGCTGTCTGGAGGTTTCTGGTAAGGCTTCGTGGAAGGACGACCCTATGGAAAGCATCAGCCTGGAGTCAGAAACAGGGTGGTCGCGAAGAATGACACCGTTCTGCATGACCTGTCCTGTGAGAAATCGGGCACGAGCTGGGACCTCGTCAGTGGCCCAGGTGCTACTGGCAGCTCTGAAAGGTAAGGAACTGAAGCTTTCTTTGATTCGGCCACTAAATTTGACCTTTTATACCCCCTATGGACCTTGAGTCTTCAGACGCACAAGGTTCTGTGGATTTAGGGGGCTAAACTGTACTCCCAGAGCAGAACTGGTGCTTTACAGTATAGGCCTTAGGGACAGGAGACACGTGTGCAGGGTGTTTGATTTTTGGCAGGTGAAAGATCCCTTAGATAAGAGAAACCTCAGAAATTCAGGCTCTTCTAATTCAGAGCTTGTTATAATGTAACAGGTCCTGAATTGAAGCATACCTTTGTACCATCTGCTTAAAAATTATTTTATAAGTAAATTAATAGCATAAAAAGATAAGATAAATGACCTTACCTAACGGATCTGTTTTTGAGTACTTATAAAAATGGCTTTAGAGAACTATTTACTAATACACTCGCTAAAAATGATTTTAGGTGACAACCTTCAAGGGTAGAGCAGATCTTTTCTCCTTAGCAACAGTTCTAATGTAGATACTTAGAAGTAACAAAACTATACCTACTTTTAAATGTTGCAAAATTCTGACTTTATCTAAACTGATTTGTCTCTTTCTAAATCATTCTGTGAACTTTCTCCTTCTTTACAATAGATTTATTATCGCCAACACTCTTTTCAAAACAGATTGAATGGTCAGGGATATTAGCAATAACTCAGGAGCTATTTCACGGAGATGCAGTGGTTCCCTGGACCGCTACACAGCTTAGCGCTGCCGGCTCCAGCATCTGCTGGTACATGGGCTCAGACAACTACTAACTTCCCTCTGCCTCAGCGTCCTCATGGGTAAAGTCGGGGGAACGGTACCCGGCGCGTAAGGTTATCAGCAGGATGAAGTGAGAGTCGCGTGCCTGCCACAGCACCCAGCACAGGTGATGCTCTATAAATACCAGTTTCCACTGCCCACTCCTCTCTGCCGGGGCCTGCTGGCTGCCAGAGGAATCAGCTCAAGCCAACTCTTCCACTCAAGTCAAGGGTTTTGACTGTCTGTAGATTTTGGTTATCCAGGCTAGTTCCTACTTACCCTTTCTAACCCACAGGCATCTAAGGTTATTATTCTACTGTCTGCATAGTTATACTCTCTCCCAGATAACCAACCACGGGAGGTCGATTCTGGAAGTCCACAGGAGCTGTGACGCTCTGACACAAAGACGCTGCTTTCACAAGGAAGCAGGCGGAGGTCAAAGTCTAGACACGTTTCCATGTCTTTACCCCGTCAGCTCACCGGCAGGACTCCTGTACTGTCGCCCAAGGAGGAGGCTGGGCTTTGGGCTGGGATGAGGCCTAACCCCAGGTGTGGACAGCTGCCACCCCCCGAGTGACACACAGTCAGGACCAGAAACGAAAGCAGCAGAAGGCAGCTGGAAGCCAGCCCGAGCCGCTCCCTCCAGCTCCTGATTCTAACCGCCAGCTCCCCCACATATTACGAGGCCGAGGAAGAGGGAGAAGCGATGCTGCATAATCCGGGAGCTGCTCAAGTGGGAAACGCTCTCCCCGGTGGCCCCGCTGGCCGTACTGAAAACGAGGACCCCAACCTCTCGACCCAACTGACCCTCCATCTCTGGATTCTCTGGGGCTGCAGCTCATCACTGGAACATCAAGTTGACCACAATACCTGGAGACAGACAGACAAGACTCAAGGCCTCCTGTCTTCCCTCATGCGACCGCGTGGTGACTGGAGAGGAAAAGGCCACGCATGGGAAGAGCCTTCTAACCTCTTGCTGTTACTCCCCAAGGCTTTATTCCCAGCTCGGTCCGTACGTGACATCTGCTCCTTGGTCTTAATCATAAATATCAGTATTTTCAGCCCATTATTTTCTTCCAAGCTTCGGACCAACTACTTTCTGGTGTCAGTACCGAACCTCCCGAAGTCCCTCTAACTCAGCACAACCCAGCATGAGGCGCCGCCGCACTCGGCACCCTCTGCTTCCCGCCCTGCCCGTTGAGCCGTGTCCTGTCGGTTTCTACCGAGTGGCCCAAACCAGAGGCCTGAGAGGCGCCCTGGCCCCTGCCCGCTCATGGGCTCACCCCGCCCCAGTCCACTTCGAAACAGCTGGACGGTCCTCCAACCACCGGACAGCGCCTCCATCCAGGCCCTCACTTCTCACCGGAGGACCGACCTTACCCCCAGGCCCGCCGACAGTCCAGCCTTCAGCTGCCGGAGCGATTTCTCTAACAAGCAAACAGCTCTGATCACAGCAACTTGACCCCAACTTTTCAGTCCTTCACCCACAGGCCAGCTCTCCAAGCCCTCGGAACGACATGCCAAGCCCCACACGAACCGGCCCCTGTGCGTCTCCAGCTGAACTTCTGATCACACCCCTCCTTCACCCTCCGAATTATACCTCCTGTCCCAGCCACACGATCTGCAGCTCTCAGAGTAGCACTCTCCTTCCTCTCGTCTCTTCTCCACCTTGGTCATGCACTGCTTGCTTTCACTGTCCGTTCAACGGCCTTATGCATCTCCGCTTGACCGGCCTCCTAAAACAAAGCACCTGGGCCCACGTACCTTTATTAGAAGATTCACTTCCCCTTGTTATAATCCTGGAGTTCCCTTCTCATCTCCCCAGTTAGACTGCTGGCTCCCTGAGGGCAGGGACTGTGTCTTTCATCTCTCGATTCCAGATCTAGTACAGGCCTACTTACGTAGCAGACGCTCATGGAACGTTGATCGTGGGAGGATTCAGAACAGGGTAGGTGGCCTTGGTGTTCATCTGCCATGGAACCAGTCTCTGGTGAACAAGCCTCTCCTCCGTGGCTGACCCAGCCCAGCGTCCACCTAGGATTCATGGAACCGTTCCCGGTGGGGAACTGCTTTCACTCCTACAGGTTCCACTACATTCCTTAGGGAGATTCCTTGAGAAAGAGTTACTGCTTACTGACTTTTCTTGAGTGGAATTTAAAAAACTAAACCCAACCCAACCCAACCCAATACACTAGTGGTTTTAATTAGAGAGGAAAAAAAATGGTTAACAGCTTGCACCCTTAGTTAGTATTATTCACCCAGACAAATGCTTCTCACCCCCTGACAACGGATTATAAAGGAGTAAAACATGGATTCCAGATTGGAAGCACGAGAGCAGGAGGAGAGGAACAAAGGATAGAGGAACAGCCTAAAAGCTGCTGGGTGTTGGCCACAGGAGAGCACAAAGGAGGCAAAGACACGGACTCCACACCAGCGCCTGGAAGGGAGGAGCACCCGTGGGTGAGCTCTCGAGAGCTGTCCCATGACTTTCTACCAAATGTACCCTCATTAGTTTGTAGAGCTGGTTATAAAACAAAACAAGATGGTAAATTTCCCCCTTTATTTACATTAACAGCTGGGGTGAAAAATATTATGGAAACTCTGCGTACTTTCTCTTGAGATGTAAGTCCTAAAGGAATAACAATCCAGGTTACATGGGAAAAATGCTACTGATCTTGGTTCATAGATGCAGGCCAAATCCTGTTATCATAAATACCCACCAATTCCAAGAAAATCTGCCTATTTAAAAGATTCCCAGGGTTCAGCTGATGTCCCACTTGCTTCAAAACTATTCAGTACAACAAACATCGACTAAGCGCTACAAGTTGGACATTCTCAAGTAGTCTGTTATCTTTTCGACATGCCCTGTATTGAAGAATGTTTTGTTAAATTAGCAAATAATAATTTGAGAAGACTGACCAGTAATTACCTGGCTCTTGCTTTCAAGATGATTTTAAAATGCCAAACCATCTAAACTGACTAGTTTTTAAGTTAACAGAATTTATAAACTTGAGACCCAATAATATTCACAGTGATTAAGAAGCAAGAAGGAGCTAGAGGTGTCTGACGTGTTTGTAGTGCAGAATTATTATCTTTTTTATGTTGGAAAATTACATCAAAAGGAAGCTTTTATACAAACGTGTGAGCTTGGCACCTCGTGGAGTGGCTCACAGTGTGAGGAGAGGCTGAGCCTTCAGAGCTGCACCAATAAATACTGGCATGGCGCCCATCAGTAACGAGGGTGACTGCAAGCTGTTCCGCTTTCCCTGAGAAATCAGAGACGAGCAGGTCTGTCGCTCAGGGAGCACGCCCTCCCCTCCGCCCCCCAATTTTTAGAGATAAAGAGACATTGGACTAGTGCGAACCTAGTGTGAAAGTCAAAAGAATTGTTTTAAAAAAGCAGCTCACTCTCAGGGTCAGCAGAGACCAGAGCAGCTTTAGTGGGTTATGAGGGATGGGTGGTGAACATCCTCCTTACGGAGGGAGGGGTGGATTTAAAAACGATGTTTAATAGTATAATCTTGTGTTCAGAGAATGACAAGTGTTTATTATTTTTAAACTAGAAACTAGAGAAAGTAAACAAAATCCTTGGCTGGTGAGGACACATACTGTCTTTCTCATGTAAGTGATTATTTCATTAGGGAGGATATTAGTTACACAATCTCTAGGCAAACATTAGGTTATCACATTATTTAAAAACGGTCATAGTTTTACCAAGTACAGAAACACTGAATTACATAATATTAAAAGTTTATCAGCTGCTGCTGGGAGTTTAAAGGCATGATAAGACAGTTCCGGCTTTCCAATTACCGAAAAATCATCCTACCGCTTGTTTTCTCGAGTTAGAAATAACCCGTATGAGCTGCAGTTCACAGGCTGCCCTTTCTGCTTCCTGAACATCTAACCGCAAGGTGCCCAGCAGCCCTCACTTTAAAATCCCCTTCGAGGACGTTTTCCTTACATGGAAGCATTTACTGCTTAGTCCTTTTGACAACACTACTTCTCTTGGTGTGTGCTTTGACCTTCAGGATTACAGAGCCGGCTCCGGCAGCTACAGCTCCCCAGCCGCGCGTGGCCTCTGACAGGACCGGCGCGAGCAGGGGTCCCCCAGGTTCCGTGAGGACGGAGAGAGCTGTTCCCAGCAGACGCACCCCAGCACGTGTGCTGCGAGAGGCCCAGGCGCTTCTGCCCCTAAGGGGGCTCCCAGGCCCCTGTGGTGTGGCTCCCTGTCTGCAGACACAGCGCCCCCATTTCAGCTTCCTGCGTCCCCACCACGTCCAGAGCTGCCCAAGCTCTTAACTGTCCGCTTTGACCCTGGCGTGTCCTTAACCTTCAAATATATTTGACGTGAGCTCCGGTGCTGCTGACGAGGAGGGTGGGACCGGATTCTGCCCTCGCTGGTGAGGACGCTACGGAAGGAACCTCTCCTCTGCGTCCCTCCGTGTCCTCACCTGTGACACGGGGACGGCAACACCCGCCTTGTAGGTGCCTGAGGATTACTCGAGGCGGTGGAAGTCTCAGGCCTGGAATGTGTTAGGTATTTTGGATAGAATGCTTGTGTTTTCATTGGCATTAGATGCTCAGAAGTGTGCCCCAGCCTGTCCTGCAGTGACACCTGTCCTGGAGCAGCATCCGGAGGCAGGTAAGACACCACCACCACCCGACGCCCAGACCAGCTCTCAGAGAGCACGCGGACCCGCCGGCACACGAGATGAGACGAGGCGAGACTGGACTCCTAGGAGGTACATCTTGGTTCTGTAACCCATTCCGAGGGTCAGCAGCCCCTGAATTAGCCCGTGTGTCTGCCACTCTCTCCAACACTACAGTGGAGTGTGAACGGTCTCTGCAGCACAGGCCCAGGCTGTCTGGACTCCGGGAGCTACAGACGGAGCTGAGGTGACGGCGGAAACCCGCGGACACGGGCACTGAACCTGGGAAGCAGCCCGCCACGCAAGCCACCAGTTTCAGTTCCTATAATCCAAATCCTCAAGTTCTCTCCCACTGCGGCCTCCGTCTAAAAAGTCGGGGGTAGGGGGAGTGGTGGCATGAGGACCGGGCCGAGAAGAAAGCAGCAGCCCCTCTAGAGAGGACACGGGTTCACCCAGGAAGGGAAAAGGGGGCATCCCTGCTCCAGGAGCCAAAGGGGGCATCCCTGCTCCAGGAGCCAGGGCTACGGGGCTGAACGAGGCTGACAAGGGCTCCTCACACCACGAGGCACCCCCGGTGCCGCCGAGAGGGAAGGGAACCAGGGCACGCTCCGTCCTGGGGACCCAGCTTGGCAGCTGTGTGCACGGCGGGGGCACACTCCCCCAGTGAGAGCAGCCCAGGCCACGTGCAAAGAGGCTGCCACACCCACGACGGCGATACACACACGGGAAAGACCCCGTGGTCATTTACACTGGGAGACAGACACTAAACATGGTATCAAGCCACTCAGAAGAGCCCAGGGTTTCTTCAGGCTTCCTCTCCAAATAAGGAAGCTGTGACCAACCTGCTCCCCGGCAGAGACGCTCTCGCGAACTACGGAGGGGCTGCCACTCACCCCGCGCGCCCAGCAGGGCCCTCGGCAGCACGGCGGGCTTCTGCCGGCTTCCCACGGGGGACACCTGAATCCACGTGCAATCCACGTCCACGGAAACACGCACTAGATAGACAGGCTGGACCTGCCTGGGGCGTTGCAAACACCCCCAGAGCTGGCTGTCTACAGCCGGGAGGTCCTTCTTTGGCTTTTTAAACGCAGAGGCTCCTGACGGTCACGGAGGAGTAGCGCCCCAGTGCCCAGAGCGCCTGCCCACCCCGTTCTCTCTTCATCACCCACAGACACACAGGATCGCAAAGACGCCCCCGCACGCACACGCCTGCACAAATGCACGTGCAGGACCTGCACACGCAGCGCCTACACGTGCCTGAGGTCACTGAACGCGGTTCCGCAGCCACTGGGAGCTGCTTCTCCTGAAACACCGTATTGACCCATAAAACACAGGAAAGGCACTGACTAAACACAGCCGCGTAAATCAGAGAAAGCCCGTAAGACACGGTAAGGAGGCCTCTACACTCTTCCTGTCAGGCGTTTCACAAGTGACGCTGAAAAGCTGGAAGGCAGAAGCTGTGTCATGCATTCAAGTCCACTTTCACCTAAGAGGCCGTTAAGAATCAGGAACAGGAACCTCCTACAGAACAGCTCCTGGTGGGGCCTCCGTCTCCCTGGCTGCTTCCACACGCCCTGAATCCCCTCTGCCCTGACCGACCCCCAGGGCCCGGCCTCACAGCCCGCCCCCAACAGACCGCAGACAGAGGGAGGGCCGCTTACTCGGAGCGTCCTGGCCGTCAGGGAGGGCGAGCCCGGGGGCGAGTCCGACTGAGCCGTCCTGCTCCGAGCGAGGTCCTTGCCTCGGCCGTGCAGGGAGGACATGGCCCCTCGGCGGCAGAGCCGGTCGGGCACCCCCAGATCGCGCCTTCGAGCTGAACTGAATCAAGGGCAGAAGCCACCCAGTCAATGAGTCCACAGTCACATGGGGGACGAGGCGTGTCTCAGTCCAGCTCCAGCACAGGCGCTGGGCTGGGCCCCGCTGCCGACCCAGCCCGGCCCCAGTCTTCCCGAAGGGCGCCGCTCACGGAGGCCTGTGCCCCACAGAACCTGGGTCCAGGTTCCGGGACAGCAGGTCACGCCCCGGAGGAGACGACCTCAGATCCCCCGGAGGACGAGCCTGCGAACAGCTCCTGTCTCTTCATCCGGAGGGAAGACACGCAAATCCTCTGGATACCATGCTGCCTCCCCGGAGCCGGGCTCCAGGGCTGAACGGGGTCTGGAAGTGCCCCTGTGACCAACCGCCGTGATAAACGCACCTTAAACGACTTAAAAACAAAAACCAAAGAACAACACATAAATAAGGTACTAGGAGCTTAGGAGAAGGAAGCAGTTTCAGGAAGCCAGAGGAGGCTGCGTTCACATATAAACACGCAGCCCCACACACTCCCGCCCTCCGCCTCTGACATTCCAAATCCCATTCGCTCAGCGAGGAATGCTGGACACCGGCCAAGGGCAAAGATGTACTTTCCACTCAGAATTCGGGTTGCCACTTGCAGGAGGAGAGGAAAGCCCGCCGGCCTCTGGGAATTCAGGGGGGCCCCCTGGGGGCTCAGGGACAAAGCCACCACCCCTGGCACCCACCCCCTCGGCCGGCTTCTCAGACGCTCTGCCACGTGGGAGAGCGGGGACTTTTCCACATCTGGGTCCCTAAGTAACAAAGCCCAGACAGACACAGCAGTCAAAGCACCTTCAGCCCTTTTTTGTCCAAGTTTAACGACACGTCATTCCTGCCGCCCCCCAAGGAAGCTGCAAGTTGAAACTCCGGCCACGGCAGAGGAAGCTCTCCGTACACAAGAGACCTGGACGGCAGAGCCTCTGAGCACAGCGCTTAGCTGAGTTGTACAAAATGCCATAATCGGGAGGATTGAGACGGGGCCGGGGGCCAGGCGAGGGGAGAGAGAGAAGGGTCAGAAATAAGGAGAGAACAGAGGCGGGAACTGACTGCACGACCGCAGAGAACATCAAGAGTTAAAAAGAATGGAATTTATTTGCTTGGTGTCGAAGGATTTTGGATTTGGCCTTGAAACATCTCAAGTTTAATCTTTTGCACTCTGTGTCATCACTACCCTATCCAACACTTCTAGGCCAAATGCTTTCTAAGCAGATGGGTTTATCCCCAAAGTAACAACTCACTTCTCTCTGGGATCTTGGAAACTCTATCCTGCCCTCCTTTCCCCACATGAAATTGATACCTTTTTCCTTCATATCTTCCTAGCAAGCCACTCTTTTCCCTCCAACTGTCTTGATATCTTCTTTATTCTTATGACCAATTTGTGAAACCGAATCAAGGGAAATGGGGTTGGTCTGAAGAACACAGGTTGAAAAGTTTATAAAGGGGTCCTGATTCACTTCTAATCTAAAAAACTCCTTCGGAGGACTGACGAATTCTACCACAAACCACAACTGTACTGCGTCTAAAAGGCCAGTTATCTTGGGGGTTCAGATCTATGAATCTTATGTTCTAAATCCTACATATGGGGCATTCCCTGGTGGTCCAGTGGATAGGACTTGGTGCATTTGCTGCCGAGGGCCTGGGTTCGATCCCTGGTCGGGGAACTAAGACCCTGCTTGCTGCGTGGTGTGGCCGAATTAAAAAACATACAATAAAAACCCTACTTTGTAGCCACTCCCATCTGTAAGAGTGAGTTTTTCTCTATTAGACCCCTTCACTTAGAAAAGAAATACTGATGTAACATTCCCACAGCAAGACTGGCTCCGGGAAGGCTGGGGTGAGAAGGACGAGAACCCGGTTCACTCCCCAGACCCCTCAAGCAGATGGCAGGAACAATTCTGATGAGCAGTTTCCGGGCTGTCTCTGTGAGGCACGTGCAGTGATTTCATTCCTCGTGGGCAATGGGGGAAGGAATGTAACAGCCTGTTTAGCACTGCTCTTTGTTTCTCTTCACCTCTTACGTCTGCTTCTCGGCGGCACTGACAACGGCGAAGCCCTTCAAGCGTGCACAGCCTCACCTGGTGCTCTCACCTGTGCTGGAACGCACCGTCATCTTACAGGCGAGGGGACACGCTCTCAGGGGCCGCGGGCCTGGGCAGAAGACACACAGCCGGTAAGAGGGCACAGAACACAACGGCCCCTCGAAGGCTCTGAAAAGACTGGCCAATTCAGATCCTTCATCAGGAAGATGCTGCCTATTTGAGACACTCACAGGAACACGTCCGAAACTGAGGAACGGAGAAAAATTCTCCAGGAAGTTACACCTAAGCTCTTTCTTTTGTTCACTTGTTCTTTTATATATTTATAGCCTTTTTCTCCAACAGGCACTTGTTGTTTCCTTTCTTACTGAAGAGACATTAACTCCCCTGAGAACATCAAAGTGGCCTTCACATCCCCGTGAAGGTAAATGTGAGTGGGAGTGTCTGTGGTCACAGTCTTGCGTCTTCTGGTTACGTCATAATCTAGTTTTCAGGTAGTACCGTGTTTCCAGTACCATTCCCACGTCAGGGAACCCGAGATGAAAACAATGTGCATTTTCCTCCACACTGGCCTGGCACAGAGTATAACATTCTGACCCGGGCACACACATTACAGACAAGCAGCATGGAGGAACGGCGAAGAATAACAAAGAATCGCCCTCTTCTTTTCTTCCCCAATTGAGGGTCTGGTCTATTCTTTCTAAAGTGAAGGTCTAGTAACCAAGAAGCCTGGTAAACGACCTCTCCAGAGTGAGAGCTACGCAAACAGCCATCTGTTTGGAAAATAACCTATTTCCGACAGGCAGGAGAGAATGTTGGGTTCATGTTTTATCTCTTCCAGATAAGGGAGAGAAAAAAGTTCCTAAACTTTAGGAGGTTCTTTGTTATAACTGAATGAAGAGTTCCGGGCAGACAGCTCAACAGACTCTCCAATAAACATAAGAACCAGCAGACACAGGGGTTCTCCCAAAGTCTCCTCCAGTGGGGTCTTCTTAGTATAGAAATTAATGAGCCAGTTGAGTAATTTCTAACTTTTCCTCTTATATTTTAAATCAAGAAAGTTAAACGTTACGGTTTAAGAGTGATGATGTTTGGTAAAATGTCCCCCAGTGAGGACCCCCAGAGCATCAGTACACCAGCACACTGCCCTGTGGTTCGGGAAGGGTGTGGGCTTTGAGGGCAGGTAGCCTGCGCGGAAATTCAACCCCTACTTAACTGTCTGACGTGATCAAAATGCTTTACCCTCACTGAATCTTATATGGCTCACTTCAAAAACTGTAAAATAATGCCTGTCTTGCAGAGTTATTCTATAATTCAGGCCTAACGTCTATGCAGTGCCGAGCACATGGATGTGCTCAATACAGGGCATTTATCACCAAAGTGCTGATCAACACGCACACGCATCTAGAAACCACACGCAAGGATCTAAATGAAAATCTGAAACAAAGAGCTCAGATTATGGTTAGTAAACAGCTACTGAATGAAGACAGAATCTCCTTTCCAAATGCTTTAGGGAAGAACCTACCTTGTTCCCTCCTTCCCAATCCTCTTTCTTGGAAGGCAATGCCCTAGTGTCAGGGAAGGCGCAGCCATGAGGCAGGAGCCCGGTCTAGTCAGGGGCCTGAAGACAGTGGGGGTTAGGGCTGGGGTTAGGGGTTAGCGCTGGGGTTAGGGGTTAGGGCTGGGGTTAGGGGTTAGGTTAGGGTTAGGTTTCGGGGTTAGGAAGCAACAGGCTCCGCAATGGTGGAGGAGCCTTTGCACAGCCAGTGGCCAGACCACTGTTTCTAAATGTCACTCTCCGCTAACGGCAATGGGGTTCCCTGGAGAAATGGCTGTTGATTCCAGAGCTGGGGGAGGAAAGCAAATAAGGCTGGGTCTCTTGTGTCAGGAAGAAGAAAAGCACTCAGATGAGGATGGGGGCATGACAGAAGGACAGAAGGACACACAGACCTGCTTAAGACGCCAAACCTGGGACAGTCAGATCATCAAAATAAATAAGAGTAACAAGTAAAAACCCACTGAGGGAGGGCTTCCCTGGTGGCGCAGTGGTTGGGAATCTGCCTGTTAAGGCAGGGGACTCGGGTTCGACCCCTGGTCTGGGACGATCCCACATGCTGCGGAGCAACTAGGCCCGTGAGCCACAACTACTGAGCCTGCGCATCTGAAGCCTGTGCTCCGCAACAAGAGAGGCCCGCGCACTGCGAGTGGCCCCACTCGCTGCAACTGGAGAGAGCCCTCGCACAGAAACGAAGACCCCACACAGCCAAAAATAAATTAAAAAAAAAACAAACCCACTGAGGGAAACAGGAATTCATAAGCACACTCTAATACAAATAAAGGAATGACAAAACAGAGGAGGAGAGAGAGCTCTTCCTTACACTAGAATGCCTACCAATGAATGTAAAAGGAGTAATCAAATTAGATAAAAATCCCCATTTGGGAAATGTCACTGGAAAATCAGTTCAAGAAAGAAACATTAATGGATACCAAAACTAGTGGGTAAAAGCAGGATGAGAAGCTGGATTTTGTGTAATCTCAAAGTGTCACCTCATAAAATGCTAATCACTAAGGAAGAAAATGGGACTTTCCTATGGCGACACTGTCCTAACCAAGGGACTCAGGGTCAGTGCCCCCAGGAGTGGACAGACCGTCAGGGCAGAAAGAGAAGAGCCAGGTGTCACTTCTGAGACGTTGTGTAAAACATGCAGAAACAGGCCAGCTTCTGAGGCAAAGCGGCCCACACCCAGGAGTACACGCAGGCCTCTCTCCTTATAAATGGCAAGGTCGTGAGAACCAAGGAGAGAGGAAGGTCAGACTGGATCCTTCTGCCATGAAGGGCATTACTGGGACAACTGATGTTTTAATGTGGCCTCTGGGTGAAGGGTTTATAGTTCTTTGTACTATTCTTGAAATACTGCTACAGATTTGAAATTGTTTCAAAGTAAAAAGTTAAAACAACCCACTTCTCTCATCATACTAGGGTATGAGCCGTGTGAATGAGATAACTTCTTTTAACCCCAGAGGACTTCGGAGAGACGGGTCTCGTCACAGAAGGATTTGGCCAAAGGCTCAGCAGAGAACCGGGCTTGTGAGCGGACGCAGGTGTCATCCCGCAAGCGGAGCAGCTCCGAGTGCGCTCCGGAGTGGACGGGCGCTCCCGGCACACGACTCCTTCCGTGCGTCCTGGCTCGCAGTCAAACAGCTCAAAAGACAAGACTGCAGCCAGTGCAAGTCCTTTCCAGTGAGAAGGGCACAGCGGTTCCTAGTCCCCGAGTTACCAAACAGGCAAAGGATGCGTGCTCTGAACCAGATTCCTCCCAGTGCCACACTGCTGGGTCAGGAGAATCTGAAAACACTACAGAAGTCACTACTCTTTAAACAAAATTTGGGGTTTGACAGACAAATACCATCACAAGTCAGGAGAGAAAGCTTTTTTATTATGGTGGCTACAATTCCCAGAATCGCCGCTGTGTCAGACGGTCAGCATTTCACCACACAGACACTCAGGCCATCCCCGCGGACCCCGCACGTGCCCTGTGGCCAAGGGCACAAATGGAGACTCCTCGCGTGTCCCGGAAGGGCTTCAGCAGAGGAGCCAGCACAGCCCTTCCAGCGTCTCGAGAAAGGAGCATCTGGGATTCCAACTCACTTTTTCCTAAATGAAGGACGTGATTCCCCGCCTTCCCCAGTGAGCTGACAATTCCAGACCGACTGTGTCCATCACCAGAGGAAGAGCAGACGGCAGCTGCCCCTGTCTTCAGAATCTGTGAGCAGATTACTTTTGGGGCTTCAAACGCGACAGGATTATTACACCCACAGAAGAACATTTTAGTTATGCTGCTTGCTGTACTTGGTAATCCTCATAATTAGATTGTAAAACCCAAAGAGACTTCATTCTATCGTGCTACATATAACCTCTCGGAATTGGTCCCTTTCAAAATTAAAGTTAATCTGAAAGTAGCTTCACAATCCCACATGGTCCCCATCTACACCTTTCAAGTTCTTTCGTTACAAAAAAGAACACAGGACTGCAGAATAAAGTTCTGGAGTGCTCTGGCCAAGGGGGTCAGAAAAGAGCCTCTCTGTTAGCACTTGTGAGCACTGCAGCTGAGCCTAAGCATGAGACGTTTAAGTCAATAAACAAATGTTGTAAGACTTTAGCCAGAAGTGTAAGGCCTAGATTTTTCTGGAGGTCCCTAACCTGAAACCCAATCATCTAGAACTGCAATCTTTCAAGTTTTTTTTTTTTTTGTGGGGGGGGCACAAAGCCAACAGAATGCGTTATCATTGCCCATTTCTTCAGATACAGAAGGGAAGGAAAGTTCCTTCTGGAAGGTGAGCGTGGCTTCCAACAAGGTCTTCAAGGCCCCAAGGGAGTTTGTCAAAAGTTTGGCAGACATTACCCAGTATTTCAAAAATTTTGCTGCTGCTTCCTGCAAATCAACTTTTTGGGGGTAACTAGGTTATAAACTTCTGAGAAGACACAATACACAATATTTTAGTTTAGATTTAGGGAAGAAGGTAATGAGTCAAGTATTAACAATTAAGAACTATAAATAGTTCCAGATCCCTGTTCCTCCTTTTGGAGCTAAGAGTTTGCAACAGGACAATCATTTTCAGGCCTGTTTATGAAATATAAGGGCCAAATAAAACATGTGTATTTCTAACCGTCAACTCACCCTTTCCTTCCTTCAACCCATCAAACACTATTGAGTGCTAACTCCACAAACTTACTAAACAAACAAGCTCTTTTCGTTTAAAGGAGACCGTGGGCAGCACACGGCCCAGTCAGGAGAAGCTCCACGGGTTTATCCTGCTGTTTTCATTCCTGGGCACCTAGAGGGGCACGAGCTCCGTGGGGAGAAGGGATGAGGGAGGAGCTCTGAAGGAAGCAGCAAGTTCTCTGCCACTCGTCCCCTTCTCTTCCCACGTCCCCATCTTAATCCTCAGCCTTAATTTGCGTGAGGTGAAGTTCTCCCCTCCTCCTGGGGTGGGGGGACAGTGGCGACAACTCACCTCCAGCGACTCTTGCACTGACGCTCCTGAGTGAGGAGGACGTATCAGGGGCCTCACCACAAAACTAACCTCCTACCCTCAACTGCTCCTTTGAAACGAATCCTTCCCGAGAGAAGAGTCAGTCTTCATTCCACACATAAGGACACGCAGAGCAAAGAAGCCATGCAGTTCCTTCCGCTAAATGAAGGGCTTTGGACATGTGCCCTTTATGAAAAAGCAACAAAAGCTAAAAATCAGAGCGACAAAGCGCATCCGCTACAAGGACGCGAGGGCCCTGAGGCCGAGGCAGGAGCGGGGAGGAGCTGCGCGCTGCCTGGCAGGAGCCAACCTTCGCCACGCGCTCCCACTCTCGCTCTCGCACACTTGAACAGTCACGTCCCACTGTCATCAACGTTTAAACCCACTTCAGGGTAAGGGATTATACAGGCCTCTTAAGAAAATCTTTCTGCAAGCCTGTCCTAGAGCTGGTTTATGGGTTTAGTTTTGCAATTAAATTTAAATTTAGCAACAGCTAAAAAAGGCAAAACAGAAGTGGAAAGCTACCCCCTTTCCATGTGAGTAACTCACAGCAGCTTTTCCCCGCTGCCACTCTTCTTCCGCCACACAGGACAGAACAGCAGGAGAGTCAGAAGGGGCGGCGCAGAACCTCAGCAGAGGCTCTCAAGGGTGGAGGTGGGAGTGGAGGCAAGACCTCCGCAGGGTCCCCTGGAAGTATGTGGGGACACGGCGCCCAGGATGACTGGCGCGTGCGGTCAGCACCCAGTAGGGCAGGGTCGGGAAGGGCGCCGACGTCAGACTATGTTCCAGACAGGCCGGCGCAATAAAGAAGTTCTCTGCCAGAATGTTCTCGGTGCCTCGACGAGAAAAACACGCTTGAACTGATCAGAAACACTAACAGGGCAAATTAAAATCTTTAGCTTAAAAAGTAGCCAAGAGGGCTCTCTATAGGTTACATGGCTGCTTAAACACTGGATGAATAGAGAAAAAGAGTATGACTTATCTGAAACTTCTGTGAAAGCTATAACTCTTCTGTAAAGTTCAGAGTTATTCCATAAAGTTGTTTATCTCAATAAGTTGTTTTAAAAAGTCAAGGAGAAAGATGCTGAATAATACCACATTTTTATAGTACCTTATAATATTTAATTACATTTTAGAGTAACGTTTAAAAGAAACCCATTTAACACGTGCAGATATTCGTGATATTTAGATCGTGCTTATAATCAGTATGTCAGGCAAAACATACTACCATCGAGTGGCAGTGTACCTAAAATTTAGGCTCAAGTGTTTGGATGAAGACGAAACCTACAACTTAAAAGTTATAAAATCAGAGAAGCACAACGAGTTATGAGGGGCAGCAGCCTACACAAATAAACTTTAAAAACAAACGTCCAGAAATTCTACTTTAAGTTCAAGTTTCCTGTCATCAACTGGATCTATTTTTTAAATACTTTGGTCATTTTGTTTGTTTGTTTTTTTTGCGGTACGCGGGCCTCTCACCGTTGTGGCCTCTCCCGTTGCGGAGCACAGGCTCCGGACGCGCAGGCTCAGTGGCCATGGCTCACGGGTCCAGCCGCTCCGCGGCATGTGGGACCTTCCCGGACCGGGGCACGAATCTGCGTCCCCTGCATCGGCAGGCGGACTCTCAACCACTGCGCCACCAGGGAAGCCCGGTCATTTTCTTTAAAGCCTGTAATTTTGGCTGAATGCTCCACCAAGGGGTAAGGAAAAACAATTATTTCTCATTATTAGCAATGGCAGAGTTTTAAGGGAAAAGGTCCTTCCTAAGAAAAACGATTTACACATCCAGTTCGTGGAGAAACGTGAATGTTTCAACCGGTCCTCACAGTTGTGGGCTTATTGTTGGTCCAGAACTAAGCCTGCTCCATTCATCTGGGTTTACTGAGAAGACTCCCTCCTTAGAATTAAAAATGTATAGAAACTCAACACCTGTTTTTCCTGTAACAGCGCAGATCCTGGAGAAGCCGAAGGACCTTCCCGGCCCCAGAGAACCGCATGCAGGCTTCCTGCCTCAGATGCCACTGATGCCTATGGTGTGACTGCCTGTCCAAATGCTTTGTGAGTCGTTTGGGGCATCTATATGTGCTTTACGTCCACGCTCTCAGTTGAAAGTGCTTTAAAACAGCTGAAGATGAAAGATGCCGTCGCACCATTAGGGTTAGTTTCTAATCCTCTCATTTCTCTTAGGCTCAAATTATTTTCTTCTGTGCCAAATGAATCCTCCAAATACCCCATTTTTCCTTTTTCTCTTTCTCATTTCCACTGGACAACAGATTGCTCCTTCACTAGGGTTCTGCAGGGGAGGTTTAAGCTTTGGTTCTGGCTAAAAAATATAGCTGTGGCTCAGAAGATGACATAAAAGTTTCTCCCTGTGCCTAAGACACTGGAGATACCCCCCAAAAGTGAATCATTAGAGAGAAAAACTTGAAAGAAAAAGCCTTTCACAGAGAACTATTTTTGTCCAGATTACGTCTGCCAATGGCAGGTAAGGAACAGTCTGCGTCCTATGTAGTAGGAAGTGCACTTCACTCCCTACCGTGATGTCACCTGGTAGCACAGCTGGTGCTCTGCCGTGGGGGAGAGCGGGGGGGGGTGGGGGGGGCGGGAACAACTCATGGGGCACCTAAACTGATGCGAGCCTGCTCGACTCCTCAGCGGGTCACGAGGCCAACGTCCACAGGGGGACCCTTGGGCCACCAGGCGTGACTGGCCAGGCGCCTTCACTGTCCAGTGCTGCCTGGCCTCGGGACGCGCGGACTCTGGCTTGTGATCCCGCCCCAGGCCTCAGCAGCGCTCGCTGTGGCTGAACAACTTGGAGGCAAGACGATTTCGTGTGGATTCTGAAACGGTTGATAAAGGACAAATCTCCTTGATGCGCGTTCCTTGAAGGTCTGGTAAAATCTCCCCTCAAATTAGTTCGGGCCTGGTGCCTTTGGCCCAGGGTTGGAGGGTGGTGGTTAAAGTGCTATCCAATTCCCTTTAATGGCTACTGGGCTTTTCTGTTTCCCTATTTCTTCTTGAGTAATTTTGATATTTTATATTTTCCCAGAAAAGTATCTGCTTAAGTTTTCATGCTTACTGTCATAATGCCGTTCAGAAGCAGGTCTTATGATTAAACTGTTTTCTAATTCTGTCCCCTTTCCTTTCCTGATACTGTTCATACCCACTGCCCGCCCCACCCCCTCCCCCCATCAGCTTGTCAAAGGTTTATTTTATCTTACAAGTTTTTTCAAAGAATCAGCTTCTGGTTTTACCAACCATCTCTGCTATTTTGTTTTTGGTTCGTTCATTCTGCTCTTTATTTCATCCTTTCTACTTTATTTGGGCAAACTCCGTTCTCTTCCCAGCATCTCGAGTTTGAAAGCTTGGCTCATTTGTTTTCATTCTTATTTTCAAATATTTTCAACCATATCTCTGCATTTAAGGGTATAGCTTTCTCTCTTTTAACTACTCCTACAAGATCTAATGTAAAGTAATCTCATTCTAAATATTTTCTAATTCTCATTATAATTATCTCCTTAACCCGTGTAGTATTCAGAAGGGAGTTTTTGTTTCCAAAATACCCTTTTCTTGTCCCACCATCTCTATGATCTCGATTTTGCCCCCACGCCTGTGTCTCCTGCTCCCTCGGGAGTGGCCCCGAGCTGCCCTCCCTGTGAGGGACGGTCCACTGTCTCAGGCCCTCCATGTGCCCCACTCCCCCCTCACCTGGTGTGAGTGCAGAGGTCCACTGTCATGCTACTCTTCCCCCGCTCGCCCTGCACTGCACGCAGCTAAACCACGACCTCATTTAAACTAGACTTTCTGCCGACTCTGCCACAAGCGCGCTCACCGGTCTCATTTTAAATCCACTCCCTTGAACCTGGGTGGACTGCACGCTGCCAGGCACACAGACACCCCCGGGCCGCGCGCCTTCCTGGGCAGCGATCTCATCCACTTCGGCGCATCCTTCCCAGGCTGCTGGTCTCCTTTCGATTTCACTCAGACAAGAACCCCCCCAGGCCATGTTTACCGGCGTTGCCGGGCCCTCCCCTGCTGCAGTGCCCGCGGGCTTGGCGTGCTGGTCTGGAGTCGCATTGCAGCTCGGACCCCGCCCCTCGCGGACAGCACTCCACCAGGGCTCTGTGCTTCCTTCCACCCAGGTCACCATTCTGCCCTGTCCTGGTTTGCTCTCTCCCCGCTCATTCCCATCAGCCAGCACGCAGCTACACCCCCCGTCGCCAAAGCACCCTTCTCTGGACCCCGTCTCCCCTGGAGCTGTCACTCCATGTCTCTGCCCCCTCTCCTGAAAAACTTGCTTTTAAAAAATGATTCTTCTCAGTGTTTCTAACTCCTCTCCCCGCACTGTGTCTGAAAACCACTGCGATCGGCCTTTCTGTCCCACACGCCACCAGAACTAGTCTTACCGAGGTCCCCACTGACCTCCATGTCGACACTCACCGGTCAGTCCTTCGTCTTCATCAGCTCGACCCATCAGGAACACCTAACACTATGGTAACCGCTTCCTTCTCCGTACGTTCTTTTCACTGACACTGGAAAGGACACCACCGCTTCCTGGGTCTCCTCCTGCCCACTGGCTGGTACCCCCGGTTCCCCCCGAGTGGGGAGTGGGCCAGGCTCAGTCCTTGGCCTTGTCTAAACTGCCTTTCCATCACCTCACAGTCTCATGGCTTTAAGTATCATCCAACCGCTCCACAGATGCCACATATCTGACTGCCTAATCTTCCAGATGGATGTCTACAGAGACCTCAAACTCAACAGATCCCACCCTGAATTCCTGCTTTTCCTCCCCAACCCGTTTCAGCTGCAGACTTCCCATGTCAGCTGATGGCAACTCTATCCTTCCAACTGCTCAGGCCAAAGACCTTGGGGTCAGCCAAGACTGCTCTTTCCCTGACATACTGTACATCCAGAATATTTTTTTCCCCACTGAGGTATAGTTCATGTACAGTATAAATTTCCAGTGTACAACATAGCGATCTACAATTTTTAAAGGTTACATTCCATTTATAGTTATAATAAAATATTGGCTATATTCCCTGTGATGTACAATATATCCTTGTACCTTATTTATTTTATACATAGTAGTTTGCACCTCTTAATCCCCTACCCCAATATTCCCCTCCCCCTTCCCTCGCCCCACTGGTAACCACTAGTTTGTTCTCTCTATCTATGAGACTGTTTCTCTTTTGGTATATTCACTAGTTTTATTTTTTAGATTACACACATAAGTGATATCATATGGTACTTTTCTTTGTCTGACTTATTTCACTTAGCATAATGCCTTCCAGTCCATCTACGTTGTTGTAAATGGCAAAATTTCATTCTTTTCTGTGGCTGAGTAATATTCCATTGCATATATGTACCACATCTTCTTTATCCACTCATCTGTTGACAGACACTGAGGTGGCTTCCATATGTTGGCAATTGTAAATAATGCTGTTATGATAACTGGGGTGCATTATCTTTTCAAATTAGTGTTTTTGTTTTCTTTGGATGTATACCCAGGAGCAAAGTTGCTGGGTCATATGACAGTTCTACTTTTAGTATTTTGAGGAACCTCCATACTGTTTTCCACATTGGCTGTACCAATTTACATTGCCATGAACAGTGCAGGGTGGGTTCCCTTTTCTCCAGATCCTCACCGACACTTGTTATTTGTGCTCTTTTCCATGACAGCCATTCTGACAGGTGTGAGGTGATATCTCATTGTGGGTTTCGTTTGCCTTTTCCTGATGATTAATGATGTTGAGCATCTTTTCATGTACCTGTTGGCCACTTGTATGTCTTCTTTGGAAAAATGTCTATTCAGGCCTTCTGCACATTTTTTAATTGGGTTGTTTGTTTTTATGATGTTGAGTTGTATGAGCTGTTTATGTATTTTGGATATTAACCCCTTATCAGTCGTACCACTTGCCAAGTATTTTCTCCCATTCAGTAGGTTGTCTTCTGTCAAGAGTTTCGTTTGCTGTGCAAAACGAAAGTTTTGTTTTAAGTTTAATTAGGTCCCATTTGTTTATTTTGGCTTTTGTTTCCTTTACCTTAGGAGATAGATCGAGAGAAATATTGCTGTGGTTTATGTCAAACAGTGTTCCACCTATGTGTTCTCCTGAGAATTTTATGGTTTCCAGTCTTACATTTAGGTCTTTGATCCATTTTGAGTTTATTTTTGCATATGGTGTGAGAAAATGTTCTAACTTCATTGTTTTACATGTCACCGTGAAGTTTTCCAAGCACCACTTATTGAAGAGACTGTCTTTTCTCTGTTGTATATTCTTGCCTCCTTTGTCATAGATTAACTGTCCATAAGTGTGTGGATAGTTTATTTCCGGGCCTTCCATTCTGTTCCATTGATCTCCATGTCTGTTTTTGTGCCAGTACCAGACTGTTTTGATTACTGTAGCTTTGTAGTAAACTCTGAAGTGAGGGAGCGTGACTCCTCCAGCTCTGTTCTTCTTTCTCAAGACTATTTTGGCTATTTGGGGTCTTTTGTGTTTCCATACAACTTTAAAAATTACTTGCTCTAGTTCTGTGTCGTTGGTATTTTGATAGGGATTATATTAAATCTCTAGGTTGCCTCGGGTAGTATGGTCATTTTAACAATATTCTTCCAATTCATAAACACGGTATATCTTTCCATCTGTTTGTGTCATCTTCAGTTTCTTTCACAAGCGTCTTATAGTTTTCAGAGTGCTGGTATGTTGCCTCCTTAGATAGGTTTGTTTTTTTTGATGTGATGGTAAATGGGACTGTTTCCTTAATTTCTCTTCCCAGTATTTTGTTGTTAGTGTAGAGTAATGCAATGGATTTCTGTGCATTCATTTTGTATCCTGCAACCTTACCAAATTCATTGATTAGTTCTAGTAGTTTTCTGGTTGTGTCTTTAGGATTTTCTACGTAGAGTAACACGTCATCTGCAAAGAGTGACAGTTTTACTTCCTTTCCAATTTGGATTCCTTTTATTTCTCATTCTTCTCTGATTGCTATAGCTAGGACTTCCAATACTATGTTGAATAAAAGTGGCAAGAGTGGACATCCTTGTCTCGTTCTTGATCTTAGAGGAAATGCTTTCAGCTTTGTCCACCACTGAGTATGATGTCAGCAGTGGGCTTGTCATATATGGCCTTTATTATGTTGAGGTATGCTTCCTTTATCCCTACTTTCTGGAGAGTTTTTTTTTTTTTTTTAATCATAAATGGATGTTGAATTTTGTCAAAAGCTTTCTGGGCATCTACTGAGATGATCAAATGGTTTTTATTCTTCAGTTAGTGTGGTGTATCACATTGATTGATTTGCAGATACTGAACCATCCTTGCATGCCTGGAATGAGTCCTACTTGATCATGGTGTATGATCCTTTTAGTGTATTGTTGGATTCAATAGGGGAGGAGAAGTGGAGGTGGGACAGGACCAGCGTCCCTGAAGGGCAGCTGGGGGAGGGCAGGGGCTCCCATGCCCAGAGGGGTAACAAACAGGGGAGACAGTCCAGAGGGCGGAGGATCAGAAGGAAACATAGCCAGCATTTCCCCTGCCCACTTGGGCCCTGGGGAGCCTGCTGAGGTCCTGGGCCTGATGCTCTGCCCACCGAGACCCCCTCCAGCCATGTGGGTCCTGAGGGAGTGAGAGGGAGGGGGAAGGAAAAGTAAAGGCCAGATGGACAGGACCGGCGCCCCTCAGGGGTGGCTTGGAGAGGGGAGGGGTTCCCACACCTGATGGGGCCTACCCACAGTTCGGGGATCAATGGGGACAGGGGGAGACCCTCGGGAGACTGGAGGAATGTAAGGGAGTGTGGCCAGCAGTTCCCCTGCCCACTTGGGCCCCGGGGAGCCTGCTGAAATCCCAGGCCTAATCCTCCGCCCTCAGGTCTCCCTCTGGTAATGCTGAGCCTAAGCCCTGCCCCACACCCTTGCCCAGGGCCCTACCTCTACACACCACACTCCCAGACCCCCTCCAACCATGCTGGGCCTAAACTTCGCCCACACACCCCCAACCCAGGGCCTACCTCTGAACTCCCAAACTCCGCACACACTCCAAGGCAATCAGAAGCCCCCCTCAGGCTGTGCTGCCTTTTCCCACCATGCAGGTCCTAAGCCTAGGCCCCGCCCCACACTTAAATGTTGCTCTCGCCTAAGGCCTGCCCCCACCCTAAACCCCGCCTCTGCCTAAGCTCTGCCCCCCCAAAGCCAAGGCCTTTTCCGGTCTTTTTTTTTTTTAATAGATTGTGGCTCTGTTTCACCTTGGTGTTGTTGATTCTTTTATATTTTTCTTTTTCCTAATAAACAGTTTATCTTTCTAATTTTATTTCATTCCTTATACTTTGTTATTGTTCTGCTTTTTTTCTTTTCTTTTTTCTGTTGTGGATCTGTTTTACCTTGCTGTAATTGTTTCACTTATTATTTTTCCTAATATATTTTTTTATTTTTCTAAGTTTATTTTATTTCTTATTCTTTGTTATTGTACTGCTCCTTTTTTTTTTTTTTCTCTTTTCTTTTGCCACGCTGCCCGGCTTGCGGGATCTTGGTTTCCAGGCCGGGACTTGGGCCCGAGCTCCTATGGTGGGAGCGCTGAGTCCAAACCACTGGACTAACAGAGAAGCTCAGACCCCAGGGAATATTAATTGGAGTGAGGTCTCCTGGAGGTCCTCATCTCAGCACCAAGGCCAAGCTCTGCCCAATTGCCTGCAAACTCCAGCGTGGGTGGGATGTCTCAGGCCAAATAACCAGTAAGACAGGAATACAGCCCCACCCATCAAAAAAAAAAATGAGACGACAAAAAAATATGTTACAGATGAAGGAGCAAGGTAAAAACCTACAAGACCAAATAAATGAATAGGAAATATGCAACCTACCTGAATAAGAATTCAGAGTAATGATAGTAAAGACGATTCAAAATCTCGGAAATAGAATGGAGGCACGGATCAAGAAAATACAAGAAATATTTAACAAGGACCCAGAAGAACTAAAGAACCAACAAACAGTGATGAACAACACAATAACTGAAATGAAAAATACACTAGAAGGAATCAACCGCACAATACCTGAGGCAGAAGAAGGAATAATTGAGCTGGAAGATGGAATGGTGGAAGTAACTGCCGAGGAGCAGAATAAAGAACAAAGAATGAAAAGAATTCAGGACAGTCTCAGAGGCCTCTGGGGCAACACTAAACACAACAACATTCGAATTATAGGGGTCCCAGAAGAAGAAGAGAAAGAGAAAGGGTCTGAGAAAATATTTGAAGAGATTATAGTCAAAAACTTCCCTAACATGGGAAAGGAAATAGCCACCCAAGTCCAGGAAGCACAGAAAGTCCCATACAGGATAAACCCTAGGAGAAACATGCCAAGACACATACTGATAGAACCAACAAATATTAAATTCAAAGAAAAAATATTAAAAGCAGCAAGGGAAAAGCAACAAATAACATACAAGGGAATCCCCATAAGGTTATCAGCTGATCTTTCACCAGAAACTCTGCAGGCCAGAAGGGAGTGGCAGGATATATTTAAAGTGATGAAAGGGAAAAACCTACAACAACCAAGATTACTCTACCCAGCAAGGATCTCATTCAGATTCGATGGAGAAATTAAAACTTTTACAGACAGGCAAAAGTTAAGAGAATTCAGCACCACCAAACCAGCTTTACAACAAATGCTAAAGGAAACTTTCTAGGCAAGAAACACAAGAGAAGAAAAAGACCCACAAAAACAAACCCAAATCAATTGAGAAAATGGTAACAGGAACATACATATTGATAATCGCCTTGAAGTTAAATGGATTAAATGCTCCAACCAAAAGGCACAGACTGGCTGAATGGATACAAAAACAAGACCCCTATATATGCTGTCTGCAAGAGACCCACTTCAGACCTAGGGACACATAGACTGAAAGTGAGGGGATGGAAAAAGATATTCTATCAAACGGAAATCACAAGAAAGCTGGAGTAGCAATACCCGTATCAGATAAAATAGACTTTAAAATAAAGACTGTTACAAGAGATAAGGAAGGATACTACATAATGATCAAGGGATCAATCCAAGAAGAAAGTATAACAATTGTAAGTATTTATGCACCCAACACAGGAGCACCTCAATACATAAGGCAAATGCTAACAGCCATAAAAGGGGAAAGCGACAGTAACACAATAATAGTGGGAGACTTCAACACCCCACTTACACCAATGGACAGATCATCGAGACAGAAAATAAATAAGGAGACACAAGCTTTAAATGACACAACAGACCAGACAGACTTAATTGATATTTACAGGACATTCCACCCAAAAGCAGAAGAATACACTTTCTTCTCAAGTGCACACAGAACATTCTCCAGGATAGATCATATCTTGGGTCACAAATCAAACCTTGGAAAATTTAAGAAAACTGAAATCGTATCAAGCATCTTCTCTGACCACAATGCTATGAGGTTAGAAATCAATTACAGGAAAAAAACTAAAACAACACAAACACATGGAGGCTAAGCAGTGTGCTGCTAAATAACCAAGAAATCACTGAAGAAATCAAAGAAGAAAAAAAAATACCTAGAAACAAATGACAATGGAAACACGATGATCCAAAACCTATGGGACGCAGCAAAAGCAGTTCTAAGAGGGAAGTTTATAGCAATCCAAGCTCACCTCAAGAAACAAGAAAAATCTCAAATAAACAATCTAACCTTACACCTAAAGCAACTAGAAAAAGAAGAACAAAGAAAACCTGAAGTTAGTAGAAGGAAAGAAACCATAAAGATCAGAGCAGAAATAAATGAAACGGAGAAAAAAAACAACAGCAAAGATCAATAAAATTAAAAATTGGTTCTTTGAGAAGATAAACAAAATTAGATAAGCCTTTAGCCAGACTCATCAAGAAAAAAAGGAGTCAAATCAATAAAATTAGAAATTAAAAAGGAAAAATCACAACTGATACTGCAGAAATACAAAGGATCGTAAAAGACTTCTACAAGCAACTATATGCCAATAAAATGGACAACCTGGAAGAAATGGACAAATTCTTAGAAAGGTATAACCTTCCAAGACTGAACCAGGAAGAAACCGAAAATATGAACAGATCAATCACAAGCAATGAAATTGAAACTGTGATTAAAAGTATCTTCCAACAAACAAAAGTCCAGGACCTGATGGCTTCACAGGCGAATTCTATCAAACATTTAGAGAAGAACTAACACCTATCCTTCTCAAACTCTTCCAAAAAACTACAGAGGAGGGAACACTCCAAACTTGTTCTATGAGGCCATGATCACCCTGATACCAAAACCAGACAAAGATACTACAAAAAAAAGAAAATTACAGACCAATATCACTGATGAACATAGATGCAAAAACCCTCAGCAAAATACTAGCAAACAGAATCCAACAGCACATTAAAAAGACCATACACCATGATCAAGTGGGATTTACCCCAGGGATGCAAGGATTCTTCAATATATGCAAATCAATCAACGTGATACACCATATTAACAAATTAAAGAATAAAAACCATATGATCATCTCAATAGATGCAGAAAAAGCTTTTGACAAAATTCAGCACCCATTTATGGTAAAAACTCACCAGAAAGTGGGCATAGAGGGAACCTACCTCAACATAATAAAGGCCATATACAACAAACCCACAGCAAACATCATTCTCAATGGTGGAAAACTGAAAGCATTTCCTCTAAGATCAGGAAGAAGACAAGGATGCCCACTCTCAGCACTATTATTCAACATAGTATTGGAAGTCCTAGCCACGGCAACCAGAGAAGAAAAAAGGAATACACATTGGAAAAGAAGAAGTAAAACTGTCACTGTTCGCAGATGACATGATAATATATACAGAAAATCCCAAAGATGCAACCAGAAAACTACTAGAACTAATCAATGAATTTGTTAAGGTTGTAGGATACAAAATTAATGCACAGAAATCTCTTGCATTCCTCTACACTAACAACAAAATACCAGAAAGAGAAATTAAGGAAACAATACCATTTACCATGGCAACAAAAAGAATAAAGTACTTAGGAATAAACCTACTTAAGGACGCAAAAGACCTGTACTCAGAAAACTACAAAACACTGATGAAAGAAATCAAAGATGACACAAACAGATGGAGAGATATACCATGCTCCTGGATTGGAAGAATCAATGATGTGCAAATGACTGCACTACCCAAAACAATCTACAGGTTCAATGCAATCCCTATCAAATTACCAATGGCATTTTTCACAGAATTAGAACAAAAAATTTTACAATTTGTATGGAGGCCCAATAGACCCCGAATAGCCAAAGCAATCTTGAGAAAGAAAAACGGAGCTGGAGGAATCACATTCTCTAACTTCAGACTATACTACAAAGCTACAGTAAACAAGAAAATATGGTGCTGGCACAAAAACAGAAATATAGATCAATGGAACAGGATAGAAAGCCCAGAGATAAACCCACACACCTATGGTCACCTAATCTATGACAAAGGAGGCAAGAATATACAATGGAGAAAAGACAGCCTCTTCAGTAAATAGTGCTGGGAAAACTGGACAACTACATGTAAATGAATGCAATTAGAACACTACCTGACACCATACACAAAAATAAACTCAAAATGGATTAAAGACCTAAATGTAAGACCAGACACTGTAAAACTCTTAGAGAAAAACATAGGAAGAACACTCTTTGACATAAATCACAGGAAGATCTTTTATAACCCACCTCCTAGAGTAATGAAAATTAAGAACAAATAAGCAAATGGGACCTAACTAAACTAAAAACTAAACTAAACTAAAAGCTTTTGCACAGCAAAGGAAACCATAAACAAGATGAAAAGACAACCCACAGAATGGGAGAAAATATTTGCTAATGAAGCAATGGACAAAGGATTAGTCAAAATATACAAAAAGCTCATGCAGCCCAATATCAAAAAAACCCAAACAACCCAATCGAAATATGGGCAGGAGACCTAAACGTACATTTCACCAAGGAAGACACACAGATGGCCAAGAGGCACATGAAAAGACGCTCAACATCACTAACTATTAGAGAAATGCAAATCAACACTACAAT
Source organism: Phocoena phocoena (assembly GCF_963924675.1). Classification (NCBI taxonomy): domain Eukaryota; kingdom Metazoa; phylum Chordata; class Mammalia; order Artiodactyla; family Phocoenidae; genus Phocoena; species Phocoena phocoena. Next base: position 186,401,423 of record NC_089219.1, on the reverse strand, counting down.
GACATATCACCTCACACCAGTCAGAATGGCCATCATCAAAACATCTACAAACAATAAATGCTAGAGAGGGTGTGGAGAAAAGGGAACCCTCTTGGGCTGGTGGTGGGAATGTAAACTGATACCGCCACTATGGAGAAGAGTATGGAGGTTCCTTAAAAAACTAAGAATAGAACTACCATATGATCAAGCAATCCCACTACTGGGCATATACCCTGAGAAAACCATAATTCAAAAAGACACATGTACCCCAATGCTCATTGCAGCACTGTTCACAATAGCCAGGACATGGAAACAACCTAAATGTCCATCAACAGATGAATGGATAAAGAAGATGTGGTACATATATATAATGGAGTATTACTCAGCCATAAAAAGAAATGAATTTAGGTCATTTGTAGAGACGTGGATGGACCTAGAGTCTGTCATACAGAGTGAAGTAAGTCAGAAAGAGAAAAACAAATATCATATATAACGCATATATGTGGAATGTAGGAAAATGGTACAGATGAACATATCTGCAAGGGAGGAATAGAAACATGGACGTAGAGAATGGACGTGTGGAGGGAAGGGGGAAGGGGAGGGTGGGATGAATTGGAAGATTAGTTTTGACATAAATACACTACCATGTGTAAGACAGATAGCTAGTGGGAACCTGCTGTATCGCACAGGGAGCTCAGCTTGGTGCTCTGTGAAGACCTAGGTGGGAGGGATGGGTGGGGGGAGGTCCAAGAGGGAGGGGATAGATGTATATATAGAGCTGATTCACTTCACTGTACAGTAGAAACTAACGCAACATTGTAAAGCAATTATACTCCAATAAAAAAAATAAAATAATGGATTCAATTTCATTACTGGTAATTGGTCTGTTCATATTTTCTGCTTCTTAATTCAGTCTTAGGCGTTTGAACATTTCTAGGAATGTGTCCATTTCTTCCAGGTTGTCTCTTATTGGCATAGAGTTGTTTGTAGCAGTCTCTTAGGATCCTTTGTATTTCTGTGGTGTCAGCTGTAACTTCTCCTTTTTCATTTCTGATTTTATTGATTTAGGCCCTGTTTTTTTCTTCATGAGTCTGGCTAAAGGTTTATAAATTTTGTTTATCTTTTCAAAGAATCAGTTCTTAATTTCACTGATCTTTTCTTTCTTTTTTTTTTGGTCTCTATTTCATTTTATTTCTGCTCTGATCTTTATGATTTCTTTCCTTCTACTAACTTTGGGCTTTGTTTGTTCTTTTTCTAGCTCCTTTAGGTTAGGGTTGTTTATTTGAGATATTTGTTTCCTGAGGCAGGCTGGCATTGCTATAAACTTTCCTCTTAGAACTGTTTTACTGCGTCCGACAGGTTTTGGATTGCCGTGTTTTCCTCACGTCCAGAATCTTATCAACTCTCAGCTCCTATCCTGCTACCATGTGTTCCAAGCCCCCATCATTTCCTGCCTGAATTACTGTAACGGTCCAGCAGCTTCTGCTCTTGTCTCAAGTCTAATCTCAATACAGCAGCTAGAGGGATTACCTTAAAACGTAAGTCAGACCATGCCATTCCTCTACTCAAATTCCTGCAATGGCTCCTCGTTTCATGCAGAGTAAAAGAAAAAGGCCTACAACACCCTACACCCACATGATCTGATTCTCTTTCCTATTACTCTCCTCCCCAGCTTCTTCTATGACCTTTGCTCTAGCTGATGCCTCTGCCTGGAATGCTCTTCCTCCAGACAGCTTTATGGCTAACTCACTCAGCTTCTTCAATTCTTTGCCCCAATCTCAGCCTGCCAATGAGATTTACTCAGACACCCTATTTGATAATACAGCCTGTCCTCTCTCCACCCAATCCCTCACTGTGGCTGCTGTCCACTGCTTGCCTGCTCCTGATACCCCGGGAGAAGATAAGCGTCACGAGTCCAGGCTCTTTGTGTTTTGTTGACTAATGCACTCCACATGCCTAGAACGGTGTATGGCAAACACTGGGCACTCAAGAAATATTTGATGAATGAATGAGAGAATGCTGAGCTTTAATTTAGTGTGGCCCTCATGACACACATGCCATGTGTACTCTGTATTTACTGGATCAAGTTGGTTAATTATGGCGTTCAAATCCTTTATGTCCTTTAACTATTTTTGTCTGTTTGATATAGTTTCTGAGAGAGGTGTGTTAAAATCTGAAACTCTGATTGTGGATATACTATTTCTTTGTGTTATTCTGACAGCTTTTGTTTTATAAATCTTGAGACTATATTTTCAGTGTCTCCAGTCCATTACTTTATAACTTCTTTGTGGATTGTTCCTTTTTCACAATCAAGAAATATCTTCTTGTCATTTGATGCCTTTTGCTTAAAATTATCTTTTTTTTTTTTTTTTTTTTTGCGGTACGCGGGCCTCTCAGTGTTGTGGCCTCTCCCGTTGCGGAGCACAGGCTCCGGACGCGCAGGCTCAGCGGCCATGGCTCACAGGCCCAGCCGCTCCGCGGCATGTGGGATCCTCCCAGACCGGGGCACAAACCCGTGTCCCCTGCATCGACAGGCAGACTCTCAACCACTGCGCCACCAGGGAAGCCCTTAAAATTATCTTTGATGGCTATTAATGTTGCCAGATCAGCTTCCTCTCGGTGAGTATTTGCATATATTCTCCCCACCCGCCCCATACTTTTATCTTTTACTGCTAAGTACAATTTTGAAGACAGTTTACAGAATAATCCAACCTGAGTACCTCTGGCTTTATAGGTAAATTCATGTTCATCATGACTACTTACACATTTTATTTTGTCTTTCCTATTTTCCCCTTTTCTTCTTTTCATCCCCTTTCCTGTTTTCCATTGGATGGAGTGAATGAATCTTAAACTTACCTGTTTTTCCTCTACTACTGATTTAGGAGCTGTACCTTCTAATTCTGTATGACTTTAGTGGTTATTCCTACACAGTAGTTTAACACTTATCTAAGTATTTTTTTTTCTTTAAAAGTGTGTAAAGTTAATCAGCATCTTTTCTGCTGAAAACAAGAACCACAGGACAGTTTTACACCTTTAACACCACATTATTTCTAGAATTCTAGATCCAGTGTTTTAAACATTAAAAAAAATAGCTTTATTACCGTATTCAACACTTTGTTTCTTGTATTTCACTTCTTTCTGCATTTATTTTTCTTTTTGCTGAAAAACATTCCTTAGTTCTTTCATCAGTTAGGGTTTGCGGGTTGAGAAGTTAGTCCGTGTGTGTCTGAAAACGCCTTTATTTTACACTTGCTGTGTAAACAAATCACTGCATAGAACTGTAGGTTCATAATTGTTTTCCCACAGCACTTTGAAGATACTATCCTGTTTTCTGGTATCTACCATTGCCAGTTTGACTACCATCCGTTTGTGAATTACCCTTATCACTAATGGCTTTTACTTTTGAAATAATAGCAGTTCAGCTCCCCTAACCTCACCAGTCTGTAAACATTAGCAAATATATCCAAAGTTCAAACTCAAAATCAGCTGTAGTGGAGGAATATTCCTGCCATTTGGAAGCTGTGTGGATTGAAAGAAATAACGGATATACTGGAACATGAGGTACAGAGGGAAGGTGACTTTAAAAAGGTACTAAGCTGGGGGCAGCAGCAGCCTCTGCTGTAAAGCTCGTGTAGGAACTCTACCCCTAGTTCCCATACTTGAGTCAACGGGCACGAGAAGAGGGCGCTCTCCCCGCCCGGGAGCAAGGGCAGCCAGCCCCTGCGCCGGGGGGCACACCCAGCCCCGCAGGAGGGAAGCGGGTCTGGGGGCTCAGGGCTTGCACTCTCTGACACCCAGTCCTTGCACAGCTCAGGTGAAGCCATGCCCCCTTGGGGGCCCAGGTGTTTAATCTATAGAATAAGGGAGCTGGGCTAGAACAGTTTGTAAAGTGCCTTCCAGAAAGAGCTTTCTGAAACCTCCACAGTTTGCTGGCGTGTAAGTATGCTGAGTCAGTAGGTTGCCAGGTGAAGGGAGAGGGCCAAGCACTCCTGGAATGAGCCTCACCAGACGCAGGGATCTGTCTGTCTGACCACCACTCTGCAAAGCACACCTGCTGGTGCCTGGTGCGGGGTGTAGACGCAATCTAAGCTTCCAACAGAACACAGCAAGCCAGCCCAGACAAAACAGAACCTCCCCCCGCCCAAGCCCCAGACACGTCTGTCCCTGAGAGCTGAGAAGGCACGAAAGTCAGTCTGCAGCTGACCAGCCCCAAGTGCCGGAGGGGCACAAGCAGGCAGCACGGCGCGGCTGTACCCAGGAGGTGAGCACGCGGGCCCCGAGCACCACCGAGTCAGGCCTGGGCGCGGGGCCCGCGAGCAGGTGAGCAGACGAGCAGACGTGGAGAGGAGGAGCGGGGCAGGGGAGCGGGGCGAGGAGTGAAGCTGGGTTCAGGCACACAAAAGCCCAGGGGTACATTTCACAGCTTCTCAGAACTGTGACTGTACGTGAGCTGTTCAATTTCAGCACACGGTGCCAGAAACCACACTGATCCTGATGTTACGGGGTGGCCCTCAGCCCCCCAGTCCCAGGCAGTGTTCAGATAACACCCCAGAGGGCTTCCCAAACACACAGGCCCTGAGAGGCCCCTGGCTGCCTGCGCTCTGATCTCCCCGCGGTACTCCACGCAGCGGAAACAGGCGACAGTCAGATACAGCTCATGACAGAAGCCTACACTCCACTTTGCTTCACTTTTAAGCCTCTACTTTCTGAAAGTTTGTGCTGCCAAAGCAGTTAGGGAAAAAAATTACACAAGCAACAGGGGCCCATCAAAGAAGATTCAGAAAATAAAGATGAGTAGAAAAGAGTCGGTCATACTCTGTCCCACCACAGGAACACAGCCACCGCCAACACACAGTGGCCGTCCTCGGTCTCTGACCCTCACACAGGTGCTCACGCAACAGGTATACCTGTGGGTCCAGCTCATTCGATGACACTTCATCACGAGCATTTATCCAGGGCGTGACACTGCCTTTGCAACTCATTTCCAAACGGCTGCCTCCTACTCTAGTCTGTTCCAAGGAAATACCCTAAAGGGCTGGCCGTCAGGGCATGGAAAGCAAGCTGTGATTCACAGCATCCACAGCTCAGTGTGTGAGCGAATCATCATTTACTTAACTGCTGCCAGAATACTGGACATTTAGGTTGTTTCCGTTTTTTCCACTATTATAAATCGCTAAGTGGACTCGTTTTGTTCAACAGCACCAAACAAACACCTCCCATATAACAGGCACTCGAGTATTTACTGAATGGACAGATGTTTACAGAGCCACATATATATAACACACCCTGTGGTTAAAATCTCTGTACATAAAGCTTTTTTTTTTTCCTTCCTTTTTCATATTCAGGACTATTTCCTAGAGACAGACTTCCAAAAAGGAATATTCTGGATCAACTCAGGGCCTTTGATAGCTTGGCAATTTGCTTTCCAAAAAGGAAGTATTAATTTGCATTCCCAACATGAAATACGAGGAGACCCATCTCAGTCTCCTCCCACCTAAACTGGCCATTATCTTTTCAACATCTTTTCCTATTTTGGTCGGTGAAAAATAAAATCCTACTTCCTGCTGCTCATTTATAGCTTTGAATACTAGTGAGGTTACCTACTCCTCCTTAACTTTCTTAACCAGTCTACGTTGAAATAGTTTTCTAATAATCATTACTATCCAAATCAAATTTATCCCTTTAAGGTCAGCTGTAGGTGGCGGTGGAACAACATCGTTGCCAGGAAGTCAAGGCCAGCAGACGAGTTCTTTAAAGGGCTACGGAACACACCACAGGAGCAGCTCCTCAGAGCACCGCACTGCTGTGGACCAGAGGCGGCGAGGCTGGAGTCAGAGCCCAGCCCCTGACCCTCCCCAGGGCGCACCGTTAGCGGCTCTGCTTTACCTGTGGCACCCTTCTGGGGAGATGATGCAACTGAGGATGGGGAGAAGCGGGGGCTGGGAGGAAGCTTTCTGCTTTGAGGAAACCCTCTTAGATGAACCAGAACCTCTTAGGGCTGTTCTCCACAGCTGCGCTCTATAAAAGCTTCTCGGTGTGGCGTAAGCAGAACTCTCTCAATCCTGGATTAGGCTCTCTCTCTGAAAGCGTCCTGTAAACGAGTAAGCTAAACACAAAAAAGGCAGAAGCACGTCAGAGAAGACAAGCTGGGAGCCTGACGGTGCCAGACAGCCACCCCCCGCCGACGGATCAATAACCAACCCCTGCCTCACAGCTGGCGTCAACTGTGGAAAGAGCTCCTCTGAGGCAGAGACACTCTGCTTTTCATTCCCTCGGAACATCCATGCGGGAGCGGGCGGCCAGGAGACAGCAGCAATGCACAGTAAGGAGTGTTGGGGGAGCAGTCGGGGGAAGCATAAAATCGGGCCGTCACCACAGTCGGCCAAGTGATAGGAAGATTAGATCTATTTGAACTCTTCCAGCCTTTGGGAAGATTTTGTTTTTTTAATTGAAGTAGAATTCATTCACAATGTTGTGTTAGTTTCAGGTGTACAACAAAGTGATTCAGTTACATATATATTCTTTTTCATTCTTTTCCATTATGTTTTATCACAGGATATTGAATATACATCCCTGTGCTATAAAGTAGGACCTTGTTGCTTATCCATATAATATATAATAGTTTGCATCTGCTAACCCCAAACTCCCAATCCTTCCCTCACCAACCCCTCCCCCTTGGCAACCACAAGTCTGTTCTCTATGTCCGTGAGTCTGTTTCTGTTTTGTAGATGAGTTCATTTGTGTCATATTTTAGATTCCACAGATAAGTGATATCATATGGTCTTTGTCTCTGTCTGACTTACTTCACTTAGTATGATAATCTCTAGGTCCATCCATGTTGTTACAAATGGCATCATTTCAAGCCTTTTTATGGCTGAGTAGTATTCCATTGTATACATGTACCACATCTTCTCTATCCATTCCTCTGTTGTTGGACATTTAGGTTGCTTCCATGTCCTGGCTATTTTGAACAGTGCTGCTATGAACATTGGGGTGCATGTAGAAGATTTTTTTAATCAGCAAACTATTTTGGAGCTTTGTCCCCAGAGCAAATGGCTACGAACCAGACACTATTAACCCCAGAAAACTCATCACACGCCCTGTACGCAGTCAGTCACAGAGTAGATGCCGCTGCTCCAGGGCCTGTCCCCTGCCTCCAAGCTGCCCTCCCGAGCCAGCAATGCCTGCCAATCGCCAGGCCCAGGGGCCTCCGAGCGCACACGCTCTGTGAGTCCTGTGACGTGGCCGAGGCAGGCGTGGGGGCACTTGCTCCCCTTCCCTTCTTCTGGCAGCGGAGCTCCCATTTCCCGTGGGGAAGCTGTTCCGTGCAGCGGCCCGTCTCCTGCCCTGCCCCCGTCACCAGCGCAGCTGCTGCAGCGCCATGGCCAGCGCCACCGTGCTCACCGCGCTGGCTGTGGTCACTCAGCACTCACAGGCGGCTCCACAGGCAGCAGCACGTCTGAAGAGACGGCCTATGTGATGGGCGCCCTCGCTTACCCCAGCCCCGCACCTCCCCACACTCAGCCCACACATCCAATCGCGTGTGGGACGCTTCCCTTCCAGCTCAGCACGACCGAAAGCAAAATCGTCACCTGCGCCCCAAACACGCTCTTCCTCCCGAATTCCCAGCCTCACTCCAGCACGCGGCACACACAGTCACCAAGTCAGAAACGTGAACGACACCAACTGAGCTGTTCTACAAGTTTTCAGAGAAAACATACCTGAACACTAGATCCTGAGGGTAAAATAATGAAGAAGAAACAGCCCACGCCTTTAAGGATTTTACTTTAATTGGCAAATACAATCTAATAATGATAATCACCATGTATTAAAGGTCAATTCAAGATACTGAGAAGACTCTAGTCTGGTCGGAGGAGGGATCAAAGGAAGGCTTCTTGGAGGAGGTGGAGCTTAGCCTAAAACATGAATGTGCACTAAAAAGGGAGGGGGAGTCGGAGAAAGAGGCAATAAAGCAAGAAGAGCATTCCAAGGAACGGGAATAAAGAAGCTCAAAGACTGGGGGAAGGAGACATGTGTAGGACCATCACACTAGTAGCTTTCATTTATTAAAAGCTTGGCACTACCTAAAGTAAAAAACATTCGTACTGCTGTTCCTTACATTAAGCCTGTGAGACAGGAACAGTGATCTCATTTTGCAGATTAAAGCACTGTCAGAGCTCCGAGAAGTTAAATGACTTTTCCAAGGCCATACAGCCAATAAGAGGTGGAACTGGCTCTGAACACAGGTCTCTGGCTCCAAAGCCAGCACCGTCTCCCCCGCCCCTGCATCTTCCCAGCCACCCCACACTCCCGCGATGCTCCCGCCCCACAGCCAGGAAGACAGTGAGTCCTGCCGACTTCTCCCGTTCAGTCCACGCAAAGCACTAGAGACCTATTTCGTTATCTTTCATCTGGATTCTAACAGGCTCTGATTGCTCTGTACATATAAAGTGTGTATGTGACAAAAAGGCAGATCAGAGCTACTTCGTTTTCCCATCATGAGATCCACCAACTTATCTGTACACGTTCTTCCATTACAATCGGAGAAATACTCTGGGTCTTGTCCAGGGCCAGCCCTGGAATAATCTGGAACGTAGCCACAAGCCCTCTTGTGCTAACTGTGCCCTTTTCCTGAGCAGTCTCACCCAGTCCTCGGGCACTAAATCCCCGTCCTAAGGCAGTGACTCCAGATCCGTCGCACGTCTTCCACAACCACCAGATTCCTCGGTTCAACGGCCTATTAGGTGTCTCAATGGGGGCGTCTAACAGGACCGGCTCCTGCCCCTCAGGATGTGAGCATGCCTGCTGTCATACTCCTGCATCCCTGAGGCGCGCAGCCCGACACATGTCGGGCACCCAATCAGTGCGGGCCTTCTGCAGGGAGGCAAGGAGTGGAGGCTGGCTCTGAGCTGTGCCCCAGGGAGCCCTAGGCTTTATGACGGCCTCCCTGGGATGCTAGCAACCCCTAAACGTTCACGTACCTCGAGAACAGTGTCTGTGAAACCTGCCCGTTGGGATTCCCCTTGGAGACTTGTATGATGCAGGCTCCCAGGCTTTCCACCCTCCACCGACTCGGAATCGCGTGGGGAGAGGCTCGAAAATCCATGTCCTAAACAAATGACCGCAGTGATTCTTACTGACCAGTTTGAGGAAGACGACGGCAGAAGCTCTACCTGTTACCTTCACCCGTCATCACTGAGAACCGCTCAGCTCGCTGGGCGCCAGTATCCAAGCCTGCCCAGAGCTCCGAGTCAAGCACGCCAGAAATAATCTCGCAGTTGCCCGAACGGTATTTCACTGTTTTATTCCTGAGCACCAAAGGTCACCGGTGACCCAAGAGACTTCTTGGACAACAGGCACACGTTAGGTAGACCCGTATTCTCAAGAGAAGGTCTGGTTTTGCTTACTTGGCACAAAATTAATTGTGCTAACCTATCACCAGTTCCCACATCTGATAGGAGTCTTTACTGTGACAGATTACTGTCAGCTTTCATCACTTTTTTCCCTAAAATTGTCGAAGGATCAAAATTTCATTAGCTTCTTTCTAAAAATCCACTCCTTTTAAATATCATTTCAAGTAAAAGCAGGGTCAAAGCTTTGAAGATTTATGTCAACCCCTCTGCAAATCCGCCCCCCCGACCCCGCCCGCAATTCTTCCTGCATATATCCTGCAGACTGAAAGTTAACAAGGCAAAAGACAATAAATTCCAGAATCTACTCCTGAGGAATTCAAATGATAACCAGCCGTTAGAGTGAGTGACAGCAAGCAACGACCTTTGGACAGGCACCCTCCTAAGAACCTGTGAGCCTCAGGCGCCAACTCGGCTGTGGTCAGAGCCTACAAAGAGCTGCACTTCTCACGTGGCAAGCGACTGCCTGCATCCAGCCGTGCCTGTAGGTCCCTGGGAGGTAGGAAGGGACGGCTCAGGTGAGAAAAGCCGATAAGGGACAGACCGGGAACCCACCATCTCAGACTTTCTCCTCAGAAGGTAAAGACCTGCAACAGAGCAGAGAAACTCCATGTGGACGACACAGAAGACACTCTCCCTCCTGGGCTCCTCCTTCAGGAAGCTTGGCCACGTCTCCTGCAGCGGGACCAAAATCCACCAGTGCCTTTCCGGCTGAGGACAGACAACACGGACGCCTCGCAACAGGTGACTCCCCTGCCCACGAGCCGTCAGTCGTGCTCCAGAGTCAGCAAGATGCAGCATTACCAAAGGAGTGCTTGGATGGGGGGCAGTGGGCACTTGGAGCCACGCTGACGTCAGCAAACTCCTTCTGAGCCGGGAACCTAGAGCAGAGGCTGCTAAACTGGGGCCTGGCCCGGAGGCCGAGTCCAGCCCACCAGCCTGCTTGTGCATAAAGTTTTATTGGAATACAGCCGCGCCCATTCATAACGCACTGTCCATGGCTGCTTTCCCACTGGGACAGCAGAGCCGAGCAGCCGCGACAGACCATGTGGCCGGCAAAGCAGAAAACGCTGACAGTCAGGCCCTTCACATAAAACGTTTGCTGAGCCCTGACCTAGAGCGTTAGGTGCCGAGACCAGGACTAGGCTGGCCGCCCCTCCGCACCCACTGCTGAAGAATAGGCCCGGACACCTGCCCGCCGCCTCCCCCCAGGGCGCAGAATGCGGACCCTCCACAGCAGCCGGGCACTTGGGGAAAAGGAGACCGCAGCACTCGGTGATGACAGCCCCGTGACCGCCACCTTGGTGGAGCACTTCTGAAAGTCCCTTAGCGCCAGGCAAAACCCCATCTTGACGCATGAACTGTTTCACTTGGTTAAACAATATCCAAACATGTTATTTTCCTCTTAAAATGCTTCTATAACCTGAAAAATATTTCAGGAATATAACCGGAGCTATAAGCTCCAAGACCATACTAAGTATTTGCGTTTGAGCCATTAATTGGCTAAAGGGCTTTTTAAAAGTCCCTTCTCTCTTCTCAGTAGTCAATAACGTTGGCATAATTCACAGTGTAAGAGTTCGGGTTGTAAGAAGACAAAAAACGTTAAAAGCACAGGAAAGCATGCACTGCTAAGGCACACCTGTGGGAACATTTGTGTACCTTACAGGGTTACGTTTGGATAGAATATTATGGTTTTTCATGAAAGAAATTCATGTCCCTAAATGCCTGCTCTCTGATTCTTGAGCTTGCCTGACTGAAGACGGAGCTGGAGAAAATGAAGACTGGTAAACTGTGACCACTCACCCCACCACCCTACCCCTCCGGTCCTCCCACAACACTGGGAAAGGCGACATCTGTCAGTGCCTCAAGCTCAACATTCCTGCTGGGGCGGATCTATAAACACTTCGCTTACTGAGAAAGAGCTGCAAATCCCACGCTAAGCTTTCCACCTCGATCATGGGGCTACAACGCTGGCATTAGCTAAGCCTAAGCCATGGTTAAAGCTCTCCAGCCACACCATCAACAGGAGAAATGAAGACTCCTGTCACTAAGGTAACCCCCAGACTGCACTAAAAGGGGAGCAATTATCCCTGGAGGCGCTCCACAATCAAAGCCAGCACAGACTGACTGAGTGCTCTGAAGACAGCCTCACGGGAAGCTGCCGCCACGGTAATGACGGGGCCCCAGGAGCGCTCAGGGCGGGAACGATCCTCCTCTGGTCTTGGAAAAAACCTCTTAGGAAACATACCGGCAGGAGATTCACCGTAATGTCAAACAATAGTCTTTGAGTGAATGACTTAGACAACTTTTTCTTATTCTTTATAGCGGTATGAATCTCCTTTTATAACAAATATCTTCTACCCCCCCGCCCCGATCTTGACTATCCTGAAATGAAATTCTCAGATGTAAAACTCAGCTAAAATCACAAAAATCAATAATTAAACACGAAGAAGAAACAGACAGAAAATCATTTATAATGAAACACGTATTTCAATGTGTAAACCTGGGGGCCAGTAATACTGGGAGGTGCCATGGAGCAGCCAGAGGCGTGGACCCCCCACAGGACTGTCGCGAAGGGGTGTGCTGTGCGATGACGTCATCGTGCAGGAGGCACTGCTGCCAGGCGTGAGCAAAGCCAAGGTGCAGTTTCTCCTCAGCTGACACGGTGGTTGGATATTTAGAACCGCCCTCTGCCAAAAAATGTGCGTTCATACATAAAATCAACGTGGGTTTTGAACTCAGATAACAGAAAGGCTTTTATCTCTGACTGTCCAGGGAGACGGTGAGAAGCCCAGCTGCAGGACAACTGTCTGTTTTACAGGACACACAAGGGTGTCTGGCTTCCCTGGCCCCTGACCACGAAACGCATCCACAACGTCAGCCATCGCGGTGACCCCTAAAAGGACAGCCTCCTCTAGAAATACTCTCTACACTTTTCTGTACTTCGTATATTTTCTATAATGAAACGCATTGCCTTTGTAATCATAAAAGACAAGTTCCAGCAGAGTTTCAAGGTCACTGGCGTCCCTCCAACAAAGAGACACAAGGTTACAGGTCACTAACAAAAACCGATACCTTAAAGGCAGTCGGAGGAAGAAGGAAGAGATTGGAATAAAAGGCAAGGTCAAGAGGTTAACTGTCCTACCCTCAGCAGTTGATAAAGTTCACATCTTTGTATAAGACATTGAGCAAAGCTCAAACAGATACCTTGAAGGTCAATTTATTCTATCTTAAAAAAGATTTCTGACTGAAGCAGAGTTCACTGATGACGTGGGACAGCGGGTCCAAAAATTACAGGGTCTGAAAGGAATACATGTGTATTTTGATTACTGAGATTTGCTTGGCAATGGCATGACCCAAAATTAATAGAGTCCTTAAAAGGAAGGAAGATGCCAAAAGAAACTTTGTCCTTAAGATGGTTTATACAGCTTGGCTACAGCAAGGCACAAGTATGACCCATATATAGCAAATCCCAGCAGCTGTAGTATTTTAAGAACGACGGTTGCAAAGCAAGAGCAAGTGCGCAGTGAAAGGAGAGGCCGTCCAGTGAGCGTGGAGTCACAGCTGGAGAAGCCCCCTCACGCAGCCTGGACAGAAGGCGCTTCCCAGTCTCTCCACCCGCATGCCCGGCCCCCCCGTCGTCACTGCTGGGACCCCGACGGCCTGCGTGGAGAGTCCGCCGAGCCCTGGGGGCTGCTCGTGACGGCCCTGCTCATTAAGTCTATTCCTATGAGTATTATCATCAGATTTGCCAGGCTTCTCCCGCCGCTCATTCTAGGGACAAGCTAACCACCCTTCCCTCTTCTTCTTATCTGGCTGAAGATAAAGAAGCTGAGGGAGGAAAATCTATATTTTACTATCTTTTCACTTGATTAAAAGGAAGAGTGGCTTGCTTAAAAAAAAAGATTATGGTGGTTTTACGGTACACTGTGAAAAATACTACTTTACTACAGAAGTAAGCAACTCCACCCGAGAGCTTACCTACCGTGTCTTTAAACTCAGACTGTTGGTTCTATCTCAACAGCACAGGCTTGTCTGGGACATACTTTACCATATTAGGCAATCAGGCCCCAGAGAGAACGGAAAGCAAAACAGTCCTAGGCTTTTACCTAAAAGGAGAATGGCGAAGACACTGCCCAGCGGTGGAGAGCGGACAGAAAATCGCTGGACGCCCTCCAGCAGATAAAGGGGCTTCACAAGATTAAGTAACAAGATTCAAAATCTTACTTGACAGAGGGGTGAAGATCCAGCAAACAGCCAGACGCAAAACTGTGAAAACTCAGAGCAAGTAGGAAAAAGGGCCATTATTTACTCGAAGAAAGAGAGTGGGGGGAAGTGGTAAAGATCTGTGGGAACACACGCAGAAAAACAGAAACGGGAGGGTGGTTTAGGCAGAAGGGTTAAAGCCTGCTTGAGGACACAGAGATGTGCAAGGACTTGTTCTCCTCAGGTCTTCAAAGGGCTCCAAGCAAACTAGGAAACACTGAGTTCTCGGTCCTTCCTTCTCTACTCATTTCTGTCCCTGCCTCAGCAACTGCTTTTAAGATTTATTTCTCAAAACTCATCAGGTTCATTTTCAGAGCACAAGCACACGCTGGAGCCGGAGCTACTTCTTTGACTCTTCAAAGAATCCATTCTTTATGGATAAATTAATAACTTAACTTCAAAATCACATGATTCTGAGGTCAGTGAGAGTATTCCAAAAGCCATTCTCTCATCCAGATTTAGGAACCTACAGATTTGGAAAATAATTTGAGTGGCTCTTACTCATCTCTAACTATTTAAATGCATTAACTCATTTTCATTTTACAACTCTAAGAGGTAGACACTATTATTATCCCCACTTCACAGATGAGGAAACTGAAGCATCTCGTCCAAAGCAGTTCAGCGGTCAAGGTGGGGTTGCCCCGGAAGCCCAGCTCCTGGGTCTGCACTCCTAGCCTGTTGTGACAGTATATCACCCAACACACACGACAGATACAGACTCAGGAGAATGCGGTGCAAAGCCCTAGACACAGCTGTGCTCCCTCTCTCTGGGCCTCCTCAGCTGTGATCTCTAAAATGAGAACTTTAGGGAATTCCCTGGTGGTCCAGTGGTTAGGACTTGGCGCTCTCACTGCCGTGGCTTGGGTTCAATCCCTGGTCGGGGACCTGAGATCCTGCAAGGTATATGATGTGGGAGAGGGAGGGGAGGGGAGGGGAGGGGAGGGGAGGGAGGGAGGGAGGGAGGGAGGGGAGGGAGGGAAGGAGGGGGGGAGGGAGGGAGGGAGGGAGGGAGGGGAGGGAGGGAAGGAGGGGGGGAGGGAGGGAAGGAGGGGGGAGGGAGGGAGGGAGGGAAGGAGGGGGGGAGGGAGGGGGGGAGGGGGGGAGGGAGGGAGGGAGGGAGGGAGGGAGGGAGGGAGGGAGGGGAGGGGAGGGCAGGGCAGAAGTTTAGAGCTGCTTTCGGTTCTAAAACCCCAAGCCTACGACCGCCATTGTAGGCAACACAGGGATAAATCAGAGTTTGGTACAGACAAGCAGCACCTAGAAATGAGGTTTTCAAGGAAAGCCTCTCCTGAAGTGAAATGGAGTGCTAGTTATTCAAAGATGCAATAAACTGAGGGAAGTCAGGTAAGGCAAAGGGAACCAAAAGCTGAGTCAGCTTAAAAGATCATTTGTAGATATGGTTAATCGGTAGAATTCCTCTCCTGTAACAAAAAGTCTTATGACATTCCTGGCCTTCGGAGACCTCCAGACAAGGTCTGCAGAGAGGCAGTAATTTCTGTTTCAGAAGCTGTCAGGGGAGCTCCAGGAACTGGCTCTCCTCCACGACTACACGGCTCTTCCACAAACAGGCCAGGCAGCTTTCGTGGGGAACAGCCCTGCACCCGTTGAGAAAAGCAGGTGAAATAATACGCAAACTACCTACTGTTCCGTGTGAGCGTGCTTTGTTTGCCTGACTTTGTTCTGGAAAAGGGGGAAACTGCAGTCACATTCTCAGAGCCAAGTGCTCTGACTTGCCCGTTTCCTGGGCGTCTCTGTCTACACTTGCACTCTTGGTGAGCTGCTCCGATGTCATGGTTCCCGAGACAACCTGCATGTTTGCATGCAGTCTGTACCTCCAACTCCACCCCTGACATTTCCCTGTGGACGGCGGTCAGACACATCAAATCCAGGGCTTCTAGAGCCAAACCCAAAGGCCTGCCCTTCCAGAGTCCTCTCCATCTCAGTTCATGAAAACTCCACCCTCTCAGGCACTTGAGCCAAAAGCTTTGGTGCCAACCTTGACCCCCCTGTTCTTCTCACCGTATACCCAATCCAGCAGAAGTCTTGCTGATTCTACCTCTGAAATACGCCGTGCATATGAAAACTTCTCAGCATCTTCACCACCCGCGATCACCTGGCCCAAACCCCTCGTCAGTCCTGGGTTAGGGTGACATAGAGGGTCTTCTCCAAACAGCAGGCAGAGTCCCCCCAGAATGTGACTCCTGCCCTCTGCTGTGCAGAGCTCTACACGGGCTCGCACGCCCTGGCACCGACCGCCGGGCTCTGCCGCGGGCTCTCATGCCCACGCCGTCTCCTCACAGGTCCTGCCTGCCCTCCTGCCTCACGGCCCCGCGAGCTCTGTTCCCTCTGCCTGCGCACATCCACGGGGCTCCCCACTCACTCCCTTCACGCTGGGCTCCAGTGCTGCCTTCGCGGCAAGGCCGACACCGACCCCCCCTTAGATGCTCAGCACCCCCCCCGCCCTGCACTCCCCACTCCTGAGTCCTGGAGCCACTCCACACGGCTTTTCATCTTCCACACACCGTTTGCTTGGCACGTTCATTTTACTCACTGCCCGCCTGCTTCACCAGAATGGAGACTCTACAAGAACAGGGCTTTTTGTTCACTGCTGCACCCCTGCCCACAGGCACCTGGAAGTACTTGTTCAGTGAATATACGAGAAGCTTATAAAAGAGAAGGCAGGACAAAATGGGAAATGCATTTAGTGGCTCTTGGTATTAGAGATATTTCTGGGGCCAAATGGCTCCCAAAGCAAGTTTTATTTTCTGTTAAAGCTTAGTTTAAAACCAAGCTTTGCTGGCAAATTTCACTTTGAGCCTCTCTTTGATTTAGTTTGAAAGTCTTAACGTTTAATCGCTTATATCTTCTGCACACTTGACCAAGGTCTCTCCCGACTAGCTGCTACCGGTTATCCACGGCCGGTATCTGAACACCTACTGGTCAATGCTTCCTTAACAGTGTCTCCTATAACCAAGGCCTCTTGCAGGAGGGTTAGCCACCAGACCACTCTGGACTGGACGCTACACTGCTGACTTTGAAGGTAAAGTGTCGTGATTCTGTTCAGATTGATGCCACCGGATTTGCCTAAAAGCAACAGGGATTCTAGAGGGAGAAGCATTTTCCTATTTGAAGGATGGACAGACATAAGTACCCACCTACTTATGTACCCTCCCTCCATAAGTACCCTCCCACCTGGCAGGAGAAGGCTGACCCTCTACCACTGAACCTGAAACTCTCAGGAGGCTTTCGAGGTGTCCTTCAAGAAGACCTTCCTTTACTCAAGGAGGCGAGATGCCACTAGCAACTCAATTCAAACGTGTAACCTGCTCAGTAAAAAACAAATGTAAGAATGGGGGTAGAGGGAAGTAAGAGGTACAATCTACTGGGTAAAAAATAAGCGACAAGGACACACTGCATAACATGCGGAATATAGCCGATATTCTATAATAACTATAAATGGAGTATAACCGTTAAAAATTGTGAACCACTACATTGTACACCTGTAACTTACAGAATACTGTATGTTAACTATATTTTAAGAAAAAAAAAAAAACTTGGAACTTTTAGACTCACCCTCCATCTTCTGGGGGGAAGGTAAAGGGAGTGGAGATTGAGTTAATAATGAATTATGCCCATGTTGAAGCCTCCATAAAAATCCCTAAACTATGAGGTCTGGAGAACTCCTGGGTTGGTGTAATATCCACATGCCGGGCGGGTGGTACAACCACCTCCATGGGGACAAAGCTTCTGACCTAGGGACACATCCACACCTCACCTGACGGACCTCTTCATCTGACTGCTCACCTGCATCCCTTTAAAAAAAGGATGGGGAATGGCGGGCGATGTGAGGTCGGCCCCACCACAGTCCCATAAAGGTTGCCTGACACGGGGCACAGGGCGCTCACCTAGAGCTTTCACGTCCCCAAGTACTTCCTAACTGCCCTGGGCCTGTTCTCTTAACTGTAAAACGAGGTTCCTAACCCAAGTTTCTTCTAAATTCCTTCCCAATTCTAAGATGCCCAAATTTGGGAGGCGGGTAACTTCACTGCATTGAACTGGGCTGGTCAACAATTCCTTTAAAACAAGAGCAATCCGTCTCCTGTTCAGCTTCCTTAGACACCACTCTGCGTGTTCACCATCTTTTCTTTTGACGACTTGCTCCCTCTAGTGGTAAATTCAACCACATGTCAGAACTGGCCTGGGCAACAGTCTGCTTCAGAGGACAAGAACACGGAGAGGAAGCAGCGTGAAGCAGAATGAAGGCAGGCCAAAGACGCAAGTGAAGAGAGGACGAGAAGAGCCCAAGGGCCGTCAGCACCTGCAGTGTGCCCGTGGCTGCTCCAGCGCCCGTGCCTCACGAGCAGTGCAGGGGGCGGCACTTCTGACCGCGGTACCTCCTTCCTCACGTCAAATCCGGACTCAGTTTCTTTTTCACTTAGCAAGATACAGGCTATATTAGGACTTCTGGAGACGGTCACCCGTCTAACGCAGACAACCACGCACATCTGCTCTAAGCACATGGGCTAAGCGGCTGCTAAGACGTGAAGCCCTGTGCTCATTGTCGGTTTTCCGGCGGGGAAGGTTTTGATTAAAAGCACGCACTGTGCAGGGCCCCGACCAAGCCCCCAGCCTTCTCAGCGTCCCTTGTGTCACCAACAAAGAAATGCATGACTAGCCTCCTTCCTCCCTCCCAGACTGCATGACAAACATCAGGGCCGTTCCTGGCCATCAACCTTACCTGTATACAAATGTTGGTTACATCTTTCTAGCTTAGGTCCACAAAAAGAAATAAATTTCCACGATGTCTACAGAGATTAAGGTTAAACAACAGAAAGGTTTTCTTAGCCATGCTCTTGTTACTGATATATGGGTGAGAGGCTGAAGAATCTTCGAGAAGAGGAGAGCATCTGTACACATTTGGAATCATTTTAGTTCCAACTCTGACTGGAGATAGAGTTTCCTTTCTACCCTTAAAGTAAAGTATTATCACCGACTGATACCATGTACGCGAGGCTCAAGAACAGGCAACAGTGCTCTACGGTGGCGGCAATCGGAAGAGTGGCTGCCTCTCAGGACGGGGGACGGGGGACGAGGGAACTTTTCAAGGTGACGGAAAAGTTCTGCATCTTGACTTGAGTGGAGGTTTACACCACTGATTACAGCTGTCAAAACTCATCCAACAGTGCACGTTAGGTCTGTGCAGTTTGCTGACTGTACATCTATCCCAATTTAAAATAACAGATGTCAGAGTCTTGGGAAGAGTTAACTTAAAAAACAGTAGATTCCTGGAGTGGGAGAGCGGCTGTGACACAGTCCCGACCATCTTGAAGTTAGATTTCCACAATTTACAGGGACGGGCCTGTTGTTCTGTGGGCCCGTATGGATCCCGGCATCACGCCTGCCAGGACTGGACGAGCGCTCGGGAGAGAACCAGTCAGGGCTGCGCTAACACAGGCCGGGGTCAGGATGCTGCCGCCCCTGGGCACCGTGGTGGGCAGGAGACACGCCGGGCGTGCTGTGAGTGCTGGCACACCTGCACACACTCAGCTACCATTAGAGAGAGGACTGGCCCTTCACTCCTCTCTGAAGACTCACACTGGCGTCTGCCGGACACGCGGTGAACACTGGCAGATGCCTCGAGCAATGGGATGAGTGGACCATTTTTCAGTCTGACAAATGACTCTACGTCAAATCTCACCAATCAGAAAATCTTTTCTGTAATGGTCGTTCAGTGAACTTCTCTGGGAAGCATGGCATCAGAGGCACCTTCGTGGCCCTTGCCTGGTGCACCAGGCAAGGACTTTCCACACCAAGTAGCTTAGAAACGTGCAGGCAAAGATTTTCACTGACGGAGTCAGTGGCCAACACCAAGCTCTCCTGTGTAACTCCCTCCGTGGAGCTCACCGGCCTCTATGACCCTCTATGGGTGACGGGCCACTTCAGTGCTCTGTAGTCAGCACCCGGGATCGCTCGTTAGGGGTTTTCTAATATAGTTCCCCACAGAGGCTCTCCTGCGTTCACCCTTCATCCCCTGAAGCCTCCCCAAGCCCCTGTGGAATGAAGTCACTGTCGTGTGCACACACCCCCTGCCCGGGGGAGCCTCGACGCGGCATCTGCCCCCAACGTCCACTCCTCCCCGCGAGGCAGCCCCGGCTGCAGCTGCACGCAGGCAGCTCTCACCACGCCACCACGCGCACTGCTTTCTGGAGGCCCCTGCTGACTGTTCAGGATCTCGACCAAAATACAGGCAGGTCAGTGACATAATATAGCATTTCTACTTCCTCTGCTAAAAACAAATTAGTTTTCATTTTCAGCATGAGTTATTAAACATATTCTGAGAACATACTGTCACATAACTGTAGGGTAGAAAAAAGGCCATCTTCTTACATAATTCCCAATAGAAATGTACATGGAGTCTCAATTCATTTAGTCAAAACCAAATCCCTTCCTTCTTGAAAAACGGTACTAGGGACTTCCCTGGTGGTCCAGTGGTTACAACTCGGCGCCTTCACTGCCGTGGCCCGGTTTGATCCCTGGTCAGGGAACTATGATCCTGCAACCTCTGTAGTGAGGCCAAATAAACAAACAAACAAAAACAAAGACTAAACAAAACAAAACAAAAACCAAAGAAAAATGGTACTAACGGTACTAGAAAAGCATTAACTTTCTATCACATGTGAGTGGCTTACAGGAACCTGGAGCTTCAGGAAAGCTGGCCTGGGGTGCCCACAGCAGAGAAGAGCTGGGTGCCAGGCCTTAAGGGGTCTGGTTACACAAGAGCCAAGGAGCTAAACCTTATTTCAAAGTCAAATGTAAGTGATTTCTGGACTGTTTACACTATTCATTCTTGTGTTTCTCTCTGTTACCGTGGAGAGGATGTAGATCCATAAGAAACAGTATCACTCTTCACTTTTCTTCCCAAGATTTCAAAGTACTTTATACGATCCAATAGCACAATAGAGAAAAAGAGCCCGAACTGTGTTAGAACCTGGCAGGAGGCACTGAAAAATGCAGGAAACTCGTTCAAGAACGTGGGCATTGTTACACCATTTAAGAAAACGGGGGACTTCCCTGGTGGCGCAGTGGTTAAGAATCTGCCTGCCAATGCAGGGGACACGGGTTCCATCCCTGGTCCAGGAAGATCCCACATGCCACGGGGCAGTTGAGCCCATGCACCACAGCTACTGAGCCTGCGCTCTAGAGCCCACGAGCCACAACTACTGAGCCCGCGTGCCACAACTACTGAAGCCCGTGCACCTAGAGCCCGTGCTCCACAACAAGAGAAGCCACCTCAATGAGAAGCTTGCGCACCGCAACGAAGAGTAGCCCCCGCTCGCCGCAACTAGAGAAAGCCCGCGCGCAGCAACGAAGACCCAACGCGGCCAAAGATAAAATAAATAAACAAATTTAAAGAAAAAGGAAAGAAAACAGTATACCAGCGAGCACCCGTCCCATCTTGCAGAGGAGCGTCCACCTCCAAACTCTCCCTGGACCCAAGTCTGCACAGAGCCTGCTCTTCCTTCTGTTAACTGTGTGTACGCGAGCAGGGATGAGCCCTATGCAGACGCTGAGCCCCACGGTGGCAGCCTCACTGCTGGTTGCTTACCCACGCTGCTTTCACCTCTTCCGAGACATCAGTTTCATCTTCCTGGAAAGGGAGAAAGAAAAAAGACAAGAGGATCACGGTCACAGGCATCCCTGGAGGCAACAAGGTCAGTCCCGTCAATTATGCACCTGGGCAGTGAGGGCTGACGGCCAAGGGCACTGTCACTGCTGCTTTTAGCAGCACCTCAGGAGTACCACTTGCTGTCAAAGAGTCCAATGAACCTGGCAGGAAAAGGAGAATCTTTAAGACAGACGGACCTCACTTGGGCTTTGTCAGCAGCCGTCAGCCCATTTTGTCCTATAATAATCAAACACTTTCGTCTAGTAGTCTCTAACAGGCGACCATCATTGTCTCATTTCTTGTCTCGCTGAATGGTCCATCTAATTCCAAATGAGTCACTAGTGACCAGGGGCCTGATCTTGGCCACCTGACTGTTCAATGCCAGTGACAAGGCTGAGTGAGCAGGGTACGGACCAGAGGGGAAGGCAAGGACTGAGTGTGTGCTCGCCATCAGGAGGCACTGCAGCCCCTGCCTTCATTTAGAAGCCAGTCAAGCTGTCTTATAGCACTTGTTCCTTTTTTTCTCCAAAGGAGTAAACCTGAGTCAGATGAAATTCTCGAGATTCTGGCAGTGCCCCTGAAACACTTGGCTGGCACCTGCACACACACGATGCTGAGGTACTGCTGACTCACCACGGGACTCTCAGGGGCCGCTGGGGGGCTGCTAAGTCTGAGCGCCTTATGCACTTGTTATATTTGTTTGCACGGCTGCGGTAAATTCACCGCTTGTTTGCTGCCTGCCTCCCGTGTGCTCGGCACTGTCCTAGGCCCTGGGCGTCCCAGCCAGAACGTTCCAAATGAGTCCCACACTAGTGGAGTCTTCCTTCTGCTGCTCTCTTTCTCAGCGGCGCCCCCTGACAATCTGCACGGTTCACGGCCCCGTGTGGAACTCTGCCTTTTGAGCCCGACACACAGGGCGGCGGGCAGCACAGCGCAACGCGAGATGCCCCGGCACAGACAGCCCACTTACATCCTTCGTCCAGAAGCTGATGCCTGTGCCTCTTCGTCGCTCCTTGGGCCGCCTCCTCTCACGAATGGACAGCCTGTTAGACGACTGACCACCCAAATCTGCTTCTTCGCCCTCTGGTCAGAGAGAAAACAAGGCGTGGATCTTAAGGACCTGGGGCACCTGCATGGGAGGAGGGTGCGGCTCCTGAAGCTCGACCTACCGTTTCTGTCCATTTCCTTTGCCCCTGCAGGGCTGGCGGGGGGCTCTGAACTCTCTGAATCAGGGGCTGAAGACCTACCCGTCCGGAGCAGGTAGGAACTGGTGTAGAGGGAGGGTCTCGGGGCAGGAGGTGACACTGGTGTCATGGGTTTGTCTGGCTGAGCCGGAATCCTCAGGCGACGATACACAGGCTGGAACAATCCACATGATGAGATGTCAGAGGTCAAGTCTAACCAAAGGGTAAGGACAGCACGTTTATTAAAAATGGGCTTTTCTAGATCAAGAGGCTTATAAAGTAATTAGCCAGATAGGAAAGAGTTCTAGACGCCTGCTCTGAAGATGCTACAGGCTGACAGCAGTCCAGGACAGCTCTTCCTAAACTGATCGAAGGGCACTAGGGGGCACCAACCTTGGCAATAAAAATTCCTTTGATTGTGCACCGCCAATAGGAAGGATGATGGCCTTCTTAAGATGGCGCACTGAAAGGTAAGGTTTACGTAGGAAACGGAGAAGCTCAGGAATGTGAAGAAACAATGCAGGAGTTATCTGAAGACAGACCAAATCCGAGCGTTCTACCAACCTGCCATCACTAGGCTTACTGACACTTCTGAAAAATTCCCGCTTTCTGAGACTTCCCTGGCGGGCCAGCGGTTAAGACCACGTGCTTCTACTGCAGCGGGCACAGGTCTGATCCCTAGTTGGGGAACTAAGATCCCGCATGCCACACCCCCAAACCCCGAATAAATAAAAATTAAAAAAAAAATTCCCACTTTCCCTTTTGAACTTTTTTTCCCCTTGAGAGTTAGGACAGACACAGCTTGACAATAAACCTTGATGTGGCTTGTTGAACATGCAGAGATTGTATAAATTTGTTTATAAATTATAGAGACAGAAGCAATAAAATATAGTCAGCTTGGGAGTCTGAGAGAACGTAGCTCCAATCCCAGCTTGAAGGAGCTGTGTGACCTGAAGTACGTGACTTGAGTTTCGATCTCTGCTTCCTCACGTATAAAACAGGTAATAATACCTTCCTCAGAGAGGGCTGTGAGGATTAAATGAGAATGTATGTTATGTGCTTACAACGGTCTCTAGTATGTAATAAGTACGCAAAAAATAGCCGATGAAACAAACGAAACGAACAACAGAACCTCAGTTAGTTTAGGCAGCCTAGCCATTCAAAGTTAGAGCAAGAAGACTTTCTTCTCCTGTAATTATGCTGACCATAAAGTTTATCATCCCAACTAGGACATTTCTGAGAGTGAAAAGGAACAGTACTGATAATTACCCAGAGATAAAAGCTGTCACTGGAACCATCTTAGGTAAACCAGGAGTTACGATCACCTTAAATATAACCCTATAACTCTGACTACCAACTGCAATTGAGAAATGGACCATAAGTCAAAACGTCTACCCCAAAGTGACAGCTTGTGGCCGAGAATAAGGGTGCTCTGTGAGTGCTTGGGTCTGCAGAAGTTTGTAGAACAACGTGCTAGTGGTGAGGAGGGCAAGCTGCGGAGCCAACGCCTTGCTCCACCTCTGCTTTTTTTTTCCTACTAAAATCTTTTATTTTATAACACTGTACCATCAAATTAAAAGTCAAAATAAGCGTTCACCCAACTGCCTAAATGGTTATTACACATACGTATATATTTGGTTGAAAAGGGAGAGAGAAAAGAGGAATTTGAAGGCTAAAATAAACAAATGGGACCTAATGAAACTTCAAAGCTTTTGCACAGCAAAGGAAACCATAAACAAGACCAAAAGACAACCCTCAGAATGGGAGAAAATATTTGCAAATGAAGCAACTGACAAAGGATTAATCTCCAAAATTTACAAGCAGCTAATGCAACTCAATAACAAAAAAGCAAACAACCCAATCCAAAAATGGGCAGAAGACCTAAACAGACATTTCTCCAAAGAAGATATACAGACTGCCTACAAACACATGAAAGAATGCTCAACATCATTAATCATCAGAGAAATGCAAATCACAACTACAATGAGATATCATCTCACACCAGTCAGAATGGCCATCATCAAAAAATCTACAAACACTAAATGCTGGAGAGGATGTGGAGAAAAGGGAACCCTCTTGCACTGTTGGTGGGAATGTAAATTGGTACAGCCACTATAAAGAACAGTATGGAGGTTCCTTAAAAAACTACAAATAGAACGACCATATGACCCAGCAATCCCACTACTGGGCATATACCCTGAGAAAACCATAATTCAAAAAGAGTCATGTACCAAAATGTTCATTGCAGCTCTATTTACAATAGCCAGGACATGGAAGCAACCTAAGTGTCCATCAACAGACGAATGGATACAAGAAGATGTGGCACATGTATACAATGGAATATTACTCAGCCATAAAAGGAAACGAAATTGAGTTATTTGTAGTGAGGTGGATGGACCTAGAGTCTGTCATACAGAGTGAAGTGAGTCAGAAAGAGAAAGACAAATACCGTATGCTAACACAAATATATGGAATCTAAAAAAAAAAAATGTCATGAAGAACCTAGGGGTAAGACAGGAATAAAGACACAGACCTGCTAGAGAATGGACTTGAGGATATGGGGAGGGGGAAGGGTAAGCTGTGACAAAGCGAGAGAGTGGCATGGACATATACACACTACCAAACGTAAAATAGACAGCCAGTGGGAAGCAGCCGCATAGCCCAGGGAGATCAGCTCGGTGCTTTGTGACCACCTAGAGGCGTGGGATAGGGAGGGTGGGAAGGAGGGAGATGCAAGAGGGAAGAGATATGGGAACATATGTATATGTATAACTGATTCACTTTGTTATAAAGCAGAAACTAACACACCATTGTAAAGCAATTATACTCCAATAAAGATGCAAAAAAAAAAAGAATGAAAAAAAGAAGTACATCATCATCATCATCGTAGTAGTTAAGACTTGCTGAACACTTAATGTGTCAAGCACTATACATGTACTACCTCACAAGGAGTGCCCTCTATTATAAGCTCTGTTTTTACAAATTAGGAAACTATGTAAAACAAGGTTAAATAAATTACCCAAAGCCATACAGCTAGTTAGTAAGGATACTGCGGTTTGAACCCAAATAGTCTTAACACCAGAACATACACAGTTAGGCAGACACACACACAAATCAATATTATTATTTTCGTCACGTGGCTTGTGGGATCTTAGTTCCCCGACGAGGTATCGAACCTGGGCGGCCAGCAGTGAAGGCGCCAATTCCTAACCACTGGACCGCCAGGGAAGTCCTTGACCTCTTCCTAGCCGTGCAAAATGCTGGGCAGGTTACTGAACCTCTCTGTCACTCCACTGACTCATATTTTAAGAAGGAATAATACTACTTACCTCAGAGGGTTGTTGTGAGGATTAAACAATCTAATACACATATCGAAACTGTTAAAACTGTGCCTGGCATAAACTGAATAATAAATGCTTATACTTCTATTTGCATTTTTTTATACCAAGATCTCTCTTTTCAGAATAGAAAGACACATTTAGTTAACCAAAAGTATGGTGGTAATCATTTCACAACGTGTACACACATCAAATCGTGTTGTAACATTACATGTCCATTACATCTCAATAAAACTGGAAAAAAAGCGCATTCGTTAACTCCCAGAGGAAAAAATTGATCACTTAAGGACTAACATCCTCTGAATTCTTTCAGTTACACAGGTCTGCCAACTAAAGATGGACGTAAATAGCGTGTTCTATGAGGTGTCCCCTGCAGAGTAGGACAGTTCTGGAATTATCAGTGGGGAAGAGACTCCCCCAGCCACCTGCTTTCAGCACAGAGAGCTCACCTGATCCTCCAGACTCCGGTCCCAGGGCTGGCGGCTCTCCCCAGCTTCCTCTGCAGGGGCTGCCAGGGGCTCATGCTTCTGGGCGCTGCCGTCGAGCCCTCTGGGGCCCACGGGCTTCGGGCTGGGCTGTTCCTGAGCCTGACGCTCTGCCCTCGACCGGCTGAACGTCCTTTCTGCTTCCTGGAGATCCGTCAGGGTTACACCCTGGGAAAATACCACAAGGTCAGAGAGGTTTCACCCTAACCATGGAATAACGCCCCGTGAATGAGCAGGGAAACTCCGTAAAGATCTAATGGTACCAAATTCCAAATGAAGCTCCCGAAATGTGTGAGGCCGCTTCAAGCAATATATGCTGAAAACAAACACCTCAGTACGCAGAGGCCCCAGGCCTGAGCCTAGATACACTTCAAACACAATACTTGAGCATTTCCCGCTTGAGTTCCAGAAACAGGGCAGCACTGATGCCCGCCCGCTGCTTCCACACCCACGGTTCTCACATCTCCACCTGACGCTCCTGACCCCCCAAGAGCACGCAGCCACAAACAGAGACTGTCCAGCAGATACGAGGAAAACTTAAGTTTACGCACAGAAAGAAGAACCGGGTTCAAAACGGTGACAATTCAGAGCCAGGCCAGAACCACCACCAAAACCAAAAGCCAAACCCACACAAACAAACACAAAACCAACCCTGAGGGAGCTGCCCAGATGCCAGAGCAGGAAGACCCTGAGCGCGCCTCTTCCCAGGGCACCAGGACGACTGTGCACAGAACAGCTGCTGGCCGGGGCCAACCAGAAGAGAGCTTCCACAGCTACAGACGCACCGAAAGAACCACAAGACGGGTAGGAGGGCCGACCCGCAAATGCTGTGGAGGTTCTCCCCCAGGAGCGAGCGGTCTGGTCTGAGCCCCAGCCTGGGGGTCCTGCGCTGGGGGAGACAAGCCCCCAGAACGTCTGGGTTTGAAGGCCAGAGGGCTGTGTGGGGATAGAGACCCCACTCTTACAGGGCACACACAAAATCTCACGTGCTCCACAACCCAGGGCAGAAGCAGTAATTTCAAAGAAGCCTGGGTCAGACCCACCCGCTGATCTTGGTGAGTCTCCCGGAGAGGCAGGCCTGTGATGTTGGGGACACAGACGCTGGCAGCAGCCACTCTGGGGAGCTGGTTCAACCGCAAGGACACTGGTGCAGAGGCAGGCACCATCGTGGAGTCCTCCCTCTAGCTTATTACCCTCAGGACCCAGCCCCGCTCATAGCCAACAGAACACAGGCACCAGGAATGGGACGATCTCAGGCCAAGCAACTAACTAGGCAGGGACACAGGCCCACCCACCAGCAGACAGGCTGCCTTATGACCCCCTGGACACAGTCCTGCCCACCAGAGGGCCCAGGACCCAGCCCAACACACCAGTGCACAGGCACTAGACCCGGGACCACCAGAGACCTACAGCCAGAGACCCTGGCACCCAGCTCCACCGACCAGTGGGCAGACACCAGCCCCAGAAACCCCTGGGCCCTGGCCCTGCCCACCAGTAAGCCTCCTCTAGCCTTCAGACCAGCCTCACACGCCAATGGGTGGACACCAGCCCCAGGACAATCACAGCCCACAGCCTGCCGTGGGAGGACCCAGTCCATCCACCAGCAGGTCAGCACCAGCCCTGGGGCCAGCTGGGCCCCAGCCCTGCCCACCAGCAGGCCAACACAAGCTTCAGAACACACTGGACCCCACAGCTAGCTGTATCACGAACCAGCCCCAACAGTCAGCAGTCTGACACCAGCTCTGGACCCTGGGGCCCTGCAGCCAGACCCTCAGGACCCGGCTCTGCCCACCAGCAGGCCAGCATTAGCCCCAGGACCTAGCTTCACTCACCAGTGAAGAGGGCGGGCCACAGCCCCACTGACTCTACTCCCAGTGAGCTAGCACTAGCCCTGGGGCCCCCTGGGTTCCACAGTCAGCCACCTCATGACCTGGTCACGGCAACCAGCAGCCAGCAGCCTCCACACAAGGCAGGGCCTGGCAACCAACCAGCACACCCACATAGTCAGCCCACCACAACAGAATGACCCACGCAGCCCACAGAGGGGGCACCCCTACAGCATACAGCTCTGGTGACCAGAGAGGAGTGCACTGCTGGGACGTATAGGACTCCTCCTACAGAAGGTCACTTCCCCAAGGTCAAGAAATGTAACCAACCTACCAGATACATGGAAACACAATGTTATAAACAGCAAGTTAGGCAAAATGAGGCGACAGAAGAACATGTTCCAAATGAAAGAACAAGATAAAACCGCAGAAGAACAACTAAGTGAAGTGGAGACAGGCAATCTACCTGAGAAAAAGTTCAAGGTTATGGTCGTAAAGATGATCAAAGAACTTAAGAAAGAATGAACAGAGTGAGAAGTTGTAAGTTTTTAACAAAGAGCTGGACAATACAAAGAACAACCAAACAGAGATGAAGAATACAATAACTGAAATGAAAAATGCACTAGAAGGAATCAACAGTATGCTAAATGATACAGAGGAACAGGCCAGTGAGCTGGAAGACAGAATAGTGGAGATCACTGGCACCGAACAGAAAAAATATATACATATAAATAAATGAGGACACTTTAAGAGACCTCTACGATGACATCAAATGCTCTAACAGTCACATCACAGAGGTCCCAAAAGGAGAAGAGAGATAGAGAAAGGGTCACAGAACATATCTGAAGACATAACAGTTGAAAATTTCCCTAACCTGGGAAGGGAAACAGACATCCAGGTCCAGGAAGCACAGAGTCCCAAACAGGATCAACCCAAAGAGGACCACATCAAGACATATTGGAATTAAAATGGCAAAAATTAAAGACAGAATATTAAAAGCAGCAAGGGAAAAGCAGCATGTTATATACAAGGGAACTCCCACAAAGCTATCAGCTGACTTTTCAGCAGAAACTCTGCAGGCCAGAAGGGAGTGGCACAATATAATTAGACTGATGAAAAGGAAAAGCCTACAACCAAGAATGCTCTACCCAGCAAGGCTCTCATTCAGAGTTGATGGAGAAAGCAAAAGCTTTACACACAAGCAAAAGCTAAAAGAGTTCAGCACCAACAAACCAGCTTTATAAGAAACGTTCAAGGTATTTCTCTAAGCAAAAGAAAGGAAAAAGAAAAAAAAAACAAAAAAAGATGACAACTAGAAACATGAAAATTATGAAAGGAAAAATCTCATTGGTAAAGGCAAATATACAGCAAAGGTAGTAAATCAACCAAGTACAAACCTACTAGAAAGGTTAAAAGACAAAGTAGTAAAATCAACTATATCCACAATGAGAAGTTAAGGGATACACAAAATGAAAGGATATAAAATATGATGTCAAAAACAGTAATCATGGGGGGAGAGAAGGAAAAATGCAGGGTTATTAAAATGTTATTTGAAATTAAAGAGATCAGTGACTTGAAATAATTGTGTGTGTGTGTGTGTGTGTATACACACACACATATATTGCTATATGCAAACTTCATGGTAATTACAAACCAAAAAATCTATAATAGATACATACACATAAAAGGGAAGGAAATCCAAACATAACACTAAAGAGTGTCATCAAATCACAAGGGAAGAGAACCAAAGAGGAAAGGAACAAAAAAGGACTAAAAAATCAATCCCGAAACAGTAACAAAATGGCAATAAGTACATACATATCAATAACTACTTTATATGAAATGGATTAAATGCTGCAATCAAAAGATGGAGTGGCTGAAAGGATACAAAAACAAGACCCATATATTGGGGCTGGCCAAAAAGTTCGTTCGGTTTTTCTGTAAGATGTTATGGAAAAACCCGAACGAGCTTTTTGGCCCACCCAATATATGCTGCCTACAAGAGACACACTTCAGATCTAAAGACACACACAGACTCAAAGTGAGGGAATGGAAAAAGGTATTCCATACAAACGGAAATGAAAAGAAAGCTGGGTAGCAATACTTATAACAGAAAAATAGACTTTAAAATAGAGACTGTTGGGACTTCCCTGGTGGCACAGTGGTTAAGAATCCACCTGCCAGTGTGGGAGACGTGGGTTCGATCCCTGGTCTGGGAAGATCCCACATGCCGTGGAGCAACTAATCCCATGTGCCACAACTACCGAGCCTGCGCTCTAGAGCCTGTGTGCCACAACTACTGAGCTCACGTGTTGCAACTACTGAAGCCCGTGTGCCTAGAGCCCATGCTCCACAATAAGAGAAGCCACCGCAACGAGAAGCCCACACACTGCAACGAAGAGTAGCCCCCGCTCGCCCCAACTAGAGAAAGCCTGTGCACAGCAACGAAGACCCAACACAGCCATAAATAAATAAATAAATAATAAAAATAAAATAAAGACTGTTACAAGAGACAAAGAAGGACAGTACATAATAATCAAGGGACGAATCCAAGAAGAAGATATAACAACTGAAAATATATTTGCACCCAACACAGGAGCACCTAAATGAATAAAGCAAATATTAATAGACATAAAGGGAGAAATCAACAGTAACACAAAAATAGCAGGGGACTTTAACAGCCCACTTACATCAATGGGCAGATCATCCACACAAAAGATCAGTAAGGAATCTCTGGCCTTAAATGGCACATCAGACCAGATGGACTTAATATATAGAGAGAATATTCCATCCAAAAGCAGCAGAATACACACTCTTTTCAAATGCATATTCTCCAGGATACATCTGTGCTATATCATGGAACAAGTCACAGTACATTTGAGAAGGCTGCAATCATTATCAAGCATCTTTTCCAACCACAAGGCTATGAGACTAGAAATCAACTACAAGAGTAAAAACCGCAGAGAACACAAACGTGTGTGGCCCAAACAAAATGCTACTAAACAACCAATGGATCACTGGAAAAATCAAAGAATTCCAAATATACCTGGAGACAAATGAAAGGAAAACACAGTGTTCCAAGATCTTCGGGATGCTGCAAAGCAATCTAAGAGGGAAGTTTATAGCAATACAGCCCTCTCAGGAAACAAGAAAAATCTCAAATAAACAACCTAACCTTAACCTAAAGGAATCAGAAAAAGAAGAATAAACAACACCCAAAGTTAGCAGAATTTCTCCTAGGAGAACACACAGGCAGAACACTCTTTGACATAAATCACAGCAATATTTTTTTGGATCTGCCTCCTACGGCAAGGAAACAAAAACAAAAATAAGCAAATGGGGCCTAATGAAACTTAAAAGTTTCTGCACAGTAAAGGAAACCATCAACAAAACGAAAAGACATCCTACTGAATGGGAGAAAATATTTGCAAATGATATGACCAATAAGGGGTTAATCTCCAAAATATATAAACAGCGCATACAACTCAATGTCAAAAAAACAAACAAGCCAATTTAAAAATGGGCTGAAGACCTGAATAGACATTTTTCCAAAGAAGACATACGGATGGCCAACAGGTACATGAAAAGATGCTCAACATCACTCATCATCAGGGAAATGCAAATCAAACCACAGTGAGATGTCACCTCACACCTGTCAGAATGGCTGTCATCAGAAAGACCATAAATGACAACTGTTGGTGAGAATGCAGAGAAAAGGGAACCCTAATACACTGTTGATGGGAGTGTACACTGGTACAGCCACTGTGGAAAACAGTATAGAGGACCCTCAGTAAACTAAAAATAGAACGCCCGTATGATCCAGCAATTCCACTCCTGGGCATATATCTGAAAAAAACCAAAAACACTAATTCGAAAAGACACATGCACCCCGATATTCATGGCAGCCTTATTTACAACTGCCAAGATACGGAAGCCATCTAGCTGTCTATCAACAGATGCATGGATACAGAAGACATGAGGCACACACAGACACACACATATATACACATACTCCACATATGCATACATACATATATGGAGTATTAGCCATTTGCAACAACACGGATGGACCTGGAGTGTAACATGCTGAGTGAAAAAAGTCAGAGGACAAATACTGTGAGACATCACTTCCGTGTGGAATCTAAAAAATAAAACCAACTAGTGAATATAACAAAAAGACACAGACTCACAGATACAGAGGAAAAACCAGTGGTTGCCAGAGGGAGAGGGAAGGGGGAGGGAAATACTGGGGCAGGGGATTAAGAGGTACAACTTATTAGGCATAAAATAAGCTACAAGGATATATTTACAACACAGGGAGTACAGCCAATATTTTATAACTATAAATGGCATACAATTTTTTTTTTTTTGTGGTATGCGGGTCTCTCACTGCTGTGGCCTCTCCCATTGCGGAGCACAGGCTCCAGACGCGCAGGCTCAGCGGCCATGGCTCACGGGCCCAGCCGCTCCGCAGCATGTGGGATCTTCCCGGACCGGCGCACGAACCCGTGTCCCCTGCATCGGCAGGCGGACTCTCAACCACTGCGCCACCAGGGAAGCCCTAGCATATAATCTCAAAATATTTGATTCAGTATGATGTACACCCGAAGCTAACAGTATTGTAAACCAACTATACCTCCATTTAAAAAAATTTTTTTAAAAACCCCACAAGCCCTGAACTAGCTTTTCTCTAACATAATTTTGTAACTGTAGGAATCACACAGAGACATTCCACCAATTAAAATTTTCCCCAGGCTCATAGGAGCAGTAGTACAGAAAAAAAGGAAATAATGAGGAGACATCTGCAGGACAAAGGGGAAAAGGGTTAGGAAGACAGTGAGTTGATTCTTAACTCAAGTAGTCATATGCTCATGTCCTCAGAAGAGGGAAGTTCCAAAGCCGGAAGGCAACTATTAGCTAATTTGTTCACTCATTCGCTTAATAAAAAGTTACTGCGTTCTTAAGTACTGGAACTACAAAGACAAATCAAATGATTCCTGTACTCAAGAACCATAATCTAATGGAAAAGACATAAGAAAACAGATGAGTATAATGGAAAGTAAGTATTAAGACAGAAACATACGATCCAGCCTATTCTATTTCTGGGTCTACACCCAAAGAACTAAAAGCAGGATCTCATGAGATATTTGCACACTGATGCTCACAGCAAGACTGTTCACAGCAGCCAACAGGTGGAAGCAACCTAAGTGTCCATCAACGGATGATGGATGAACCAAATGTGGTCTAAACATACAACAAAATATTATTCAGCCCTACGAAGGAAGGCAATTCTGACATGTTCTACCACATGGATGAACCTTGAAGACATTACGCTGAGTGAAACAAGCCAGTCACAAAAAAAGACAAAAACTGTGTGATTCCACTCGCATGAGCACCTAGAGTCAAGGTCATAGAGATAGAAAGTAGAGCGGTGTTGCCAGAAGCTGTGGGGAGAGAGGGAGCTGTTTAATGAGTAGAGAGGTTCAGTTTGGGGAGACGAAAGCTGTTCTGGAGAGGGTGGTGCCAATGAACCGTATGCTTAAAAATGGCTAGAATATTAAGTTGTATGTTACGTGTCGCCTGCCACAGTAAACCAAACCAAAACAAATGCTTGTCTGGCCCTCGTGGGGGTTACATCCTCTGGGGAAACAAACCACCATGAAGCACAAGCAGTAACAGCTGTGGCGATGACTACACAGGACGGCACCTGCCCGACCCTGGAGGGTCAGGAACGACACAAGGGCACTCGGGGGCTACGCATAGGTCCCTCTCTCAGTCCTCAGCTCTCCTGCTTGGCGTCTGTAGCATCTGAAGCTGCGGAGCTTCCCCTCTTCACTGGAGACTGCCTTTCACTCCCTCGGGTACCATCTCCTGGTTGACCCCTCAGCCCTCTGACTGCTCCTCGGTTCTGCTGTCCGGCTCATCCTCCTCTGCTTCCTTGACGCCCAATCACAGCCTCCCTCAACTGTTGCTGCCACACGCCTGTCATCTCCAGCTCAGCTAAGGAACAGCTTCCCACAGGCCTCCAGGCTTCACAGGCCACTCCCAGCAGTGCTCTGCACAGCGACTTTTGCAAAATATAACGTAGATCATATCTTCCTTACTTCAAAGCTTCCCCGAGGGACTCTTCTTTTTTCTAACATCATTATTGAAACATAATCCACCTAAGATCCGCCCTTTTAAAGAGTACAACTGGCTGTTTTCTAGTATATTCACAGAGCTGTGCAAAATCCCCATCTAATTTCAGGACATTTCATCACCCCAGAAAGAAAGAAACCCCACACCCTTAGTGGTCACTTCCCATTCCTCCCTCTCTCCAGCCCCCAGCAAATACTAATCCACTTTCTATCTCTCTGGATTTGCCTGTTCTGGACATTTTCATGCAAATGGGATCATGCCAGGTTTCTTTCACGCAGCATAACTTTTTCTTAAGGTTCATCCACACTGCAGCATTGGCACGCGTCAGGACTTCATTTCTTTTTATTCCCAAATCAATGGAAGTTTGTGAGGGTTTTTTCCAGTTTTGTTAGCTGCTTCATTTATTTGGTCTGTGCAATGGCCCCGCTTGGGCCCACTGCCCAGCACTCGCTGGGGCACCACCAGCCACAGAACTCTGACCTTGACGCTGCAGGGAGCCCAGGGTTCCGCCCTCCAGCGAACCTGCACACTCCACACGTAATCTTGGTCTATACAGCAAGTTAACTCTGGCCAGAGATGACACTGAATTTGGGTCTCTGGCTCCTGTGAATAATGCTGTTATAAATATCTGTGCAGGGCTTTTCTGTAGAAGCCTGCTTTATTTTTCTTGAGTACACAACCAGGAGCAACATGGCTGGGTCCCGTGGTAACTCTATGGTTAACACTCTGAGATTGTGCCAGACTGTTCTCCTGCAGGAATTAAGGTGTTGGCCTTAAGCACACGTGGAATGATTAGTCTTAGGGAGGGAAGGAGAGAAACCTGCTCTGCGCCTGCAGAACAGAAGCGAGAGGGGGTATATGTAGCTATGAATCCATTTGATTCTATGTAGTGTAAGACCTAACAGGAAAGCTTTCACTACAATGGCTGGAATAAGGCACACATTTTATCACGGTTTAATTGTACTTCCAGTGGAAAGGCACACAGACAAAAAAGGACTTAAACACGGAGGTCACACTCACTTGGGTAGACCTGCGAGTCTGCCGAGCTTGTCTGGAGCGCGCTTTCCGTAATGACTCTGCTTCCTCGTCCCGTACAGGAGTCAGATACGACCTGCGGGGAAGAAGGGTCACAGCAGAGGTAAGGCCCTGGGGGCAGCAGGTGCGTCTGCACACGGAGGGGCTTTCTGTGAGCCAAGGTGAAGTGAGGCCGACTCAACCCGACAGCCTATCGGTGAGCATTACATAAGCCAAGACATCATCTGTAAACGTATCAGTGTTCGTGCAGAATCACACCACCTGTAACTGTAAGATGAGAACTTTCTTTCCGCTTTCCCATCCTGAGACTTTTTATTTCATTTCCTGCCTTCGCGCTCTGGCTAGCACTGATGGCAGTCGTTTCCCTGCTTCGCGCCTGCCTTCAGAGAGACAGCTTCTGGCCAAGACCCTGCAGACTCTGCTCCTCAGGTGACGGCAACTCCTTCCCCGCCCATGGGAGTGCACTAGGAGGGGCTTGTTTTGTCGTTTAATCATTAGTGTGTGAACTTTATCATAGGCCTTTCTTCCCTGTATACTGAGATTATCATTTCCTTCTTTCTTCTGTTAATATGGAGAATTACACTGAACAAGTTTTGAATGATAAAACCACCCTAAATGCTTGGGATAAGCTCAACTTAATCATGATGTACCACCATTTATAGAGACTTACTTTTTATATAGATTCAGTGTTATTTACTTTAGGATTCCTCCATCCGTGTTCATGCAAGAAACTGGCCTGTAATTTTCCCTTATAATAACCCAGCCAGTCTTGAAATGAAAGTTATGAAAGTTGGCAAGTGTTTTCTCCTTGTCTATTTTCTTTGAGAATCTGTGTAAGACTGGGGTCATTTCCTCCTTAAATAATTGGAAGTGTTCACCAATGGAGCCATCTGGGTTTAGAGTGTTCTTTATGGGAAGGTTTTAAATAAGGGTTGCAATTTCTTTAACAGAATTAGGCCTATTCAGGTGTTCTGTTTTGGTAATATTTGTTTTTCAAGGAATCTTATCTATATTTTCATATTCAGTACCACAAAACGGTTCATAATATCCTAATAATACATTTTAATTGTCACTGTAATACAAGCATATCTCAGAGATACTGCAAGGTCAGTTCCAGACCACCACAATAAAGTGAATCTTGCAATAAAGTCAGTCATGTGAAATTTTTGGTTGTCCAGTACATATGAAAATTAGGTTTACGCTATACTGTAGAAAGTGTGCAATAGCATATCTTAAAAAAACAAGGTACCTACTTTAATTTAAAAATATTGCTAAAAACGCTAGCCATCATCTGAGCCTTCGGCAAGCTGTAATCTTTTTGCTGGTGGAGGGTCTTGCCTTGATGTTGCTGGCGACTCGCTGGTCAGGATGGTGGTTGCCGTGGGCTGGGGTGGCCGTGGCGATGTCTTGAAAGAAGACAGCAGTGACGTTTGCCTCACTGACTGACTCTTCCCTTCATGAATGATTTCTCTGTAGCCCGTGCTGCTGGCTGATACCATTTTACCCACAGTAGAACTTCTTTCAAGACTGGAGTCAATCCTCTCAAATCCTGCCCCTGCTTTATCAACTAAGTTATGTAATATTCTAAATCCTCTGTTGTCATCTTAATAACCTTCACAGCATCTTCACCAGGAGTAGAGTCCATTGCAAAAAAACACTTTCTTTTTTTCTTTAAATTTTATTTTTTTAATTGGAGTATAGCTGATTTACGTGTGTTAGTTTCAAGTGTATAGCAAAGTGATTCAGTTACACATATACATATATCTATCCTTTTTCAGATTCTTTTCCCTTATAGGTTATTACAAAATATTGAGTAGAGTTCCCTGTGCTACACAGTAGTCCTTATTGTTTATCTGTTTTATGTGTAGTAGCGTGTACATGTTGATCCCAAACTCCTAATCTACTCCTACCCTTCCCCTTCGGTAACCATAAGTTTGTTTTCTAGGTCTATGAGTCTATTTCTGTTTTGTATATAAGTTCGTTTGTATCTTTTATTTTTTTTTTAAGATTCCATATACAGGTGATACCATATGGTATTTGTCTTTGTCTAGCTTACTTCACCTAGTATGATAACCTCTAGGTCCACCCACGTTGCTGCAAATGGCATTATTTCATTCTTTTTTTTATGGCTGAGTGATATTCCATCGTATATGTGTACCACATCTTCTTGATCCAGTCACCTGTGGATAGACATTTAGGCTGTTTCTATGTCTTCACTACTGTAACTAGTGCTACGAATAAGAAACCACTTTCTTTGGTCACCCATAAGAAGCAACTCCTCATCCTTCAAGTTGTATCATGAGATTGCAGCAATTCAGTCACATCTTTAGGCCCCCATTTCTAATTCTATTTCTCTTGCTTTCTCCACCAAATCTGCAGTTACCTCCTCCACTGGAGTCTTGAACCCCTCGAAATCATCCATGAGTTGGAATCTACTTTTTCCAAACTCCTGTTAAGGTGGATATTCTGATCTCTTCCCATGAATCACAAATGTTCTTAATGGCATCTAGAATGGTGATTCCTTTCCAGAGGGTTTTCAATTGACTTTGCCTAGATCCATCAGAGGGGTCACCAATCTATGGCACCTATAGCCTGATGAGATGTATTTCTTTTTTTTCTTTTTTCATAAATTTATTTATTTATTTTTGGCTGTACTGGGTCTTCGTTGCTACGCGCGGGCTTTCTCTAGTTGCGGCGAGCGGGGGCTACTCTTCGCTGCGGTGCGCAGGCTTCTCATTGCAGTGGCTTCTCTTTGTTGCAGAGCACGGGCTCTAGGCGCACAGGCTTCAGTAGTTGTGGCAAAAGGGCTCAGTAGTTGTGGCTTGCAGGCTCTAGAGCACAGGCTCAGTAGTTGTGGCACACAGGCTTAGTTGCTCCGCGGCATGTGGGATCTTCCCGGACCAGGGATCCAACCCGTGTCGCCTGCATTGGCAGGTGGGTTCTTATCCACTGCACCACCAGGGAAGTCCCCAAAATGTATTTCTTAAACAATAAGGCTTGACAGTTACTCCCTGACCCACAGGCTGCAGGACGGATGTTGTGTTTGCAGCATGAAAGCAACATGAGTCTCTGCCCATCTCCATCAGAGCTCCTGGCTGACACCAGGTGCACTGTCAATGAGCAGTCATTATTTTGAACCTTTTTTTTTTTTCCGAGTAAGTCACAACAGTGGGCTTAAAATATTCAGTAAACCATGTTGTAAACAGATGTGCTGTCATCCAGGCTTTGTTGTTCCATTTACAGGGCACAGGCAGAGTAGATGTAGCATAATTCTTAAGGGCCCTAGGATTTTCGGAATGGTAAATGAGCACTGGCTTCAACTGAAAGTCACCAGCTGCACTAGCCCCTAACAGGAGGGTCAGCCTGTCCTTTGAAGCCAGGCACTGACGTCCCCTCTCTAACTATGGAAGTCCTGGGTGGCATCTTCTTCCAATAGAAGGCTGTCTAACCTACATTGAAAATCTGTTGTTTAGTGCAGCCACTTTCAGGAATTATCTTAGCTGGATCTCCTGGATAACTTGCTGCAGCTTCTACATCAGCACCTGCTGCTTCACCTTGCACGTTTATGTTCGTGAGAATGCATCCTTCCTTAAACCTCATGAATCAACCTCTGCCAAGCTTCAAGTTTTTCTTCTGCAGCTTCCCCACCGCTTTCAGCCTTCATGGAACTGAAGAGAGTTAGGGCCTTGCTCTGGATGAGGCTTTGTTGTTTCTGGTTTGATCTTCTATCCAGACCACTCAGACTTTCTCCATATCAGCGATAAGGCTGTTTTGCTTTCTTATCATTTGTGTGTTCACCGAAGTAGCGCTTTTAATTCCCTTCAAGAATTTTTCCTTTGCGTTTCCAGCTTGGCTGTTTGGTGCAAGAGGCCCAGCTTTAGGCCTATCTTGGCTTTCCACACGCCTTCCTCACTAAGGGTAATAATTTCTAGTTTTTGATTTAAAGTGAGAGATGTGCAAGTCTCCCTTTCACTTGAATACTTAGAGACCCTTGTAGGGTTATTAATTGGCCTAATTTCAGTATTGTTGTGTCTCAGGGAATAGGGAGGCCCAAGGAGAGGGAGAGGGACAGGGGAACCGCTGCTGGATAGAGCAGTAAAAATACAGCATTTGTTGATGAAGTTTGTGGTTTCATATGGGTGTGGTGTGTGGCACCCCAAACAATTACAAGAGTAACATCGAATATCACTGATCACAGATACCATAACAAATACAATAATGAAAAAGGTTGAAATATTGTGAGAATAACCAAATGTGACACAGAGACACGAAGTGACCAGACGCTGTTGGAAAAATTGCGCCAAGAGACTTGTTCGACACACACCGACCTTCAACTTGTGAACAACGCAGTATCTGGAAGTGATAATGTGAAGTACGATAAAATTAGGTCTACTTGTACCTATAGCAACAGTTCTCAAACTGTTTGGGCTGAGGACCCTTTTATATTTTAA
This sequence comes from Phocoena phocoena, assembly GCF_963924675.1. Lineage (NCBI taxonomy): Eukaryota > Metazoa > Chordata > Mammalia > Artiodactyla > Phocoenidae > Phocoena > Phocoena phocoena. The sequence continues at coordinate 186,361,645 of NC_089219.1, read as the reverse complement.
AAAATTATTGAGGATCCCCAAACCGCTTTTGTTTATGTGGGGTATTATCTATTAATATTTACCTTATTAGGCAGTAAAGTTGAGAAATGAAACGTGTTTATTAATTCATCTGAAAATGACAGCCCTATTCATGTTACCATCAATAACTTATCTTTTATGAAAAATAACTAAATTTTCTAAAACAAAAGAATTTAGTAAGAGTGGCATTGTTTTACATTTTTGTAAATTTCTTTAATGTTGGCTTAATAGAAGAGAGCCCAATTCTCATATACATTTCTGCATTTGATATGCTGCAGTATGTCTTTTTAGTTAAAATACATAAAAAATATCCAGTCCTGCACAGATATGTAGTTGGAAGAGCAAGGAGTATTAGAGTAGCTTTTTCAGATAATTGTGGACCGTCTTCTTTGATCCTATAGTCAAACACAAGTGGTACTTTCTTCAAGGTTAGTCGCAATGTGGAAGCTGAAATGATGTTAACAGAATTTTCATATTCTGTGATGCCGAAATCCAGTGGTCGATCTTGTACTTTGGATGGAATGTCTTACCCTGGCGTGTCTTTGGTAAAATCTCCCAGATGGTGACCCATTTCATCATGCAATAGTAATTTTAAAAATCACATTCTTCAACATACGGCTTAAGCTCCTTAACATCAGTCTTGGCAATGATTTTTTGGATTTGACACCAAAACCAAAAACGAACAAGTGGGACTTCATCGAGCTTTTTGCTTCTGCACAGCAAAGAAAATCAGCAACAAAACAATAAGGCAACCTACTGAACTGGGAGAAAATATTTGCAAGTCACATATCTGATAAGGGGTTAATAGCCAAACTAGATAAAGAACTCATACAACTCAAAAGAAAACAAACCTGATTAAAAAAGGGACAGAGGATCTGAACAGACTTTTTCCAAAGCAGGTACACAGATGGCCAACAGGCACATGAAAAGATGCTCAACATCACTCATCATCAGGGAAATGCAAATCAAACCGCAGTGAGATGTCACCTCACACCTGTCAGAACGGCTATTAGGTAAGAAATAACGAGTGTTGGTGAGGGTGTGGAGAAAAGGGAGCCCTCATGCACTGCTGGTGGGAATGTAAATTGGTGCAGCCACTCTGGAAAACAGTATGAAGGTTCCTCGAAAAATTAAAAATAGAGCTACCATATGAAGTTCCACTTCTGGGTGTTTATCTGAAGGAAACCAAATCACAATCTCCATCTGTGCTAAATCTGTAGCCCAACGTTCACAGCAGGACTATTCATCATTGCCAAGATACGGAAACAACCTAAGTGTCTACTGACAGATGAACGGATAAAGAAAATGTGGCGTATATATGTGTGTGTGTATACACACACACACATGTGCGTGCGCTCGTGTACATACATCATGGAATATTATTCAGTCATAATAAAGAGGAAATCTTGCCATTTGCAACAACGTGGATGGGCCTTGAGGGCATTATGCTAAGAGAAACAGAGAAAGACAAATACTGTATGATCTCATTTGTATGTGGAATCCAAAAAACTGAATTCATAGGTACAGAGAACAGACTGGTGGTTGCCAGAGGTGGGGGGTGGGCGAAGTGGGTGGAGGTGGTCAAAAGGTACAAACTTCCCGTTATAAGATAAATAAGTCCTGGGAATGTATGCACAGCAAGGTGACTATAGTTAACAACACTAATGTATTCAAAAGCTGCCAAGAAACCAGATCTTAAAAGTGCTCATCACAAGGAAAATGTGTGTGGTGACAGATGTTAACTAAATTTATTGTGGTAATCATTTTGTAATATGCTTACCAAATCATTATGTTGTATACTAAAAAAGATTGTTGTATTTCAATTATATCAATAAAAAATAATAAAAGTTAAAAAAACCCCCACATTTTCTAATATTGTCTTTGGTCTCAGAACAGTCTTTCCACATTGGGAAGCAGTCAACATATCACACACAGTGACAGGTACAAGTTTTCCAGAGTTCTAATTTCTGCTCTAAATGTTACAATTGGCAACCAACACTCAGAATGACAGGTTCGCTTTGTTCATTTTCAAGAGAACGTCAGCCACATGCCTACGTCTGAATAACCAGTCTGAGCAGCCACTTTTCAGGAAGAAGTGGGGCTCAGGAAGAGCAGCCAGCCCTCATTTCTCCTTCTCCAACTACAGGTGCACTTCTATTACAACTCGTCGGCCACCCTCCAATTATTTACTACACTTTTCCTGTGCTTTCTATTCTCCTCTCTCTCTGGGTGTTCTCCACTGTCCAATCTAATTAGTTCACAAATCCTCTCTTCAGCTGCTTTACTACAACTGAATTTCTTCATTTGTTATTTTATTTTTCAGTTCTAGCATTTCCATCTTTCCAAAGAGAGGGCAGTTCTCTATTGAAATTCTCTACCTTGTCTTCTATTTTCTTGAACATATTAACTGTAATTTACTATGATTATTTGAAAGTCCACATCTGATAATAATCGATATCTGGGTCTGTTCTTAGTGTCTGTATTTTCTCTTAGTCTTCTGTAAATCAGTCTTATTAGGCAGTCTGTCTGGTAATTTTTGAATTAATGCCAGAATTTTTAATGAAAAAATGTAGTAATAACTTGTGGCTCTGGAAGATGTTGTCATCCTCCAGAGAGGATATTCTTTTCTCCAGCTTAGTTAGGCTAAGAAACTGGTTCTCAAACTTTCATTGCATCAGAATCACTTGGAAGGCTTGTGAAATACAAATCTCATGAGGTTCTCCCCTCATAAGTCCTGATTTAGCAGGTGTGGAGGGGGTCTGGGAATCTGCATTTCTGATTAGTTCTCAGGTGATGCTGCTGATGTGGAGACCACGCTGTGAAAACCATGGGGTAAGGCAAACCCCCTTCACCCACTTTGAGACTGAGCCACCTGGAAGCTGGGCTTCAGTCTTTACAGAGCTGGCCATGTCTGGTAAGCCCCTTCTGCTGGAAGGCAGTCCTTTGATCGTCCCAGGGGAAGTCTGGGGTGTCCACTGAGGCCCGTTTCTGAACTCTAATTTCTGCTCCCTAAGCACTGAGAGATGGCTGGGAACCTCGCCCAGCTTCTCAGCCTTGTAGCCACTGCCTCACTGGTCAGCCAGCACCTTGGGGGACAAGCACAGCCGGGTGCTGGGCTCGCCTCCTATGCTTTCCTTCTCTCTGGGATCTGGGTCCCTCAAGTCCTCACTTCCTTACCATCTCTCCAATGCCTTCAAAGACTTTGTTTTCTTATGTTTATCCAGCTTTTCTGCTTATTCTCAGTGGGAGAGTCTGTCTATCACAAGATATGCCATAGCCTGAAACAGAAGTGCCCAACCAGGCTATATGTTAAGAGATTTGTTTCCTCCGCGTGGATTAGTAAACTGGAATCGCCATACATGTCTCAATCCACTGTGAGTTCGGTATGTGTGCCTCTTTCCTTAATAGATTCCTCTTCTCTGGGTGAAGTGGAAAAACCTGAGTCCCCAAACTTGCAAAGCTGTGGACCAGCCTTGGAGTCGGTGAGCACACCGAGGACGAACCCCTCAGGAAATGCTGCCTGGGTTACCAGCCAGCATCCTCACCCACCACCTCCACCTGCAAACACACAGAGCACCCCACCGCACCACTTCTTGGCTGCTGTCTCTTCTCTGTGTCCTCGACAGACGCCACAGTGAAGCCGCAAGTCTCTGACTGGCTTATCGCACTGCCTGCTCCGGCAAGTTTTACGGAATGAGAGAGACGGAGCTGGTAAAAACAGGTCTGTGGGTGAAATCGAGGGCCTTCTGCCTCACTTGGAGTCCTAAATATTTGAAATCATACATGTTTTTCCCGGAAAAAATTGGAAAACAGATCAACACGTGAAAATAAAAATAAGCTGAATTCCACCACATGAAGATAAGCCCATTTTTATTCTACTACACGTATGCCTAGATTTTTATCTACGTACGTATGTTCTATACCTATATGTAGTATATTATAGTCTATTTTTAATGAATATTATGTATATTACTTTGTAACCTGTGTCAATATATGAAACTTTTACTAAGTTGTAAGAAAAAAAAATCTATAAAAACAAAACCCAGAAAACCCCAGTACTTGAGTTTTAAATGTTTTTGAGGAGGGAAGGAACATTTTCATTCACTTTCGTTTACCCAGGTATGGATTCCAAATTCACAGGAGTGATGCACCTTAACATACGGCTTCCTGGGGGACACACTACGTCTTCAGTAGAGCCTGAGCCCTTGTACCTTCTAAACCCAGACAGGGGAGCAAACTGTAGTCCTGGAGCCAAACCTGGCTGCCACATTCTGTAAATCAAGTTTTACCAACGACAGCAGCAGAGTTTAATGTTTGCTATGGAGACAAAATGGCCTGCCAAACCTAAAATGTATGTTACCTGGCCGTTTACAGACAAAACTTGGCAACGCCCGTGCCAGACCCACCCACACCCAGCACACCACCTGGGCCTCGTGAATCTGCGCACCACATGGCTCTTCACTGCCCTGAAAAGACGATGGTCTCGGCCCACAAGGTCCTGCAAGGGAAGCACAGTGGCTTCACAGCTATCCCTGCTCTGGCCTCCAGATAAAACTAGGCTAACATCCGCAATGCAGTGGCAGAGGAAGGGATTCCGATGCTGAAGTCTTCTAATTACCACGCCTGTCTACTCTGTTTCCTAGAGGGCAGGAAGCATTTTTCTTTGTATCTGCTATGACCCTGAGGTTACATGATCGGTGGAATTCCAACACTTAGCAGAGAATTTAAGCCTGACTAGACAAAAATAATTTGTTCTCTGCCTCTCAAGTTCACAGTGGTCCTTTAATACTACACAGCGGCTAATTTCATCTTAAGAAGCTGTGCAAAATGCCTAGAGCAAATCATCAATGAACATCAAGAAAACCATCGTCATCATAATAAAAGACCTAGACTATCTTCTGACAAGTACAGTGTGGTGATAAAGTACCCTGACATGGGAATCAGACCGCCTAGGTCTGAACCCTGGCTCCTCAACTTCCTTGCTAGATGAGCCCGGATAAAACATTTAAGCACTCTAAACCCAAGTGTCTGGTGCAGCAAAGGTATTAACAGCTGCAACAGGATTATGAGCAGAAATCAGCAGGGCTGCTGTGAGGACCAGGCGCAAGTGTTCAGGACGGCCTGGCTGTTACTCTCGCATCACCACCACTCCTGCTGCATTGTTTCCATCCCCACGTTAATAGCTCCGCGTGGTGATTTGGGAAAGAGAGAAAGGTGCTATAATATCCATCCCAACTAGTCAAATAAAGAGTTCCCCTTAATTATTTTTCCCAGAAATGGTAATTCATTGGGAAGCAGTCTTAATGCCCATGAAAATATTCTCCATGCAGGTTTGAAGGGCTAAGTAAAATAAAGCTACTTTAACTAGAAGAATGAAAGGAAAATAACCAAGAAGATTTCCAGGGAGAGTACAAAGCTGTTTTCCCCAGAATGATGAGAGGATAATCTCTCATCCAGAACCCACTAACAGGAAACTGGTTTTTGGAATAGCTTTAGAGAGTCCTACATTTAAAATATGTGAAGACGGAATGGTACTTAAGGGTTAACTTCAAACGGGGCAGGAACCAAGTTGAGTGTATGTCTGTATAGCACTCGGGATGCTGCGGTCATTCATTACAGAATGTCTACTGGTCCTCTACCAGGGCCTGTCATTCCTCGGACTACATCCTGTGTATGAGGTGGCACAGGCACAGGTACATTTCAGGGAGGTGAGAAGGAACTTCCCAAAGATCAACCTGGAAGCACGCAGGGACAGCTACAGGGCAGGGGGATGAGCCAGAGAAGAACAGAGCACAGACCTGCGGCTAAAGATTTTATGAGTTTGAGGAGTCACAGGATCTAATTTCAAGACTTCAGGCAGAGAGGATAAAATCATTCCCATTTTACAGAAGAGCTGACTGAGGCCCAAGGAAACACTCAAGTATCCACCCAAGGTCACAGCGTTGTCAGGTGAGACCTAAAGGGAGTAGGACTGGTCGCCTGGCTCCAGCACAGCTTTTCTGACATCACACCGCACGAAAACGGGCTCTTCACCTAGCGCCACGGCACCCCAGCTGTGTGGATTCGAGCAGCAAGACACTTCTTTTTCCAAATCTAGCAATACCAGGAGGGGAGCATTGTCTTATGTTAGGCTTCTCTTAGTGTCCCCTGATGTTTTCCAAAAGTCTGCCATCATCAACACTCTATCTTGGAAAAGGATGCTTTCATATCTCCAAAGGTTGCCATTCACGTGCAGTATGGCCATCCCGGACAAGCTGGAAGGGACAGGTGACAAGAGGGACCAAATTGTCCGGCAGAGGACGCAGCCCACACGGCGGCCAGGCATTAGTAGTGCAGGTTTACCTCGCCGTTTCTAACTAGGAATGGGTGTTCCTGGGTTCTAGTGTCAGCTTAGCCATGAACTAACAAGAAAGGCTCTTTCTTGCCTTTTAGGGTCAGAGGGAAGGGAGTGGTTTGGTTTATTTGTTTATACCCTTGTTCTAAAGAGGACCTGGGAACTAAAGGAAATGCATACCTGCAGCAATACTTTAAACAGATGAAGAAATGTACGGGAAAGGAAAAGAATGGCCAGATACGGCCGCCGGAAGTCAGGCGCCGTTGTACACGTGGTGTCGGGAAGCTCCACAGGGAGGCCCGAGTGATGCAGGGGCGGCAGAGCAGCAACGGCAGCTCAGGAGGGTCCTGGGAGGAGAAGAGGAGGAAGCCCAGGAAGCCCCAGGCGCCTGCCTGCCGAGGAGGAAGGGCTGGAAGAGCGCAGAGCAGGGGTGGCGGGGAAGAACGGAGGGGCAGGGAAGACTGGAACCAGAGGTCGTGGAAGACACAGGCTCCAGAAGGCAGTGGCCCACGACCAACGGCACGGAGGGTCCGCGGTGCAGGCGCCGGACGGGCGAGGGGGCAGGGCTCCGATTCGGCGGGCTGGAGAGGGGGCGGGAGGTGGGGGACAGAGTGGGGTCAGAGCCCTCCCTCGAGAGCGACAGGGAGAAAGAAGGTGGGGGGACAGGCACGTGGGCGGGTGCGCCTCTGTCCCCGTCCCCGGTGAGCTCTTGCTGCTCCGTCTGGGAAACACTGTGCGCCCCGGCTCTGGGATCCTTCCCAAGGGAAACTCCCTGCACCCAGCACAGAATGCTGGACCAGCCTGATGGCCGACAGGACGATGCCTCAGTTGGTTTCCAAAAGCCCGGATTCCCCATTCGGATTCCAGAGAGGACGGAAAGCTTTCAATTTACTTTGTTTTCAGAAGTGGTTTCTCCCAAGACAGATACCCATTTCCTTCAAAGAACAAAACATCAAGAGAGCCTAACCCCTGTGCCCACAGTGCCAGCGTATGGTATCCCACGGCCCAGGGGAGACCAGCTCCTTGGACACGGACCGGTGGGGTCAGAACACGTGGGCTGTGAAGTCCCAAAGACCCGGTTTTGAATCCTGGCTTTGCCACTTACTGGCTCTGTGATTGCGGGCAGGGCCCGTCATCTGAGCCTTTTCTTATATGTATTAAAGAAAATAATATTATTCGTCTCACAAAGCTATGAGGATTAAATGCATCTAGGGAGTTCTGGCATACGGTAACCATTCAGAACACTAATTCTCTAACCCGCTCTAAACCTTTCCCATGTTTGAGGCCACCTGAGATGCCGCCACAGCCCCCCATCTCACAGGACCCGCCTTCTCCTCCAAGAGCGCAGTACGCCACCTACACAGTCTGCCCTCAAGGGTCTACCCCCCACGCGGCCTCATGGTTTCCAAGGCGTGTACCTGGCGTCCACAGTCTCGAGGGCACAATGTAGGCAGGCCTCTCTCGTGTCGTACCTGCAGTTCTTGCACAGCGCTGAATGCGCCAACAGCAGGACAGCCACCTCCTAACTCCACACGGACCGATTCAGAAGTTAAAAGGCAACCTCGACGCATAAGCTGTGCACTCAGCTGGAGAGCAAACCAGGGCTCTTGCCTCGCAGCCCGGGGGGCTGTCACCTGTGCCTGCTGCTCTCACATGAAGGAACCTCCACCTGCCAGGACACACCTTCTCTGCCTACATTAGAACACCTGAAGTGGAATGGGGTTGGTGTGCTTACCGGCACACGGAGCCAGACACAGAACGGGGTCTTGGGGAGCCAGCCTTCTGCGAAGTGGATCAACAGACGTGCCTCTGCTGCCCCCCTCTGGACACCAGGATCACTACACAGCGGCTTGCTCATCCCCACCCGTTTACCCGACACCTTGCTGAGCAAGTGGGCTCTGTGGTATGAAGAAAACCCAGCAGAAAGAGCACCTCCCGGAGCTCCCGATGCAGGGGTGTCGGCTGGACCAGCCCTAAGGACAGGGCCACAGAAGAACACCGGCAAGAGAACCCCGGCTTCAGCCTGGGGCTGGGGGAACAGGAAGCCGGCAGGGGGTGAACCTCAGGAGCTCCTACAGTACGAAGAACTCTGCTCAGCAGAGAAGGTGGCAGAAGGCTGTCCCAGAAAGAAGGGGCAGCGTGGACATCAAACACCTTCAGGGAACACCAAGTGGCACGATCGCCAAAGGCACACGGCACAGGAAGGAGAGGAGGAGCAGGGAGAGAACAGTCCAGCTCTGGCGGCTGGGCAGCGGTCCAGCAGGCAGTCTCCCCGTGGGGCTGCGATGACGGCCAGAAGCAGGGGCTCCTAAATGCCTGACTCAGCCCCATTTTGAACTGTCTACAATCTGGTCCTCTGAGCAACCAAGATCAATAAGGAAACTTCTTACATGTATGGGAAAACATTTGTTACCATTAAGATTCAACCTGATTGGGACTTCGCTGGTGGCTCAGTGGTTAAGAATCCGAAGAATCCGCCTGCCAAGGCAGGGGACATGGGTTCGAACCCTGGTCTGGGAAGATCCCACATGCTGTGGACCAACTAAGCCCGTGCGCCAAAACTCCTGAGCCTGAGCTCTAGAGCCCTCGAGCCACAACTACTGAGCACCCGTTCCACAACTACTGAGCCCGCGCGCCTAGCACCCGTGCTCTGCGGCGAGAAGCCCGCGCACCGCGAAGAAGAGTAGCCCCTGCTCGCTGCAACTAGAGAAAGCCCCTGCACAGCAACGAAGACCCAATGCAGCCAAAAATAATAATAAATAAAATTTAAAATAAAGTATGAAAAAAATGAAATAGAAAAAGATTCAATCTGACTGTACAGTTTGTAGTAAGCAAAGTGCTTTTACCCAGACCTCAATGAGTTAGTCTCTTCATTTTATCATTTCCTGTTCAAAGGCCAAGTCAAGGAGCGATCTATGCCTTCACATACCTAAACCAGCTTCTCTCTGTAATTGCCCTAAATATCTGACATTTTTCCCATCTTATTTACTTAAAATATATACTATGTAATACTTAAGCTATAAAGGATATAAACAATACAACCACCACCTGTGTACTACTATCCAACTTAAGTATAACATTACTGATACCAGTTTCCCCTTAAAAAGAGATGCATGGGGGCTTCTCTGGCGGCGCAGTGGTTGAGACTCCGCCTGCCGATGCAGGGGACACGGGTTCGTGCCCCGGACCGGGAAGATCCCACATGCCGCCGAGCGGCTGGGCCCGTGAGCCATGGCTGCTGAGCCCGCGTGTCCGGAGCCTGGGCTCCGCAACGGGAGAGGCCACAACAGTGAGAGGCCCGCGTACCGCAAAAAAAAAAAAAAAAAAAAAAAAAGATGCATGTTTCTGCTTCCTGAAATTCTTAACCGTCCTCTGCCACTCTAATCTCTTGGATGGGATCCTTAAGTCAGCGCACATGTTTAAATCAATTAGGAACAGGAAGAAAAACCAGAATAGTTCCCAACTGGTTATTCCAAACACTGCATCTTATTCTTACCATCCCCCACCCCAACCACAGCACCCAAATGGTGTGCGCAACCAGCCAGCTTCCCAAAGAACCACCAGAGAGATGAGGACGGAGGGCAGAAAGGCGCTCTCGGCCATCAGAGCTGCCCAGCAGACACTCACCTGCGGCTCCTGCCCCTCCAGGCCCAGTGCTCACTGGTGCCCAGCTCGGCACACCAGTCGGCCCGCAAACCCAGAACACAAAGATCAACTTCCTGCGCCTCCCATTTCCATAAAACCGGGAACGGCAAGGACTCCACTGCCAGATCAAACCATCACAGGTGAGAGGTCAAGCACCTCAGACACACCAGCCACACACCTATGCAGCAGCTTTCTCAGAAGCCCAGTTTGTTGCAAAAGTGCCCACTCCTCCGGCTGTCCTGCCCTAGTAAACACTAGAGCTCGTTTTGTGAGGTGGTCACAAGCGACCATCTTCTTCCAACATGGGAAAATCACCTCGTATGGGGGGGGCTTGAGTGAGGGCACAAAATTTTGGTCCCTCCCACATGTCACCGACACTCACAGCTCTGAAAAAAGAACCACTTTATCAGAAGGAGATTAACTGTAAACGCATGGCTGATAAGAGCTTTGAGCAGCAGGTGTCCGGTGACTTCTGGCTGTACTCTGACGTGGCTGGGGGCTGGGGCAGAGCTGCCAGAGGCTCTGTGGCTTCCTGGTCGCCTTTGGAATGCGTGTGTCCTGTGGCCGGGGTGGGGGGGGGGTGGGCGGGGGGCTTTTTTTTGTTTTTGCGGTACGCGGGCCTCTCACTGTTGTGGCCTCTCCCGTTGCGGAGCACAGGCTCCGGACGCGCGGGCTCAGCGGCCATGGCTCACGGGCCCAGCCGCTCGGCGGCATGTGGGATCTTCCCGGACCGGGGCGCTAACCTGTGTCCCCTGCCTTGGCAGGCGGAGTCTCAACCACTGCGCCACCAGGGAAGCCCCGGGGCTGGGGAGGGGGCATTTTTAAGCCGCCACTCCTGAACTGTTAGGTGGCGTGCTGAGGAACTGTGTGACAAACGCCACTGTCTCTGGAAATGAAGAAGGTTCATGCCTCAGTAGCTGTGTTTAGCAACAGAAATACAGAAAAAAGATAACAAGACTTCTAAATTCCAGGCCCTTCCATCTTACTGTAGTAACTCTCAGCAGGCACCAACCAGGTCTTCTTTTCCAGAACTGCCGAGTGGGGCGAAATGGTCCGAGTGTTATTTTTAAACAGCTTTACTGAGATATAGTTCACATCCCCATTTAAGTGTACCATTCAGTGGCTTTCAGTAATTATCAGTAATTATTTCAGTAATTATCAGTGGCTACGCAATTATCACCATAATCAATTTTAAAGCATTCTGATCACCCCAAAAAGAAAACCCACATGCAGTACAGTCGCTTCGCACTTGGTGTTTTTAAATACAGACCAACAGCATCTTTCCCGCTGGCTAACTAGTGCCATCAGATCTGGCCCGTCATCAACTTCAGGACACACCAGCACTTTACCCCTGAGAAAGGTGCCAATCAGGTGTCAATCACACATGCTCTTTTATCACCATTTAAAAGTTACTTAATTTAATAGCTATTGAAAGGGATCTTTCAGACTTATTTAGACATATTTAGTACCAGCAATGCACATAACCCAGTAGAAGTAACGTGAGCACCGATGACCAAATTCACACACGTGTGGGGATGACAACTGGCAATGATGAGATGTCCCGACGGCGGAGCTTGTGGGACGTGAAAAAAGCGGCCCCCAGAATCAGCACCACCCAACGCTGCACGACATGGCACGTGCTCGGTGACAAAACAGCAGAAACCGTCTTCCTAACTACAGCGAGAAAGGAGTCAAGCAAGCGTAATCTTTAACAGCTAATGAGCTAACACAGTACTAATCGTACAAGCAGCCCAGAAACCTCCAGCACGGCGATACTTAAGAGAATGTACCGACTGCTACGTACACTTCACTCTTCCTGCTCCTGGTTAGGAAGACAGAGAACTATTTACACCAGCAGAGAAAAGCCTGGTAAGTTCAGCACTGCTGCGGTCCCTCAGGGAAAGAAAACACTCACTTCAGAACAAGAACTGAGAGAGGCTGGAGGAGCTTGGGAACCTCTTCTCTAGAACGCCTCCTTGAATTGACAACTGTCTGACTTCAGCTTGGAGACAGGGAGATGAGTCAAACAACTTTAAAAAACCATGACTCAGTGTTTAATTACTTGGTTTAAATTTCTGACATTCCAAAGACGATGCCAAATTAATCTGCTGACAGCTTCACTTAGTGGAATAACTACCCAGCTTATAAAGACCCCAAAGGATTCAAGAAGGTCGACACGTGTGGTATATATGACTCGGCCATAAACAGACCAAACAAAGCAAGTTGCATGTGAGCTACCTGGGAAAGACAAATAACTTTAGCTTCTTGTAGAGAAAAACTGTTTTGGCCATTTCTACAAGAAAAGAAAGGGCACCAATAAAAAAGAAGGTGTAAAATTCAGGGCTGGGGCGAGAGGATCAAAGGCGGGAGCCCGCAGACTCCAATATTAGCCCCGGGAGTTGTTGACACTGTTGCTAAGGAAAACCTGGGGCTTTCGGAATGAAGGCAGCCACCACGCCCTGCGACAGCTGCTGCCTGCCCTGACACCCTGTCGCCTTCTGCCAGTTGCATGCCATGTGCCCTCTCCACCCTGTCGTCCGCCAACCCAGTCAACCCCTTCACAATCGGAGGACGCTGGTGGTTTCTACCGTCCTCAGGAGCAACCCCAAGATGGGATGCAGTGATCAGAGTGCCATGAAGGCAGAGGCTGCCGCGCTCCAGGCACTGATGGAGACGGACTGGCCCCTGGACCAAAACTTTTTAATCCAAAAGAAGAAATGGTTAGTGAGTTCAATGCAAAGGAAAAAGAGGCCTGAGTTATGGTCTCCACTGCGCCTGACTCAAGGTGTGACATCAGGCGAATCACTCCAGGCTCTCAGGGCCTCGGCATCTCCATCTGCAAAACAGGGGCATAACGCCTCTTCCTTCCCATCAGGTAAAAGGAACACATTGCTCACAGGGGAGCTTTTCAGGAAAAAAAAAAAACAAAGAAAAAGAAACAAAATTTTAAAAAGGAACTTTGTAAATCCAAGTTTGTGCCCTTCTCAAAAGTAATAAACTTTCAGAGGTCCTGCCCTGAGCTTATGTAACAAAATCACACATTATCTAGAATCCTGCATAAATTATCTTGACTCGCTTGACTCCTGTGTCTACTCTTCAATGACTGTGGCCATCTTCACAGACTTACATCATAATAGAGACTGTTGTCCACAGGATTAATTTTTTTTCAAGCTCATCTGCCCCCCCCACCCCCATTACAATGGCAATTCTTCATCACTCTGGAACTTTGGAAAATACAGGAAAAAAATAAAAATAAAATAAAAATTACCCATCATCCCTCAGAAAAGTCTAGTGTTCACCTTTCCGTGTTGATCACCTTTCCGTGTTGATCACGGTTTGGTATCATAATGACCACTGTATCCAGCCCTGCCTCCTGACGCGTCTGTAATCATATGTGTAGTTCACAGGCTGAGTGAAGGGCCCCCCCACTTCCGGAGAGCCGCACCCCACCCCCCGCCAGTGCTACACGCGCCCACTCCCCCCTCTTCGAACAAACCCAGCTCAGAAAGGGAAAGTCAGGTGCGCCGGTTCCATGGGAAGACCCACACCCCAATGCACGAGCTCTAGTTACCCTGCAAACAGGGATTCTTTCTGAGATGACTTTTCTGCTGGTCAGGGCTTGCTACGGCCAGTTTCAAGACCCATTTGCCTGACGCTAATTGTTTCCAACGGGACCTGTCAACACAGGCTCCAGGCCTCCATTTCCCAGCAAGAGCCAAAATGCTTCCACAAGGAGCTGGTTACAGAGCAAGCTGCAGCTTCACGAGAAGAATTAGTACCCAGCATGCTCTTTCAGAAGGGAAATTTAGCTGTTTTCAAAACATGTGCTTGTTTTCTTTCAGCGTGTGTTTGTCTGAAGGAGAAACTGAACGGCTTTAATTCTGTAAAGGCTTAAATGACGTTTTATTCGATCAAGCCATTCCCCAGCTGAAAGCACTCCAGTCCACAGCTCTGAGAGAGGAAGTTCAAGTTTCTCAGCACAGCACAGACAGAAACTACACCATGTGGTTCCTGCCCGCCTCTCTCTAGCGCCACGATTTCCAAAGTATTCCCAATGGAGTACCAGTCAGGTTTCTGTGAAAAAACAAAACTAATCGATGGACACAGAAATTTGGCAACTGTACAAATTCTAACCAGCCCCACGCCCTGGAGAGGAGTGATCCCCAGGTTTTGGAGCAACCTGTGTTTACCTGTGTTTAAGCCGTCGTTTCACAAATTTGCTGGGCCACAGAACACTTTTTTTCTGCATCTAAATCTACTTCACACAAGACACCTGCGGAAACGCTGCACTGGCCTTGCCCTCCTCCCAGTGCCAGGCACAGTGAACTTGTCCCCGAATTTCTCAGGTCCCTCTAAAATACCACCCTCCTGTTACGACCAGCCTCTCAAAACTCAAGCCCAGGCACCTCCTCTGCGGCCCCTTCCCTGCCCCTCTACTCCAGACCCGCTCTGTTCCCACATCGGACACTGTGCTGCAGCTTCTGAGCTGCCTTCCACACGGACACGCGCTAGCTTTTCCCTGACCTTGGACCCGTAACGCCCCCGTGCCGGGCACACGGCAGCCTCTCCCTAGACGGCTATTAGACGCCTTACACACGCAGGTTCCCGTAGCAGCTCTCTACCGGATACCGCGGTGCGGCTGCAACATCTTCTGTCTCAACAGCCACTCCTGACGCACTGACCTCACTGCTCCTCTAGACGCTCGCTCTAGCTTTAGTACAGCTGGTCACTTCGAACTGTTGTTACTGTGAAATCAAGTTCCTATCTTATGGCAAGACAAGAACAATTCAAACATAAGCCCATCTGCTCTGCCCTCTGGCCCCGCTCTCCCCCTTACCGTGCAGGGCGTACCTGCACTTTACATCGACCTAACCTCCGTCGGCAGGAACACCCGCTCAGCCACGAAGAGCAGTGTTCTCCCAGCACCAACGAGACAGCGCCTTAAACATAACCTTCCTTCTTGATGGGGCCACGATGACGCTCAGACGTGGCTTGTGTGACCTGTCAGTAAGACGTCATTTCGCGTACAGCCTTGCGTCTCAAGAACTTACGCTACTGTGCTGTGACCTCTAACGGGAGGAACAGTTCCTGGAGCTCGCTGAGATGTTCTTCCGGGTTATAATCCTCAAATCTGGCTCAAATAAAATTCTCCGCTTCTTTCTGAGATCAACTGACTAATTTTCGTCGACATCACCAACTGAAGTCACGGTCTGAGGTTCTGTCTGCCGCTCATCTGCATCCTGAGCATCTAGACCCTGCCCCGGGAGCTCTCCCTCGTGGTGCCTCTCCCTCTCCAGTGTTCACGGTGTTCTGTGTGAGTTTGTCTCTGGTGGGGACTGTTGTACAGAAATCCCTTGGACCCCAGGTTGAAGATGTGTTTATCTTCAAGGTATCTTTGAATTTGTTTGTGCCATGATGGCCCCAAAATTTTAAGAGTACAGACCTACTTCCTATGTTAAATTCTTGGCTTGGGATTTCCAAACTATATGGGTAGTAAAAATATCCCATAAAAGATTTTTCTGACAACAAAGACTACTGTATAACACAGGAAACTGTATTCAATATCTTGTAATAACCTATAATGGAGAAGAATCTCAGAAAGAATATATAAACATATTCTTTAAAAAATATATACAGTCTTTTTTTTTTTTTTTTAGGTAAGAAGTGGATTGATTAATTTTGGGGTTGTGTTCGGTTTTTGTTGCTGCGCACGGTCTTTCTCTAGTTGCGGCGAGCGGGGCCTACTCTTCGTTGCGGCGTGCGGGCTTCTCATTGTGGTGGCTTCTCTTGTTGCGGAGCACGGGCTCTAGGCACGTGGGCTTCAGTAGCTTTGGCGTGCAGGCTCAGTAGCTGTGGCTCACGGGCTCTAGAGCGCAGGCTCAGTCGTTGTGGCGCACGGGCTCAGCTGCTCCGTGGCATGTGGGATCTTCCTGGACCAGGGCTCAAACCCGTGTCCCCTGCATTGGCAGGCGGGTTCTTAACCACCGTGCCACCAGGGAAGTCCCTATATATATTCTTAAGAAAAAAACCTGCCTGGACTCTTGACACATCTTTGGACCGTGGGCAAAGAACTGGGCAGCCCTTTGAGAATTCCAGCTCTACTCAGGTTCTTGGTGGTGGATCCAAGCCTAGTCAGGTCCACAGCCACGCGTCCCACATCCACACACGGCACTAAACCAGAGCCTCCAGACTCCAGGTCTCATTCCACCCTGGGCCGCTCAGACCATTCTGGCTTCTGGGGTCTCTTCATTTTTGTCCGCTGGGAGTTCTCTTTCATTCTTCTGAACTGAGCCACTCTTTCGTCTGTTTATAATAGGAACAGGGCCCTGTGGGCCTGTCTGCCGTGCTGCTGGAACCGCCTCCTAAACAAACGTTGAGCACATTCACTCTTTTCCGTCTCCTCCAACGACTACCTCAGTGCCAGCTACTGGTCTTCTTCACGCTCGCTCCTCTGCAGGGGTCTCCTAACTGGTCACCTCACATCCATTCCTGTCCATTCTTCCCCTGTCCACTTTGTATGTAATACTGCAACCAGAGTTTAAAAGGCAGAATTTTTAAAAATGTAAGTCACGTCAACTTTTTTTTTTGGTCTCAAATCTTCTACTGACAGATGACCGAGAAATTCTACTCCTAGGTACACACCCAAGAGAAATGAAAACATATGTTCACACAAAAACTTGTACATGAATGTTTATAATAACATTCTTCAAATAGCTGAAAGGTGGAGACAACTCAAATGTCCCCCACCCTATGAATGGCACACAGAATGCAGTATATCCACGTAACGAAACAGTATCCGGCCACGAAAAGAATAAAGTACTGACGCACGCCACAACACAGATGAATCTTGAAAACACGCCGCTGAGGGAAAGGAGCCAGTCACAGAAGACCACATACTGAGTCCATTTGGATGAAATCTCCAGAGCACGCAACTTGACAGAAACAAAAAGTAGATGAGTGGTTGCTTAGGCCTCGGGGGCAGGGGGAGACGGGGTGGCGACAGCTAAAGGCTACGGGGTTTCTTTTTAAGGTGATGAAAATGCTCTAAAATTGACTGTGGGGATGGCTGCGTTGAACTGGTGAATTACATGCTGTGTGAAGCACATCTCTGCAAAGCGGTTCAAAAAACTCTCACCATGGTTCTCGGCACATAAACCCACAACCTCCTCGCTGGGGGTGAGACTGCATCACGGAGCCCTGCCTGCGCCGCGGGCCTCACCGCAGACGGCTCTGTCCCTCACTCTCTACACTCCAGCCACCATGTCTCCTTCCAGCTTCTCCGAAGGATCGAGCACCGTCCCCCTCCTTGGTGTCTCTGCGGTGGCTGTCTGCTCTGCCTGGAACGCCCGCCCCTCCCCCTCACCTGGCTGTGATTTGCCCTGCAGTTCTCACTCGGGCATCACACCCCGAGGGTGACTTTCTCTGACCCCACCCCCCCACCCCGAGAAGGCGAATCTACAGTAGGCGGACCTTCTGTAAAGCACCACGCACAGCATCTATCACAAGTGCAATTACCCTCATTCCTCTTCGCTAGCGTATACACTTCGCAGCGGCTCAGACCACACTCATCAGCTCATGGCTGTGCGGTCTGGGCTTGTCACAGCACTTGGCAACAGCAGGTGCTCCGCAAATTCTGGAAGGAATAAACGCTGCTACAGATCAAGCGACGGAGTCCAACAGCTCTTTGTCTAATACCCTCCCAGCTATTTATCTTGTGCCAGCTATTTATTTTATTATCTAATAATTATTATTTATCTAACGAATATCTATACCTATTTTGTGCCATCCCTAAAGTGCACTCATCTTGATATACCACATTCATATTACAATTCATTAATATCTTGACCTAATTCTTTTATTCTTACATTTGCTGTTCCTTGAGGAAATACATCCTAGTTCTATAAAACATGTGGCACACGGCTGGTACTCAATAAATATCTGTGGCTTGAATAAAACTTCTAAAACAAAAATCACAATCTGTAACAGGTTATCGATCACAGGTTATAAAATTCCCAGAAGACAGTAATCGTTTCTCTAGATTTCTCTAAATAATGGTTCATGCAACTAAGTATTTAATAATGCAGTTTGATAAAGAACCTGGTTTACGCATCCTTCCCGGGACCATGATCTTGATGATGAACTTGACTCATTTCACTTGTCTCAGCTCAGGAGGAGTTTTTAAAGGGAGTTTTTTTCCCCAGCTAATGAAAGATTGCTTTCGCATTTAGTTTCTAGATGAAACTAACAGTATCTAAGTAACGTCTGAGCTATGAAATACATAGACATTAAATACTGAAGATTGATTTATTAAAACTTTCCTGGCTGTGAGCCTATTAAAAGATGACAACTGTTAGCTCTGCAATCTCTTAGCCCAGAAAATGGAATTTCTTCAAGTTTTACGTAAGGAAATGAAAAAAGAAAGGGAGGAAAGGAAGAAAAACACTCTTTTTCAACTTAATATCTTCCTTCTGTTTCTTCTCAAGATGCATGTCTTAGAGCTATCTTTATAATAAACGAACGTCTAAAAAGTTTAACTCATTGTACCTTGTAGCTGAAACGACACGCTGCCTTGTTACACACATAGACACTCGGAAATATACACCTCCTTCCTTTGGATATTCAAAATAAAATGAAGTCAAAGTGAAATCTAAATTTTGGTAAGATTTGACCTCTTTTTCTAGTCTTAAAAAAGGGATAATTATGGCTTCAGTCTTTATGTCAATCTGAAACTCCCAAATGGAATGCGTTCTATTTTTACCACTCCTTCTAGTGGAAGAAAATGGCCTGCTCTCCTTGGTCACACCTTCCATGGTCACGCTCAGAAGGTTCTCTTAGCTGCTGCCTTAGGTCTCTCTGAGGTCCGCTCGCGGCTGCTCCCACCACCCCTCCGAGGAGCCTGCAGAACAGCTGGCCACCGTCCCTCTACAGTATCACCATGTACCGTCCACTTCCAATTCATCAAAACTGCACATCCTAGCTCCGTTTCTCTGAGCCTTTTATCATACCACTGCTCTTCTCTGCTGCCAGCAGTCGTCGTGGGCCACCAGAGCCAAACCAAAGACGCTTCTCTCTGCCCGGCTGCTCCGTCACAAAAGGGGGAAACAGTGCCTGACAGCCATCTCTCTCGTAAGACAAACAGAAAGAAGAAATGCCCACAGATCCATAACAGAAGAAGTACCTACGTTAAATAATCAGAAAGAATTAAGATCTCCACCAAAAATCTCCCAGAGGCAAAAGAGAAAACCCAAGCTGTAACATGAAGACTCGTTTTCACAGAAGCACGTGCGGCTGGGGAAAACACTTCACGCCCACCCCGCTACCTACTACCTCAAGGCAGAACCCCACAAGTGACATCAGTCGTAACACACCTCCTCCTCTCCCTGGCTTCCACAGAGGAGTCCGTTCCAGGAGTGGAGAGCAGAGCGGCAGCTGCAACCCCATTGGCAGTGCTAGGTGGGGGGCGATTCGTGATCACACAGAGCGGGGTGCCGCAAGAGACACCGTCTACTGTTCTCTCCGCTGCGGAGTCAGCCTGGGATTTGTAAGGAGGCCTGAAATCAAAAGGACACAAGCAGAAAGAGCACGGTCAGGCACGCACACGACAACGCAGTGGCAGAGGCAGAGCTTCGAGGTGGGTTTACCCAGAGCATCTTCTCGCTCAGCATTTGTCTGGGGTTGGTCTGCTTTCTTCATTCTGAGCTCTTAAATCTTAGAACAGTGATTACGCTTTCCGTCTGATATCTTCTGCCCAAGCAGTTATGTTTTATGGAAAATATTTTTTACTTGAGATTAGAAAAAAATTGGTTTTTGATTAGCTATGGCACAAGGCAAGATAGTGACACATGCGAGAGAGCTCTGAATGAGTCCTGAGCACCATCTGGTCTCCACACACACACAACAGACACTGAAGTCACTTACGATCACGTCACTGCCCTTCAGTCCCGGGCAGTGAGTGCCTGCGGTGGCCTCACAGCGGACGGCCGTCCTCCTGGATCACCCAGACACACTCGACAGACACTCCGCAACCTCACCTAGCTTAGCAACTGCTCTCTTTCCACGGAACCAAACGCCTGATTGTCCGTATTCGTAACTGCAGACAGGAGAGACTGAAACCAAAACTAACAGGATTCTACACGCAACCTTAACTACAGACTTTCCAACAGCAAGCTGTACAATTACATTCATTTACATGAAAACAAGACCTTTGTTTCTTAACAAAGAGTTGAGATCAACCATTGGCTTTCCACCCAAAAAGCTATCATTTGTGATGTCACAGCTTGTTGCTGGGGTAACAGAGATCCAAAATTGATACTCACAAAGATGGAGAAAGAAATGAAAATAATGAATGCTAGAAATCTGGTTTTTGCACCTACTTAGAATTACCAGAATGCTTCTAAGTAGCTATAAGCTCATTTTCAAATAATCACATTATCATAATAAGCTTGAAAGAATTAATCAGATCATAAAAACCTAAATATGGTACCTAGATGCCAGTATAAAATTAGAACAGTTTTGAAGTGGTATCTAAAAAATACAAGCCACTTCTCCAGAAGCAATTAATAGCTCAGAAAAAAGGTGAAATTTCACATTCGTTTTTTAATTCAAAAAATGAAGGCAAATAATTCCTCAGACTTACAAGATGTATGAGCCTGTAGGAAGCACTAATAAAATCAGCCAGGAACAAAGCTATAAACTCGTTACACTTATCGAAACCTTACATGGAATTCCTTCTAGCTTAATAACACGCTTGGGTCTCTGCAATTTCTTGCGCTGGAGAAATGCCAAGGATTTTATGTGTCAAATTACAGAGCAGGATTCTTACTATTATCGTGAAATATATAATTTTACAAGGAGGTTGTTAGGATCCGAACAGAGGCAGCTCCAGAGCAGGGATCGGAGGCTCTGGAACCACCTGGGGCTGAGTGTAACCTCTCCGATCTCTTCCCTGTAAAATGGGGATAATGCTGCCTTGAAGTGCAGGGATCTTGTGATGATTAAATCAAATGTCTGTGGAACACTCAGTATAGTACCCACAATAAAGGATAAACTCAGTGGAAGGAAAATAGTGAAAAAGAAAAGAGCCCCCAAACGCACAAATCTAGGCTCCAATCCTGCCGTGGTTGTTCCCTCCTGGCCGAGCGACCTCGGGCAGATCATTACATTTTTGGTCTCAGCTTCCTCATCCATAAAATGAGGATAATGTTCCATACACCGGAGGGCTCTTTAGGACCATATGTAACACAGCCAGCTGCCTCACCCATGTTCACGTTCCTTTTCCTCCTTACTAACAGGACCCTATCATTCAAGGCATCAATGCGCCTAGCTAAAAATCCACACTTTTCAAAGTCTCCCGGGTCGCTAGAGGTGGCCAGGGAGACACGAGCAGAAGATCAGTGCGTCCGGGGAAATTCTCAGTTCAGAGGCATTCCCTCTTCGCATACTTCCCCCTTTCCTCCTCCTCCCTGCCTAGAATACAGCCATGATGGCTAGAACGCTGGCAGCTATTTTGGACCATTAGGCAACCCATGGAAATGGAAGCCACGATCTAAACATTGTGAAGCGGAAAGACAGAAGGAACACAGACCCTTTGGTGGCTCTGGAGCTATGTGCCAGCACTGCCTATTTCTGGACTGTCTTAACTGAGAGAAAAAAAATAAACCTTTAAAATAAACCTAGTCAGTATTATTTGGATACACTGTTATGTGTGAGTAAAGCAAGTCCTGATGTAATACTGTACGGTACGAGCCCCATGCCTGGCACACGCTGGGGTTCAACAAAGGGTGGCCATTACCATTCTTTCCCAGGCCTCGTTCTGAATTAATCAGTAGCCTCTCTGTGCTTCAGTGTCTCCATCTGTGGGGCTAACGTTAACCATGCCTGTGCAAATGGATTGTTATGGGGCCTAGTAAATGTATAAATAATCATACAGCACTGTTAGAAGCAGTCCATCATAAGCCACCCCACCTGGCCAAACAAATGAGCCCCACTTTTGTCAGGCAAAGAAACGCAGCGACCGGTCGGGCACCAGTCGGGTACCAGCACCAGCCGTGTCCTCGCTGCTACACCGGCCTCGACGACGTTTTTCATCTTCTTTGTGTCAGCTGTAGAAACAAGACCCAGTGGAGGGGCCCCTGTACTGCACCCAAAGGAAAATATCTCCGACCACATTCACAGCCACAGCTGAAGTTCTGCCCCAGGTTCCCACGACGCTCTGCCCGTGCCACCCCTCGGATGAGCTAGAAACCAAGAAGGTGTCAGCCGGCAGCAGAGAGGAGACAAACACACATCTCCTCCTTCCCGCAGCGGGTGCCGCAAAAACACTCACTGCTGGAAATTCTCAGAAGGGGGCTGTAGGAGGCTTCCGGGACAAGAATTAGCGTCCCTTTCGATTTGGGTTGAATGCCATCTTCCAAAAAGAGCAAACAGAAGAGATCCCTCCTGATACTTCCTGGGAAATTAGCATAAATGACATGTGGGCTGTTTGTAACACGCGATTTAGCACAATAGCCAGGCCCTTACGTTGTAACCCAGCTGGGAGAGCTACCAGGAGGCAAGGCCTAAGCCTGCCCTATGGTTACCTGACGAGCAGCTGCTGCCTGGCCAACACAGGTCAGAGCAAAAGCGTCCTCACTGACGCAGGGACACTCTCCAGGAGTCCGGAGTCTCCTGGCTGGAGCCTCCAGATGTGACTCCAGCGGCCCCCAGCAGCCTTACCTGCGTGGTGCACAGATGCAGCAGTGTCTGCACTGAGTGGAGCGGGGGAGCAGGCGGCGGGCTGCCACCTGCCGCCCCAGAGCTGGAGGAACCAATGGTAATGAGTGAGGCAGCAGGAGGTGGGTTGTGACTGGCTGAGAGGTAGGGGCTTGAGGGGCCACTACGTCCACCACAGGACGCACTGCAAAACAGCACACGGTCACTTCCTTCAGGACACGCTGCTCGCCCCCCGCCCAGCACCACCTCCCCACCCAGACTACGCGCTTAAAGGAGGTGGATGGAGAGAGGGCACGACAGCTGGGAAGCGGAGGGGCCCAGCCCAGCTCGAGCGGGGCCCCAGGCAGCACGCAGGCCTCTGACCATCACCCCACAGAGGGAAGGCGCGGGGAGGAGGAGAGATGAAGAGCAACAGGAAGGAGGGAGCGGAGCGCACGGGTGGAGTGGGGCTGGGGGAGGGGAAGACGGGCGGCAGAGGCAGCGCGCTGGAAAGAAGAACTCCAACACCCCCGACAAAGTCACGCAACCCCAGCTGCTTCCCAGAGACAGAAGCAACACTGCGAAAGCTAAAGTGAGCCCGAGAATCTGCAGAGGGTTTGGAGCAGGGACTCAGGATTAAAGAGCAGAGAAGAGGACAGAGGCCAAAACGCCTTGGGAGGATTTCAAGGCTTAGGTCTAGCAAGTAATACTGTACAGGCAACAGAGGCCAGCTTTCCCCTGTCTCAGCTGAAGACAGGTAGGAACCATCTCAACTGCGGCAAAAAATTATTTGGATTAGAATTTTTTAAAAAACTTCTTGACTATAATAGTAATGAAACACTTGAGGCGGGGGTGACCCAAAAAAGCCAGGAAGACTTCTTCGACAAAAGATGCATTTTACTGGGCTGTTATAAAAGGAATTTCTGCCTAAAAAATAAGGAGACTGAAAATGGAAAGTTTCTGAGGTTTGGCATAGTCCAAGAATGACAAATGTCTATCCACACTTTCTGTTTGAAACAGTGATTGTATATGATTCTTTCCTTGTGAAAGATCATAAAATAAGATTTGTAAAATAAAAAAGTGCTTTAGGATTACAGAAGAAAAGCTTTGGAAGTCCAAGGTATAGAGCAAGCTGTAGAAATTTTCTCAAACATGCTCACATAATTAAGCACGCTTCCCACCCTAAAGAGGAGTGTCCCCTCTCCTCTGTTCACCATGATTATGCCAAACGACATCTATGAAACCAAACACTACTCACTCCATCCATCTGCTGATGACTTGGATCCAGAAAGCCACCAACCCTACCACAAAATAACACCAGGCCTGAACATTAAAGATGAAGATGAAGATGCCACCTTCATCTTTCCTAAGTTCTAGAACATTCTTTTCTTAGAGAAGTTTTCTTGGTCCTGGTTTCAGCTTGGATCCAGCTATAAGGAGTAATAAGTTATCTATTCAGACTAAGGCCTCACCCTCAAAGACAAACAGGCAACAGCCTCATTAAAGCCAAAAACACTGAGGCTGTAGGACGAAGCTTCAGTGGCATCAATGAATTGTACTTGCTCCCTTTCAAAGTTGAGCCCTCTCTTACAGGACGTATCTGCAGAACTGAAGGGCGTTAAAAGGTGACAGTGGCTGTTTGATTTATGGCACAGTCCCCACGTTCCAACATTAACTGGTTGACGAGATTATTCCTATCAAGTGAAAACAGGTTTTGATCCCAAACACACAGTCTGTGGCCAAAGCCTGTGCCTAGGGTAGCCAAGAATCACCTAAAAACCTACTGATGAAAGCTGTGGCGTGATGAGGCAGTTGGAGGGGTTTGGTTGAGAGAGTACAAGTGAAGAAAGAATTCAGAGGAAGCAATGAGAATCAGATTCCTCCACATCAGCAGCGAAGTTCAAATGGAAATATTAATTGAGTGTGTCTTATAGCTTAATGGCTCTGGCAAAGGTGCCTTGCTTGCTGGCTGGTACATGGCAAAGAAGATAACTGCAGAAAGGGGTATACAGGTGAGAAAAGGGGAAGGAAACCCAGGTACCTTCTCTGCACCAGACTTGCGAGTTTCATATCTTGATGGATCTGAGGGCCATTAAAGTCATAAAAAAAAAAAAAACAACTCAAGTCCCTAAATTAACAGGCTTCAATATGAAATTTTTTTTAATGCAATTAACATCTGTCCCCATCCTGCCCCCGCTACACCCTACAGGCCCCTCCCTCCCTCCCCCCAAAGCGTGACTTGAGCTGAGGAAGGAGAGCTGGCTACCGGGCAAGGGCGACTTAAATTCAGTCCTGCTCAGAGTCTACCCAAAGTCATATCTGGCTGAAGATTTTACAGGACTGAAAGGATGGAGTATATATTCAGATCTGTCTGTGGGGAGAACTTGGAATTAGCTTACTCTGATTCAGTTAGGGAAAGAAATTAACTTTGATTTAAAATTACTTAAGATGTCACTCCCAAAAAATCTAAAAGCAATTCAGTTCTTGATTCGTTTCTGTTGTGCTAACTGGGTATAAAAAGGCATGCAATTTACTGCCCATCTGCCCACGGCCAGAGTGAAGGAAACCACCTCCCAGCCTTGGAGCCTGGTACCTTTTCAGGTAGGTTGTCACGTAGGTGGAAGGGGCGGCCATCTGCAGAGATTCGCTCCCCTCCGCTCCGTCCCTCCGCAGCTGGCGGGCGGGGGGGCCACTCCGCACCAGGTGAGCAGCCGACTCTCTGTGGATGCAGGACGGACACAAAACAAAACACTGGCCCCGCCCTCTGTCCAGGGCACGGCATAAACTGGGAGGTGGGGGGCCGGGCAGGCGGAGCGCATGTGGCTGCAGAGACAGCAACAGGGCCCTTTTCAAGAGATAGGTGTTCATACACCTGTCTCCCCGCACAGACGGGGGACTGGTTAAGGCTTCGTGTCTGCCTCCTTTTAGCAACTTCAAAGCCAACCCATCTCAGTAGGTACCAACTGCTTGTGGTGCGGATCTGGAGCCCTTTCATAAGGAGGGGTCACTTCGTTCCTCAGTTAGAAAGCCTGGCAGGGCCGCTCAAAGTAAGCAGAGGCAGGACGGGGGAGGCAGAGAGGACGTGCGTGCAAGTGAAGGAGCCTCCTCAGCTTCCTACACGGGCGACGGCCAGGAGCGGCCCTGGCACCTCTTCCTAACCACAGCTGGTAACCCGGGGAGGTCCCCCAGGGCAGTCCTTCCGAAGCTTTAACGCGCCTTTCAACCACCGAGGGGACTTTGTGCAAGCGCCCATCTACTTCAGCAGGTCTGGGCGGGACTGAGACTCTGCATTGCTAATGGGCTTCCAGTGGCCCCGGTGCTGCTGGTTGGAGGACCGCACCTTGAGAAGCAAGGCTCTAGCCCAGGCTCTGCTCTGAGATGCAGCGATACCTCAACATTCCCATATTCATTTTAACTGATGAGGAAGACTTTACTTACAAATTAGAAGTTGATCAGTTCAATTAAATAACCACATTTTTAGTGTTCCCCAGGGGACAGGCCCTGTCCTGGCACGAGGAGTGCCTGAGCCTCCGGTGGACACAGACCCCATGTGCACAGAGCCAGCTGTGGACTAAAGCGAACCCACACGGGAGAGTCGAGCTGACGGCCCAGCACCGGCAAGGCGCGGGCGGAGGGCTAGGGCTCCGGGGTGGGAGGGCGGCCGTGGGGCCCCGGTGCGGAGTACCTGTTCTCCTTCTCCTCCAGGTCGCTGGCGGCGCTCAGCCTCCGCGGCCCCAGTGCGCTGAAAGAGCTTCTGCTTTCTCGCTCCTGTAAAATCAAAACAAGGAACGCACAGGGAAGGCAGAGTTCTGACACAGTGTAAAACATTTTGGGTAAAAAAGCAGAACTTAATATACCTATATAATCTTACTTCCAGATTCAATACCAATTCCAGTTTGAGTGGTATTAAAAAAGGTTAGCATTCAAAGGCTCATTCCCAACTCTCCTCCATTAAAAACCAACATGTAGGGAAATAGTTCTCATGGGAAAAGTCAGGGCCATCGAACAGGAAAGAGCAGCACCAGTCACACCAAGCAGCAGCCCTGCAGAGACAGGGAGCTTCTGAAAGGCCACAGACAGCAACTGCGCTCTCAAGTTCTTTTCCTCGAAATGCAGCCTCAGGTACAAATGGGCCCCAGAGCTAATCCAGCCCACACACCTCGGGCCCGAGTGTCTCCGGAAACCCAGGACCGAGTGAGGGGTCTGTGGTTAAAGGAGACCCAGCCCCAGAGAGGTGCACCAAGCGAGCCCCGTGAACTCTGGAACCCAGAGTGAAGACACAGAAACGTGCTCCTTCTGGATGAACAGTAGATGAGAAGGCAGCCGGATCATACATCAATTAATGAAACAATGAGACGCTAAAATTTGTTTTTCTAAGTGCTACTCTGCCTGGGCCTCATCAGGACTGAGAGCCCGAGCGAGGGACTCTGCTTCTAAACGTAAAAAGAATAAATACTGTTACCGGTTCAGAGGGACCTATCAGGACTGAGAGCCCAAGCGAGGAGCTCTGTTTCTAAACGTAAAAGGAATAAATACTGTTACCGGTTCAGAGGGACCTATCAGGACTGAGAGCCCAAGCGAGGAGCTCTGCTTCTAAACGTAAAAGGAATAAATACTGTTACCGGTTCAGAGGGACCTATCAGGACTGAGAGCCCAAGCGAGGAGCTCTGCTTCTAAACGTAAAAGGAATAAATACTGTTACCGGTTCAGAGGGACCTATCAGGACTGAGAGCCCAAGCGAGGAGCTCTGCTTCTAAACGTAAAAGGAATAAATACTGTTACCGGTTCAGAGGGACCTATCAGGACTGAGAGCCCAAGCGAGGAGCTCTGCTTCTAAACGTAAAAGGAATAAATACTGTTACCGGTTCAGAGGGACCTATCAGGACTGAGAGCCCAAGCGAGGAGCTCTGCTTCTAAACGTAAAAGGAATAAATACTGTTACCGGTTCAGAGGGACCTATCAGGACTGAGAGCCCAAGCGAGGAGCTCTGCTTCTAAACGTAAAAGGAATAAATACTGTTACCGGTTCAGAGGGACCTATCAGGACTGAGAGCCCAAGCGAGGAGCTCTGCTTCTAAACGTAAAAGGAATAAATACTGTTACCGGTTCAGAGGGACCTATCAGGACTGAGAGCCCAAGCGAGGAGCTCTGCTTCTAAACGTAAAAGGAATAAATACTGTTACCGGTTCAGAGGGACCTATCAGGACTGAGAGCCCAAGCGAGGGACTCTGCTTCTAAACGTAAAAGGAATAAATACTGTTACCGGTTCAGAGGGACCTATCAGGACTGAGAGCCCAAGCGAGGAGCTCTGCTTCTAAACGTAAAAAGAATAAATACTGTTACCGGTTCAGAGGGACCTTTTAGGCCGTATCCAAATCTTCATGCTTCTGACCCACTTTTTTGCCCCAGGTAAGGAGGGTAAGGAAGAATGAGCAGAAGGTATATGCCAAAAGGAAAAGGGGTCTCTTTCTTTCTTGGCCAAGCAAGTAATAGCAAGCAAAGAGCTACATGATTAATCAACGTGCCTGTCTCCTTTTAAAGACTCTGTACTTCCAGAATCAAATTAGGGACTAGAAAATGTTTTCCTTTGTTCCCGAGGTTGCACTGTCACAGAGGGAAACTGCACCTTTTCTCTGGTGTCCAGCACAGTGGAGATGCGGGGGCTGGAGGCCGAGCGGTGGATGGACGCGCCCCGGTCCCGCAGGGCCTCCCTGGACCTGGCCGCCTCGCCCAGCACGTTCTGGCTGCCGGTCTTCCTGAGGCCCAGCCTCCACGAAGACGGAGACTCATCTCTGGGCTCTTCCGGCTTGTTGAAAAGGCCGGAGAACTACGAGGGACGAAGCAAAGGAAAGGAAGGTCCTGTTGGGTCTTTCCGTCCCCAGCTGAGCTCCGTGGGGCGATGTGGGGCGGAGCAGGGAGAAGCACGCGGCAGGCCAGGCACGCGCAGGGCTCCCTTTCTCTTGGGCCAGAGACAGCCTAAGAAGCTCCCACCTGGCAGAGCTGCTGGAGGAGTACGACAGCAGGCTGAGTGCTGACCCAGGCCTGATGACACGCCCCCTCCTGTCCGCTGTGTGCCTGGGGACAGGACACCTCACCTCTCCAGGCCTCAACGTGCCCATCTGCAACCCTGGCAAAGAGCTTACCCCTCTTATAACACGTGGACACTGGGAAACACAGGGCGGGCCAAGGTGTCGCTACGTTTCAAGGTCCTGTGATGAGACTGCGGCAAGCTGATGGAAGGTAACATGCACACAGATGCTAAAGGCCACTCCACTCAAATTCTAACTGCTTATTTCAAGACAATGGTTTATTTGACCAAGGGCAGCAGTTCTAAGCATTTCAGATTTCAGCGAGCAGCAAAATTAAAAAAGAAAAAAAAATGGTACAAGTCACACAGTTGCCAGTTTTAAAATTTTGCCAGAACAGCTTTCAGAAACGGATTACCATTTCCGGTACCATCATTTCATTAAAAAAAAGAGAGAGAGAGAAGTAATTTTAACATTAGAAAAGAAAGCTTCATGGAAACCTTCCACTATCCTTAACCATCTCATCCTGCTATAAACCACAGAAAACATCACAGACTAGTGTCAGCCTGAAGACCAGGCTGGGGCACATCTGGTCTACAGACCATCAGCCGTGGGCCTCTTCCTGGGCCGTGGGGGGCTCTGCTAGAAGCGTCGGTCCTTCTCCAGAACCAGGCCACCTCTACCGCCTGGCATAGTGAAATCGCAATAGAAATGTAAAACCATGCTTAGATTTTTCTCTTTTACCCGATCATCTGAATGGATATATTTACGTACGCCTTCCAGCTTCAGAGAATCAATCCTGTCAGCTCTTTATAAGCCACCCTGGTTCTGAGGGGAGAAATGTCTTTCCCAGCATTCTTTTAGCAAAGTAGGAATAAGTATGGGTGTGCGTTTGTATCTTTTTTAATTTAGGACTTTTCCTCTTAAAAAAGCAGGCGATTTAGTCACGCGCAAAGCAGGGGGAGTGCGCAGGACTGAGACACTGGACGCTCCCAGGAGCCAGCATGCAGCTGAGCCTCTGCTGCCTCGTCTCCACAAGGACACCAGAATGCCACCTGCACATTCACGAGGCTCTGGGAAGATCAGTAAGTTAGCATCTGCAGAAGTACAGAGCTGTCCAAGAGCTGCACTCTAAAGAGCTCGGGCCCGCTCTCCTCAACATCAATCCCACACGCTGAGGAGCCGCGGCATCACCGGCGAGGAGCCGGCGGCTTCTGAGCGGCCTGGGGACGCTGCCGGAGGCACTCACGTATTTCAGCAAGTGCTTTCAACCTCTGCTCTCCACTCATCATCCACTATAAGGACTTAACTCAGGAAAGTCAAATGGAACACGAGAAGTAAAAGAAGAAGAGCAGTCATCAGAACAATCGAGGCTGGATGCTGGCTATCTTCCCAGCCCAACCGAGCTTCACATACGCTCACCTCGACTTCAGATACGAAGAAAATAGGCAACTGACAACACTTCCTTGGTCCCGGTTTACTAGGGCCTGTGTCATCTAAACACACTATAGCCAAATTTGTTTGGTGATGGCTTTATACTTTTTTAAAATATACTGTGGGCAAAGTCATGGACAGAAACATCGTGTCCACTCCTCCAAATCCACGTACTGAAGCCCTAACCCCCAGTGTGATTATACTTGGAGACCAGGTGGTTGTCTGAGAGCCAGGAAGAGCGCCCTCACCATGAACTGAACCCGCCAGCACCTTGATCTTGGAGTTCCAGCCTCCAGACCGTAAGACATAAGTTTCTATTGAAAGCCACCCTGTTTGTGGTATTTTGTTATGGCAGCTGAGCTGACTAAGGCAGGAATATAAAGATGTGGTACATATATACAACAGAGTATTCCTCAGCCATAAAAAAGAGTGAAATCATGCCATTTGCAGCAACATGGATGGACCTAGAGAGATTATCACACTAAGTGAAGTGAGTGAGACAGAGAAAGACAAATACCATACGATATCACTCATATGTGGAATCTAAAAAAAAGGATACAAATGAGCTTATTTATGAAACAGAAACAGACTCACAGACATAGAAAACAAACTTATGGTTCCCAAAGGGGAAAGGAGGGGGGGGAAATTAGGAGTTTGGGATTAAGAGATACACACCACTACATACAAAATAGATAAACAACATGGACCTACTGTACCGTACAGCATAGGGAACTCTACTAAGTACTTTGTAATAACCTATAAAGGAAAAAAAATGTGGGAAAAAAAAGATATGTATGTATAACCAAATCACTTTGCTGTATACCTGAAACTAACCCAACATCGTAAATCAACTATACTCAATTTAAAGGAAAAAAAAAAGCATGAATGTACCTTTAGGGCCTTTCTAACTGTACGTTACTGCAATAGTGGGAAATATCCAAACTAATTCCAAACTACTCACTCTCCTGGCTGAAGAGGTGGAGGAGATGATCTGCGCTGGTGCTGGTGTCTGCTCTGTGGCACTACTCTTGCTTTCAGAGTTGCAACGGTCGACGATGGCTCCCGGCTTTTTATCTGTTATTTAAGACAGGAGAAGCAACAAGTACAAGTATGAAAACCTTAGCTGTGTGTATGTGTACTTTTCAGCTAACAGAAAGGGTTTACCCATTATCAAAACAGATCATTAGGGCCATGTAATGCTTGGATTCAAACTACTATGAAACCTCTGGCAACCACTGTCTCTTATAAGAAAACAAACTCAAGTGGAATTCCTGTCTTGACAGGTGCCACTTCTAATCCCCACATGTATAGATGACACTATATGTCACATATAAAATTCATCAGTAAGTACACAGTAAGAATCTACCCTGTTTGGAGGGTTGGGCAGGAAAAGCCAGAGAAAGTATAAGATAGACCTTGCTTTCTAGGCAGTTACAAAAAGAAGAGCCGTAAGATGTAAAATAATCATGGTAACAACACAAGGCCAAAGACGTCCGGTGCTGAACTGGCTGATTTAAATCAGCAAGTTCTCCGGGGGTTCAGAGCAGAGGCAGATCGTCTGAGAGAGGGAACGTAGGGAAGACACCGTGGGGGAAGCCGGAGGGCACAGAGCAGCAGGAAGAAGGGCCGGGAAGTCACAACACCCACGTCCGCTGGTCAGGAAAGAGGCAGCCACCAAGTGACAAGGGCTCTTGGGGTCACAACAGGAAATAAAGCCAGAGGGTCGTGTAGGACACTGTGGTGACATAAGCGGGAGGGGTCCCTCACGGGGCGCTGACAGAAGTCCCGTCTGCCTGCATCCAGCGGCTGCTGGGCCTCTGGTCCCTGGACTCCAGAAACACAGCCCCAGGGTAACCCACTCATGAACTACGGGACAGTTTTAAGCCACATCCTAGATGTGGGACACTGGGCAAGTTACTTAGCATATTTGAACTTCTATTTTCTCACTGATAAATCAGGGACTCAAATTCTTGTCTTGTGAGTTGCTGTACAGATTAGAGATAAAATGTTTTAAAATTGCATAACTCAAGATTAAGTCCCTAGAAGACAGTTTATTATTATTAACGTCACTGTCTTTGTGGCTACCGTGAATACTCAAGGCAGTCTTTGAATACAGTCGGAACGTCTCTACCCCCAGGAGACGGACCTCACTGAGTCCACACCCTGTGCAGTACCCCTCACACTGACTCCGGGCTTGGCCGTGTGACTTCCTGTGGCCCCGGGGACACGGTAGAGGCCTGGAGAGTGCGTGTGCGCGGAGCTCGCCCCCTCTGATGATGGCTGGAATTCAGCTGCCGTGTGAAGCAGAGGCTGGCCTGCCTGATGACAAGAGACACACGGCCCACTTGCCCCAGACGTCCCGGCAAGCCACCGGGAAGGGAGAAGGCCACCCCTCGGCCACGCACCAACTCGCCACACTCGTGAGTGTGCCGGCACCGCCACACGGACAACAGAGAAGCCGCCCCGGCAGGGCCCTTCCCAAACTACCAACCTGTGACACTGGGCGCGTACAAAGAGTTGTGCTACCTGCCACTAGGTTTTGGGATGGATTGTTATGCGGCAGTAGATAAGTAACACGTCAAATAAGTAAAAGAAAGGGAAAAACAAATCCAAGTCCAACTGCTTACATTTACCTCAAAATACAATTAACATTCCTTACAACTACGTTCGTATGTAACACACAGGGAAACTGTCAGTTTATGAGGCTGTACCTCTGGAGGTTTAAAAAGAGGAGACATGCACTCAACAAGGGCCTGCTCAGGGTGCGCACGCGCGCCAGGCAGCACCTGGAGGTTCAGGCACCACCCGCTCCCCACGCCCCCGCCAGGCTGTGCCGAGCACCTGCCCTGCACAAGGCCCGGCGCTGGGCACCAGGAAGGACGCGAAGGTCAGCAGGACACACGCTGTGTCCCAGCGCCCCCGCAGCTCGCTGGCGGGGAGAGCAGAGCAGACGAAGAGGAGAACCGAGGTAACACGAAAGCTAAGTAGTCCAAGCAACACAAAGGCTCCAACCACAGCTACAGGAGTCAGAAGAGGGGAGGAAACCTTGTAGCTGTGACGACAGGGCGTCACAAAGGACGCTGCTTTGAGCCGGGCTCTGAGTCAGCAGTAAAATGTCCACAGACAGAAGTGCGCAGGGAAGCCCACGGCCGCCGCCAGCTTCTGAGACTGACCCGCTGGAGCCTCGGTCTCCTCCTCGCTCCTGCTCGGCCTTCCTGACGCAGAAACACACATCCTCTGGGGCCACCCCTACTCCACCGACTCCATCTCACCTCCCAGACCCCGTAGGTAGCTCTTTTCTGACGACCCCTCCCCTGGGGAGATCTTGCCCTCGCCCCCAGCGTGAGCTTTCTGCCCCTGCTACTCCGAGGAGCCCAGATCAAAGTCGGGGGCTCGGGCACTCCGCCCACAGCTGTGAGCCCCAAGTCACCTCACCTGCGGTGGAGGCAATAATACATCACCTCAGAGTGTGGGTGTAAGGATTAAATAAAAATGTGTTAAGTGTTTCGCAAATTCAAAAGCTGTATATAGAGGCTACCCTGGTGGCACAGTGGATAAGACTGCACTCCCAATGCAGGGGGTCCAGGTTCAATCCCTGGTCAGGGAACTAGATCCTGCATGCTGCAACTAAGACTTCACGTACCACAGCCCGTGTGCTGCAACTAAGGAGCCCGCCCACCACAACCAAGACATGGCGCAACCAAATAAATAAATAAGCACTGCATAAATGTGAAGCGTTACTATGTTCTGTGAGAAGCGTCCCATGTGTAGATGTATTTCTGATATATTCGTGGGAGGAGGTGAGCTCTGTGTCTTTCTATTCCGCCTCCTTGATCTCCACCCTAAAATGTCACAATAAACCCCCAAATTCAATGCAGTGTTTTGGACTAGTGAACACCATTGGCTGCATTTCTCTCTCTCACGTGATGTGGGCTTTATTCATGTACACGCCTTCCTATCCCCCTACATCCCCAAGATACATTCAACAAAACGTTCAGTGGATGTGGCTGCCTGTCATGTGCCAGGTGCAGTGCTGAGACCTAGGAGTGACACGCTTGGAATTCCCAGCCCAAGGGCGCTGCAACCAAGAGGAATGAGCAGTGCTGGGGGCCACACGGCGGGGAGAGCACAGGGAGGGGTCCCTCCTCTGCAGGTTCTTGCACAGGAAAAACCTAGAGAAGGACTCTTCAATCTGGCAGACCCTACAGCTTCTGACGGAAATCATGCAATAAACATCTGATGGCCAGGAACAAGTTCTACAGCACGAATAACTGTTCAGGGGTAGAACACTCAGGCTTGTCTGGGAACTCCAGCGATCCAGCTTGGATAGCACACATCCGCACTTACAGACAACACTGGAAAGGTCAGCCGGAGCTAGACTATGAGAGGTCTTGAAGGCCGGGCCACAGGGCTTGGGACTTACTCTGCAGGCAGAGTCAGGAAGGTGGTCATGGAAGGTCTCTGGACAGGAGTGCAGCATCATCAAGGGGTGTGGGGTGTTTCACCCCAGTAGCAACGTGGAGCTGGGCTGCAGGGAACAAGAGGCCTGAGGCCTGGGGGCACATCGTGGGTCATTTCAGTAGCCCAGGCAGTGCCCTCCCACTCCGCCAACACCTTGGTAGCTAACACAGTGACCCGGCACAGAACAAGTCTAGATGCTCACTCCAGACAATACTGGAAGCCTAAGACATGTAAGCACTCAGTACCCAATACAAATGTTACAAAGATGAACACGTACAGATTGTGACAGACACTACACTGGCATTTCCAGAGCCAGCTGTGCCTGCTTAGGAACAGCAATTCAAGACTCAGTGAACAAAAGGTCGTCTCCTCCACAGACCTAGCTGGGACCGTCTGTTCTACACAAGCAAAGGGTCTCTAACTTCCTCTGAGAGACGGAGACACGGACAAAGGCAGTGCTCTCCTGCAACTGAGAGAAACCACGTCAGTGAAGGCAGACCCACTCTACAAGAGCTGGGGCCCAGCAACCGAAAGAGCTGAGCATCTTCGTGATGGGCAGCCGGCGAGGGCAGAGTCAGAGGGAAACACAGACTTCACTATTGACATAAACTGAATGTGGACTCTTCCCTCTAACTTGGTCCTCTCACTGAAGACACTGCACCTTCTCGTGGACACCAGTCTGAAGAAATAACATGCCGGTGACTGCAGGACACGGGCAGGTGAAATCTGAGTTTGTCACGAGCTCCCAGTTACCCACGAGGACTCCTCTGCGGCAGGGGAACCTCTACTCAGCAAAGCCCCACGTGTCTCTTTCCTAAGTGTTTGCCTTACTGTGTATCAAAACCCCAGGCTAATGTATGGGCTGGCACTCTGACCACGCCCAGCACCCAACTCTCACCGCTGGGGTTCCTGTCTCGCCATATAACAAACTTAAGGAACTCCTATGATGTATATCATCAACGAGAGTCATAAGGGTAAAGATGATTTTGTTCCTTCTTCAATCCCCAAATCAGGAATCGAAGGAGCTTCACATAATGGGAAGGAAAAAGAAAAAGACCTGGAGGTTCTGTTTAGGGAATTGGTTCCAGCTGAGGGCCCTGGCATCACCTGCCTTGTGACAAGCAGTGGCCCCCCGTGCTCTGCAGACAGAGGGTCTCGGCATCACCCGCCTCCTTCTCGGTTTCTGACTCAGAAGCCTCATCTTCACCTTCGTCCTCGTCTGAGCTGGAGCTGCTGGATTCTTTGTTTTCATCCTCCATTTCTCGGGGCTTCGGTGTCTCCTCCTCATAGAGCAACTTCTCTTTGCTAAATGAAAGACGACAATTTGAGCGCAATTCAGAAAGGACACACCATTTCCTACGCTCACTGGGGATCCGGTATGGGAAGGACAAGCCTACGAAGCTCTGTGTGGAAGCAGTAAAAGAGATACATTCAAATCCTCCTTTACATCCGTATTCTTCTGAATCCTGGGTTTTCTGCTGACTAAGGGTTGGTATTGGATTTGAGAGTGTGATAGAAGAAAATCCAGCCCGTTTAACACACAGGAACAGGAGGGCTATGCATCTTCATGATGAGTGAGCAGGTAAACATTTTTAAAAATCATTTAAAAAATGTTTACTGAGTGCTTCTCACACGCCAGGACCATGCCAGGCGACAGTATGGTGTAAACAGAACAGACACGTCAGACCTTCTAGGTAGGGAAGCAGTTGGGACTAAGAACCCTTCAGCTGGGAAAAAAGCAATGCACACAGTCTCCGTTAATTCACAAATTTAAAACACGCCCACCCACTCTCAGTGTCCCCCCCCACAAGTCAACGCCACTCACCTCCTTGCCCCTCAAACATTCCCACGTGTTTAAAGATCATTTGGCTACAAACACGGGGTCTCTTCACTGGATAAATTCTCGAGCTAAACGTGTCACACTCAGCAGGGCTCATCACATTTCTCAAACCCAAATAGCTTACTTCTTAAAGAGTCTACCGTGCAACTTGCTGTTCAGATCCGACTCAATGAGCTTATTCCGTGTCTCTTTTTCACTTCGAAGCTGGAAATTGAGAAAACAGAAAAAAGGGAAGATGTTGACTATTGGTAAAAAAATCAGCAGCCACGAGAAAAACTAAAATGGCCCTGTTACTGGACCAACACCAAAGGGGGGGAGAGGACTGGGGAGAAGGGAGACACATCAGCTGTGTGCTGCGTCTCCTTGGAAGATAATGACAGAGGAAGATCCTCATTCAATAAGAGGAAATCCACGGCGTCAGAGCTTCAATGAAAACTGCCCCATCAACTATCCAAACCCAATCGTCCCAAAAAACCTAGGTGTAAAGGATGAAACGCCAGAAGTACCTCTGAAAGAACTCTTCATGATCCGTATACTGAATTACGTTGGCAACGGTTCTAAAGAAGCAGGTGCCAAATGGGAACTGAGCCCTTGGAAAAAACTGTCCGGTACTTGCTCTAGACAAAACGTACTTAAATCCCTGGACCCCAAAGTTACGCAGGGGGCAAAGGCAGGCACCATTCCCAGTAGCACAGAAATGTTATTTAGTGAGGATATTACTCACGTCCAAAGACCGAACCATGCTGGGTAAAGGATACACGAGAACTCTCTACTATTTCCACAACGTCTTTGTAAGCTTCAAAATTATTTCAGAATAAAACATTTAAAGAACAACACACACCTAACCATGCAAATGATCATCTTATATCAGGAAGGCTGCTGCTGCTGAGAAATCGGTCCCAGCTGCTCACCAGAGGGGACAACTGAACCGCAAGCTGCGTCTGCGCTCTGGGTCTGCAGCTTTCCCAGCCAGCCCTGAAGAGATGAGCGTCTCCACTTCCCAGTCCAGACGGTGCTGAGCACAGGGGAGGGCAGGACAGCTGATCTGTCCCGTTACTGAACCACACGGGTCTTTCATTCAGAACTGCTCTCAGCTTCTCACATTCTCCTGAACTCGAGCTCGTGTGCCCTGAGCCACAGCCCACGCAAAGGAAAACACAAGGAAAGCTAGCGATTTTTCTCTGTCCTACTCTGCTTAAACAGGAGATTCTCAAGCCCCTAATGTGACTGACTTTATCCTCCTCACCTAACTCCTCCTCTCTCTTTCAGGTAGAGTGTGACTCACTCCCTGTTCACTCGAGTACTGGCAGGGTTTTCCACCCTGCAGTCTGGACGTGGGTACCATGCTTACATGGTCCTCCTGTGCTGCCCGAAGCAGAAGGGCACAGACAACCAAACCATCAAAGATCTAGAAGTAGAGGGAGAAGAGGACTGAATTTTGGATATTTGATGAACAGAATAAATATGAATCACTGACCAAGCACTGTCCAATGCCAAATGTTTTCGTTTTTGTGGGTTTGTTTGCTTTTTAAGAAATACATCCCTCCCTGTAATCAATTTTCTTTCAACAAAGACGTCCTTTCAGTCAATAAGGAAAAGTTATGAGGTGTCCTCTACCCCTATTTGCAAAACCTTCTGACTTGAACACACCACGCTCATTTTCTAGAGCTCGAGGGTAGCTAGAGTCGTCGTCGCCATCATGTTTGCCTTTCAGCTGCTTGAAGGCTCTAAGATAATGAGGAGATAACAAGCGAACTTTAGCAACAACAGTTTCTGGGATATTTTCTTCTAACAGACTCTGCGGATATTCCTGGAGGGAACCACTGCCATTGCTGGAATGCAGGGACGTCCAACTCCACTCTCAGCGGACAAACTACAGCTGGTGTGGCCTGTGGCGTGGACTGTCCCCCCAGACTCACCACGCTCTGCTTCTTCTGCAGCATCTCCAGGTGCTCCACGAGGCCCTCGTCAGCCACATCAAACGGTGTCTGGCCCTGGCAGAGAAAAGGGGCGCCGTGACCAATCGGAAGCAGACGCAGCGGTCACGGGACTTTATCAGAGAACTAGTGGATGTCCACTGTATGCCTCTGACTCCAGTGACAGCTGTTTCACTGACTAGTCTACTCGACACCGTGGTAATACCTTCATCTATCCCAGAGGAAACACAACAAGAAACAGCAAACCCTAAAACACACGGCTCTATGTTTTTTTAAAGCTGTATGGAGGAAATCACCACATTATTTCTAATGTTTATTGCCTCTTGGCAAATGATCAACTGAAATCTCTACTTGTACCTATTCTAAAATGCTCTTAATTGCTATGATAAATTCAACAAAGGGCTCTTAGAAGCCTCAGAAGGAGGTCCAGGGCACGGGTGCACTAAAAACTAAGTCCCAGGAATCATCTCCCTGTAAGTGAGAGAAGGGTTGTCTCTTAGGAAACAGCGCAGGTAAGGACCCTAACCCATAATGCGGGAATGAACCCTGGGTCAGGAGAGATGGGAGGTAGATAAGAACATCTACTAAGTAAAACGCCATGTCTCTGGATTCCTAGAAAACCAGCAGATGTAGGGATAAGTTGCAGGACTTCTGTATCGCTTCAAGCGCGGCTGAAGACGACTTTCAGCCAAACTGCAGGATCTCATCATTACAACGTTTTTTAACAACTGGATGTGACTAGGGCTCAGCTATTAAGTCTTTGAATTAAAACCAAAGTATTTCATAGTTCACCACAGATAGTGGCCTTGGGCTTCCCCACTGCTCATTTCTGCTAAGGGGAAAATTCTTTTTTTTTTTTTTTCCTGTGTGTTTGCTTTAGGGGCTTCAGCATAAACAGAAGCAGCAGAGCGGCTCAGTGGAGCTTTATGTTACAAACCCAACGTGTCTGCGTGGATAACGGGGCGGGAAGAAGAACTACAGCTACCAGGGATACCCAAGCCTGGACAGCAAGCCTGGTCACTTAGCAGGGACTTGAAGCCTTTTGTTCCCGAGCCCCGTCAGAGGGTGACGCTCACTAACCAGTTTGCTCCTGACGTCCATGTCACAGAGGGCTTCTGCCAGGATGGAGCACGCCTCCTTCACCCCCCAGTGTGCGGCGGCATGGAGCGGGGTCCAGCCGTCGCGGTCCTGGACATTGAGCTCATAGCCAGCCTGAGTCAAAAGTCTGAGGAGAAACCCCAAACCAGCCATTACGTGCTCGGTGGCAGAGCTCTGTGCCACACCAGCGGCCACCCAGCTGGCGTTTCAGGCCCTGCCCTGCGCCGCCACCCGGCCGCTACGGCCCAGCTCGGCGCCAGCTACTGCCTGAGAGCCGCCACGGGTAAGCTTCAACCACCCTCGGCCAGAGGCCGCGGTGCTCCGTGGCACACCCACGTCCCACCACGCAGGCACCTGAGGCCAGCCAGCGCCTAGCTCAGCTCCGTCAGGGGGTGCTGTCAGCTTTCCAGCGCAGGAAGCGGCTGTCGGACACCTGATTCTCTCACTCTCTCACTAGCTCTCTGGCTGGTCTTCCCCGGACACCACGCTCGCACCTCCGACTCCACGGGAGTACGTGCAGGGGCCGCTCGCTAACGCTAAGGCTACAGCCCAGCTGTGTGCGTGGAGGACAGCGTGACTCTTGAGGCCCTGGCAGCACCGGGCGGACACAGGCAGCCTACATCGTGGGACTCCAGACGCCGTCCAAGAAACGAGCACGTGAACATGCTGCCAGGCAGAAAGGTGCACCGACACTCACCACACAGACTAGGAAGTTCGTACTGGGTGGAACACGAGGCAGTGAGCATCTGGCGACAAGACACATGCGGTGCCACCAGCAGCCCAGGAGCAGAGCCACACAAAGCGGGGAAGGATGTAAAGGGAAAGGGGAACAGGCAGAGAAGAGCCCAGACTCCTCGTGTACGTGTGACCATCCTACTCCAGCTGGAGACCTGTGTCATTAATCTAACGAGTCAAAGAGGACCAAAAGGATGGCGAGTCTGCTCTGTGCTGTGTGTCACCAGAAGGGGAGGTGCCAGGGGTGCTAACGATGAACTGTGGAGCTGGAGGCGGCCACGCACGGTCCCCTTAGGCCAGTCCAGCTCAACTGTGCCTCGCATGAGACCCGTCAGGAGAAGCTAGAGGGCGGTGTGGCGGGAGGAGGGAGGGGAAGAGTACCAGCAAACACAGAAGGAGAGACTGCGTGGCCCAGGAGGGAAGCGGCAAAGAAACGCAGCACAGCTGAAGACCTAATCCATCCCGCGTCCAAACCAACTCCTCTTCTCCCGGTGTGTGAAGCCCAGACCACGTGCGTGGACGTTACCTGAGGACCTCAGAGTAGCCCTTGGCGGCAGCCACGTGGAGGGCAGTGGCCCCTGAGCGCGCCTGCCTCACATCCTGTATTTTCCCGCTGTTGAGCCACTGGCGGGCGTCCTGCAGCATCTGCTGTTCCTCTGCCTTCCTCGACTGCTCGAGATCGACCCCTGCAGAAACCAGATCCAGACAGCCCGCATCATCTAAGGTCCCGTAGATTCAAAACACATCCTAAATACAACCACTAACGGCAGTTTAGTCATCAAGTGGGGTCGTCTTCAGATTTCTCTCCATTTAGAAGAGTCATGACATTTACAGACTCATCAGTAGTTTTATCAGGGTTAAATCACCAGGTTAAATAGTACTTGATGGCAGATCCATTAAGGGACCATACTTAACAGTGTTTTCAATTTTAAGAACATAAAAACCAAAGGGAATATTATTTTATATTATAGCATTTGTACAAAGTACACATTTCAAAGTCCTTTTACATGTTATACCATTTTAGCTTCCCCACAATCCTTTGAGGTAAATATGATACTGCTATCCCCACTTAACAGATGAGGAAATAAACACACAAAGGTCACGTGCCACACTCAAGGCCACAGAACACATCAGAGCTGTCACCAGAACGCTGATATCCTAGGTCTCCGTCTTCTCCTCTTTTCCACTCACTACACCTTAGGATTGGTATCAAAAATCTTAGTTTCAGGTATAATATACTTTAAAAAATTAACTACCTCTGAAGTTCATTTCCCTGTGTAGGGAAATACACTGACTGAAGCTATATGCCCTACAGCCGAGGAGTAGGCGATGCACAGTGAAACTTCCAAGGGAATGTGGATTTTGTTTCCCTTTAAAACATTATGGAGGAAATCCCAGGGTGCCTCCCTTTAGCCAACAACTCTCTAACCTCTGTGTCAGTGAAAAGGAGCTGGGGTGGGGTATTCCCTGTTGCATAAAATAATGACCTGTTCCTAGGACAAACACACCCGCCCAAGGAGTCTCACACCCATTGGCAGGCTTTACCTGTGCATGGTCTGCTCCCCTCCCTCTCAGTTCTTGAATGGGACCCTGGGAACTACCTGAGGATTCTCTGTCTGATTTGAGGAGATGGATGGGGGGAAGAAGTAACTGATTTATTTTATTTCTCCTTTTTTTTTTTTACAGCTTTATTGAGATTTAATTGACATATAACTTCGTATAAGTTAAAGGTGTACAACACCTATATACTGCATGATTACCACAGCAGTTATTAAATACCTCCCTCACCTCACATAATTACCATTTCTTTTTTGTGGTGAGAACATTTAAGATCTCTTAGCAACTTTCCAGTATATAATACAGTACTGTTAAC
This sequence comes from Phocoena phocoena, assembly GCF_963924675.1. NCBI lineage: Eukaryota > Metazoa > Chordata > Mammalia > Artiodactyla > Phocoenidae > Phocoena > Phocoena phocoena. The sequence goes on along the minus strand of NC_089219.1, from coordinate 186,319,555 downwards.
TATGGTCACCTGCTGTACATTAGATCCCCAGAACTTGTCCATCTTATAACTGGAGGTTTGTGCCCTTTGACCAACATCTCCCCCACTCCCCAGCCCTTGCAAACCACCTTTCTGCTGCTTCTATGAGTTCTGCATTTTTAGATTCCACATACCAGCAAGATCATACAGTATCTGTCTTTCTCTGTCTGACTTATTTCACTTAGCGTGATGCCTTCAAGGTCCATGCATGTTATCATATATGGCAGGACTTCCTTCTTTCTTGTGGCTGAGTACTATTCTATTAGCTACAGTATAAATAGATATATATACACATACCACGTCTTCTTCATCCATTCATGCATACACTGACACTCAGGTTGTTTCCTATCTCGGCTACTGTGAATAATGCTGCATTGAACACGGCAGTGCAGATATCTCTTTGAAATTCTGATTTCATTTCCTTTGGATATACACTCAGAAGTGGAATTGCTGGATCATATGGTAGTTCTATTTTTAATTTTTTTAAGGACCCTCCATACAGTTTTCCACAGTGGCTGCACCGATTTACATTCCCACCAGCAGTGTGGGAGGGCTCCCTTTTCTCCACACCCTCGCCAACACTTGTTATTTCTTGTCTTTTTTTTTTTTTTTTTTTTTTTGCGGTATGCGTGCCTCTGGCTGCTGTGGCCTCTCCCGTTGCGGAGCACAGGCTCCGGAGGCACAGACTCAGCGGCCATGGCTCACGGGCCCAGCGGCTCCGTGGCATGTGGGATCCTCCCGGACCAGGGCACGAACCCGTGTCCCCTGCATTGGCAGGCGGACTCTCAACCGCTGTGCCAGCAGGGAAGCCCTATTTCTTGTCTTTTTGATAACAGCCATTCTAACAGGTGTGAGGTGATAGCTCAATAAGGTTTTGAGTTGGACTGCTCTGATGATCAGTGATGTTGAGCATCTTTTCATGTGCCTGTTGGCCATTAAATGTATGTCTTCTTTGGAAAATTTTCTATTCAGCTCTTCTGCTTTTTTAATTGGATTGTTTGGTTTTTTGCTATTGAGTTGTATGAGTTCCCTATATATTTTGGATATTGACCTCTTATCAGATATGTGACTTGCAAATATTTTCTCCCATTCCATAGGTTGCCTTTTCATTGTGTTGATTGTTCCTTTTGCTGTGCAGAAGTTTCTAGTTTGATGTAGAGCCACTTATTTATTTTTGCTTTTGTTCCTTGTGCTTTTGGTGTAATATCCAAAAAAATCATTGTCAAGACCAACGTCAAGAAGGTTTTCTCATAGGAGTTTCATAGTTTCAGGACTTAACTTGACTCCATTTTGAGTTAATTTTTGTGAGCATGAAAATAAGGGTCCAATGTCCTTCTTCTGCATGTGATTATCCAGTTTTCCCAACACCATTTATTGAAGAGACTATCTTTTTCCCATCGAGTCTTCCTGGCTCTCTTGTTCAAATATTAGTTGACCGTATATGTGAGGGCTTGTTTCTGGGCTCTGCAGTCTGTTCCACTGGTCTATGTGTCTACTTTTCTGCCAGTACCATACTGTTTTGATTACTATAGTTTGTAATCAGGAAATGTGACGCCTCCAGCTTTGCCTTCTTTCTTTGGCTATCCAGGGTCTTTTGTGATACCAAGTTTTAGGATTGTTTTTTCTATTTCTGTGAAAAATGCCATAGGAATTTTGATAGAAATTGCATTGAATCTATATATGGCTTTGGGTTGTATGAATGTTTTAACCATATTAATTCTTCCAATCCATGAACATAGGATATCTTTCCATTTGTGTCTTCTTCAGTTTCTTTCATCAGAGTCTTACAGTTTTCAGCATACAGATCTTTCACCTCCTTAAATTTATTCCTAAGTATTTTATTGTTTTTGATGCCATTGTAAATGGGAATATATTTTTTACTTCTTTTTCAGATAGGTTGTCATTATTGTATAGAAACGCAACTGATTTCTGTATACTGATTTTGTATTCTGCAACTTTACCAAATTTGTTGATTAATTCTAACAGTGTTTTGTTTGAGTCTTTAGGATTTTCTATACATGAGATCATATCATCTGTAAACAAAGACACCTTTACTCCTTGCTTTCTGATTTGGATGCCTTTTATTTCTTTTTCTTGTCTGGATAGGACTTCCAGTACTATGTTGAATAGGAGTGGTGAGAGTGGGCACCCTTGTCTTATTCCTGATCTTAGAGGAAAAGCTTTCCACCTTTCACCACTGAGTATAATGTTAACTGTGGGCTTGTCGTACATGGCCTTTATTATGTTGAGGGACGTGCCTCCTACAATCAGTTTGTTGAGAATTTTTATCACGAAAGGATGTTGTATTTTGTCAAATGCTTTTCCTGCATCTGTTGAGATGATCATGTAATTTTTATCTTTCATTCTACTAATTGGTATATCACTTTTATAGATTTGCATATGTTGAGCCATCCTTGCATCCCAGGGATAAATCCCATTTGATCATGGTGTGTGATCCTTTTATTGTGCTGCTAAATTCAGGTTGCTAATATTGTGTTGAGAATCTTTGCATCTATATTCATCGGGAATATTGGCCTAGAGTTTTCCTTTCCTGTAGCGTACCTATCTGGCTTTGTTATCAGGGTAATGCTGGTCTTGTAAAAAGAGTCTGAAAGTGTTCTTTCCATTTCAATTTTTGGGGAAGAGTTTGAGAAGGACTGGTATTCATTCTTCTTTAAATGTTTGGTAGTATTCACCAGGGAAGCCATCTGGTCCTGGGTTTTTCTTGTTGTTTGGTTACTGATTCAATCTCCTTATTTGTTATTGATCCATTCAGATTTTCTATTTCTTCCTGATTCAGTCTTGGTAAGTTGCACATTTCTGAGGATTTACCCGTTTCTTCTAGGTTATCCAATTTGTTTGCACACAATGGTTCACAGTAATCTCTTGTGATCCTGTGTATTTCTATGGTATCTGTTGTAATGTCTTCTTCATTTCTCATTTTATTTGAGTCTTCTTTCTTTTTCTTAGTCTAGCTAAAGGTTTGTCAATTTGTTTATTTTTTCAGAAAACATAAAAGCTCTTAGCTTCATTCATATTTTCTATTGTTTTTCTGGTCTCTTATTTCAATTATTTCTGCTCTGATTTTTGTCATTTTCTTCCTTCTGTGAACTTCGGGCTTAACTTGTCCTTCTTTTTCTAGTTCCTAGAGGTGTAAAGTTAGGTTATTTGAGATCTTTCGTTTTTCCTACAGCATGCATTTATCGCTATAGACTTCCCTCTTAGAACTGCTTTTGCTACCTCCCACAAGTTGTGGTACGTTGTGCTTCATTTTCGTTTGTTTCAAGGTATTTTTGGATTTTTCTTTTGGTTTCTTCTTTGACCCACTGGTTGTTCAGTAGCATGCTGTTTAATCTCCACAGTCTGTGAATCTTCCAGTTTTCCTCCTGCTATTGATTTCTAGTTTCATACCACTGTGGTCAGAAAATATACTTGGTATGATTTCAGTCTTCTTAAATTTGCCAAGACGTGTATTGTGGCCTGTCATATGACCTATCCTGGAGAATGTTCTGTGTGCCCTTGGCAAGGATGTTTGTTCTGCTGTTGGATGGAATGTTCTGTATGTCTACTCGGTCCATTTGGTCTAAAGGATAGTTTAAGTCCAGCGTTTCTTTGTTGATTTTCTGCCTGGATGATCTATCCATTGTTGAAAGCAGGATACTATCATTGTATTATTGTCTATTTCCCCCTTCAGCTCTGTCAGTATCTGCTTAATATATTTAGGTGTTCCGATGCTGGGTGCACATGTATTGTATTCACAATTATTACATCCTCTCGATGAACTGAAAGGGGTATTACTGATCTGGAACAGACCAGAATTCCACACACAAAGAGTTAACAGTGCTGCAAAGGTAAGCATACATATGAATGCCTCTTCCAACAGAGTATACTCCTTAATGGAAGAGTCAGAAATTAAAATCAAAACTACTACTAAAAATCCAGTTTATTTTTAAAAAGTCATTTGTAAATTGTAACACCAATCTGAGGAGATAAGGCTGAGTGGGACTTGATGGTAAATTAGGCATAAAGTTCTTCATTTCAATAGGACACAAAAACTATACACAGTATTCATACAAGTATTTTCTGCCCTAGAACATCATTATTTTAAGGCAGGGGTCAGCATACTTTCTATTTAAGGCCAGATATTAAATAAATGTTTTCAGCGTTGCAGGCCATTTGGTCTGTCACAGCTATTCAGCTCTGCTGTAGGAGTGCAAATGCAGCTTTGGATAACATGTGAGCAAACGGATATGGCCAGGACTGGCCCTGACTGTTCTAAAGCATCATGTCAGAAAAGGTCAATGGAGAGAAATCTTTTGGACTCAACTGCAGATTGTGGGTAAAGTGGTTTAACAGAAAGACTACACATCACTGTAAACCATGTCCACAGAGTTTTGTAGTGGTTCTAGCAAACGCCCTAAGACCTGTCCTCCCTGCTATCTAACGAGTGTTATTTGCTATTTTTTTTAACTAAAAGAACCCAAAGACCTCCAGTAGCAGAATCCTGACCTATTCTCTGAAATGGATTCTTCTGAAAACATAAAATAAGTTCTTTCAGAGTTTATTCTTCTAAGTTAGCTTCCTTACCGTGACAAACTACCAAAATAATTTTCATGATTAGTATGGTTAAAGATCATTTCAGAGGTTGCAATAAATACCTCAACCAGCACCACTTTCAGCTCTCATCAAGAGAAAAGATGCAAAGTCATAAGCAGAATTTGGCCAGTACTCAAAGGGACACTGTATCTCATCCCTTCTTTAGACTTCACAGTGTGGAGCAAAGTCCACACCGTGTACACTGAGTAAGACGCGCTCATGGCCCTCCTCAGTCTAACCTGCATCATCAAGCAACAGTCAGGTCGCCTAACTGCACAACGGGTACACAGCCCCAGAATGGCAAAAACAAGGAAGGACTGGCCCTCCTTTTGGCATCTGGCCTATTCTTGTGTGAGTATTAAGAGGGTATGTGATGTGGGTAATGATGACTAACGCTGTGCGGGCAGACCCAACCTTCCTGTCACACTACAGCGCGCGGCCCTGCACAGCAGAGCCTCACCTACCCCCTAGCTTACCTTGCTTCTTCACTTGCTGCAGAAGAAGATCCTTCACGGCAGGCTCTTCTGCGAGGTCAGAGGGGACTTCCCCTTCACTGTTCACAACACTCACGCTGGCTCCATGGTTAATGAAATACCTGTGCAGACAAGATCCAGAATCAAGGTTCTCTCTCCAGTCTAACATCAGCTTACATTCCTACCCCTGGGGTTCAATGCAGAGCACGGCCTCTGTTCTGGAGTTTTTAATGTGGTCCCAGACGAGGTATTCCACTGTTAATTTCTAACTCCACTAGCCTTCAATAATTAGGATCAGAAGCTTCCCTATTTCTTGGTAAGAACAATGCCTACAAGCGGGATTTCCTTCACACTCATGTTCCTAACCCCCACCCTCTCATTCCCAGTGGACAGCAAGAGACTCTCTAAATATCACATGGAAGACATGCAGCCCTAAAGCTCACCCACCATCCCTGGGGTCCAAACACAGGCTCCCAAAAGGACTTACTACACCTGTAATATTGAGAATGAGAGTTCCCAGAAGACATGTAAGGAAGTAATTCTCACAGAAACTTTCCCAATGCCACATTAAGAGTATATTAAGTAGTGCTGGGGCATGACAACAGAAAAATAAAGGATGAATTAAAATTTTCATCAATCTGCCTAAATTACGCCTTCATAGAACTCTCCCTTCAGCCAGCCATGTATATGAAATCTACACTCTAAGAAGAAACTAAATTACTGAGGAAACAAATTGTTCTATTCTAAATGATTAAATTCTATATTGAAATATAATACTTGATCCTAAAGAAAAAAGGTCTGACAATTTTAATACCTTACATAGATCCTCTTTGATTTTCAAAGTACTTTCACGTGAAATTATGTAATGAGTCTTAAACAATCTTATGAAGTAGGCAAGGTTGGTACTATTAGGGGGCAAATGGCAGAGGTTATGCCCCAGTCTTTTGAATTCAAGTCTAGTTCACCTTGGCACTAAATCAAGTTATTATTGGGCCAGTGAGAATCCCAATTATGCTGGGAGCTCTATCAAATATAAGTATTTAAAGGAGAAAGAAAAACTTTAAATTAAACTTCAACGAATCAACAATTCAGTAAGCATGTACTGGTCCCCTCCTGTGTTTAAAGGTCCCACATTTTAGACACTGTAGAAGATCTTAAGAGGATAATCAATGCATGGCCACTGTATTCAAGGAGGCAGAGGAGAATCAACAAAGATTACATCAAGACCACGTTTTTGCTTTCTCATTGCCTAGTACCTAGTATAAATAGAGCTTCAATAAATGTTTTTAACTTACAGATTGATTCCACATATATGAACTCATCTCATTTTCAGCTTTCTCCATCTTCCCCTCACAGACTCAGACAGAAACAAACTTTCTCTTCCAAGGCTCATCACCTGCTCCATGTGTTTTCTTAATTGTACTGAGGCCCGGTCCTCTGTCCATCTGTTGCCCCTCATTTCCCTAATCAAGAGCTCCTCTCTTTTGGTTTCTCCCCTTCAGGACAAAGAGGACGTTCAACTACACCTCCCCAACCCTGAAAAATCAAAATGCAAATAATATACACAGTAAGCACTCGATAAATGCTTTCTGGATGGAACTGTACCCTCTGCTCCAATCAAACTCAATGCCTCACTGAACCCAGACACACCCCACTGTCGCCCAGTCTCTCCCACAGATTGAGTAGTTTCTCCCAACTGATGAAACACCCTCCCCTTCTCCTTTCCCTGCTAGAAACTTTTCATATCTTTCAAGGGCCACTGAAAATGCCTTTGCCTGTTCTCACCAACCACACGTTCCCTCTCCTTCCGTGAACTCAGTCCTCCCCAGCACTAAGTCCGCGCTCCTGTCGTGACACACGCGGGTCTCGATGCAGCTGCCCCACCAGGCTGGAAGCTACTTCAGGGCAACAGCTGTGCCCTTCTCATGGCTATCACTGCCATGAGGTCTGACGTGCTCTTTTCTCTCTTGGCAACCCACAAATACTACGTGAAATAAATAAAACATCTTAGCCACTCTGCTCTGACATCCATTCCATTCTTTACTGGATCAGGCACAAGGTCACTTGGGCACACAGGCCCCTGCTTTTTCCCTTTTCCGACAAGTTCTTAGACCCATGATCAGGAAGACTCATTTCTAGAAAGTAATCTGGTTCGGAAAGAGATTCTTCTTAAGTAAGGCTACCTTCCCAAACCATTTTAAGGTAAGGAGGAAACAGGAAAAACCTCTCTAGTTTCACACTTTTACCTGAACAAGAACCCATATCAACCTATGAGGTACAATTTTTTAAATTCATTATTTTTTTTTTTATCTTTGGCCGCACCATGCAGCATGTGGGATCTTAGTTCCCTGACCAGGGATCAAACCTGGGTCCCCGGGGGCTTCCCTGGTGGCGCAGCGGTTGAGAGTCTGCCTGCCGATGCAGGGGACACGGGTTCGTGCCCCGGTCCGGGAAGATCCCACATGCCATGGAGCGGCTGGGCCCATGAGCCATGGCCACTGAGCCTGCGCGTCCGGAGCTGTGCTCTGCAACGGGAGAGGCCACAGCAGTGAGAGGCCCGCGTACCGCAAAAAAAAAAAAAAAAAAAAAAGATACATAAAGAAAAATGACAAAATGATCAAATGCTAATCGTATCTGAAACACTGTTCAGAGGCCCTGAGGTGAGCCAACCAAAATGAGTAGCATAAGCAATGGGGTTCTTTCGTTGTCCAGAAAATGCTGCTGCACAGATGAGTATGTAAGGATGGTCAAGTGGATACCATCTGAGGGTGACGCACAGCAGAAGGTAAGGAGGGCCTTTCCCACCACCCCACCACAAAGGGGGTCTGGTCCAGCTCATCTTTCCTGGCCAGACTTTCATGTCTGACTACTAATCACCTGTATGAGGAAACAGTAACTCTCACCAATTCATTTCACTCAAGGTAATGTTTATTTGGGCAAGAGACACTTAAATTGTGAACTTATTTCCAAAGGAACTATGTTCACCCACAAAGATGAGATAAAGAAACCACCGTGAAAAAGCATTTACAATCATCCTCTGTACTCAGCTTCACAGAAGGAAGAAAAAAGAGCCTCCATGGATTACGCCAGTACGAGGGGCCCTAATTCCAAGCGTGAGCTCTGCCTGTTACCTTCCAATGGAGAAAAGTGAAATCCTTGAATTGATGAGATTTGATAGCTCAAAATCACAAACAAGCCACCTGAACAAATAATCAAATATCAACGATGAGGGACTAACATGTTCTATAAATGTTTCTTAGATACAGTTTTCAAGTGAAAATGGAAACCTCTGAGGAGGCCACCTTAACTCCTCAGCATCGGAACGTTGGTGAATGGGTTAGGCTGAGAATCAGAGCCCTCCCGTGAGACCCTGCGAAGGGGCAGCCCGGCGAGAGGAGGCGACTGATTCACGGAACCAGAACGGAGACAGGATAAAACCGCACTGCTGACTCCTGCTGGCGGTGGGGCCAGTCCAGCCACCTGCTTTTTAGAACAAGAAGCCCAGTCAACATCAGTGCTTCTGCCTGATCTTTCTCTGGCTCTGACCCTGCCGTTGTCTGACTTCCCCCACTGGGCACCCTCCCCCAGGACACCCAGGCAAAGTAGTTTCTGTGGGAGGCCATTCCCAGGCCTCTGCAGAGCTGTTTGCTGAACAGATGAAATGTAACGGAGCTCTAATCCTACTGAAAGGGGCCTTAAGACAAGCAAGTGCATCTTCAAAGGACCACAGCATATCATGATTTTATTTAGAGAACTTGCCTTAGCAATCTACACTTACTCTCATGTAGAATACACTCAATTGCCTCATTTTAAAGATGTTTTAAGTGCCAACGTCTCCTTCTATTTAAAAATAACCTCCCTGACCACTCCTTCATTCAACAGACATCTACTTAGTGCCCCTTCCAGCCCAGACACTATGTGGTTGGGATTCTTCTGCCCAGGGAGGGGCCCCGGCTGTGCTGGAGGCTGGTCTCAATGAGGGCTGGGCTGGGGGTGGGGGGGTGTGCGTGCCCCTCCCACCCTTCCTTTGCTCGGATGCTTGGCTCTCACTCTTCTGCTATTACCTACGTGAATTCTGTGACCAGCAGCCAGGCATTCTTCACCTTCATTTGTATTAAGCACTGCTTTTTTTTAAAAAAAAACAATAAAACAGGTTTACAAAAAAGTCCAGAAAAATTCTCCAGGCCTGCCCACATGTGTCCAGCTATAGTTGCTCAAAAAGTCAACCCAGGGCTTCCCTGGTGGCGCAGTGGTTGAGAGTCCACCTGCCGATGCAGGGGACGCAGGTTCGTACCCCGGTCCGGGAAGATCCCACATGCCACAGAGCGGCTGCGCCCGTGAGCCGCGGCCACTGAGCCTGCGCATCCGGAGCCTGCGCTCCGCAACGGGAGAGGCCACAGCAGTGAGAGGCCCGTGTACCGCAAAAAAAGAAAAAAAAAAAGTCAACCCAGACAGTGCAACAGACAGAAGCCACCTCTGCATATCCCAACAAATATGAATTACCTGAAAATAGAAGCAAACACAAAATTTCAACTAAAAAAACTATAGATTTAGCAGCTATGTAAAACACAGCATCAATTATTCCTTAAAAATAATTCAATTTCCTGCTTTTATAATTTGCAGTAAAGAGAAATTATTACTATTTATGAAATTCAAATCCTTCAGAGTGAAAGAGGAACGAAGGCTGTCCCACAAGCGCCCCACTGGCACAGACACTCACTCCGCGATGTTGAGGTGGCCACAGGACGCTGCTGCGTGGAGGGGCGTCCAGCCCTCGCTGTCCTGCTGGTTCACACTGGCTCCGTTCTCCACCAGAAACTTCACCATGTCCACATTTTCATCAATACAAGCCTGAAAAGAAAAGTCCATCCATTTACTCAGCAAGTACTTACTGAGTTCTACACCACTCCAGACACTGCTCTGGGCACGGACAATGCAGCAGCGCTGATGAAATATTAATTTCCATTTCTTGCATCCTGACGCAAGTGTCCAGAATGTGACTTCTCAGCTTTGTGATCTTATGCAAATCCCTGAATTCTTCCCATGCCTCAGTATCTCAGCTGTGAAACAGGCATAATGATATTTAATCTTACTTATAGTGCTGTTAGGGTTAAACGAGGAAAGTGACTTCTAAAACTATAAATGGGTGAGCTGTTTCATCCTTATAAAAATAGAGGGAATGTTAGGAACCACTAATTTGCCCATGAATTTTAAAGGAAAATAGTCACATAGGATCAAATGCAACTTTCTCAGTGGGAAGTTGCAGTTTATCTTCTAGGGTTGCTAAACTATCCCCACTTTGGTGAGAAAGGGTGCAGTGATCCTTCAAACAGAAGAAATGTATTTTCTTTTCACGTATCTTCTGAATAGCCGCAGACAATACAGCAAAGTATGTTTGCAGTTGTGATTGGCTAGGCATCCTTAGCTGCCCAACTCACAGCAACAATGAGGAGAAGGCAGAGAGGCTTTCTGAATAAAGCCTTCTGGCCTACCAGAAGCCCAAAAGGAACAGTCACAAACAGCAGTGAGGCCTGCCAAGACCCAAAGGCCATCTAGACTATCGACAGAGTAAAAGGAGGCAAAACGCCCACACCGGTAAGAGTGACCATCATCAAGGCTTAGGTGGATCCAAAATAGCTGAGACAATTCAGGACCAGAAACAAATGAGATTCCTCTTTCTAAAACTTGTCTCTTGACCCCCTTCTTTTCAAAAAGAACAAAGGTTAAAGCTTTAGCTGAGAAACAATTATCTGGATCAAAATGATTTTTTTTTTTTTTGCGGTACGCGGGCCTCTCACTGTTGTGGCCTCTCCCGTTGCGGAGCACAGGCTCCGGACGCGCAGGCTCAGCGGCCATGGCTCACGGGCCCAGCTGCTCCGCAGCATGTGGGATCTTCCAGGACCGGGGCACGACCCCGCGTCCCCTGCATCGGCAGGCGGACTCTCCACCGCTGCGCCACCAGGGAAGCCCCAAAATGATTTTTATAACGATATTAATACATGATTTGCCTTTTCTGCTGTGCTGACATTTGCACTAACAGTGCAAAGACATGGTGGGGAGAACTCCTAGAGCCTTTGCACAAGTCAAGGGACGCACCAGAGGGTGCGGGTGCTGACTGTACTCTTCCTGGCCACATGCTCTCCAGCAGAACAAAACCCAAAAAGGCCAGTTTCACTCAAGAGCGACCTTGATGAAGCAGTAAACATTATTAATTTTATTAAACTGTAAGTGTTCGTAACACTCTGTGTGACAAAACAGCAGGCACACATAAAGCCCTTCTCCACGGAACAAAGCACAGCACCCTCTCTAAGCAAAAAGCTTCTGCGCGTCTGTTTGAGTTGCAAGATCGACGAGCAGCTTTTCCACAGATGCTGTTTTTCCTCAAAAGAGCAACCGACAGGTAAATTACAATGATTAAGACTTGAAAACGAACAAGGTGAGCCCGTCACTTCAAAGAAAAAAACCTAATATTTGTTGCCAATGATAAAATCTGACCACCCAATTAAAATCAGAATTTTGGGAAACATACCCACTACCATGAGCTTGACAGCTTCCTAATACTCGGTTTTCTGATGCGGTCAATGGGATTATCAACAAATGTGGTCTTCTGATATTAGAGACTGAATCGTATTAACATCTGGAAGATGTGCATAACACAATGAGCCCATATTTTCCATATAATCAGATGCATGGTGTGAGAAAATCATGCATGGGTAAAAGATTCATTCAAAATACAAGTTAGACCACTGGATTTTAATATCTCAAAGTAAGAAAAGTCCACTGACATGGTTTCAGATTCCACACTGCAACTAACATTTAAGAAACTACTATATACTTACTGGCATTTTAGTATACTGCCAAGAAGAATACCCATAGTTGTCTGGACAGACTATTAAAATATTCCTCCCTTTATCAAATAGACATCCATGTGAAGCCAGACGTTCTTTATATACTTTAATCAAAACAATGTATCATACACAAGACTGAACGCAGACACTAAGAGATTTGTAAAAATGTAAAACAATGCCACTCTTCTCATGCCACCATGTCAGTGGACTTTTCTTACTTTGCTTTTGTTTTTGAAAGTATATAGCTCTTTCCAATTAAAATATGTGATTTATATGAACATGTAATGGGTTATTGCTATTTTAAATGAATTAATAATAATATTTTCAAGATTTTTCAGTAATATATAATAATACTTATGAACGAAAGCTCTTTGGGGTCCTGAGTAAGTTTTTAGTGTGTACAGCATTCCTTAGATGAAACAGTTTGAGAACTGATGTCTTCAGTGAAATATACCAAGGGATATTTTATGGTGATAATGAGCGACAGTTTAAACAGCAAAAGGTTTTACTGTGGGAAGAATTCAGGCCAGAATTCAGAGGGTAACTACTACACTTAAGAAGCACCTATCCTACCAAGAGGACTTCAGGAAACCCCTCCAGATAAACCGCGTGTCAATCCCGCTTAGAAACAAAGGATGGATGAAAAGCGGTTGATTCAACCTAGAGGATATTTAATTAGGCGACCTTGGTTACAAAATGACATCTTCACCCATTTCCCCCAAACCATTTGATACTCTTTTTACGATTAGTGAGATTAGCTAAACATCTCAACCTAGATTTGATTTGATGTCATATATTATATTCCTCCAACCTGATCCTTTGAGGCCAGACGACTTTTATAGCCAGTATTCACGACAGTCTCTTTTTCAACAAGCAGCTCCAAAAATTACATTTCTTCTATGATGTTTTCTTAGGCTGATCAATTGCGACAAGCTTTCCCCATTTACACTTCTTCACCAGGTAAAATATTTCATCACTATTCATAACGTTATAAACTATTTCATAATTACGATTATCACTAAATCTCTCATATACTGTAAGTCTGCCAGTCTATAATCCCACCGGGCAAGATTTAACCAACCCCTTGCAGAGTACCTCACTAAAAACTATTAACACTTTAACTGTGAGGATGGAAGAGGGCATTTAAAAAAAATTTTTTTTTTTAATTAATTTATTTTTGGTTGTGTTGGGTCTTCGCTGCCGTGCGCGGGCTTCCGCTAGTCGTGTCAAGTGGTGGCTACTCTTCGTTGCGGTGCATGGGCTTCTTATTGCAGTGGCTTCTCTTGTTGCGGAGCACGGGTTCTAGGCGCGTGGGCTTCAGTAGTTGTGGCGCGTGGGCTTCAGTAGTTGTGGCACGTGGGCTCAGTAGTTGTGGCTCGCGGGCTCTAGAGCGCAGGCTCAGTAGTTGTGGCGCACGGGCTTAGTTGCTCCGCAGCATGTGGGATCTTCCCGGACCAGGGCTCGAACCCGTGTCCCCTGTACTGGCAGGCAGATTCTTAACCACTGCACCACCAGGGAAGTCCGAGGGCACTTTTCAAAAAGGTGCTAAAGTCCAAGGAGAAGCAAGTGTTTTAGAGGGTAAGTACTCTCTCTGCCCATGTAGTCATAAAGTCCTGTGTCAGGAAGGTCAGACACGCCATCTCGACCTGTGTTAAGCAGCCGGGCCAACTGCTCCTTGCTTGGCTGCGAATGTATTTGGCTCTGAAAGAACAGCCTGAACACTTAGCCAATGGCCACACCACCACTAGGCAGAATTTTGGAAGCCAGTGTTTTCAATGGCAATGCAGATGATGGCATCCAAATTCCTGAGGCTAAAATAACCCCAGCTAGTCCAGGTATCAAACAGGAGAAAACCTGTCTTTTCTCTTTCCTCCCCTCTTACGTATCTCCCTTCCTTTTCTTAATCTCCTTCACCCATCATAACTTTAGTTCTCTTCCTTTTCAGTTTCATAATTTCTGTCTATGAATCTTGAATCCTTGATACAGTATTTTTATAAGCATGACACTGTGAGGATGTCCGAGACAATAACAACAAAAAGCTGGCCTAATCTGTGACGTAATCTGACAAAGCATCAATCTCCAAAGAATCATTTCAGAGAAAATAAAGCAGGACAACTGTTAGGTGATTCCCAACACCCTCCACAGAGTGCAGGACAGTGTATCGTGAGAAGCATCAGCTTTGGAGCCAGGCGGACCTGGGCTCGTGCCCCAGCCCTGCCAGCGTGCAGAGTCTCGAGCGAGGATACAACCTGAGCGCCGGTGGCTCACCTGGAGCACGGGAATGCTACCCACCCCGCAGGCCTTAGTGAGGGTATAGGAGATGAGCCCTTGGCAGCGCGCGTGGCACTGCTGTTGTCAAGCCCACTGCCCTCCAGCTCCAGTGCCCTTTGGGAGGAAGGCAGCTCGGTTACAAACGTCTTCGAACGAGCAAGGTTCGGGAGCCTGTTTGTTAATCTGCCTTCAGGAAATTCCCTCTAGGGCCCAGGATCCTGCGGGTTCCTAAGGTCAGGAGCCATAGGACTCAAACAGTACGTCCACAGTCAACTAAAGAGGATCGTCGTCGGGCAGACCAGCCAACGAATTTGTAGGACAGTCACTCTCATGACATATCTTGTAGTGACCATTCTCTGTTCTTTGTTTTTGGTTTTTTTTCCCCTCCAGAAGAAAGAATATGACTAAAGTCATGGAGGAGAGACAAACAGTCCCTGAAAACCTTCTCAACTAAACAATGACTAAATTTAGACGCCCTCTGCCCACTCCGTCTGCAGCTGTGCTGCTGACTCATGGGGACTAGGCCGGCAGGATGAGCAGACTCGCCATCTACGAAAGCCGCGCCCGGGGCCGTGGCCCCCAACGCTGCACCTCCACACAGGGCTGCGTGACCTTCCCCATACACAGGTCTTTCCTTTTCTTGAACAGGCAAAGAAGGCTAATCAGCTTTCTGCTGTTACTTTTGACATCAGCGGGAAAGCTCTTCTTTGCATTTAACCCTATTCTTTCTGCTGTGGCTTATGTCCATTTCCTTCTATTTTCCTTCCCTAAAGACATGCAGAATATTACTAAAGTAACAACTTGTTCTAAGCTCCTTGAGAAAAAGAGATATTATTTATTAGTCCAGAAAGCTATCAGAAAAATTGCCAGGTAATAATTTAAAGCTTCCTAAAGTCAGCATGTCACAGTTCCCTGGCAATGAGAAGCTACCTCCAAGGAAAATCCTTGATTTTGGCGGTAAAATGGGCAAGAGTACCACAGTCCCTCTACTGTACCTAATACTGCTCTCTCTCCAGCAAGGGCTGATGGTTGACCAGTGCCAGAGCTAATCTGGGAGTGCAGGGGCCGCCTTACAAAACAAAGCCTCCTCCGTTCCCAAAATAGCCTGCAACTGTCACCGCCACCAAGCGCCACCGGTCCAAGCGCTGACCTTGCTGCCGTGTCTCGGGACACTGCTCAGACTACCTGCCTGGGCCCAGAACGGCGTCTCCCCAACAAAGGCCCGTCCACCCCAGCACAGGGGACATGCTGACGCTGGCCTTGGGGCAGCGGGACGCCTATTTGTTTGGATTTTTCAGCCCACGCTTGCCTTGATTTCCACAAATCAGGCTGACAAAAGTGCTGGGAGATGACGATGCTCGTAATACATCCCCACTGCATACCTTTAACTATTTTGTCCTTTATACTCCCAAACTTTTATTATTCAATAACAATAATTTACATATAGTGTATATAACTCAAAGTTTATATTATTCCCAAAATGATATAATTTCAACTTTATGCTGAAAACCCTAACTGCCTGGAGATAACAGCAAAGAGCCTAATGTCGTTCACAAAAATGTTTATCAGCCAAACACCCTGAATCACCTATATGAAACTCTCAAGTCATTGCTAGCAAAGCTAGAATGTAAATTCCACAAGGGCAGGAATCTTTGACTACTTGTTCACTGATATATCCCAAATACCTAGAGCAGCACTGGGCACCTAGTAGGACACCAGAAGATGTCTGCTGAATAAAAAGAACGAACGCCCAAATGCACAGAAAGTCACGTTTTCTATACGTTCTGTTGATTCTTGGTTATCTGGACTCACCAAAGGCTTCTCTCCAGACTAATCCCACCAAAATCATACGGCACGTCCAAGTACGGGCTGGGGCTAGACTGAGGACGCTGTATATTGATGCCTCCCATACATTTTGCTGTGTTCACGGATCTCCGTTCCTTTGATGCAGTGTGTTGAACAGTGGCCCCAAAAAAGATACGTCCATGTCCTAACCCCTGGAACTGGAGAGTGTGACCTGACTTGGAAAAGGGGTCTTTGCAGGTGTAATGAGGTTAAGGTCTTGAGGTGAGACCCTAAGTCCAATGACAAGTGTCCAACTAAGAGGTAGGCAGGCAGGCAGGGGGAGATCTGACAAAGGCAGAAGAGGAGGTGGCAGTGTGACCACGGGGACAGAGACTGGAGTGATGTGGCCACAAGGAACACCGACCGTCACCAGGAGCTGGGAGAGGCAAAGAACAGGTTTCTGCCCTGGAGCCTCCAGAGGCAGTGTGGTCCCATCAACACCCTGATTTCAGACTTCTGGCCTCCAGAGCTGTGAGACAATAGATTTCTGTTGTTTTAAGCCACGAAGTTCCTGGTGATGTGTTACAGAAGCTGCAGGAAACTAATACGACTGGCGCGGAACAGGAAGTCAGAACCTAGAGAGCCTGCCACGTCCTCACACCCTGGTACTAACAAAAGTCACGGCAGCGGGTCACCCTTCTTTGCCAGATGAAAGCTGGTCAAAAAATTAATTATACCACTTCTTAAGATACAGCTGCATTTAACAGAAGGTTTTTCGATCAATTTTCAGCCCAAAGAGCAACTGCCCTGGAAGAGCTGACCAAGTGCTTGCGTTAGGCACGCTGCTGCAGGTGCTCTGGCCGAGGACTGGAGCTGACACTTGGGGGGGCAGTGAGTGAGCGGACTCACTCATTCATGGTGAGCCCACTGTGGACACAGTGTGTCTGAGCTCAAAGTCCCCTTGCTCCAGCAGGGCAGCCTCACAGTGTGACAAGAATTCAGACGAAGAGATTCAAGGTGATAAAGAAGGCAGTACGTTTGGAAATCTCAACCATCAGCAGATCAGCGCGAGAAGGCTTTACCTTACTGTAGTTCATACCGCCTGACCCAGTGCTGGAGTCAAACCTTCCATTCCGACCGTGATACAGTGTAACCACTACTTACAGTCCGCTCCAACAGACAGGTGACCCAGCCACCGTCAGCTCTGTGTGAAAGACTCACAGCCCCACTGGCACAGACAGTTTGGCTCCCAGATGGTGAGAACTATATTTGATTATGTACTCAGTGGTCAGGCAGGCTCTGGACACAGATCTGAGGCCTTTCAGGAGAAAGAGCCAACACAGACATCAGAAGGAAAGAATTTTCCATGGAGTGTACACTAAGATTCTTGTTCTCGATAAACTGGCGTGCTATCCCCAGACTGTAAGTGTTCATAATTTGGGACCAGAGAACACCTTCCTTCAGTTAAGAGCAAGTATTATACTGTCTAAGGGTTGGCCGTATTCAGATTTCAAAAATATGTTCATTCTGGGTTCTAATACGACATCCTCAAAGTGCCGCAAGCCCTAACCCTTCTAATAACGTTTCCCTCAACCTTCCCCGTGCATTTAAATGAAGAAAAGCCCATTACGTTCTCTTACAGGTATCACCTTGGCAACTTCTGTACTATAAAGGCTATATACAGCTGACCTAACTTTTGTCATCAAGGCAGGTTTTTGAAAAGTCAAGAAGAAGAAAGAAGATGAAGGGCCCAGAAAATGAAAGCTGCCTCTTCTCAAAGCCCATGATTATTCTCAAACAGAAGTTTTATAGTTCCGGTCTCCAAGTCTCTATCTGTCACTCATTGATGGTCCTAATATTGAGGAACGATAAATGAGGCCTAACAAGTGGGGTAAATTCCAAGCACGAGCTTCTCTCAGATCAGAAGAGTATATATGGCTAAGTCAGCCTGACACTTGTAGAGCAATAAGAAAGCCCTTGGAGACATTATCTTCTTACGGATTGTGCACATAAGGCCTGAGGCATACCAAGTCACGAAATGATTCACCTTAACCACTAGATCAAAAGAGGTTCCCTGGGAAAAGTAGACTATAACAAAGCTGTAGAAGGAACAAGGAATGTGGCAGCTGGAGTAGTCAGCATTATGACTTCGCATTCTACAGATGCAGAAACTAGCCCAGAAAAGTTAAATGAATTATTTAAGGTCACATACTCAGTTGTGGAAGCACCTAAGTTTTCTACCTACCGATTTAGAGGCACCCAAAACAGTATTCATGGGCCATGCCCAAGATACCACTTGGCCCATGGAACTTTTTTTTTTTCTGGCTGCGCTGTGTGACATGAGGGATCTTAGCTCCCCAACCAGGGATCGAACCTGTGCCCCCTGCATTGGGTGTGAGGAGTCTTCACCACTGGACCGACAAGGAAGCCCCTTGTGTGTGTGTGTGTGTGTGTGTGTGTGTGTGATGGAACATTTTTAATACCTGACACTA